>NC_045959.1:55317769-56007541 GCF_010909765.2 Amblyraja radiata | reverse complement strand
AAAAGCTTTTCACTGCACCTCAGTAAATATTATTGGCGGCACAGCTGTAGAGTTACTGCCTTATAGTGCCAGAGACCGGGTTCGATCATGTCTATGGGTGCTGTCTGTACAGCATTTGTACGTTCTCCCTGTAAACTCCTCTGATTTCCTCCCACACTCCAAAGACGTACAGGTGTGTAGGTTAAATGGCTTGGTAAAACTGTATATTGTCCCGAGTGTGTATAGGATAGTGTTAGTGGCGGGGGTCACTGGTCGGCACGGACTTGATGGACCGAAGGGGCTGTTACCATGTTGTATCTCTAAACTAAACTACATGACAATAACTAAAACTAACAGTGATAAACTTAATAAACTAAAACTAGACTTGAACTAAAACTAAACTAACACTAATAAACTGGCATTAATAAACTAAGCTAAAACTGAACTAAACTAAACTAAACATTTCTTCTCCGACCCCCCCACCTCTTCCCCCACTGCAATCAGTCTGAAAAAGGGCCCAACCCAAAATGTTGCCTGTTCATGTTCTTCGGCGATGTTGCCCGACTCGCTGTGTTATTCCAGAATTTTGTGCTTTAAAAAAAATATATAAACCAACCAAAATTTGCAGTTCGAAAACTAAATGTACAGTTCTAAACTTGGTAAAAAGTGGTTTTAAAGGACAGGGGGAGAGAGAGAGGGAACAGAAAGGGAGGCGACTTGGGTCGTGGGTGCTGTGATATTGTAGGGTTAGAATTGGAGAGGTGCCAAAATACCAGAGTTTCACAGGGTGGAACAGAAAGGGTGGGTCAGATCATGAAGCAGTGTTCGAGTGTTGAGAGCGGGTACTTTCCTGTATCAGGGGATCAGCATCAGTTATTGCGGGGGGGGGGGGGGGGAGTGGAATGGGGCAACACAGATTGCCTCTGGCTGTGACGGATTGTGAGGGATTATTCTGTGTTAAAACGACACGGAAGAGTGAAACTGTTGCTTCGGAGTAATGAAAAGACGTTGGGGCAACAATTTATAGTTATACTAAGCCATTTAACCTACAAACCTGTATGTTTTTGGAATGTGGGAAGAAACCGGAACACTCTAAGCGGAAACTGGAAGATGAAACGTGGTTCTGTTTCCTTGCATAGGTGGGTGAAGATGATTCACCATTCAAGTGGGGCAGTATCAATATTGCTCTAGATTAAGCATCACCATATTAGTTTTGGTTATCACTGTCATGTGTATTGGGGTACAGTGAAAAGCTTTACCTTGCATGTTATCCAAATATATCAGATAATACCCCAGCAATAGAATGTGCTGTTAGGCTGCAGAATATAGTTTATAGCATTGTAGCACACCAGTTCCAGAGACAAATACTAAAGAAGGGTCCCGGCCTGAAACGTCAAATTTATCACACGCCTGAGGCATTATCTATGCATCAGAAATAAATAGGAAATGTTGGAAAAACCAGCAGGTTGGGCAGCATCTGTGGAGGGAGAATCATAGTTAGTGCTGTGTTCAAGCTATCTTGATTGAATCGTAGAACATAGAAACAGCGATCAGATGTCATGAGTCCATGTTTAATTTTCAAACCTACCAGCCATGGAAGATTTCCTTAAATACAGGAGATAGGGCGGAAGACTGGAGGGTGGCAAATGTTGTGCCTCTTTTCAAGAAGGGCTGCAGGGAAAATGCTGAGAACTATAGGCCGGTTAGCTTAACATCTGTAGTTGGAAACATAGAAACATAGAAATTAGGTGCAGGAGTAGGCCATTCGGCCCTTCGAGCCTGCACCGCCATTCAATATGATCATGGCTGATCATCCAACTCAATATCCCGTACCTGCCTTCTCTCCATACCCTCTGATCCCCTTAGCCACAAGGGCCACATCTAACTCCCTCTTAAATATAGCCAATGAACTGGCCTCGACTACCTCTGTGGCAGGGAGTTCCAGAGATTCACCACTCTCTGTGTGAAAAAAGTTCTTCTCATCTCGGTTTTAAAGGATTTCCCCCTTATCCTTAAGCTGTGACCCCTTGTCCTGGACTTCCCCAACATCGGGAAGCAATCTTCCTGCATCTAGCCTGTCCAACCCTTAAGAATTTTGTAAGTTTTCTATAAGATCCCCTCTCAATCTCCTAAATTCTAGAGAGTATAAACCAAGTCTATCCAGTCTTTCTTCATAATACAGTCCTGACATCCCAGGAATCAGTCTGGTGATTGATGGATAGTTATACCAGCATTTGGGACGGGCAAGGGCCGATTAGGGATAGTCAGATGGTTTTTGTACGTAGGAGGTCGTGTGTCACAAATCTGATTGATTCTTTTGAAGATGTGACGAAAAGGTCGATGACGTCAGAGCTGTAGATGTTGTGTACATGGATTTTAGTAAGGCATTTGACAAGGTTCCGCAGTGGTAGGCTGCTCTGGAAGGTTAGATCGCATGGGATCCAAGGAGAGATAGCTGAATGGAGAACAATTTGTCTCCTTGGAAGGAAGCAGAGGGTGATGGTGGAAGGTTGCTTCTCGGACTGAGCCTGTGACTAGTGGTGTGCCTCAGGGTTTCGGTGCTGGGCCCGTTTCTGTTTGTCATCTACATCAATGATTTGGATGAGACATCAGGGCAAGATTAGCAGGTTTGCTGATGATACAAAAATGGGTGGTTTTGCAGATAGTGAAGATTGGTTGTGAAATAGTGCAGCAGGATTGGATCGAGTGGCCGTGGGCTGAGGAATGGTGATGGAATTTAGTACAGAGAAATGTGGAGGTGTTGCATTTTGGGATGTCTACAAGGGCAGGACCTACACAGTGAATGGTAGGCCTCTGGGAAGTGTTGTAGAGGCAGCGGGATCTATGAGTGGAGGTAATGGTTCCTTGAAGGTCTAGTCGCAGGCAGATAAGGTGGTCAAAAGACATTTGGCACAATGGCCTTCATCAGTCAGAGTATTATAGAACTTGGGAGTCATGTTGCAGTTGGATAAGACATTGGTGAGACCGCATTTTAGAATATTGTGTTCAGTTCTGGGCCTCATGTCATAGGAAAGATATTGTCAAGCTTGAAATGGTTAGAGAAGTTTTACGTTGCCAGGACCAGAGGGTTGTGAGCTATAGAAACATAGAAAATAGGTGCAGGAGTTGGCCATTCGAGCCTGCACCGCCATTCAATATGATCATGGCTGATCATCCAACTCAGTATCCTGTACCTGCCTTATCTCCATACCACCTGATCCCTTTAGCCACAAGGGCCACATCTAACTCCCTCTTAAATATACCCAATAAACTGGCCTCAACTACCTTCTGTGGCAGAGGAATTCCACAGATAGGGAGAGGTTGAGTAGGCTGGGTCTCTACTCCTTGGAGAGCAAGCGGATGAGGGGTGATCTTATAGAGGTGTATAAAATCATGAGAGGAATAGATCTGGTTAATGCACAGTTTCTTGCCCAGAGTAGGAGAATCGAGGACCAGAGGACATAGGTACAAGGAGAAGGGGACAATATTTAATAGGAATTCTGAGGGGTAACTTTTTCACACAAAGAGTTGTGGGTGTATGGAACAAGCTGCCAGAGGAGGTAGTTGAGGTTGGGACTATCCCAGCGTTTAGGAAACGGTTAGAAAGGTACATGGATCGGACAGGTTTGGAGGGATATGGACCAACAGGGTTCTCACATCACTTTTTTCCCCTGTTGCCAGCCGGGCAACCTCGGTAGGTTTTTAGGTTGCCAAATGACAGTTTAGGTGGTCATTTAAGACGGCTTGCACGACGCGTGCGATAAAGTGTTCGGACGAAGTGTGTAGTTACCAGTCGGAATTATGATCAATGAAGCATTCACATATTGTTTCTGCTTCAAATAAAGTCACAAACTAAACATTCACCCAACAAGACATGATATACACCACAATGACATGCAGCAAATAGTAAGATTAAACGAGAACTTACCAGTTTGAAGTTTGATCTGTATTTTATGAGGAGTTACGATGAGGGATTACGTGAAGAACCCGTTCAGCACGCATGCGCGGCATACTTCAAAGCTGCGGTGTGGAATCACAGATAGACACAGTTATTGAAGTAAACATAGTAAAGACAAGGAGACATCAGTTTATGAATTTGACCCATATTATTGAGGGTGGGAGCGGAGGGCACGTAATCCCTCATCGTAACTCCTCATAAAATACAGATCAAACTTCAAACTGGTAAGTTCTCGTTTAATCTTACTATTTTACTTCGGAGTCACGTGAGTGATTCCGTGAAGATTTCAAAGCTCTGTGATTTCAAACCGTGTAACAGTTATTACTACATCACTGCCGAAGTCTTTGAGGGAAGAAGTGTGTTATCGTAACCAACCAATGAATCTGTTTGTAGAAAAACACAATGGTATTTTTTAACAATAACAACAAAGAAATTAAATTGCTCCCCTGGGCTTAAATTAAATATTTGCAGTCTGTAAATCTTTCCTGCAAATAAAACAGGTTTTGCCAACGGCTTATTATAAAATTTCTCAACGGTCTTTCCCCCCACCATCCTGCTGTAGCCAGGATGTGGTTTATAGGCACGTCCATTCTTTTAGCCGTCGACGTGGATGCTGCCCTGGTGGAATGAAATTTGTACATGTTAGTTTTTATCCCAGCAGCTTTTAGCACCTGCTTGAGCCATCTCGAAATGGCTCGTCACCCGACCATAAGGTTTTTTATGACTGACCCACAAGGCTTTTCATCTCCCTCGAATATTTTGGTTGTGTCTATGTAGGATATAGGGTCATGGCACATAACCGTGTTTCTGGCGGGTAAGCCCGGAATTCCACGTCTGGATTAGGTGTTCCTGGTCCACTCTGTTTGATCATTCCCTGGATAACGACAGAGATCTGGTCTGGAGCTGTGAGCATGGTGTCCAGTCGCAATAGGTGTAGTGACTGGACCCTCTGTGCAGCTACAAGTGCCATCAACATGAGTGTTTTGAGCATAGATGGTTCCAGGTTGAGGGATCTGGCTGGTGGCCATCCCCTGAGGTATGTCAGGACCACACTGACATCCCATATATGGGTGTACCTTGGTCTAGGGGGTTAGAGTTGTAAATACCCTTCATTAGTTTGACCACCAGCTGGTGGGACACCATGGCCTGTTGTCCTGGAGCTGGTTTTAAATAGACAGGCAGGGCAATTCTAGCTGTGTTGATGGCTCTGTAGCTGAGTCCTTCATCGTGGTGAAGGTTCGCCAGGAATTCCAGTACGTTGGTAACTGTAGCGGTTGAGTAGGTGGTCCCTGTATCCAAGCAGTACTTCTCCCATTTTTGATGCTGGACAAGTGCTGTTTTTTAGTGGATGTTCGGAGGGATGCTGACATGGTGTCGACGGTTTGTTATGATAATCCCAGTCCCAGAAGTGGTTTGTGCAGAATCTGCAACCCAGGAGTTTGATTTTTTCATGGCACGGGTGGCTTGTGCCCGACACTGGGTGTTAACAACTCTGGGTCACTGGGGAATACCATCGGAGTTTCAACAACCATGTCATGGAGTATTGGGAACCATGGCTGTGTAAGCCAGTCGGGTACTATCAAAATACCTGAAGCAGAGTCCATTTGTACTGTGCATAGTCCCCGACTGATGAGGCAGAAGGGAGGAAATGCATAGAAGAAGAATTTCCCCAATCCAGCGCGAACGCATCTACCGCTGCTGCCTCAGGGTCTGGTTCCCAAGCGACATACATAGGTACCTGGTGATTTAGCCTCGATGCAAATAAATCGATATCTGGCATGCCATATTGCTTGATAACTTTTGTGACATTTCTTTTTGGGTTTTAACATCCATTCGATGTTGTCATTAAATTTACGTGACCTGGTGTCTGCCACTGTATTTAGCTTACCTGGCAGGTAAGTTACTGATAGCCAAATATGTCTTTGGACACACCATTGCCAAATTGTGTTGACCAACTTGTCGCATGATACCGATTTTATGCCGCCCATATGGTTAATGTAGGCCACCACCGTAGTATTGTCTATTTATAACCGTACATGCAAGTGATGCATATTTATGCATATGCTTTTAAACCATAAAAGTCACCCTACATCTCTAGATAATTAATGCCCAGTGTAAGTGGTAACGATGATTCTGGGTTAGTCCATCTACTACTTGTGCTGGATATAGAGTTAGTTGCTCCCCAGTCTTGAGCACTGGCATCTGTTTGGATAACTGACGTAGGGTTAGTGATGATAATAGGCTGAAACTATGTCAAACGTTTTTTGCCCACCACTGTAGTTCTGATACTACTTCACTGGGTAACTTCATGAAACGATCATAATGACCTGTATGTCATTTTTGGTACAAAGGTCCGAATTATGTAGCCGGAAATGCTGCTACCATTTTCCCAATTACTCTGTTACTTGTCGAGTAGTTGGTAGTTTGTTGACCATTAAATTGTTGCATGTAAGCACGTGATCCAAGATGGCAGCACACGTCTCCTCCTGTCTCTAACTGTCTGTTTGTTTTACTAATATGACTGAGTGACAGTGATTTTTCTGTAAGTCATCTGCGAGCATTATCATTCGAATTATCATTACGTCGGGAAACCACGGAACGGATTTCTTATAGGATTCTCCCTGCACTAATGTGTGGCGTCGTTGGTTAAGGCGAAATAGTCTGGCTGCTTTTCTCCTCGATTTTCAGGATCTCAACGTACAATGTCGCTGCTCGTCGCTGCTCTTTTCCTATTAATTTTGAAGGGGCACCGGGGGAAGCCCCCACGGGACTGGAAACTCCTGTCCAGTCAACTCTACACCGGTTTTACCATGCCGGGGGACGTGCGCTTCTGGCAGTCCGCTGGGCATTAGTTTGTCACCTATGACTCTTCTGCCCTCCGCATCTATAGACTTGGCCCATCTGGTCAGCTTGATGGCCTTACAAGACAATTTTATTATTCCTTCAAGTTGCCTTCGTGACTTTTTTATATTTTTAAAGATTAAAAAAGATCATTCAAGCAAATCTATAAGGTCTGATTATAGGTGTATAATTGTTCTGTTGCTGCTGATTTCAGGGAATGTTCAACCTAACCCAGGCCCAGGCTCTGCTGAGTCTGCTGTTACTTTTAACACCCCTGCTGAATTTGAATAGAAACATAGAAATTAGGTGCAGGAGTAGGCCATTCGGCCCTTCGAGCCTGCACCGCCATTCAATATGATCATGGCTGATCATCCAACTCAGTATCCCGTACCTGCCTTCTCCCCATAGCCTCTGATCCCCTTAGCCACAAGGGCCACATCTAACTCCCTCTTAAATATAGCCAATGAACTGGCCTCGACTACCCTCTGTGGCAGAGAGTTCCAGAGATTCACCACTCTCTGTGTGAAAAAAGTTCTTCTCATCTCGGTTTTAAAGGATTTCCCCCTTATCCTTAAGCTGTGACCCCTTGTCCTGGACTTCCCCAACATCGGGAGAAATCTTCCTGCATCTAGCCTGTCCAACCCCTTAAGAATTTTGTAAGTTTCTATAAGATCCCCTCTCAATCTCCTAAATTCTAGAGAGTATAAACCAAGTCTATCCAGTCTTTCTTCATAAGACAGTCCTGACATCCCAGGAATCAGTCTGGTGAACCTTCTCTGCACTCCCTCTATGGCAATAATGTCCTTCCTCAGATTTGGAGACCAAAATTGTACGCAATACTCCAGGTGTGGTCTCACCAAGACCCTGTACAACTGCAGTAGAACCTCCCTGCTCCTATACTCAAATCCTTTTGCTATGAAAGCTAACATACCATTCGCTTTCTTCACTGCCTGCTGCACCTGCATGCCCACTTTCAATGACTGGTGTACCATGACACCCAGGTCTCGCTGCATCTCCCCTTTTCCTAGTCGGCCACCATTTAGATAATAGTCTGCTTTCCTGTTTTTGCCACCAAAATGGATAACCTCACATTTATCCACATTATACTGCATCTGCCAAACATTTGCCCACTCACCCAGCCTATCCAAGTCACCTTGCAGTCTCCTAGCATCCTCCTCACAGCTAACACTGCCCCCCAGCTTAGTGTCATCTGCAAACTTGGAGATATTGCCTTCAATTCCCTCATCCAGATCATTAATATATATCGTAAATAGCTGGGGTCCCAGCACTGAGCCCTGCGGTATTCCACTAGTCACTGCCTGCCATTATGAAAAGGACCCGTTTACTCCTACTCTTTGCTTCCTGTTTGCCAGCCAGTTCTCTATCCACATCAATACTGAACCCCCAATGCCGTGTGCTTTAAGTTTGTATACTAATCTCTTATGTGGGACCTTGTCGAAAGCCTTCTGGAAGTCCAGATACACCACATCCACTGGTTCTCCCCTATCCACGCTACTAGTTACATCCTCGAAAAATTCTATAAGATTCGTCAGACATGATTTACCTTTTGTAAATCCATGCTGACTTTGTCCAATGATTTCACCACTTTCCAAATGTGCTGCTATCCCATCTTTAATAACTGACTCTAGCAGTTTCCCCACTACCGATGTTAGACTAACTGGTCTGTAATTCCCCGTTTTCTCTCTCCCTCCCTTCTTAAAAAGTGGGGTTACGTTTGCTACCCGCCAATCCTCAGGAACTACTCCAGAATCTAAAGAGTTTTGAAAGATTATTACTAATGCATCCACTATTTCTGGAGCTACTTCCTTAAATACTCTGGGATGCAGCCTATCTGGCCCTGGGGATTTATCGGCCTTTAATCCATTCAATTTACCCAACACCACTTCCCGGCTAACCTGGATTTCACTCAATTCCTCCAACTCCTTTGACCCACGGTCCCCTGCTATTTCCGGCAGATTATTTATGTCTTCCTTAGTGAAGACGGAACCAAAGTAGTTATTCAATTGGTCCGCCATATCCTTGTTCCCCATGATCAACTCACCTGTTTCTGACTGCAAGGGACCTACATTTGTTTTAACTAATCTCTTTCTTTTCAGATATCTATAAAAACTTTTGCAGTCAGTTTTTATGTTCCCTGCCAGTTTTCTTTCATAATCTATTTTCCCTTTCCTAATTAAGCCCTTTGTCCTCCTCTGCTGGTCTCTGAATTTCTCCCAGTCCTCCGGTATGCTGCTTTTTCTGGCTAATTTGTATGCATCATCCTTCGCTTTGATACTATCCCTGATTTCCCTTGTTATCCACGGATGCACTACCTTCCCTGATTTATTCTTTTGCCAAACTGGGATGAACAATTTTTGTAGTTCATCCATGCAGTCTTTAAATGTCTTCCATTGCATATCCACCGTCAACCCTTTTAGAATTAATTGCCAGTTAATCTTGGCCAATTCACGTTTCGTACCCTCAAAGTTACCTTTCTTTAAGTTCAGAACCATTGTTTCTGAATTAACAATGTCACTCTCCATCCTAATGAAGAACTCAACCATATTATGGTCACTCTTGCCCAAGGGGGCACATACAACAAGACTGCTAACTAACCCTTCCTCATTACTCAATACCCAGTCTAAAATAGCCTGCTCTCTCGTTGGTTCCTCTACATGTTGATTTAGATAACTATCCCGCATACATTCCAAAAAATCCTCTTCCTCAGCACCCCTGCCAATTTGATTCACCCAATCTATATGTAGATTGAAGTCACCCATTATAACGGTTTTGCCTTTGTCGCACGCATTTCTAATTTCCTGTTTGATACCATCTCCAACTTCACTACTACTGTTAGGTGGCCTGTACACAACACCCACCAGCGTTTTCTGCCCCTTAGTGTTTCGCAGCTCTACCCATATCGATTCCACATCCTCCAAACTAATGTCCTTCCTTTCCACTGCGTTAATCTCCTCTCTAATCAGCAACGCTACCCCACCTCCTTTTCCTTTCTCTCTATCCCTCCTGAATATTGAATATCCCTGGATGTTCAGCTCCCAGCCCTGGTCACCCTGGAGCCATGTCTCCGTGATCCCAACTATATCATAGTCATTAATAGCTATCTGCACATTCAACTCATCCACCTTATTACGAATGCTCCTTGCATTGAGACACAAAGCCTTCAGGCTTGTTTTTACAACACTCTTACCCCTTATACTATTATGTTGTAAAGTGGCCCTTTTTGATTTTTGCCCTGGATTTTCCGGCCTGCCACTTTTACTTTTCACCTTGCTACCTATTGCTTCTACCCTCATTTTACACCCCTCTGTCTCTACGCTCACACATTTAAGAAACCCTTTCCATTTAACTCCATCCTCCACTATCCCATTCGACACCCCACCCCCCTTATTCAGTTTAAAACCACCCGTGTAGCAGTGGCAAACCTGCCTGCCAGAATGCTGGTCCCACACCTGTTAAGATGCAATCCGTCCCTTTTGTACAGTTCCCCCTTACCCCAAAACAGATCCCAGTGATCTAAGAATCTAAATCCCTGCCCCGTGCACCAGTTCCTCAGCCACACGTTCAGGTCCCGTATCTCCCTGTTCCTGCTCTCGCCAGCACGAGGAACTGGAAGCAAACCGGAGATAACAACCCTGGAGGTCCTGCTTTTCAGCATTTTTCCGAGCTCTCTAAAGTCACGCTGCAGAATATTCATCCCCTTCTTTCCGACATCGTTGGTGCCGACATGCACTACCACTTCCGGATGTTCACCTTCGCCCTTGAGGATTTTCTGCACTCTGTCCGTGACATCCTGGATCCTGGCACCAGGAAGGCAGCACACCATCCTCGCATCCCGTCTGTTGCCGCAGAAACCCCTGTCCGTACCTCTCACAATGGAGTCTCCCACTACAATGGCGTTGCCTGTCTTAGGCCTTTTTGGTTTTGGCTCAACAGCCCTATTCGCATCACAAGCCAGTCCGCCGCCCAGTGTAAACACCTCTTCTGTCCCGACAGCTTCTAAGTGGGTGAACCTGTTCACAAGAGGTATAACACCCGGGGACGTTGGCATTCCATGCTTCCCTCCCATTCTCACTGTCTCCCACCTTCTCTCTTCCAGTACCTTTGGTGTAACAATCGTACTGTAGGACTTGTCGAGGAACGACTCCGTTTCTCGGACGAACCGGAGGTCATCCACTTGCTTCTCCAGTTCCCCAACACGGCCCTTCAGGAGCTCTACCTGGATGCACTTTTCGCATTTGTAGCAGCCAGAGGCACCAGCGGTGTCCTTGACCTCCCACATACTGCATGCATCGCACTGAATCAGCTTGCCTGACATCTCCTTCTTTCGTCTCCTTTCCGAAGACTCTCGAGCCAAAGACTCACACTTTTCTCACAGGGCACTTCCCTCACAAGGCCGCTCACTCACTGCCGCTCGCTAAGAGCAGTCTTGCTTAAATTGACTGATAAATTGCCTGATTTACAGATTTATAAACCAAATTCCTCAGTTTTCAACTGTTTTCCCCGCACTGACTCACTTCTCTCCTCCCACTTGGGCTAGAGCCAATCAGTCGTATCTCTTGCTAAACTCCTGCTGCTGTTGTTGCTCCCAAAAGCTATCAAGGTCTGGACTTGGTTTCATCCATTTGAATGTGCGCAGTATGATTGCTAAAATGGATATGATTCGTATCTGGGCTCATTCAACTGATGCTGATGTTATTGTCATATCTGAAACTTGGCTAAACAAAGCAGTTTTAAACAAGGATATCAACATTGACGGCTACAATGTGTATAGGACTGACCGACCCAAGAAGGGCGGAGGGGTCGCAGTCTATGTCAAATCTAAGTTTCATGTGAAGATCCGTCTCTCTACATCAGTGAGTAAGCAATTTGAACTTCTGGCTCTTGACAATGAAATCTCAAAAACTCTCCACATCACTGTCGTCGGTTGCTATAGGCCACCTTCAGCTATCAGCTGCACCTTACCATCTTTAATGGAGCTTTTATCCGGGTTGAACTTTAATGAAATTGTCCTTATTGGTGACCTAAACTGGAACTGGCTGCTACCAGCATCAGATGATTTTAAAGCATTTTGTGATTCGTTTATTTCTTTCAGATTGTTGACAGTCCTACTAGACCTAATCTGAAATGTCCGGAAAAATCTTCTTTAATTGATCTTATCTTAACTAATGTTCCTCATAAATATTCTGCTGCTTCTGTTTTTGTCAATGACATCAGTGACCACTGTGTCATTGCAACAGTAAGAAATACAAAAGTTCCTAAAACCAAACCGTGTGTCATCATAAAGCGGGACATGAAACATTTTGTGGAGCAAGCATTTTTTCATGACCTGTTTCTCTTTGGCTGGGAGAAAATTAATGTAATTCCTGATGTTGAAAATGCCTGGAAATTCTTTTATGATGGTTTTATTGAAATTGTTAACAAGCACGCTCCTTTTAGGAAGTATAGAATAAGGGGCAGGGATAATGCATGGTTCACGTCAGAGTTATCCATTTTACTCCATGAGCGCAATGTGGCATGGTCTAAAGCCAGGTGTACTGGTCTTGGATCAGACTGGTTGCTCTTTAGGCAGCTGTGAAATGCAAGCACAGTTGCAATTAGAAAAGCCAAAGCTGATCATTTCCTTACTGAAACTTCAAATAACCTAAACAATCCGTTGAAATTCTGGAAAACCATTAAATCAATAACTGGAAATAAAAATGTTATTGAGCTACCTCCATGCATTGTCAAAGACTCTACCCAAATTTATGAAAAGGCTGACATGCTTGGTTGTTTTAATGAGCATTTCATTGCCTCTGGTTCACTTTTCAACTCAAAACACAGCTCAAGGCTCCTCTGCTTGCTCTGATAGTAGTTGTTTTTTTGAGGGACAAGCCTTTACTTTTGACGCTGTTACACTTTCAGAGGTGCATAAGGCCCTGAGATGTTTAGACACAAAAAAATCGGCAGATTCAGACAACCTTGAGCCTTACTTCCTAAAGTTAGCCGCTGATTTTATTGCATTGCCTCTGACTTATCTTTTTAATCTATCCCTGGAGACAAACAAAATTCCCCTTATTTGGAAATTTGCCTTTGTTCTCCCACTGTTAAAAGGGGGGGGGACCCCACTGTGCTAAACAACTATAGGCCCATCTCCAAACTGTCTGTTTTAATTAAGGTGCTGGAATCCATTGTGAACCAACAACTGAAGGACTTTTTTATCAACTAACAGTATTTTATCTGAATTTCAATCTGGTTTTAGGAAAAAATATAGTACGTCAACAGCTGCTTTAAAAGTAGTAAATGATTTTATTGAATTTTTAGACAATAAGCAACACTGTGCAGCCCTTTTCGTTGACCTATCAAAGGCTTTCGATACTGTGGATCATGCCTTATTGTTACAAAGACTATGCAGCATCGTTTTTTTTGATCAAGCTGTCTGTTGGTTTAAAAACTATCTATCAGGCAGATCCCAGTGTGTGCGAGCAGAAGGTATTACTTCTAGCTCTCTTAATGTATCCAAGGGTGTGCCACAGGGATCGGTTCTAGGACCTTTATTATTTACTATTTATATTAATAGTCTAGATCATAAAGCTCCGAACGCAAATTTTCACTTTTATGCTGACGACACAGTGATATATTGCTCTGCGTCTACCCCAAATCAGGCTCTCTGTCAGCTCCAAACTGCTTTTAACACTGTGCAACGTAACCTGTGTGATTTAAAACTTGTTTTAAATGCTGACAAGACAAAGCTCATGCTGTTCACTAAAGCTAAATCAAAGCCCTCGGACCTCCCTCTTATCACCACTTTGCAGGGCTCTGTGATTGAATCTGTGTCTCAATATAAATATCTGGGAATTATAATTGCCGATTCTCTCTCTTTTAAACCTCATATCCAGCAACTTGTGAAAAAACTAAAGATAAAATTAGGTTTTTACTTTAGAAACAAATCTTGTTTTTCTTTTGAAGCCAAAAAAAGACTTGTTGCTGCAACGTTTATGTCTGTGTTGGACTATGGTGATGTTTTATATATGAATGCATCTTCAAAATACCTACAGTCTTTGGACACGGTCTACCATGGAGCACTGAGATTTGTTACTAATTTTAAAACCCTCACGCACCACTGCTCTTTGTATGCTCAAGTTGGATGGTTTGCCCTGTCCACCCGCAGACTCCATCATTGGCATATCCTTATTTATAAGACAATCCTCGGTGTTCTTCCTTCATACCTGCAGAAGTATGTAATTCGAAAAAGCACAGGAACTTATCAGCTCCGCTCTGAGGACTTGTTCTTACTAACTGTACCTAAAGTCCGTACTGAACTGGGGAAAAGGGCATTTAGTTATGCTGCTCCCATCGCATGGAACCAGCTGCAGAATAAACTGAAACTTAAGGAGCTGGTTTCTATAAACAGATTTAAATCCCTTCTTAATGATGTTGAAGTGGGCTCTTCTGTCTGTACATGCATTGTTTGATGATGTTCTGACTATGACTCTATTTATATGTTCTCTGTTGTTTTTAAATTATTGTCTGTAACTGTGGAACTGTGCTGCTGCCTGTCTTGGCCATGACTCTCTTGTAAAAGAGATTTTTAATCTCAATGAGACTTCTCCTGGTTAAATAAAGGTTAAATTAAATTAAAATTAAATTGTGCCAATTCAACTATGTTGTCTCTTGGCAATGTTACAGTCACGTAGACTGAATTAATTGTGAAGCCCAAGTAGTCCATGATAGAGGATGGCTTCAACTTAGATTTATCTGGATGTAAGACAACCCCAGGGTTTTGAATAACTGTTTGGTAGCTGAAACAGCTAACATAGTCAAATTCATGGTCTTGCCTACCATTTAGGATATCATCAAGATATGCCATGACAATATGTTTTTGTCTTCTGAATATTGCCAGAGCTGGTTTTAGTGTCTTGGTGACACTCTTGGGCTGATGTGAACCCATTAGGTAACACTTTAAACTGCTAAAGCTGCCCCATCCAGGTAAATTTCAGGTATCTGCGATGATCCTTGTGTATGGTACTAAATAGTAAACATCTTTAAGATGAATGCTTGCCATGAAGTATCCTTTGGAATTTAGTTGTTTGGTAGTAACAACCGGTTCCATTTTGAAATGTATATACTTAACAAACATATTTAGTGAAGTTAAGTCAATGATGATGCGACATCCACCATCTTTTTTGGGTTTAGTGAATATATTTGATACGAACTGCAAGGGTTCAGGTTTTCCCATGATACCCTTTGTAATTATTCTCACCCACCAGTTCAGCTTGTTCCACTTGTTTCTTTAACGGAGAGGGGAAAAATACCCTCTGGGGTGAATGTTGACCTGGTGGCAATTTTTCTAGTATGAATTGTATTTGTATTCACTAATGCCATTGAGTATATACTGATCACTCGTGATAGACTCCCATGTGTTAGTATTACTCTATATACTGGTAGAAACCAGACCCACCTACCTCCATGGTTATGGGTATTCTTCTGTTTCCTGCCGGTCCAACGAGTGTTGCACGTCGTCTGACGTGGCGGTGACGTTGGGGGGTGGCACATTTTCCATGGGGTCCGCTCTGGGCCCTGGTCTAAAGAAGACTTTCGGTGATAGAATGCGGACCCCGAGCTTTCATCAGTCCGATATGGTAGACGTTGACTGATGGACGCGATGGGGTGCTGCTGCGTAGGAATTACTGTTTTTGGTTACTCGTCCCGGCCCTGCCCTCATGAGCCGAATGTTTTGTAAAACCCCTTGCATGTCCTTCATATGCTTTGTGAGGTTTTTGCCAAAGAGCAGTGGGTCTGGCTCAGTGGCTGGGGTATGCACACCCCCGCAATGTAGGATTTTATGGCAGGTCTTATGACTTGTTTACGAAGGTTGTGGTCATCTCCGTATTTGTCCATGGAACGAGGAAAAAACGATGTGATGGCTGTCGTCAGGCTTTTAACGGCTTTCCTGCACGTGGGGTTTCCTGCACGTGGGGTCCACCACACCTAGCAGCTCTTCCTGTTCCTGCACCCCTTGCATACTCCCGAGATCTTCAGCCATTGCCCCTGTTCTTGACCAGTCCAGTCCTGGTCACCAAAGCTATCCTCTGGAAAGGAGGAAGCAATGGACAGTGCACAAGGCACTGTGGAGGGAGTGCCTGACCCCCCTCTGCGAGAGCGCCCCTCCTGGGGTGCACCTCGCTGGAGCTCCTGCTCCAAGAGCCGCTCCAAGCGGCTCAGGCGGCTGTCTCTCCCCCGCTTGGGTGGAGAGACGTCCCCGTCCGATAAGTCGGAGCCACCGGCCGGACGCCTCTTCCTTGGCTTTACATCCAGCCCGCTGCTCAGGCGCTAGCGGGCTGGGCTCGGACGCGGTGTCGGGGTAGCGGACCGCCCGGTAAGCGGTCCTACCGCCTTGTTGCTGCCCCCGCGAGATGGAACGCTCCTCTGTGGAGTCGAGCGGGGGCAGGTCTGTTCAGGCGGCTGTCTTTCCCCCCGGGCGGGTGGAAAGACGTCCTGTCCGATAAGTCGGAGCCACCGGCCGGACTCCTCCGTGGCGTTACTTCCAGCCCGCTGTGGAGTCGAGCGGGAACAGGTCTGTTCTGTTGCTGCGCCCTCCCCCCCCAGATGGACGCTCCTCCGTGGAGTCGAGTGGGGGACAGGTTTGTTGTAGAGCCTTTCTTCTCTGCCAGACAGCAGAAGGCTCCCTGTGAAAGAAAAAGCCGACGTCAGCTTACCTGACGGTCCGTTCTTTCACCTCCATAGCGGGAGCGCCTGACTCCCGCTGTGCCGCTGTTGCTCTGCTGGACGTAATGCCGCGCATGCGTGCTGAACGGGTTCTTCACGGAATCACTCACATGACTCCGAAGTAAAATTACAATACAGTATCTCATCTCTTTTTACACGTTCCAATTTCTATTATTTCTTTCCACTTCCAAAAAAATCTGGTTGGATTATTCAGCGAATGATCAACCTCAGTGAGACCAAGTGCAGGCTTCGCACAACACCTCCACTCAGTTCGCAATAACCAACCTGATCTCCCGGTGGGTCAACACTTCAACTACCCCTCCCATTCCGAATCCAACCTTTCTGTCCTGGGTCTCCTCCATGGCCAGAGTGAGGCCCACTGTAAATTGGAGGAGCAGCACCTCATATTTCGCTTGGGTAGTTTACACCCCAGCGGCATAAACTTTGGCCTCCAATTTCAGGTAGTCCCTGCTTTCTCCTCCGCTTCCCAGCTCTCCCTCAGCCCACTGTCTCCACCTCTTCCTTTCTTCTTCCCGCCCCCCCACCTCACATCAGTCTGAAGAAGGGTCTCGACCAGAAAGTCGCCTATTTCCTTTGCTCCATAGATGCTGCCTCACTCGCCGAGTTTCTGCAGCATTTTTGTCTACCCATTCACACAAGTTTGGGTAGACAATTTCCTCACCCACTCCCTACACATTAGGGGCAATTTTACAGAGGTAAGTTAACCTACAAAGCCAATGCGTCTTTGGGATGTGGGAGGAAACCCACACACTTGCAGGGAGAATGTGCAAATTCAACACAGACAGTGCCCGAGAACAGGATCGAATACAGATCTCTGGCGTGTGAGGCAGCAAGTCCACCAGTTGTGCCACGATATTTTATTTTCCAACACACAAAAAATTATACGTTGCTAATTTTGGTTACTAAAAAAAAAGGAACTATCCATTTTCAGTCTTAAATCTCTAAGTGACACTATGTCCCCCTTTGCGGCCACTGTATGTTTTAATTCAGTTCAAGACTATAGGGCAGTGCAATGGCCACAAAGTTGCTGCCTAAAATTTCTAGAGACCCGGAATTGATCCTGAATATGGGTGCTGTCCGTATGGTTTTCTCCTTTTCCCTTTGATCGCATGGGTTTTCTCCAGGTGCTCTTGTTTCCTTCCACATTCCAAAGGTGTGCAGGAACTTTTTCAGACCCAACCCAAAATGTAGCAAGTAAGGATTTCATTGTTCTAACTGGGACGTGAGAGAATAAAACACTCTTGACTTACATCAGTAATGTGTGGGATAGAACTAGTGTACGGGTGATCGGTGGTCGGCGTGGACTCGGTGGGCCGAAGGGCCTGTTTCCACGCTTTACCTTTAAATTAAACTAAAACCAGAGGAAATCTAAAGAAGGGTCTCTACCCGAAACGTCACCCAATTTCTTCTATCCAGAGATGCTGGCTGCTCCATGGAGTTCCCCCGCACAATTAAAGCATGGAATAGTCTTCACCCTACCATAGTTACCCAACCAGATGCAACTACATTTAAGATAGCTCTTTTTTCCCCAAGAACCCTTTTTTGCTGAAGTCCAAGTCAAGTCAAGAGAGTTTTATTGTCACGTGTCACAGATAGGACAATTAAATTCTTGCTTGCTGCAGCACAACAGAATATGTAAACATAATACAGAACAGGAGATAAAAGTTCAGTCTATATAACATAGACCACATATATACACAATAAATAAACAGATAAAGTGCAATAGGCTGTTATTTTTTGGATTTTGGTAGTGGGTCCATTACAGTTTAAATTCCATTTGGAATATTTTTGGAGGACCAGGAAACCAAGAAGCAAGAGTTACTCCAGCTCCAGGGAGTGATTCTGCGTTGGTTTCAGCAGTCGCGGCGAGGTGGCGACCGGACAGCAATGGCGGCCAGATCTCCCACAATGCAATTGGAGGGAGAAAGTGCCTGACGCTGACCAGTTGCCGTGGCAGTGCTCATGTGCAGGGCGGCACATGCGCACAACCATGGCCGATGATGTGTGCTGGCCGTGGCAGTGCCCATGTGCAAGGCGGCCGGCCATGCCGGCGGATGAGGGGCGAGCGGAGACCCGAAACCCGGACGCAGATACAGATGGCGGGCGGAGAAGGAGAGTGACAAAGGTAGAGAGATAGAGAGGGGGACCCGCTCAGAGTTGAATGATGGGTGTCCCGGGTGCTTGCCAAGCCGGGCAAAATTACACGAGTTTTAGGTTGCCCGGGGGGACGTTAGGTCGCCATTGGCACCCGGGCAACCGCTAATTTCGAGTCCTGACAAAGTGCAGGTAGGTGGGACTAGTGTAGCTGGGACATGTTGGCCAGTGTGGGCAAGTTGGGCTGAAGGGACTGTTTCCACGTGGTATCACTCTCTATTTACAGCCCATTCCTGTAATAATACACCAATTAGTTACAAAATGCTGGAGAAACTCAGCAGGTCAGGCAGCATCTCTGGAGTAAAGGAATCGGTAGCGTTTCAGGTCGAGACCCTTCTTCAGAGTCTATTCCTTTTCTCTAGAGATGCTGCCTGACCCGCTGAGTTCCTCCAGCATTCTGTGTCTATTTTTGGTGTAAACGAGCATCTGTAGTTCCTTCATACACAAATTAGTTACGTTTAGTTTAGAGACACAACATGGAAACATGTCCTTCAACCCACCGAGTCTACACAGGCCATTGATCTCCCGTTCACGCTAGTTCCATGTTATCCCACTTTCTCATCCATTCCCTACACACTAGGGACAGAGAGAGCTGATTAATCCGCAAACCCGCACGTCTTTGGGATTTGGGAGGAAATTGGAGCATCCGGAGGAAACGCTTGCAGTCACAGTGAGAAAGTGGCTGTTCAAGTTGCTGAACCAGGCTGTGTTCTCCACTACACACCTATACAGATTCACTAGAGTGTTCGGCAACATACCGACCCCTCCTTTATCTTATGATGATTGCAAAATAAGAAACATCATTCTGTGCTATATGCAAATTTATCGCATGCCTGAGCCGTGGTCACTGCAACATAAATGAACAAAGGGTTCCAAGCTGAGGGTGAGACCAAGTTTCAGTTTGGATTGATTGAAAGATACAGCATGGAAACAAGCCCTTTGGACCACTGAGTCCACGCCGGACATCGATCACCCATTCACACAATTTCTACGTTATCCCACTTTCTCATCCACTCCCTCTTTACAGATATACAGATGGGCAATTAACCTCCACTCCCCAATGAAAGAGCGATGATCTTGCAAGACCCAATAGGGGGGTTGCACGTAAGGTCATTGGGTCATAGGGCTTGACGCATGGAGCTGCTCAATCCATCTGGAGGACATCCGTCACTTCCGGTGTATGTTATTAATGCAAGAAACGCGTACTTTCCTACCTGTTAAAAACCACCAAAATGTTGAATTTTTGCGCTGAAAAACATTGTGCAAGTCGGGGTAAGTGTGAGAGACATGTCCCCAACTTTAGAATTCCAAAAGTGAAGTGAAATGTAGGTAAATAGAAGCGAGAGCTGAAGGGACAACAGCAGCTAAAGTGCTCGGTAAACATTGGCCGTGCAGATATCGGAAAAATAAAAATATTGTGAATTATCGCGTTTGCTCACGGCATTTCATCAACAGTAAGGCATTATTTGTGTTTTTTCGTGATTCCTTTGGTATCTAAAAAGTCTCAGAAGTGATAAATCTGGCTGTAAATTTTTCTTCAGATGCGTTTTCATTTTGTACGTAAAAACCCACGAGAACCATGGGCGATTTAACCATGTTGTCCCTTCAGCTCTCACTTCTATCTACCGTCTTTTCTCCTCACTTTTGGAATTCTAAAGTAGGCTAAATGTCTCACACGCTTATCCCGATTTCCATAATTATTTACAGCACAAAAATTGACATTTTCGGCGGGTTTTAACGGGCCCGCTACGCTGGAAACAATGGTAAGTGCCTACCTGCAGTTCATCGCGTGTAATTCATTTGGAGTAGCGTAGCAACAGTACGGGTCATAGGTCGCGACCCGACTGCCGTGAAACCTCCCTATACTGTGGTTAGGGCTAGAGTCATACAGCACAGAAATAGCCCCTTCAGCCCAAATCATCCACGTCGACCAAGATGTCCCATCTACACTAATCTCACCTGCCCACATTTGGCCCACCTCCCTCTAAACCTGTTTAGTTTGGAGATGTAGCATGGAAACGGGACTTTCGGCCCACCAGGTCCACGCTGACCAATGATCAGTCATACAATAGTAATATCCTACACACTGGTGCGCAATTCACAGAAGCCAACTAACCTACTAGCCCACACGTCTTGGGAAACCAGAGTACCTGGAGGAAACCCACGCGGTCACCAGGAGAACGTGCAAACTCCGCACACCAGCAGCACCCAAGGTCAGGAGCAAACCTGGGTCTCTGGCGTTGGGAGGCAGCTGCTCTACCCGCTGCTCCACTATGCCGCCCTTGGCGAGGAGTGTGGGAATTATTGCAGACAGTGAGGTGATTATGGAGCAGACAGAGGGCGGGGTAGGCTGGTGAAAGATGAGTGTCTTAGATCTGATAAAAAACCACAAGATCAGATAAAAGTAAACAAAGATGGTGCCAGATATGTGACCAACAATTTCCTGGGAACACCTCCAGTCATTTATGAGCAGCAACGCCTCTTGCTTCATTAAACTGATATTGTGGCTTTGTGACAACAGCACACAAGGTGATGAATACATGTTTCTTTGTCTCTATTTTTGGTCTGAATCAGTATCTGCTGTTGTTTGTTTCTGTAATCAAAGACTTGTTCCACCCCGATCATTGCTTCTTCTCCGCTCTGAGGGACAGACAGGTTCGAGCGAGTGCACGTTTCAAGGGGCCACATGGTGTTGCAGCGCCCGTGATCTCGATGTGGTGCACCGCTCGCACCCAGCAGAAGGAACAGAGGCTTAAAAACATGCACCACCAGACTCAGGAACAACTTCTTCCCCTCTGCTGTCAGGCTTCTCCGCTCTGAACGGTCCTTCCATAAGCTAGTATGCTGACCATAAGATAGTCTGGCTCACTTCTACCCCATTGCGGACATTGGACTTTGTTGAGAGACAAGGAACTGCAGTTGCTGGTTTACAAAAAAATGACAAAGTGCTGGATTAACAACTGCAGGTCAGGTGGCATCTCTGGAGAACATGGATAGGTGACCATTCAGGTAGCAACTCTCCTTCAGAATTGTCTCTGGAGCTGATGCGCTACAATGCTGAGAACTATATTCTGCACTCTGTATCTTCCCCTTTATTCTACCCGTTTGTAACTGATTGTATAGTACATCTGATCCTATTGGATAACATGCAAAACAATGTTTATCACTGTACCTTAGTATATGTGACAATAATAAACTTGAACCTGGACTGAGACAAATGTGCTGGAGGAACTCCAGGTCGGAGCACGGAATAAAGTGCTGCACCTAGAATCTATTCATTTCAGAGATACTGCGTGGAAACAGGCCCTTCGGCCCACCAAGTCCATGCTGACCAGTGATCACCCGTACACTAGTTCTATCCTACAAACTAGGGACAATTTACAAAGCAAATTAACCTACAAATCTGCATGTTTTTTGAATGCGGGAGGAAACCAGAATACCTGGAGAAAACCCACACTGTCACAGGGAGAACGTACAAACTCTGTACATGCCTCTCGCGTGGTGTGGATCGAACCCAGGTCTGTGGGGATGTGAGGCAGCAGCTCTACTGCCCCACCACTGTGCCACCCTCTGTGTGTCTAGTACTATCTAATCTGTTTGGATAGCATGCAAAGCAAAGCTTTTCACTGTACCTCGGTACACGTGACAATAATAACCCTAAAGATCAAGATGCTGGAGGAACTCAGCTGGTCAGAGCCCAGAATAAGGCGTTACGTTTATATGTTGTCTCAGGAAGAGTCTTTTCTTTCCAGACCTACTGCGGAGTTGTACGGTGCAACTGCCAGAGACATTTCACCAGGAGTAAAGTTGAGGCGTTGCTCGCTCCGCAAGTTACCAAAGGCCAAGCGGTTCTCACAGGTGAGTGAGTCACTGATGTCAGTGGTACTGTTTACTTAGGCCTACAAAACACCTTGTGTTTCTCCACACCCTCCCCAATGAACGAGCAATTGCCTTTCAAGTCCCAATATTGTGGTTAGAGTTAGAGTCATATCGCATGGAAACAGGCCCTTCAGCCCAACTCGTCCACACCGGCCCAGTTGCCCCATCTACATGACTCCCACCTTTGGCCCATATCCCTCAAAACCTATCCTGTCCATGTCCCTGTCCAAATGTGCTTTAAGTGTCGTGATAGTATCTGCCTCAACGACCTCCTCGGCCAGCTCATTCTATACACCCACCAAGGAAATTCAGATAGTGTTCACACTCTGAAAAAGGGTCTCGACTCAAAGCGTTACCTATCCATATTCTTCTGCCAATCAGCCCATAGGGCTTATTCTGTACTATACATACATACTCCGGTGCTTTGACAAAGACAATAGACGCACGAGTTGGCCATTCGGCCCTTCAAGCCAGCTCCGCCATCTTTGTATCTTTTAAATGTTATATTACTTGTCTCAACTACCTCCTCTAGCAATTCGTTCCATATACCCACCATCCTCTATGTGAAAAAGTTGCCTCTCAGGTTCCTATTAAATCTTTCATCTCTCACCTTAAAGTTTGTCCTCTGGTTCTTGATTTCCCTGCTCTGCGTAAAGGACTTGTGCATTCACCTTACCTATTCCCCTCATGGTTTTTGTACACCATGAGATAAGATCACCCCTCATCCTCCTGCACTCCAAGGAATAAAGTCTCAGCCTGTCCAACCTCTCCCTGTTGCTCAGGCCCTCGATTCCTGGCAACATTCTTGTAAATCTCTGCAAAATTCCCGACCTCTATAACATGTAGTAAAGTGATGTGATTGTGATCTTTGGAGTGGATACAGAGAGATTGTGGGTAAAAGCATGAATGGAGATTGTCACAAAGTGCTGGAGTGACTCAGTGGGTCAGGCAGCGTCCCTGGAGAACATGGAGAGGTGGCGTTTCATGTCGGGACCCTTCTTCAGACTGATTGTGGAAGGGGGGGAAGAAAACTGGGAAAGAGGTGGGGGCGGGACAAAGTATGGTGAATGATAGGTGGATACAAGTGGGATGGGGTGGGGTGGGGGGGGTTGATCCATGGACAGAGATGAAAAGGCAAAAGGCTGTGGGATATACAGGGAGAAGAGGGGTGGGATATACAGTAGGTGGAAGTGGATGGGAGGGAGTGGAAAGGACAAAGGGATAGTAGGAGAGGGGAGCAGGTCTTGACCTCAGGTGCTGTCTGTACAGAGTTTGTACGTTCTCCCTGTGACAGCGTTGGTTTTCTCCGGGTGCTCCGGTTGCCTCCCACACACCAAAGACGTGCGGGTTTGTGGGTTAATTGGCCTATGTAAGCTGTCTCTGGTGTGTAGGATGTGAAATTGGGATGACATTGAACTAGTGTAGGGGTGATCCTTAGTCGGCATGGGCCGAAGGGCCTGTTTCCATGCTGTATGTCTAAACTAAACTAAGCTACTGGTTCAGTGGACATTCATATGCATAGGGGTAGGTATAGGTTTAAGTTTATTATTGTCACATGCACTGAAGCATAGTGGAAAGCTTTGTTTTGCATGCTATCCAAACAGATCAGATATACCATACAAAAATCCAATCAAGCCAAACTCAAGTACAATAAGCAGAGCAAAGGGGAAGATACAGAGTGCAGAATATAGTTCTCAGCATTGTGGAGCATCTGTTCCAGAGACAAAGTCAAATGTCCGCAATGGGGTAGAGGTGAATCGGACAGTACCTTAGCTTATGGAAGGACCATTCAGAAGCCTGATAACACAGGGGAAGAAGCTGTTCCTGAGTCTGGTGGTGAGCGCTTTCAAGCTTCTGTACCTTCTGCTGGACAGCAGTGGGGAGAGGATGGAATGACTGGGGTGATACAGGGACAAGTCCTTGATTATGTTGGCTGCTTTTCCAAGGCAGCGTGAAGTGTAAATGGAGTCAATGGTGTGGAGTCTGGTGTTGATGGATTGTTTTTGTACCTTCCTACATACAGTTCCGTTTCGTGACTGTGGTTTGGGGGAAAACATTCGGTGGAGCACCAGTAACGGTGACTTTGAAGTGCACAACGACGGATCCATATTTGCAACACGGACTCAACTTATCAAAGCGAAACGTGGGCTTAAAGTGCGGGCGGCCGATTTGGACACTGGTGAAACATGGACAGTGGATGTCCTGTTAATACCTTCAAGGAGAGAGGTAAGAGATTGATGGGCCAAAAGTTTTTGACTGTACCCAGAGCTTGAGTTTGAATTTAGTTTATTGTCATAACCAGTCAGCGGCAAGATTATGCATGATTACAATCGAGGGTCCACGCCCACCAACGCTCACCTATACACTAGTCCTGCACACTAGGGACAATTTGCAGAAGTCCATTAACCTACAAACCTGCACATCTTTGGAGTGTGGGAAGAAACTGGAGATCCCGGAGCAAACCCACGTGGTCACAGATAGAATGTAGAAACTGTGTACAGACAGCACCTGTAGTCAGGATCGAACCCGGGTCTCAGGCGCTGTAAGGCAGCCGCACTACCACTTCACAGCTGTTTAGTTGCCAGAGTGTATCCACTGGGGAGAGACTGGATCATTTGCGTGACCTCCAATGTCTCCTGGGTAAACAGGAGCAGGTTTCCACATTACATTACCTTAATTTCCTGCCTACCCCAGGGCTGTCTTGAATAAGACTTCCAGCGATGTAGTGATGACTAAGGTCTATCTCAACCACAATGACTCTATTCCTGCCCCTCCCTCTGATACCTGTCTGTTTACACAGCTGCAGTGAAACTAAAAACTTGATTATCGGCCAAGGGAATTCAGTCAAGCATTCATACACAGTCTCACTAGCTAGTGTCGTGACCATAAAACTATGCCCTGTAATAGATTCGGAGTCATACAGCACGGAAACTGGCCCTTCGGCCCAACCTACCCATGCTGCCTGATCTACTGAGTTACTCAAGCAATTTTGTGGGGGGGTTTTGGTACGTTTGTCCAACCTCTCCTATCAGAACTTTTCACAACTACTTAAGGCCACAGATTTAAGATTAAATGGGAAAAGTTTAAAGGAGATTTTCCTTGATAGGTTTGTTCCTTGAGAAGTTCCTTTTTTCCTTAACGGTAGTTTTTTTCCTTGAAGGTGGTGTCAGGTAGATAGGGTGGTCAAAAAGAAATTGAACAGAAATACAGAGGCTACACTGCGAGATGCAAACCACTGGTTAGCCACAAAAATAGGGTGGCCAGGTTACAGTTTGCTAAGAAGTACTTAAAAGAGCAACCACAGTTCTGGAAAAAGGTCTTGTGGACAGATGAGATGAAGATTAA
This sequence comes from Amblyraja radiata, assembly GCF_010909765.2. Taxonomy (NCBI): domain Eukaryota; kingdom Metazoa; phylum Chordata; class Chondrichthyes; order Rajiformes; family Rajidae; genus Amblyraja; species Amblyraja radiata. The sequence goes on along the minus strand of NC_045959.1, from coordinate 55,981,638 downwards.
CTTATATCAGAGTGATGGCAAGAGCAAAGTATGGAGGAGAGAAGGAACTGCCCAAGATCCAAAGCATACCATCTCATCTGTGAAACACGGTGGTGGGGGTGTAATGGCCTGGGCATGTATGGCTGCTGAAGGTACTGACTCATTTATCTTCATTGATGATACAACTGCTGATGGTAAAAGCATAATGAATCCTGAAGTGTATAGACACATCCTATCTGCTCAAGTTCAGACAAATGCCTCAAAACTCATTGGCTGGCAGTTCATTCTACAGCAAGACAATGATCCCAAACATACTGCTAAAGCAACAAAGGAGTTTTTCAAAGCTAAAAAATGGTTTATTCTTGAGTGGCCAAGTCAATCACCCAATCTGAACCCACCTAAGCATGCCTTTTATATGCTGAAAAGAAAACTGAAGGGGACTAGCCCCCAGAACAAGCATAAGTTAAAGATGGCTGCAGTACAGGCCTGGCAGAGCATCACCAGAGAGGAAACCCAGCAACTGGTGATGTCCATGAATCGCAGACTTCAAGCAGTCATTGCATGCAAAGGATATACAACAAAATACTAAACATGACTATTGTAGATTGGTTATTTCCTACTAATCAATTGTAGTGCTTGTTGGTAGTTGCTCCACCCAATATGCGTTTTATATTAGCAAGAGATTGCTTACACCATTCAGTATGAATAGTGCTAGGAACTGTAATGTCCTGTAGATTGATGCTGTAAGTAGATTTAATAAACATGTGTTGTATCTTGATATGTGTTTGACTCGACTCATTACATGGTGTCTGTTATGAGTCATGCTTTTGTAGTTACGCCATTAGCTTTATAGTGACCCTACCTGCTTGGTTCCCGCATTATTAGAAAAATGTGCTAGCATGAAGTTACCTGTGCTATGTCGTTAATAAAGTATTTGGACCTTTATCATGGTGTAAGGCTTCAGTTATTTGGACAGCCGCAACGCAACATGGTGTCAGAGTATACAAACTCACTCCTTGCTTAATTCAATTGCTTTTATTTTAGTTTATTGGTTTTCAACTGTTTTGCAATGGCTTCTGCTCCCAGAAAACTAGAGGTCTTGGTATTTGATGAGGATCTCGCAGAACGATCGCGTGTATTTGAAGAAGATTTCTCAATCTACATTGATGCTGCTCACCCTACTGCTGACCCTGGTGTTCGAACGTCAATCCTTCTTAATTTGGCAGGCACAGAAACTGCTCGTCATGCCAGAAAGTTTCACTATGCACCGGCTAGACTTGACGAGGTTGGTGTCCAGATTGCTCCTGCTGAATCCATTAGAGACCCTGACTGCCTACTGCGCAAATTCCGACAATTATGTGAGTTACGGACTAATTTAAGTATTGAGCGGTATCTGTTTTTTTCACGGTGCTAGAGACAGGGAGAACCTGTAGAGTTATACGTTAGTGCACTGAAGCACATCGCAAGCCGGTGCGATTTTAGAGATATATGTGAAAGCCTTATTCGTAATCGTTTGATCCATGGCATCCGCAATGATAAATTACACGACAAGCTACTGCGGGATGCTGACCTCACCCTAGAGACGGCTGAAAACTGCTGTCGCTTTGCTGAAATTACTGATGCTCACATCAAAGTTCTGGAGCATTCTACTGCACGTGAAGTTAATGTTGACAGTATGTCTTATCAAATCTCTCCTCGTTTTTCTCAAGTGCCTGATACCATGTTGAGACTAATTGACAATTGCTTTAACTGTGGGGGTTCACATGCCGCTGTTCATGACCGTTGCCCTGCATATGGAAAATTATGTTGATTCTGCAACAAAGAACCCATTTTCTTAAGTGCTGTCGCTCATGTAACAACAGAGTTCAAACGAGACAATCTATTAATTCACTTGAAAACGTTATCTCAGAATTCTCACAACCGGCTCTCATGGATTTACAGGCTGCTGGCGATGGTGTTGATGTCGATGTACATGTTTTGTCTGATTTAGTGCATAAACAACGACCCCATGATTGCTTTGCTCATAAATGGCAAAACTCTTTATCTGAAAGTAGATTCGGGTGCTCGCTGCAATGTAATTTGCATGGCTGTGTTCCAAAAGTTAAGAAAAGCAGAGACTGTTTCTCCAACGACAGCATCCCTTGTTCCATTCGCTGGAGGTCGAGTGTACCCTATCAGTCAAGTTGAGTTACGCTGCAGTCTTAACTTACGTGTCCACAACCTGGATTTCTATGTGGTACATGAAAATGTAGCGTCTCTGCTGGGTGCCAACGCATGCCTAGACATGGGTCTGATTACTTTCAGCCTTTCTGTCTGTCCTCTGCCTACAGACTGTGACTTTAACCATCAAATCCTAACACACTACAAGGATTTGTTTGACGATAAGCTAGGTAGGTTGCCTGCCAGGTACATGATTACCATTGATCCTGAGGCAATTTCAGTTGTTCGTCCGGCTCATAAGATTCCCCTTGCTACGCGGGACCGTGTTCAAAGTGAACTTAACAGAATGGTGTCTCTAGGTGTGATTACTCCTGTAACTGACCCCTCGGACTGAGCCTCCACCGTGGTTGTGGCTACCAAGAAGAACAAAGACGAGATACGGATTTGTATCAACCCCAAGAACTTAAACACAGTAATTAAATGGCAGATTTCGCTGGAACATAACTCCTCCAAGTTGACCACTTTCAGCACTCCGTTCGGGCATTGTAAATTTCTTTGCATGCCCTTTGGAATACGTTCTGCGAGTGAAGTATTTCAACAAGCTATGGAGCAGTTGTCTGCAGGCTACCCATGCTCCATCGTAGTGGATGACATCCTCATTGCTGGAAGAACGGTCGAAGAACACGATGCCAATCTGACAAAGGTCTTGGATGATGCCAAGACCATCCATCGCAAGCTGAACCCTCAAAAATGCAAATTCAGAGTGAATGAGGTGAAATACATAGGCCATATATTTACCAAAGCTGGCCTAAAAACTGATCCAGTGAAAACCAGTGCTATCAACGAGCTCCCAGCACCCACAGACATGCTAAGTTTGCAGAGATTCCTTGGCATGGTTAACTATTTGAGCAAATTCATTCTGGGTTTCAGTGAAATATCAGCCCCATTGCGCCAAATTACACACAAAGACACTGCTTGGACTTGGCATGAGCAACAACAGAAAGCGTTTGAAACTCTTAAGCTGCAGATGTCTTGTGCTCCTACTCTGACTTACTTTGATCCTAAACTACCGGTTACACTGACTTGTGATGCCTCACAACACGGACTAGGCACAGCATGTCTTCAGCATGATGGTAACGGAAATAAGCCTGTTGCCTATGCCTCCTACGGGCAAAAAGCGTGTTTTAGTGGCCTGGCATGGCCGATCACATCACCGCGAATGTGGCATCCTGTGCAGTGTGCAACAGCTAGGCAACTCACCAACAAAAGCAACCATTTCTTTCACATCCGGTACCTGCACTCCCGTGGTCTATATTGGCTGCTGACATATTTGATTGACATGGCAAGCAGTACCTGGTACTCGTCGATTTGTGTTCAGGATGGTCTGACATTGATTTTCTCAGCAGCCCCACTTCCAGCGGAGTGATTTCAAAGTTATCTCGCCATTTTTCAGTCCACGGATCTCCGGACAGACTGCTAACTGACAACGGCAGTCAATTCACCAGCCAACACTTCAGGGAGTTTGCTAGACGCTGGAATTTTTGCCACATTACCAGCAGCCCTGAATATCCACAGTCTAATGGGCTGGCTGAGCGAGCTGTCAAAAGTGCCAAACAGCTCACATGGAATGTTCGCACAGAGCCAATTCCGATGTATTCCTAGATTTTCTCAACTTAAGCAACATCTCCTGTGACCCCATTTTGGGTTCACCCGCTCAACGTTTATTGTCGAGGCAGACCCGTGCTATGGTGCCTGTGGTGGATCAGGCATTATCGTTAATAAAGTCTTTGGACCTTTATCATGGTGTAAGGCTTCAGTTATTTGGACAGCCGCAGCACAAGATTGTCAGAGAGTGAGTCTTACCTACTCCGTTCACGTTTATCAGGTTTTTGTTGTTTTTAATTTGTTTATGTGCCAGTTATCTCTATCATGGCAAACTCATCTCGCTGTCCTAGTCCTCTGATCTTTGACTCTGACATTGCTGAACACTATACTGTGAGCGCTGACCGGGGTGTCACAGATTTAGTGTGAGAAGATGTTATTTCAGCAATCCGACAGGCATGCATGGCTTGATTAATGGTCAGGTCCATGTTACGGAGCAGTTCATCCCTTAACTTGCTATCAAGCATACCCCCAACAATTTTGTCACGGATGAGTTCATCGCACAGATCACGAAACTGGCAGCGTGCAGCCATGTGTACAGCGCAAAAATTACAAGTTTTGGCAGATTCCACTGGACCCAGACTCATCCAATCTTACAACGTTCATCATCCCCTTCGGCCGCTACAAATTCCTGAGAATGCCCTTTGGCATCAACTCCGCCAGCGAAGTTTTCCAGCACACGATGGAACAATTGTTTGCTGAGTATCCATGCGCCATCATTGATGATGACATTCTTGTCTAAGGACGCGACCTGGCTGAACATGATTCTAATCTGAAGAAAGTACTAGACCGTACCAAAGACATTCAGCTCAAACTCAATCCCCTGGAGTGCAAGTTTCGAGTCCCGGAAGTTACCTACGTTGGACATGTTTTCACAAGTGATGGTCTCAGACCAGGCCCATCAAAAACTGCAGCTATCAACGAGATGCCGGTTCCTACTGACGTTACGAGTCTACAAAGGTTCCTTGGAATGGTGAACTACCTGGGGAAATTAATTCCCAACCTCAGTGACATATCTGGCCCCCTGCGGGAATTGACACACAAAGACGCTGCATGGTCCTGGTCTCCACAGCACCAAAGAGCTTTCGACAATCTCGTTGCATCTGGCTAGCAGACCTACTCTCGCCTACTTTGATTTAGAGTGACACTCACCTGCGATGCGTCCCAGTACGGTCTTGGCGCTGCTTGCCTGCAGACCATGACCGATGGCGACTGCGTCTGTTTCTAATGCCTCTCACGCACTGACACTGAACAACGTTACGCCCAGATCGAAAAAGAAATGCTCGCAGTGGTTTTCGCCTGCACAAAATTCAAGGACTTTATTTTGTGTCCGTTGGTCACTATTTTGAACAAACCCATTCACGCTGCCCCAGCACGACTACAATGAATGATGATGCAACTGCAGCGGTTTGATTTCAACATTGTCTATAAGAAAGGCAAGGACATGCATGTAGCTAACACGCTATCAAGGGCCCCACGCAAAACCAACGAACAACAACTCTCTGAACAGGACCAGTTCTCAGTAATGAAGGTATCGTATGTTCCTACTGATTGTTTGAGCAGCCTGGCAGAACACACGGCTGCTGACGAGACTTTACATTTGCTGTCTGCAGTCATCCAGCGTGGCTGGCCGGATAAACAACACAGCACCCTGCTCGCAATCCGCCCATACTTCCTGGTTCGCGACGAACTGGTGTTACAGGACCGGATTATAGTTAAGGGCCACAAGGCAGTTGTCCCAGCTGTCCTCCGGGACAAGTACTTCGACACCATCCACAGGGTCCACCCCAGCATGGAGGCAACCCTACAACGGGTACAAAGCATGTTTTACTGGCCTGGAATGACAAAGTACATACGCGACAAAGCTGAAGTCTGCGCCATCTGCAAAAGCCTGACGCCACACCAGCAGAAGCAGCCCTTACTGCCGCACCTGGTTCCTCCTCTCCCGTGGTCCACATTAGCCACCGATGTAGTCGAATGGCATGGGAAACACTATCTGGTTTTTGTTGATTCTTATTCAGGCTGGTTTGACATCGATCTACTCCAAACCATTACATCTGAAGCAGGTATTGAGAAGTTGCAGAGCCGATTCTCCGTGTACGGCTCTCCTGCACGTGTTCTTTTCCGACAATGGCAGACAGTTCACCAGCCAGTCTTTTCAAAACTTTGCAAAACGACGGGACTTCCGACATATTACCAGCAGCCCTGAGTTCTCGCAGTCTAACGGACTCACCGAACGAGCCGTCCAAAGCGCAAATCAATTAATGGAGCGTTCATACCTTGTAAAATCGGACGTCGACCTAGACCTGCTCAACTTAAGGAACATTGCAAGGGATCCCATACTGGGTTCCCCAACTCAACGACTGATGTCTTGCCAAACCCGTGCTCCCCTGTCTGTGTACCAGCAGCTTTTGCAGCCACAAGTTTTTCTCCGCCTGCGGTCCGGAAACAACTACAATTCAAACGGGATACACAGAAAAGTTTTTTTGACAAATCCAGTAAACCACTTAAACCTCTCACCAGTGGACAGGTGGTTCGCCTCCAACCCAATAAGGGCTATGGACGTCTGGGTCCCATCTACGGCCCTGCCAAAGAACCGCGCTCTTATCTAGTTGAAGCAGACGGAGCCATTTACAGACAACATATCCTTCCAGTGAAGGAACCATGTCCTGTGGCTCCATATCCAGATGTCTCGCGTTTTGTATACACTCCCAATGCCGGTCCTGCTGCTCCACTATCAGCGACCGTTTCCACCGCGGCCTCCCTGCGGCGTTTTTGTGCCTAGCTCGCCTATCTCATCACCACCCCGCCCCGTCGGGTCCCCGGTCACATCTCCCGTTCCCTCCCCGGTATCTTCTCTGGTGAAAGGAGGTGAAGAGGATTCGTACCGCACACGTGCCGGATGGATTAGCAGGCCACCCATTAGATACGGTGATTTTGTGTAATTATATAAACTTCCCCATATGCGTTATTAGCCACCTTTTGTGAGAAAGACACCCAATAAAGCTACGGAAAGGCCTAATGTAGCAATGTTACAAAATTTTGAGATTTTTAAAATCAAGTCTGCAATTTATCCCATCAGATAAAACACAAAAATAAGTTTAATTTGACACCTAATTCACTTTCATATCTTCAGTATTAAAAAGGTTATGGCCATTTTCATACACGGAAATTAGCATCTTGTTCCTTATTGATTTTCCATTGACTTAACACAAAAGCTGTGATCGAGGACAGTGAAATAGCCATAACTTTATTAAAAATTAAGAGAACTGAAAGAAATTTTCAGTTATTATAGATTGAAGCATTCTGAAACAAATATGAAACAATCTTACTTGGATGACCTGAAATTAAAGCATATAATTAGTTAGTTTCCCAATTGTAGCTAATTCCAAACTTCAATTACTAGATCTAAACATCTATCCATTTCTTAAGAAAAGATTAACATTTTTAAATAGCCTAAGTGTCCAAATAAGATTCACAAAGAATTCACAAAAAAACATGATTTTTAAATCTCATTTACATTAATTTATAGGCCAAATTGAAGGAATTTAGTGTTCAATTGCTGTAAATTAATGGCCATTTAAATCAGCTTTCGAGTGGGATCCTGTGGAACTCTGTGGAACACGCTGGTTTGGAATGTTCCCATTGCGGTGGATTTGTACCCCATATGCCCAGAAAAATACTGCAGGATTTAATGGGCCCCCAAATTAGCTACTCGCAACATAAAATATTTTTTATGAAGGGATCTTAAGAAGTCCTTTTTAATGTAAAAATAAACAACCTACCTTCCGTTGTCCCCTGCATGAGATCCGTTCCGTTGTCGGCGGTCGCGGGTTTAGAGGATGATTTTTAACCTACTATAACAATTAAATTAACCAATATAGTTTAAAAATACCTGCAGCGAACGAACCTAGCAGCGATTTTTCGTCAGCAACTAAGTAGGCTGAACAACCTCGATTTGAATAGCCTAGAGAAAATCGCGTTTTAAACCCGCCCCCCCTCTCAAAGGCGCTAAAATCCCGCACACGGGGAGCGACAGATCTGCAGCGCCGCTGAAGGTAGGTTTTGCAACATACCTACCTAATGAACCACCGTGGCCTAAAAATCCATCAGGCGAGAATGAAATGCTCGGAGAAGGAGAAAGAGGTGCAGCGCACAGGCCTTGAACCTAGTGAGACGCAGGAGGAGCCCAGCCTGGACTCACCCCACAGAGCCCAGTCCCTCCACGCACTAGAGTCTCCCAACCCCTGCAGAGTAGTTATTAAGATGGCTGATCCGTGGGCGGTTGCTGCTGGGACGCAAGTCGGGGCCTGATAAACCCGGCTGGGTCATCTGGGCAAGCGTGCCTGATGTTGTGAGACCTGAAACACCCGATGACCCCAGGTCACATCACTGAGGATGCACCCAGTACATCCAGAAGATGTATCTTTTTCACCTATATTGCTTAGCCACCATGTTCCTATGTACCAATGCTATCTTTTTGTTTCTACAAGGAAAGATGTAGATTGGTTATTTCTTACTAGCCAATTGTAGTGCTTGTTGGTAGTTTCTCCGTATGCTTTTATATTAGCAAGAGTTTGCTTACGCCATTCAGTATGAGGAGCTGCTAGTGTCCTGTAGATCGATGTGTAAGTAGATTTAATAAACATGTGTTGTATCTTGATATGTTTTTGACTCGACTAATCACAATTATCATTTACATGACATTGCTGTGCCCCAAACATTATGGTGCCCTGAAATGGGGGGACTATGTATAAACACTGCTGTAATTTTTACATTGTGAAACCAAAATGTATAAAAATGGCCTATATTAAAATCTAACAATATGTACTTTAACCACATGTGATTTTTTTTTCTATTACAAATCTCAAATTGTGGAGTACAGGGGCAGATAAATAAATGATGGGTCTTTGTCCCTAACATTATGGAGGGCACTGTACATGGATCGGACAGGTTTAGAGGGATATGGACCCAGAGAGTTGTGAATTTGTGGAATTCTGTGCCTCAGAAGGCAGTGGAGACCGATTCACTGATTGCATTCAAAAGAGAGTTAGATGGAGCTCTTAGTGCTAGTGGATTCAAGGGATATGGGGAGAAGGCAGGAATGGGGTACTGATTGTGGATGATCAGCCATGATCACACTGAATGGTGGTGCTGAAATGGCCTACTCCTGCACCTATTGTCTATCTACTGTATCTAAATACAGGAAGATAAGACTAGTATATATGGGGCATGTGATCACAGGGAGAATATGGTCACAGGGAGAACGTGCAAACTCCACACAATTGAATCCCAGTTCTGGCACTGTGAGGCAGCGTCTCTACCAGCTGTGCCTCTGTGCTTCCAAATGTCCTGTTTTCTATGTGTCACTTGAATGTAATAGCCGCAGCTCCAACAGAGCAAGTAAGACCCTTAGACTATCTGTAATCGGACTTTACTGGACTTTATCTTGAACTATTATCCACGTTACTCCCTTTATCCTGTATCTGCACACTGTGGAGAGTTCATTGTAATCATGTATTGTCTTTCCGCTGACTGGATAGCATGCAACAAAAGCTTTTCACTGTACCTCAGTATATTGTGACATTAAACTAAACTAAAAAGTAAGGGCGCCAGAGGACAATGGTTCTCTGGATACCAGTTAATGATCTGCCAACTTCGTGGTTTGGAGCACTGTCAGGCTAGAGCGGTGTTTTTACTCTGTTTGTGCAGCGTGCGAGGAGAAACATCCAAGTTATCCGGTTTCCATCAAAGAGGCCCGTCGTGCGGCAGAAGAGGGAGTGGGTCTCCCCTCCCATCGGCATCCGGGAGCACGAGCCACCTATTGTCAACCCCATCGCCATGGTAAGTTGCCGTCAGATTGACCCAGAGCACGTGAACGCAAGGCCGCAGAGCTGGCGATATCCTCCCAGTTACAGCAGCAATCACACGCTGCAAATCTGAAACCCACCCTTGCTAACATTGAAGTCTTTAGTTTGCAGATACAGCTTGGAAACGGGTACTTCCTGACTCGCAGTCTCTCAGTATCTTGAAGCTCAGCATCTTGGTGTCTGTTGCTCGCTCTTGCTCTATCCATTTCTCCGTCTCCCCGTCTCTCCCTGTCTCTGTCTCTCTCTCTCTCTGTCTCTCTCTCGCTCTGTGTCTCTCTCTTTGTGTGTCTCTCTCTGTCTCTTTGTCTCTCTGTCCCCCCCCCCCCCCAGGTTGGAGCTCCCATCCATGGGGTAATTTGAGCATTGAGCTGTTTTTCCGCTGCTGGAGCTGTGCTCACCCTCGCACGTGCGTTGAGGTTATGAACACAATAACATCTCCTGTGTTATCTGACTTTAGATTCGGTCGGACTTTGAAGACAAGGAGGGTGTTGAGATCACCTACTCCATAACTGGGCCGGGAGCGGACAAACTGCCGATGGGGCTGTTTGTGATCGATTCCCGCACCGGCGATTTAAACGTCACCGGGACAGTGGACCGGGAATTAAATCCCAGCTTCCTCGTAAGTCACAGCATATTTACTTTAAAGATACAGCGCGGAAACAGGCCCTTCAGCCCACCCAGTCTACACCGACCAGCCATCACCCCATACACTAGAGTCATCCTACACACACTAGGACAATTTACAGTTTTTACTGAAGCCAATTAACCTACAAACGTCTTTGGTGTGTGGAGGGAAACCGGAGCACCCGGAGAAAACCCACGCGGTCATGGGGAGAACGATCAAACTCCATATAGACAGCACCTGTAGTCGGGATTGAACCCGCGTCTCTGGCGCTGTAACGCAGCAACTCTACCGTTGCGTCACCGTGCCGCCCTGAAGTATCTCGAAAGTTTTAAGAAAGTTTGTGAATGGCTCCCGACTTTCCGATGCCCAAAGACTCCCAGACTTGCTGTGGGTAGCGTGAATTGATGATCACCTTTCATTGTATCTGTCATAGAGCTGTACCGGACAGAAATAGGCCCTTCAGCCCAGTTTGTCCATGCTGACCAAGTTGGTATTCTGGACGAGTCCCATGTGCCTGACCCACAGTCCTCCAAACCTTTCCAATCTACCTATCTGTCCAAATGTCATAGAACATGGAAAGGTACAGATAGACACAGAATGCAGGAGTAACCCAGCGGGACAGGCAGCATCTCTGGGTAGAAAGAATGGTTTAAATTAGCATTTGCAGTTCCTTCCTACACATAGAAAGGTACAGCACAGGAACAGGCCCTTCGGCCCACAATGTCTCTGTTGAATATGATGACAGGTTCTTGATTAGTACGGGCGTGAAAGGTTATGGGGAGTATGCAGGAGAATAGGGTTGAGAGGGAAAGATACATCAGCCAGGATTGAATGGCGTAGTAGACACAATGTGCCGAATGGCCCAATTCTGATCCTATCACCTATGAACATGATGCTGAGACAAACTATTATCTGCCTGCACATAATCCATATCCCTCCATTCCCTGCATATCTATGTGTCTAGCTCTTAAACACCACTGGCGTATCTGTCTCCACCACTGCCCATGGCAGCGCGTTCCAGGCACCCACCACCCTCTGTGTGTGTCAAAAAAAACTTGCCCCGCACATCTCTTTTAAACTTTGCTCCTATCACCTTTAAGTATTTAATATTTCTATCCTTGGAAAGAGCATTCCGACTGCCCACCCTATTTATGCCTCACGTAATTATATGTACTTCTATCAGATCTGTTGAAAGTCGTTATTTTATCCGCTACCTCTGATAGCACATTCCAGTTCGGGCTACCCTATGAATTAAAACGTTGCCCTTGAGGTCCCTCTTAAATCTTTCCCCTCTCACCTTAAGTATGTGCCCTCTAGTTTGGAATCCTCTACCCTGGGAAAAAGACCAGATACTTTTCACAGTCAGTGACATAACTAGATTAACTTTAATTAAACATTCCACTGATCAGCACAGTCTATACAATACAATTTATTGTCATTTGAGCCTCACTGAGGCACGAAATTCTGTTTCCACAGCCATACAAACAAAGACAATTCCTAGACATACACACAATTTACGGAAGGCAAAGTCTTTTCTCTCCCCTGTTCTCCATGTCTCTCCCGATGTCGAAGCCCCAGGCGGGCGATGATAAGTCCCACGGCCATTTTAGGCCGTGCCGGGCGATTTACGGCCCCGCTCCCGGTCTAAAAGTCTCGAAGTTGGAGCCCCCGCGGGCGCTGTAATGTCCCACGGCCATGAAGCCGTGCCGGGCGATGTACGACCCCGCTCCAGGTCGTTCCAACCTCGCGACACGGGCTGGAGAAGTCGCGTTGCGGGAGCTCCGGGAAGCGGTCACTCCCCCCCGGACCCGCGAGCTCCCGATGTCCCAGTCCACCGGACCTGCGGCTGCGTTGCTGGTGCCTCCGAGCCCCAGGAGTCGAGTCGCAGCAGTGAGTCACCACCGCTCCCCACACTCCGAGGCCGGCCAGCCCCACGATGGTGAGTAGTCCGCAGTCTCCCGAGCCCCCGGGTCGTTCAGGTTGGAGGCCGTTCCACGGTGCTAGGTCCCAACGACAACGGAGACCCGACAGGGAAAAGGTCGGGTCTCCCAGACAGGGAAGAGATTTCAAACAGTTTCCCCCTGCCCCCCCCCCCCCCGCCCCCCACATGTACACATTTAAAACCAGTATTAAAAAACACCAACAATACATTTAACTAGACAAAAAATAAAAAAAAGACAGACAGGCTGTAGGGGCCGCTGTAACGGGTGAGTCGCGCCGCCACACCTATTTAACGTTGGAAAATATTTTAGCTATTGTTTGAATTGTTTGTCGAACTTTGAGTTGCATTATTAATCCAGATATAATCTTGGTATGAAGTTATTATACTGAACAATGTCCAGTGACTAATACAGAGAGATTGGGGTGACATTATTACTAATGCAGTTGTATCAATACAGTCTGAAAATAACTAATATTTAACTAAGGTAGACAAAAGTGCTTAGTTAAATATTAAAGATGTTTAAGAAGGAACTGCAGATGCTGGAAAATCGAAGGTAGACCAAAGTACTGGAGAAACTCAGCGGGTGAGGCAGCATCTATGGAGCGAAGGAAATAGGCAATGTTTTGGGGCAAAACCCTTCTTCAGACTTCGCTCCATAGATGCTGCCTCACCCGCTGAGTTTCTCCAGTACTTTGGTCTACCTTCGATTTTCCAGCATCTGCAGTTCCTTCTTAAACATCTTTAATATTTAACTAATATTCATTTAGATGTGAATTGTTTTCACTGGAACATTGGAAGTTGAGGGGAGAACTGGTGGAAGTTTATAAAATTATGAAAGGCGTTTAGTTTAATAACGGTGGGCCGAGGGGTTATTGCGGAATCTTTAAAATAATGAATGTAGTTTAGTTTATTCTCCCCACATTCCCATCAACAATCCTCTAGATCTCCACATGGGAACCATTGGGGGCGTGTGGGGGAGGGGAAGAGAAGGGTTTAGATTGAGTCATAGAGTCATACAGAGTGGAAACAAGCCCTTCGGCCCAACTTGCCCACACCAACCAACATGCCCCATTTATATAGGCTCACCTGCCTGCGTTTTGCCCATATCCCTCTAAACCTGTTCTCTCCCTGTAGCTCAGACCCTCGAGTCCTGGCAACATCCTCGAAAATCTTCTCTGTACCTTTTCCAAGGTTTGAGTTATGGAAAATTGTGTTACAGACGGTTTTCTTGAAAGGCAAGCCCTCCTTAACATGTATCTGTTTGTCAGTGGAAACCTCAAAACCTTTTAACATTATTTGCTAAGTTTCTTTAAAAAACATTATGGGAGAACTGGCATAAAGTCGGGTTTCCATAGATCAGGGAGTCCTGTATTATCCATTTAATTTAAGAGTCAAGTCAAGAGAGTTTTATTGAAATACTAAACTAAGTGTGACCTGTTAGGTCCCAATGTCACACGGGAGGCCTGGTCCCTCAAAGCAATATACCACCACTGAGCTATAGCCCCCAACTGCGCATGATTAGTGCAGTCTCGCACTAATGGCAGAGGTTAAGTTAAAGTTAATAACTTTGCATTTAATATTTCCATTACCTCGCCATCCCTCTTCCTACTCCTATCCTCCTCCATTCCCCCTCATCCCCCAACACTCCATCCCCCTCCTCTTGATCCTCTGTCTTTTTCCCATCCTCCTCCCCTCCCGCCCTCAACTCTCCCTTCCTCTCCTTTCCCCTACCCTCAGTCACTCCCTCCTCTCCCTCTGTCCCCCCTCCCCCCCACACTCCCTCCTCACCTCCCCCACTTTCCCCTCCCTCTCCCTCCGTACCCCCTCCTCTACCTCAATCACCCCCACCCCCCCCCCCCCAGACTCCCGCCTCACCTCCCCAGGACGATGATGGCAAGAGTCCTGGAGCCGGGCGAGGGCTTGAGACGGGGGCTGTCAGGGGGGGCGGAACTTTCAATAAATCGGTGATGGTGTGGGGAGAGGGGGCAGGAGAGGGAGGGGGGAAAGAGGGCTTTTATTAACATCAATCCACCGAGAACGGCGAATCAGTGAACAGCTTGTGTGTCTTGAAAGTTCCTAGAGTGTGTTTGTGTTACAGTGAGGAGTGTATCAGTGTTACAGTGAGGGAGGGAGGGAGTGTGGGAGGAGAGGTGAGAGAGAGTGGAGGGAGGGAGATGGAGAGGGAGGGAGGGAGAGAGGCAGAGAGAGAGTGGGGTGGAAAGAGACGAGGGGGAGGGAGCGGGGGAGAGTGAGGGGTGTATCAGTTTTACAGTGAATAGGGAGCAAGAGGGGGTAGAAAGAGAGTGGAGGGATAGAGGGAGGAGTTGAGAGGGAGGGATGGGGAGAGAAAGGGAGAGTGAGGGATGTGTCAGTGTATAATGAGAGTCTGTGACTCCTCTCTCCCTACCCCAGTCTCCGACTGTGTCTCTTTATACTCTCCCTTCCCCGCTTCCACCTCTCCCCCTCCCCTCCACCACCCCCAGTGTTGCATCAGTTCAGTACAGAAACATTTAGACACTCATTAGGAGGTTGGGAACATAAATGGGGCGTTTGGATGGTGTAAACTCGTTGTGATCCTCTAAGCCCACTAGACTCTCGAATCCCATCCCAGCCAGAAATGGGACGCTAGACCCATCCCCGAGTGATGTTAGAAGCCTCGAAACTCGTTAGGAATATCTCAACATTTCTTGATGGTTGGAACGCAGTCTAATGATCTCTTGGACTCTCTGATCGCTACCCACGGGCGTTAAGATGCTCCCAGAGAGGTTTGGCCCGTCCCACCTCAAGTCAGCAGAAGTTTGCATCCTCTAAACGTTACCTGGTAGGAGTTTGAATCATCTAACTGCAAACCCAATGGCTTTCCGAACCTCTAAATGCATCCAACGGGAGCTTGTATGCTCCAAATGTGAACCAGCGGGGGATTTGACCCTCAACACAAATCCCATGGGCGGTTGGACCCTCTAAACCCGTCCCAGCTGGCGTCTTTTATCCTCTAAATGCACTCAGCGGGTCTTCACCCTCTAAACTGAAATCAGCCAGTGTTTGGACCGTGTACTCTACACACGGGTGTGTGGGCAGGGGGGAGGGCTTGGAGAAAAGACGGGGGAAGAGCCCTGGGGGTGAGAGAAGTATCACGGGGGAGGGGGCAGGAGCCAGCGAGAGGGACCAGAGGGGAAGGGGGTGGGAACTGTGGGGCGTTGCGTGCGTGGTGCATTTGGGACTCACAGCGGGCGCTGGATGCTCTCCTCCGCCAGGATCAGATTCACCGCTTTCCTTTTGGTGACATCGCCGCGTTGCTTCCTGTCCCCCTCGAAATTTGCGTCCGGTTGGAGACCTCGGCCAGCCAGCCACCCACCTGCAGCGTTCCTCAGCTCCAGTAAAGACGCGATGGCGCAGGAAGGGGCGGACCGTCCCGGAGAGTGACTGGAGAAAAGACCAATCCGCGCACCGCTGACTCGCACGAGATGAGATCGATCTGCCCATGCACGGTTTTAAGATGCTTAAACCTCGCTAACTTTTACAATATACCACCGATCGGAACAAAACTTGTTGCACTCGCAGAACAGGAGAACGGCGAGAGAGCTGGCGAAAATCGTAGCGCTATCGCGTACCGTTTTTGCGCAAATAGAAAAAACGCGCTAACCGGAAGATAACAAGATCAGAGTTTTAGTTATGTATAGATATAGATAGATGCCCCAGACAGAACTATGACATTCTTGTAGCAGCACAGTATAATATGTAAACATCATACTCTGTAACAATATAATAACCTTAAAGAGTCATAGAGTGATACAGCATGGTAACAGGCCCAACTTGCCCACAATGGCCAACATGTCCCAGCTACACTGGTCCCACCTGCCTGCGCTTGGTCCATATCCTATCCAAAGGTTCAAAGGTTGATTTATTGTCACATACACCTAGATGTAGTGAAATTCCTTTTGCCAATGCAGCACATAAAAAGAATACAAACATAACAATAATAAATAGCTTTAACATAAAAACATCCCCCCACAATGGTTCCCATTATGGGGGAAGGCACAAAGTCCAGTCCCATCCCCAATGTCCACCCATAGTCGGGCCTATTGAGGCCTCCACAGTTGCCTCTACGGAGGCCCGATGTTCCAGGCCGTCCTCGCCGGGTGATGATGTTCCGGCGTCGGGAGAGTCCTCTCAGCGGCATGGGAACCCCGGAACGGCCGCCTCCCTACTCGAGACCGTGGCTTCCGGAGCCGACAAGGCCGCGCCGAATGGAGCTCAACTGGCGATCTCATCGCGAGATCCCAGGCTCCCGATGGAAAGTTTCAGCGCCGCCGCCCGCACTCCGCGATGTTTTTAACGCCGGTCCCAGCTCACTGGATTTCCAGCGCGGCGACCCAGGCAAGGCACCGCCCGCCCCGCAATGGCGCTCCAGCGCTGCACCGCCGTCCTCAGACCCGCAGCTCCGCCGCCGCCGATGCCGGTGCCGCCGATGCCGATGCCGAGGCTCCGGACTGCCCCGTCGCTCCTCGGACCCGCAGCTCCGCAGCCGCCACCGCCGATGCTCCGGGCGGTCCCCTCAGGAAATACCGCTCCAGGCCCGCTGGTAGGCCGCGAGGACGGGTCGAAAGTGCAGCCCGGAGAAAAGCTGCATCTCCGACCAGGTAGGGACCCTGAAAATTAGTTTCCCCCCCCCCCTCCCCACACATAAAAAGCTAGAACTCCTTAAAAACAAAACACTAAACTAACTAAAAATAAGAAAAATGAAATGAAAAACAGACAGCTGCAGGCTAGGCAGCCATACCCCCTACAGGTCGGCGCCAAACTCCATCCATGTACGTGTCTAACTGTTTCTTAAACATTGGGATAGTCCCTGCCTCAACTACCTCATCCGGCAGCTTGTTCCATACACCCACCACCCTTTGTGTGTAAAAGTTACCCCTCAGATTCCTATTAAATCTTGTACCCTTCACCTTGAACCTATGTTCTCTTGTCCCTACTCTGGGCAAGAGATTCTGTACATCTACCCAATCTATTTCTCTCATGATTTTATACACATATATAAACATATATATACACACACACGCCCCACCCCCCCACCCACCCGTCTATGTAATTCAGAGTTGATTTGGAGGTTGTAGTGTTTAATAGCCTGGTGGTTGCAGGGAAGAAACTGTGCTTGAACATTACACTATTCAGGCTTGTGTACCTTCTTTCCGATGGCAGGGGTGAAATTAGAGCGTGGCCAGGGTGGTGTGGGTCTCTGATGATGCAGTGCCACAAAATGTTGTTAATCTTTATCTGATTACTATGTAACATAAATTTGCAGCTGACAGGATACGCGGTGGATCAATTTGGGAAAGCAATGGAAAATCCAATTGGCCTCTTTGTTGAAGTGATTGACATCAATGATAACCCTCCAATATTCACCCAAGAAATCTTTTTTGGGAGTGTTGAAGAGATGAGTTTCACTGGTGAGTGATTTTATTTTTTAAGTATATCTCGTTTTAAATATTATTTGCCTTTTCATCCCCGATCAGGTGAGACTTGATGGAAGTATATTAAATTAGGATAGGGTAGACAGTCAAAATCATTTCCCCAAGAGCTTTCTCCCACCTCCCCGGCCCCCACCCCCCAATCCCACTGCATTTGGTCAGAGGTAGGGTCCTGGCCCCCTGCCACCCCCTCTGCCCCCCTCTCCCACTCTCTCATTGTACTTTCCTCCCTCCCATTCACTTCCACCTATATCCCACCCCTCTGGCTTCACATTCACTTCTTTTCTCTCTGTATATTCCACACACTGTTGTCTTTTCATATCTGGCCTTTTCCCACCCAACTGCCAATCAAACCATCCCTCCCCCACACCTGTATCCACCTATCACTCACCAGACTTTGTCCTGCTCTCACCTCTTTTCCAGCTTTCTTCCCCCCACTACAATCAGTCTGAAGAAGGGTCCCGACCTGAAACGTCGCCGATCCATGTTCTCCAGAGATGCTGCCTGACCTGCTGAGTTACTACAGCACTTTGTTTCGTTTCTGGCTCCACCTATTGTACATGAGTTTCACTTGATTGTGTTTATGCATAGTATTATTTTATCTGATAGGATAGCACGCAAAACAAAGTCCCAATTAGAACAATGACATTCTTACTTGCAGCAGCACAACAGAATCTGTCAACATTGTACCCTGTAAACAATAATAAACCCAAATCTAAAGAAAGATACCGATTAAAACAGGCCCTTCGGCCCACCGAGTCCATGCCGACCATCAAGCACATTCATGCCAGAGTTTGACTTGATTGTATTTTTGTGTAGTATTATTTTGTCTAATTGGATAGCATGGAAAACAAAGCTTTTCACTGTACCTCGGTATGCGTGACAATGATGAACTCAAGCTTAAAAGTATTACATGGAGTCATAGATGCATACAATGTTGAAACAACTTGCCCACACCGACCAACATGCCCCATCTACACTAGTCCCACCTGCCATGTCCATAAATCTATCCTATCCTGTATAAATGTTTCTTAAACAGTACCTGCCTCAATTACCTCCTCCAACAGCTCATTCCATACACCTACCACCCTTAGTGTAAAAAAGAAAAGTTATCCCTCAAGTGCCTATTCAATCTTTCTCCCCTCACTTTAAGCCTATGTCCTCTGGTTCTCGATTTCCCCCCTCCTCTGGGTGAAAGACTGTGCATTTACCTACCTATCCCTCTCATGATTTTGTACACCTCTATAAAATGATCCCCCATCCTCCTGAGCTCCAAGTAATAAAATTCCTAGCCTGCTCAGCCTCTCCCTACAGCTCAGGCCTTCGAATAGTGGCAACATCCTTGTAAACCTCCTCTGCGCCCTTTCCAGCAACAACATCTTTCCTATAACAGGGTAACCAAAACTGAAATACCTTGTGTGGCCTCACTAATGTCTTGTATAACTGTAATTTTAACTGTAATTGTAACTGTATCTTTAATTGGACTTTACTGGACTTTATCTTGCACGAAACATTATTCACATTATTCCCTTTATTATGTATCTGAACACTGTGAATGGCTCGATTGTAATCATGTCTTTCCACTGACTGGTTAGCACACAACAAAAGCTTTTCATTGTACCTCGGTACATGTGACAATAAATTAAACTCAAACTAAACAAAACATGTCCTTCCAACTTCTATACTCAAGGACGCGAGGGATTAAATTCTGGTTCATGGATGGTAATGTTCTTTTTGCCTTCCAGGTACCTCAGTCATGCAGATAAATGCGACGGATAAAGATATTGGTGAAAATGCCATCATTCATTACAGGGTCATAGTGGACAAAATGAAGCAAATGTTTTCTTCCTCATTTACTGGAGATATCAGAGTAACAGATCCGCAACTTGACAGGGAGGTTTGTGAAAGTACTTCTCATTTTTGTGTTACTGTATTGGAGACAAATAGAATGCAGAAACAGGCCCATGGACCCCACAGAGTCTACACTGACCTTTAAACCCTCATTTACATTAATCCTACTAATTAGGGTGGCACAATAGCTCAGCTGGTTGAGCCGCTGCCTCACAGAGCCCGAGTCCCAGGGTCAATCCTGACCTCGAGCGCTGCCTTTGTAGAGTTTGCATGTTCTCCCTGTGTCCATGTGGGTTTCCTCTGGGTGCTCCGGTTTCCTCCCACATCCCAAAGATGTGCAGGTGTGTTGGTTGTGTAGGAAGGATCTGAAGATGCTGGTTTACACCAAAGATAGACACAAAGTGCTGGAGTAACTCAGTGGGTCAGACAGCATCTCTGGAGAAGAGGAATTGGTGGCGTTTCGGGTCGAGACCCTTGTTCACCTATTTATTTTCTCCTGAGATGCTGCCTGACCCGCCTCATTACTCCAGCATTTTGAATCTGTCTACAGGTTTGTAGGTTAATTGGCTCTTGTAAATTGAGTGAAATTCATTCTTTTTGCATCCAAACCGCAGACCTCACCAAGGCAGTACATAAAGTCACCATGTCCCTGGCGCCAACAAGGTTATAAATAGTTAATCGAACACTCTTAATTCCTCGCAGCGGCGAACCAGGCCTGCAGCAAGCGGCCCCCCACCCACCACCGTGTCCCCCTTCGTTCTCGGTGGCCCCCCACCAGGTTGCTACTGGTGGGCCCCCCACTCCGACAGCCACTCTTGCTCTCGGCTAATGACCTTTCCTGCTGTTTCTGCTTCTTCAGACGCAAGATTTCTACACCCTGATTGTTGAAGCTCGTGATAGGGCTGGGAATATCGAAGGTTTACACTCAACTGCAACAGTACAGGTCAAGATTATGGATGTCAATGACAACGTTCCCACTGTGGAACAACATACGGTAAGGTTCTGTCCCCAGGCAATATTGTTAATATAAGAATTAAGAATGATATGAAACAACTGAAATTGTTTAGTTGAGTTGAGTTTAATTTATC
Organism: Amblyraja radiata; assembly: GCF_010909765.2. NCBI lineage: Eukaryota > Metazoa > Chordata > Chondrichthyes > Rajiformes > Rajidae > Amblyraja > Amblyraja radiata. The sequence continues at coordinate 55,960,990 of NC_045959.1, read as the reverse complement.
ATTGTCACATGTACTGAGGTACAGTGAAAATTATTTTGCTGAGTGCTATCCAGTCAGTGAAAAGACTATATGGGTTGGACATCAATTTTCCCACACCCTCGGTTCCAGAGCCTTTTTGGATTGTCGTTCCTTATGGACTAACAGAGGTCATGTGATAATGAAATGTCATATATACCCCTACCGTGGCTCTAAGGCACCATGGAATGGTAGAAACTTAATTAAACAAATAGAGTCATAGTGTGAAAGCAGGCCCTTTAGCCCAACATGCCCACACCAGCCAACATGCCCCAGCTACACTAGTCCCACCTGCCCGCGTTTACATAGAAACATAGAAAATAGGTGCAGGAGTAGGCCATTCGGCCCTTCGAGCCTGCACCGTCATTCAATATGATCATGGCTGATCATCCAACTCAGTATCCTGTACCTGCCTTCTCTCCATACCCCCTGATCCCTTTAGCCCCAAGGGCCACATCTAACACTCTTAAATATAGCCAATGAACTGGCCTCAATTACCTTCTGTGGCAGAGAATTCCACAGATTCACCACTCTCTGTGTGAAAAATGTTTTTCTCATCTCGGTCCTAAAAGACTTCCCCCTTATCCTTAAACTGTGACCCCTTGTTCTGGACTTCCCCAACATCATCCTGCATCTAGCCTGTCCAACTCCTTAAGAATTTTGTAAGTTTCTATAAGATTCCCCCTCAATCTTCTAAATGTTGACCCATATCCCTCCAAATATGTTCTATCCATGTACCTGTCTAACTGTTTCTTAAATGTTTGGAAAGTCCCTGCCTCAACTACCTCCTCTGGCAACTTGGTCCATACACCCTCCACATTTTGTGTGAAAAAGATACCCCTCAGATTCCTATTAAATATTTTCCCCTTCACATTAAACCTATAATAATAATAATGATGATGGATGGGATTTATATAGCGCCTTTCTAATACTCAAGGCGCTTTACATCGCATTATTCATTCACTCCTCAGTCACACTCGGTGGTGGTAAGCTACTTCTGTAGCCACAGCTGCCCTGGGGCAGACTGACGGAAGCGTGGCTGCCAATCTGCGCCTACGGCCCCTCCGACCACCACCAATCACTCACACACATTCACACACAGGCAAAGGTGGGTGAAGTGTCTTGCCCAAGGACACAACGACAGTATGCACTCCAAGCGGGATTCGAACCGGCTACCTTCCGATCGCCAGCCGAACACTTAGCCCATTGTGCCATCTGTCGTCCCGAACCTATGTCCTCTGGTGCTCGATTTGCCTACTGTGGGCATCTACCCAATCTAATCCCTTTCATGATTTTAGACCCTATAAGATCACCCCTCATCCTCCTGTGCTCCAAGGAATAGAATCCTAGTGTACTCAACCTCTCCTTGTAGCTCAGACCCTCTAGTCCTGGTACCATCCTCGTAAATTTCGTCTGTATCCTTTCCAGTTTGACAGCATCTTCCCTGTAACATGGTGCCCAGAACTGAACATAATACTCTAAATGCAGCCTCACCAACATCTTGTTATTATTTAGCGTCTATGTTGAGCTAAATGATAAACGCAGCCGATGGAGGAAACAAAAGAACGGCCTAGCTCAGGGCAGCGTCCTTGCATCCGGTGTTGTTCAATATATTCACTAATGATCAGCCAGTGTTCCCAGGGACGAGAAGCTTCATTCACTTTGATGACCTTGGAACAGCAGCCCAGAGCATTCACATAGATGAGGTAGAAGCTGCCCTCTCATCATCCTTAGACAACATGACAAACTACTACAAGGACAATCAACTGATAGCAAACCCTGCTGAGACCCAGGTTAGCCTGTTCCACCTTCGTAATCGCGAAGCTGGGAGGAAGCTGTCCTTAACATGGAATGGTGTCCCTTTGAGACACTGTGACCACCCTGTCTACCTTGAGGTCACTCTGGGCCAAACCTTCTCCTTCACGCAACAAATCGAAAGGGTGAAGGGCAAAGTGAGGACGAACAACGGCCTCCTACACAAGCTGGCAACCTCGTGGTGGGGCACCAATGCATCCACACTGCGGTCAACTGCTCCTGCGCTGTGCTACTCTGCTGCAGAGAATGCTTGTCCTGTTTGGGAGAGATCATCTCATGCGAAGAAAGTTGATGCCGCCCTTAATGACAGCTGCAGATGCATCACTAGCTGCCTAAAACCAACGGATGTGGATAGCTTGCATGTCTTGGCCGGTATTGCTCCACCAGGAATCCACAGATCAGCTGCCGGTAGAACTGAACGTAGTGGGCAAGTTGGGGACACCCGCCATTCCTGTCACTCCCATCACCCAGCCCCAAAACGGCTGAAGTTGAGGAAGAGCTTCCTCCACACAGTCCAGCCGCTGTCACAGTCTCATCAAGCACCGGACTAGCCTTGTGGGAAAAGAAACGCAGTGAAAACCACCACCATGTAAAGATGCCAATCCCAACCAAGGAACAGCTACCACCTGGTCACAGGTGTGACAGGAAGACCTGGAAGTCCCTCAGTCGGCTTCGTACAGGGATGGGCCGATGCTAGACCACTATGAGCAAATGGGACACAGAATGTGAATGTGGAACATCTGTACAATCCATGCCGCACCTGCTGAGATGCCCACTGCTTGATGAACAATGCTGCCTGGAAGATCTAGCGGAGGCAAATGAGGCGGCTGTCCACTGTGCAAGAGCCTGGCCAAACATGGGAAACATAGATGATGGACATGAAAGAAGAAGACCAACGTCTTACACAATTGCAACGTGACCTCCCAAATTCTAAATTCAATACTCTGACTGATGAAAGCCAATTTGCCAAATCACTTTTTGAACACCCTATCTACCTGCGACTCCACCTTCAAGCAACCATACACCTGCATTCCTAGATCCCTCTGCTGTACAGCACTCTCCAGAGGCCAAATGGTTATTCACTGTGTAGGTCCTACCCATGTTAGACTTCCCAAAATGCAACGCCTCACATTTCTCTGTATTAAATTCCATCAATCATTCCTCGGCCCACCTGGCCAATTGAGCAAGATCCTGCTGCAATTTTCACAACTATCTTCGCTATCTGCAAAACCACTAACTTTTGTATCATCAGCAAACTTGCTAATCTTGCCCTATATGTTCTCATCCAAATCATTGATATAGATGACAAACAGTAACGGGCCCAGCACCGAACGCTGAGGCACACCACTAGTCACTGGCCTCCAGTCCGAGAAGCAACCTTCCACCATCACCCTCTGCTTACTTCCATGAAGCCAATTTTCTATCCATTCAATTATCGCTCCTTGGACCCCATGCGATCTAACCTTTCAGATCAACCTACCATGCGGTAGCTTGTTGAATGCTTTGCTGAAGTCCATGTACACAACATCTACAGCTCTGCCCTTATCGACCTTTTTGGTCTTCAAAAACTCAAATCAGATTTGTGAGACATGACCTCCCACGTACAAATCTATGCTGACTATCCCTAATCAACTTGCCCGGCTAAATTGTAATTGTGATTAATTTGTAATTAATTTATTACCCAAGTATGTAAACATACAAGGAATTTGATTTGCCAAGTCATACAAAAAAAAGCACATGAAAATGAAATATAGACTTAAGCAGCCACCACCAGTTGTATAGGGCTCTGGTGAGACCACATCTGGAGTATTGTGTCCAGTTTTGGTCTCCTAATTTGAGGAAGGACATCCTTGTGATTGAGGCAGTGCAGCGTAGGTTCACGAGATTGATCCCTGGGATGGTGGGACTGTCATATGAAGAAAGATTGAAAAGACGGGTTGTATTCACTAGAGTTTAGAAGGATGAGGGGGTATCTTATAGAAACATATAAAATTATAAAAGGACTGGACAAGCTAGATGCAGGAAAAATGTTCCCAATGTTGGGCGAGTCCAGAACCAAGGGCCACAGTCTTAGAATAAAGGGGAGGTCATTAAAGACTGAGGTGAGAAAAAACTTTTTCACCCAGAGAGTTGTGAATTTATGGAATTCCCTGCCACAGAGGGCAGTGGAGGCCAAATCACTGGATTTATTTAAGAGAGAGTTAGATAGAGCTCTAGGGGCTAGTGGAGTCAAGGGATATGGGGAGGGCAGGCATGGGTTATTGATAGGGGACGATCAGCCATGATCACAATGAATGGCGGTGCTGGTTCGAAGGGCCGAATGGCCTCCTCCTGCACCTATTTTCTATGTTTCTACAACGGCGTGTGAGAATCCCCAGGGCACACAGCATAAGCGGAGAACCACAGCCATCAATTCAATATCCGGGCCACACACACGCTCATTCATCATGATGTGACCAGAGTTGGACCGACTGTTGTCACTCTCTCTGTAGTCCCTGTCCTCCCGAATTGTCAGAAAGTCGTCCACACTCGCACTAGACTCCGGGATGTTCTCATGGAGCCATGTCCTGTCGTGGTTTTAAGACTCAAAGTTTGGATAAGTCCTCCAACCTGACAAACAGCCATCCACCATTAATCTCTGGCATCTCCCATACAGCCACTGTTTAATCCCTTGCTACTCCTTACTGAACCTTCTCAACCAACCTTACTTCCTTATTTAACCTTCTTAACCAACCTTCCATGTGGAACCTTGTCAAAGGCCTTACTGAAGTCCATCTAGACAACATCCACCACTTTACCCTCATCAATTTCCCTAATAACCTCTTCAAAAAATTCAAGATTAGTCAAAACATGACCTTCCAGTCACAAATCCATGTTAATTCGTCCTAATCCGATCCTATTTATCCAGATTCTTATATATATTATCTTTAAGTATCTTTTCCATTAATTTGCCCACCACTGACGTCAAACAACGTTCTTGTTAGAAATCTGCTCTTTTCTCACTTATTTGTCCTCCTGTTCATTACCTCAGGGCTATTATCTATTTGTACCTGCGGGACAGCCCTCATGTAAGGATTGAAATGGTACCAGGTAGATCAACCTTCTACCTGAACATCGGTGGGTGGTTCGGAAAGCTCATACATACACCTTGTCTCCAGGTTTAAAGGGTCCTTCCTCCTGGTCCACCTCCAACAGCTTTTACTTTGCCTGTGCATAAATAGACTTGTATATCATAATTAACTGGTGCATATACTTCTTAAATTCTACCTCTAACTGTTCCAAACTCGGTCCCTTGTAAGGACCTCTCCATTGTGCCACCTACATAGGTCGGCCAGTAAGCATCTCATGTGGTGTTATGTGGGTTATCGGTTAGTTTGGATGCAACATCTCTTCAGTGCCAATGGCAGGGCATTGATCCAATTCAACTTTGTAGTTACACAAATCTTATTTACATTAACCTTCAATGTTCCATTTATTCTTTCCACCATGCCTGTGACTGCAGGTGTTACACACCCAAATTTGTGTTTTACTCTAAGGGCCTGTAGCGCCAACTTGACTACTCCCTGAATGAAAACAATCCGTTGTCAAAGCTGATTTCTGTAGGTCTACCAAACCTCTTAGTTACCTTATTCATCATAAACTACACTACAGTCTTCACGCCTAAATCGATCCAAACTTACTCTAGACGTAACAACAGCTTATCATCCTCCAGATGCTGTTTCTGGCTGCTTCGTGGGCACTTTAATTTCCCTTCTTATGTGCTTGGCATTTAATGACAGCTAGTGCCCCTGACTTCAATATTGCCATTATCAGGTCTAACTTTACTGCTAACTTTTCATGTGGTCTCCGTTGCTTTTCTCAAAGCCTTTCTATTTCCCTACTGCTCCAAACATGTGACAGACCCCATGAACATATGATTAGTTGGTATAAACTTCATCTTTCTCACTTTCCCTCATGTCACATGCTGCTCTTAAAGCCTTAATGTCCGAGGAGGAGGAGCCATCTTGGGGAACGGCTGCTTGGGGAACGGCTGCTAATCAGCAGCCGTCCGTTTAATTCACTTATTTTTTGCGGTTTTAGTGAGTCCTGTGCCTTGTTTGTGGGAGAGATAGACTTTTTAATGTGGGGGGAAGGGGGTAACTATATTTCTAGGTCCATACCTGGTCGGTGAGGCAGCTTTTTCTCCGGGCTGCCCCGTCGACCCGTCCTCGTGGCCTACCAGCGGGCATGGAGCGCCGTTTCCTGGCGGGGACCGCCCAGCACCTCGGCTTCGGTGGCGGCACAGCGCTGCAGCGCTTTCGTGGAGTGGAGCGGGCGATGCCTTGCCGGGTCGCCGCGCTGGATCGACGCGCTGGAGCTCCGGTGAGCTGTGACCGCCGAGTTCATCACCTCTGGGCTGCGGGTCTGCGGAACGGAGCGGGCGGCGCCGACTTCAACATCGGGTGCCTGGGAGCTCCAAACCGGCGCGGCCTTGTCGGCTTCGGAAGCCGCGGTCCCCAGTTAGGAAGCGGCCGTTCCAGGTGGCCCAGCCGCTGAGAGGACTCTCCCGACGCTGGGGCAACAGCACCCAGCGAGAAAGGCCAGGAACATCGGGCCTCCATTGAGGCAACTGTGCAGGCCTCAATAGGCCTGACTTTGGGAGAACTGGAGATGGGGACTGGACATTGTGCCTTCCCCCACAGTGGTAACCATTGTGGGGGGATGATTTTTGTGTGTAATGTGAATATGTTAGTTTGTCCAAGATGGCTGTCGGAAGGGAGAGTGGACGCTAGCGCGGTTTAGCTGCCGCTGCTCTCTCTTCACATTGTGTTTTTGATTTTTTGTCTTTGGAGCGAATTCTGTCTTTAATTTGTGTATTGGTGATGTCCTTATTATTTATTTTACTCCGACTATATGTTTTTTCTCTCTTGTTAATTTCTGTAAGGTGTCCTTGAGACTTTGAAAGGCGCCCGCAAATAACATTTATTATTATTATTATTATTAATTTCTGCCAACTGAGCTAAGCAAGATTGCAGGCTTCCAATTTAATTACCTTAAAGTCTAATTCATCCTTATGCACCATTTCAAACCCTACATACTTGCTATTATGATCCCTTTAACAAGAAACATTCACAAGCGAAACCTTTTTGTCCCCTTCATTCAAAATCTCTGACTGTAAAACATCCTTTAGGCTTGTTTGTCCTTCTTCCTTCATTATCTTTCTCAATTACGTCACAATTTCAACATATTTTCCAATCTAGTCTGAACTATATCCTGCCTTTCCCAAGGTCATCATCATCTGTCCTACCTTCTGAGGTTTTAGACTTACAATGTCTCTCTCACAATACTTCACTTGTGGAACAAACCAACAAATCATCCACATACTCTACCAAATACTTTCTAAGGGTACACCTTCCAACTCTGCCTTTATCATCTGATTAAAACATGGGGCTAGTATTTAAAACCCTACCTCATCCTTGCCTTTCTTGACCTCCTCCTTTAGATCCCTCCCTCCCTTGGGGACCCCAGTCCTGTCTGGGCTTATATCCAGATTTATTTCACTCCTGATAGGGCATTTTGAGGAAACGCTCCCCCAAAGACATTTATTATTGGCATGTAATTCTCTGGCCCCTGCTTGGCTCTGTCATAGGACTCACTGTGTGTCAGTGCATCACTTATTTCAGTCTTTTCAACCAGGTCCGTTGTTATTGACAACATTGTCTTTCTTTTTTCACGCTCTTTCTTTTTAAGCTCTTCAAGTTACATTTGCATCATTTTACTCTGCACCTCTTCCTGCTGGTCTGCAAGTCTTTTTCCTATCTTACGATATTTCTCGACCGCAGAGACCAAATGATCGCTGAATCGGGGGTGGGAAATAAATGACAATCCCACCACCTCCTCCAATCTAGGCTTGACTTTAGGAGGAATGACATCCACCACAGTGGTTCAGAATATAGTGTTCATTAACTGGTTGCCTTCTATTTCTTGTTCATTTTCAAGTCTCCACCTTTTCAGCTGGTTTCCCAGGTAGGCTGCTGGATCATTTGCCTCTCCTAGTGGATCTCCCCTTTATTCCTTGGGGTCCACCTTAAGTGGGTAACATTGTCTGAGGGCCTGCCATACCCTCTGCCTGACTGTGTCAAACAGCATACCATTGTTTATTACATTGTTCACGGCATCTTTATACCAGCCATCTTCAGTTGTTCTGTCAGTTTAGTGGTTTCTATCACTTTCACCAACAGTGCCTTCAAATCTGCCATAGCCAATAATCGTCCCACGTTCTCCTCCTTCAAAGCCCTAATCCATTTCCTGCCCCATCAGGGATATAGGGTGAGGTATTTTTTTGCCCTCTCAGTTTATGGGTGCCCCAAGGGATAACCTGTGTCTGTCCTGCTCTTTTCTTTTTAAAGCAGTCTTATCAATTTATCCCTCTGCTTCCCACTTTAATCCTTTCTGGTATGCCTTCTTTCTTATTCTAAACTCAATTTCTTGCTTCTCAAATATTCTAGCCTCCTTGCAAATTCATTCACCTTTCTTTTTTTTAAATCTTCCACTGACTCCTCCTGCTTTATTACTTCACACCTGTCATTTCCTACTTCTGTTATCTACTAACTGCCTCTCTCTCCTTTCTTTCTATGCCTAAGTGTATCTAATTCCTTTCCTTTCCGCTTTTCCCACTTATCTGTGGGCATATCATTCATAATTAACACTTCCATCTTGTCACACATTTACCTTGAAAGTGCCTTCCTTGGGCCACTTCCTCAAATCTCAGCAAATTCTGAAAATCTCAACAAACAATCATTACCCTTCTCCAACCAGAATGTTTACCATAAAACAACAAACCATAAAAGCTGGTCATGTTTCAGCAATGAACTATTTCCAATTATTTCAATCCATTCTCACCACTATTTTAAATTTCCAATTCCTAGTACTTGTAACAATTTTCCAAATTAGCTTTACTGAAAAGAAATCTAAAAGAAACATCAGAAAAAACCAAGCAACCTACATTTTCCAACTTTCCACTTTTAAGTTACGAGGATACAAAGAGTTAATCGTTACCTTACAGCTGTTCATAACCTTCCCCCATTGCTTACAAGTTATTAAAGGAACATACACCTACCCTTACAATGTGGTCTACAACAAACAAAAGAATTATCACATATATGAACTTCCTCATTCATTCAAAACCAGTTTTTACGCACAAATCACATTCGTTCCATTCTTACTTCAAAGAAATTATGCAATTTTCTACATGGATTAAAGTTTCAAAATTAACATTTATATAATTCTTATCTCCCTTTTAAGTTAAAGTAGGATGGTCTAATCCCCTATCAGTCAGGTTCCTGAGTGCTGTGATTGGACTGATTCAGATCGTGATTAGTCAGACTCACCGTCACTCAACATCCGACCACACACCACTCCCATTAATTCCAGACAAAGGAACACATTTTGTCTTGATCTCTCAGTAGAAAGAATGCTGAAAGAACAAGCAGCAGAAAGAATGCAGCAAGCTTATCTTCACAAACAGTTAAGCAACTCAGTCCTTACAACTCCTCCGTCCTTGTAGTTATTATATTACCTTAATATATTCTTATTGCAATATAACCTTACACTGTTATTATTGCTACTGTACTTTCTGCTATTCTACAATATTTTATCACTGTGTACACTTTCTGTTACGCACTTACCTTAAATTCGTATTTTGCCCGTACAAACCCCTGACCTCTCAGGGCAGTATCCACGAGGTCTTAATAAACTCTTAATACTATCACATTACTTTCTTATCCACAAATATTATTACTCATCACACACAGCGCAGCCTTCTCAGACAACCTTCCGGGCCGCCTTTTTAGAACAATTTAGTGCCAGATTCTTGGGTCGGAGAGACCTTCTAGCTACCTAGGCACTTCTGTGTCCCCAATGGCTTACCATGAACAACAGGTTATTAGTCCAAATGAAGCAGAAAAAAACGCATAATTTTTAGGTGGCCACCTTTGTCCTGTTGTCCTTAAGAGCCACATAAGGGGCTGGGAAGGCCCTGGGCTACTTGTCTTTTAATTAATGGTCTCTTACCGACCCTGCTCGCTGCGCCAATTTTGTCATGGTTTTAAGACTCAAAGTTTGGATAAGATGACTCAGACACGGAGAATTCTTCAAGAAGACGAAAAGTCTTTATTTGCAAACAAATTTTGGATTGGAACATAGAAACATAGAAATTAGGTGCAGGAGTAGGCCATTCGGCCCTTCGAGCCTGCACCGCCATTCAATATGATCATGGCTGATCATCCAACTCAGTATCCCGTACCTGCCTTCTCTCCATACCCTCTGATCCCCTTAGCCACAAGGGCCACATCTAACTCCCTCTAATTCACAGACAACACGGTCTGGTCGCTCTCTAATTGTTCTTCTATTTATAAAACCAGACAGCTTTTTATTACAGTTTCAGCCTTATCTTCTGCTACTTGGCATGCATGCTTCTGTAACTTTAATCTCTCACTATGTCATTGCCCTTTAACTTTAATCTCTGAGCCTACCATGGTGTTCTAGCTAAAGGCAAAATAAAAAATAAGAAGCAACTTGTTTTTGTGCCTTGATGTCTGATCACATAAAAATAGCTGACATCTGCGAGCTTTAATAAATGTTTTAAGCATATTGGTTATATGTCTACACACAAAGATACAAATGGTGCAGAAAGTAAAAGTAAGAAGTAACCTTTTTAATCTTCTATATTACTTCTATATAGTCTTCTATAGTCCCCGCAGACACTGAGATCACTACACTCGCAGCACTCCGAGTCCTTACCAGTGCCGGCAGCAGGTCCACTTTGTTTTTACGGTGACCTCACATTCTCCACTGTGATGGAAGGCAAATAACGTATACCTTCTTTTCTCCCGAGGTCGGGGTGATCGAAGCTCCCGCAATAGGGGGCGATCAGAATACTCTCTAGCAATTTTCCATCTTAGATGTTAAACTCACCGGGCCTATTGTTCCCAGCATTTTCCCTGCAGCCCTTCCTGAATAGAGGCACCATTTTCCACCCTCCAGTCTTCCGGCACCTCTCCTGTATTTAAAGATGACTCGTAAATTTCGACCAGGGCTCCAACAATTTCCGATCTGGTTTCCCGCAATGTCCTCAGATATATCTAATCTTGTTCTCCACTTCAGTATGAGGTAACCTTGGAAGAAAACCGGATATATTTTGAAGCCCTCCTAATGAAGGTACAGGACGCGGATCTGGAGTTCACTGATAACTGGTTGGGTCACTTTGAAATCATCGAGGGCAATGAAAATAAACACTTCAGGATTGAGATGAATAATCAAACCAATGAAGGAATTCTGATTCTCCAGAAGGTAAGGATGCCGCCCTATCCACCTGTGACACCAATGTAAGGGGCAGCCCAGTGACACAGCGGTAGAGCTGAAGCTTCACAGCGCCAGAGACAGGTTCGATCCTGACCTCGGGTGCTGTCTGTGTGTGGAGTTTGCACGTTCTCCCCGTGACAGGTCATGGGGAGAACGTACAAACTCTGTGAGACAGCACCCGTAGTTAGGATCGAACTCGGGTCTCTGGCGCTGTGTGGCAGCGACTTTACTGCAATGCCACCGTGCTGCCCCACTTGATGGGTGGAATGGCCCAAGTCTGCACCTATGAACTTAAACAACTTTGTAACAAAGTCATTTAAAATGTGTTTTATCTCTTGATACAGTTGTACCTTTTGCTGTTTCCTGTTTTACACTGGGAGTTCTTTCTTTCTTTGCCTGACCCAGGAGTTAAACTTTGAAGAAATGGAACACATGAATTTGGTCTGTCGAGTATCCAATAAGGCACCGTATCACCACACTGTGGATACAACCATGATGAAGCAGTCCTTTGAGATAAAAGTCATCATACGAAATATGGCAGAAGGCTTTGTGTTTAAGCCCAGCAGACTGGAGACGACAATGACGGAAAGCAGCTCATCCGGGAGGACGACCCAGGTCATTGGTATTTACACAGCAGTTAGTGCAGACACTGGAGAACGGAGTGAAAGTACAAAGTAAGGAAAACAACATCCTATTCATCAAAACACAAAAAATGCTGGTGGAGTTCGGCAGGTCGGGCAACTTCTGTGGAGGGAATGGACAGGTGGCATGGTCTCTGGTCGGGACCCTTCTTCAGGGCGGCACGGTGGCACAGCGATAGATTTGCTGCCTCACGGTGACCTCTGTCCGACCCTGAATACAGGTGCTGTCTGTACATCCTCCCTGTGACCACATTGCATTTCCCCGGGTGCTCCGGTTGCTCACACCCTCCAAAGGCGTACAAGTTTTAGGTTAAAATTATTAAATTGTCCTTAACGTGTGTAGGATAGTGTGTGTGTAGGATAGGGTGATCGCTGGTCGGCGTGGACACGGTGGGCCGAAGGGCCTGTTTCCACGCTGTATCTCTAAAGTCTAAAGTGGAGATGGTTCACCTAACCATCACCTATCCATGTTCTCCGGAGATGTTGCCTGACTCACTGAGATACTACATTTTGTGTTCTACATAAGATTCCAGCTTCTGTAGTTCCTTCTTTGTAGTGGGAGGAAAGGGGAGAAAGGTGAAAAGAGAGGTGAGGCCAGGACAAAGCATAGGAAGTGATAGTAACAAGGAACTGCAGGTGCTGGTTTAGAAAAAAAAGACACAAAATGGCCGGAGTAACTAATCAGGTGAGGCAGCATCTCTGGAGAAGGTGAATAGGGTAGTCTGAAGAAGGGTCCCGACCCGAAACATCATCTGACAATGTTCTCCAGAGATGCTGCCTAACCCGCTGAGTTACTCCAGAATTCTGTGTATTTTTCCAGGCAAGTGATAGATGGATACAGGTGAGGGGGATGGTAAGTTTTCGATTGGCAGATGGGTGGAGGTGAAAAGGAGGCAAAAGGGTGTCGGGGATAAGGAGAGAAGAGGAGGAGTGAAATATAAAGCCAGAGGGAGAGATGTGGATGGAAGGAGGGGGATAATAGGGACATCATCATCATCATTGTTGAAATCATCAACGGGCACGGTGCCTTACAATGCTATGTACGACAGTGATCGCAACTTCTACTGAAGTGTGGATGGTCGTTGGCTCGCTAGGAGCTCATCCGCCCTTTGGCAGGTCTTTTTTTGGTCCTGCCTATGGTAAACCAGGTGGGGGAGACGGTTTAGTCGCCGACTATCAGACCATGGAGCAGGTAGCACGGGATTACATGGTACCCGTGGCGGGGGCGGAACTCCCCCCAACCTGACCGTAGAAGACATAAGACATAAGATTTGAGTATAGAAGCAGGGAGGTTCTACTGCAGTTGTACAGGGTCTTGGTGAGACCACACCTGGAGTATTGCGTACAGTTTTGGTCTCCTAATCTGGGGAAAGACATTCTTGCCATAGAGGGAGTACAGAGAAGATTCACCACTGATTCCTGGGATGGCAGGACTTTCATATGAACAAAGGCTGGATAGACTCGGCTTGTACACGCTGGAATTCAGAAGGTTGAGGGGGGATCTTATAGAAACTTACAAAATTCTTAAGGGGTTGGACAGGCTAGATGCAGGAAGATTATTCCCGATGTTGGGGAAGTCCAGAACTAGGGGTCACAGTTTAAGGATAAGAGGGAAGTCTTTTAGGACCGAGATGCGAAAATCATTTTTTACACAGAGTGGTGAATCTGTGAAATTCTCTGCCACAGAAGGTAGTTGAGGCCAGTTCATTGGCTATATTTAAGAGGGAGTTAGATGTGGACCTTGTGGCTAAAGGGATCAGGGGGTATGGAGAGAAGGTAGGGATGGGATACTGAGTTGGATGATCAGCCATGATCATATCGAAGGGCCGAATGGCCTACTCCTGCACCTATTTTCTATGTTTCTAAGACATAGCAGAATCTGGACATGAGGGCATGAGGAGGTCAGGGATGGGAGATGAGCAAGATGACTGGTGGGAGAATGGGAGCAGTAGGTATGCACTGTGGTGGAGGGAGAGGTAGAGGAAAGAGAGGGGGGTTTTAGGTGAGGGGTGGGGGGGGGGGGCGTTTATACTTTATTGGAGAATTCAATGTTCATACCATTAGGTTGTAATCAGCCACTCCGGAATATGAGGCGCTGTTCCTCCAGTTTGTGCCTCCGTCCTTTTAATCCTCCGTTTCATTTGTTAAATGCAAAGTGCTAATGTGTGTACTGTTCCCTTCTCCAACAGGTATGCGAAGGATAGTGACAAGGCTAACTGGTTGATTATTAACACGGACACTGGAGAGGTTACATTTGATGGCGAGCTTGATCGCGAGTCTGAGTATGTGATTAACGGGACGTACACTGCAACAGTTCTGGCCATCACGCAGGAACGTGAGTAAATGAAATGCAGTGGGCACAAATTAGACCAGTTTAGTTTATTATTGTCACGTGCACCGAGATAACATTAGCTGTTAAAGAAACAGCTCGAGCCAACCATGCTCATGCCCCATCTTTAGACTCTTGAGATACAGCGCAGAAACAGGCCCATCAGCTCACCAAGTCCGCGCCGACCAGGGATCACCCCGTACGCTAACACTATCCTACGCACAACTTACCAAAGTCAATTAATCTACAAACCTGCATGTCTTAGGAGTGTGGGAGGAAACTGGAACACCTGGAGAAAACCCACACAGTCAACATACAATAGAATATGTAAATATAGTACTATGTAAACAATATAATTAACCAAAATAAAAATATATTATATTTATATACACTGAACCTTTTCATTTATCATATAGTATTTATTATATTATTATATTATAATTTTTCACATGTGTGTGTATATATATGCACGCGTGTGTGTGTGTGTGTGTGTGTGTGTGTGTGTGTGTGTGTGTGTGTGTGTGTGTATATGTATGTACGCATGCATATACATATACGCATACATGCATGCAGGCATACACACGCATAAATCAGACAATAATATTGCACAAAGTCTAAACCAATGTCCCCAGGCCTATGTAGTTCAGAGCATATTTGGAAGTTGCACTGTGTAATAGCCTGATTAATGCCAGCTTTATGACATCCAATAGCAGGGTGACCAAAACTGAACACAATATTCTACCTACATTATTCTAAATGTGGCCCCAGCAATGTCTTATACAAATGTAACATAACTTTTGGGATTGCTGTCAAAGAGTCACACCGCATGGATACCAGCCCTTCAGCTCATCTTGCCCTTGCCGACCCAGATGTCCTATCTACATTGGATGAGACAAAGACCCAACTCCTATACTCATTGTAAACAGCACCAAGACCTTCTCTCTCTGCTCTCTCTCTGCCACAGGAGACTCCTACGACACCAGCACTGGAACCATTGTGATAAATGTAGATGATGTCAACGACCACACTCCCAGCTTCGAGAACACGCAACCATGCATTTGCAGTTCAGCAAAATATTTGAGGGTGGCTGCGTCTGATCCCGATAGGCCGCCATTTGGAGCACCATTCCATTTCGACGTACCGACCAACAAAATGTGGAAGCTAGGACGCACAGACGGTGAGACTTCCGAGAGAAAACACCATCAGATTTATTTACAGGACATTCAAAGTACACAGCGGGATATAGAAACATAGAAACATAGAAAATAGGTGCAGGAGTAGGCCATTCGGCCCTTCGAGCCTGCACCGCCATTCAATATGATCATGGCTGATCATCTAACTCAGTATCCTGTACCTGCCTTCTCTCCATCCCTTTAGCCACAAGAGCCACATCTAACTCCCTCTTAAATATAGCCAATGAACTGGCATCAACTACCTTCTGCGGCAGAGAATTCCAGAGATTCACCACTCTCTGTGTGAAAAATGTTTTCCTCATCTCGGTCCTAAAAGATTTCCCCCTTATCCTTAAACTGTGACCCCTTGTTCTGAACTTCCCCAACATCGGGAACAATCTTCCTGCATCTAGCCTGTCCAACCCCTTAAGAATTTTGTAAGTTTCTATAAGATCCCCCCTCAATCTTCTAAATTCTAGCGAGTACAAACCGAGTCTATCCAGTCTTTCTTCATATGAAAGTCCTGACATCCCAGGAATCAGTCTGGTGAACCTTCTCTGTACTCCCTCTATGGCAAGAATGTCTTTCCTCAGATTAGGAGACCAAAACTGTACGCAATACTCCAGGTGTGGTCTCACCAAGACCCTGTACAACTGCAGTAGAACCTCCCTGCTCCTATACTCAAATCCTTTTGCTATGAATGCTAACATACCATTCGCCTTCTTCACTGCCTGCTGCACCTGCATGCCTACTTTTAATGACTGGTGTACCATGACACCCAGGTCTCGTTGCATCTCCCCCTTTCCTAATCGGTCACCATTCAGATAATAATCTACTTTCCTGTTTTTGCCACCAAAGTGGATAACCTCACATTTATCCACATTATACTGCATCTGCCATGCATTTGCCCACTCACCCAGCCTATCTAAGTCACCTTGCAGCCTCCTAGCATCCTCCTCACAGCTAACACTGCCCCCCAGCTTCATGTCATCCGCAAACTTGGAGATGTTGCATTCAATTCCCTCGTCCAAATCATTAATATATATTGTAAATAGCTGGGGTCTCAGAACTGAGCCTTGCGGTACCCCACTAATCACTGCCTGCCATTGTGAAAAGGAAGGTACACAAAATTGCTGGGGAAACTCAGCGGGTGCAGCAGCATCTATGGAGCGAAGGAAATAGGCGACGTTTCGGGTCGAAACCCTTCTTCAGACTGATGGGGGGTGGGGGGGGGGAGAAGCAAGGAAAAGGGGAGGAGGAGGAGGAGCCCGAGGGCGGGAGGGTGGGAGGAGACAGCTAGAGGGTTAAGGAAGGGGAGGAGACAGCAAGGGCTAGCAAAATTGGGAGAATTCAATGTTAATGCCATCCGGACGTAAGTGTTCGGCGAAACGATCACCCAACCTCCGCTTAGTCTCCCCGATGTAAATCAGCTGACATCTAGAGCAGCGGATGCAGTAGATGAGGTTGGAGGAGATACAGGTGAACCTTTGTCGCACCTGGAACGACTGCTTGGGTCCTTGAATGGAGTCGAGGGGGGAGGTGAAGGGACAGGTGTTGCATTTCTTGCGGTTGCAACGGAAAGTGCCCGGGGAGGGGGTGGTGCGGGAGGGAAGGGAAGAATTGACGAGGGAGTTGCGGAGGGAGCGGTCTTTGCGGAAGGCAGACATGGGGGGAGATGGGAAGATGTGGCGAGTGGTGGGGTCACGTTGGAGGTGGCGGAAATGGCGGAGGATTATGTGTTGTATTTGCCGGCTGGTGGGGTGAAAGGTGAGGTCCAGAGGGACTCTGCCCTTGTTGCGAGTGCGGGGATGGGGAGAGAGAGCAGTGTTACGGGGTATGGATGAGACCCTGGTGTGAGCCTCATCTATGGTGGCGGAGGGGAATCCCCGTTCCCTGAAGAATGAGGACATTTCCGATGCCCTTTGTATGGAATGTCTCATCCTGGGAACAGATGCGGCGTAGGCGGAGGAATTGGGAGTAGGGGATGGAGTCTTTACAGGGGGCAGGGTGGGAAGACGTGTAGTCCAGATAGCCATGTGAGTCAGTAGGTTTGTAATGTATGTCGGTCAGGAGTCTGTCCCCGCGATGGAGATGGTGAGGTCAAGGAATGGTAGGGAAGTGTCGGAAATCGTCCAGGTGTATTGGAGTGCCGGATGGAAGTTGGTGGTGAAGTGGATGAAGTCAGTCAGTTGTGTGTAGGTGCAGGAGGTGGCCCCAAAGCAGTCGTCAATGTAACGGAGGTAGAGGTCGGGGATGGGGCCCTGGTACGTCTCGAACAAGGATTGTTCAACGTACCCGACAAAGAGGCAGGCGTAGCTGGGGCCCATGCGTGTGCCCATAGCTACGTCTTGTGTTTGGAGGAAATGGGAGGAGTCAAATGTAAAGTTGTTGAGGGTGAGGACCAACTCCGCTAAGCGGAGGAGAGTGTCAGTGGCTGGGTATAGGTTGCTCCTCTGGTCGAGGAAGAACCGGAGGGCTCCGAGGCCATCCTGGTGGGGGATGGAGGTGTAGAGTGACCGGACATCCATGGTGAAGATGAGGGGGTGAGGGCCCAGAGAGTGGAATGCGTGGAAGCGGCGGAGAGTGTCTGAGGTGTCTAGAACATAGGTGGGAAGGGATTTGACCAAGGGGGATAGGATGGAGTCAAGGTATGTGGAGATGAGTTCGGTGGGGCACGAACACGCAGAGACAATGGGTCTGCCGGGAGAGCCGGGTTTGTGGATTTTGGGGAGAAGGTAAAAACGGGCCGTGCGGGGCTGGGGAACGATGGGGTTGGAAGCTTGGTCGGGCAGGGCGTGGGAATTGATGAAGTCGGTGATGGTGCTAGAAATGGTGGCCTGGTGCTCGTCAGTGGGGTCATGGTCCAAGGGTAAGTAGGAGGAGGTGTCCGAGAGTTGGCGCGTGGCCTCAGCTTTGTAGAGATCGACGCGCCAGACTACCACGGCACCTCCCTTGTCGGCTGGTTTGATGACCCAATCTGGGTTTTTGCGGAGTGATAAAGGACCCGTTTACTCCTACTCTTTGCTTCCTGTCTGCCAACCAGTTCTCTATCCACATCAATACTGAACCCCCCCAATACCGTGTGCTTTAAGTTTGTATACTAATCTCTTATGTGGGACCTTGTCGAAAGCCTTCTGAAAGTCCAGATATAACACAAATACTGGTTCTCCCTTATCCACTCTACTAGTTACATCCTCGAAAAATTCTATAAGATTCGTCAGACATGATTTACCTTTCATAAATCCATGCTGATTTTGTCCAATGATTTCACCACTTTCCAAATGTGCTCCTATCCCATCTTTAATAACTGATTCTAGCAGTTTCCCCACTACCGACGTTAGACTAACTGGTCTGTAATTCCCCATTTTCTCTCTCCCTCCCTTTTTAAAAAGTGGTGTGACATTAGCTACCCTCCAATCCTCAGGAACTACTCCAGAATCTAAAGAGTTTTGAAAAATTATCACTAATGCATCCACTATTTCTGGGGCTAATTCCTTAAGTACTCTGGGATGCAGCCTATCTGGCCCTGGGGATTTATCGGCCTTTAATCCATTCAATTTACCTAACACCACTTCCCGGCTAACCTGGATTTCACTCAGTTCCTCCATCTCATTTGACCCCCGGTCCCCTGCTATTTCCGGCAGATTTTTATGTCTTCCTTAGTGAAGACAGAACCAAAGTAGTTATTCAATTGGTCTGCCATGTCCTTGTTCCCCATGATCAATTCACCCGTTTCTGACTGCAAGGGACCTACATTTGTTTTAACTAATCTTTTTCTCTTCACATATCTATAAAAGCTTTTGCAGTCAGTTTTTATGTTCCCTGCCAGTTTTCTTTCATAATCTATTTTCCCTTTCCTAATTAAGCCCTTTGTCCTCCTCTGCTGGTCTCTGAATTTCTCCCAGTCCTCTGGTAGGCTGCTTTTTCTGGCTAATTTGTATGCTTCATCTTTTGTTTTGATACTATCCCTGATTTCCCTTGTTATCCACGGATGCACTACCTTCCCTGATTTATTTTTTTGCCAAACTGGGATGAACAATTGTTGTAGTTCATCCATGCAGTCTTTAAATGCCTTCCATTGCATATCCACCGTCAACCCATTAAGAATCAATCGCCAGTCTATCTTGGCCAATTCACGTCTCATACCCTCAAAGTTACCTTTCTTTAAGTTCAGGACCCTTGTTTCTGAATTAACGATGTCACTCTCCATCCTAATGAAGAACTCAACCATATTATGGTCACTCTTGCCCAAGGGGCCACGCACAACAAGACTGCTAACTAACCCTTCCTCATTACTCAATACCCAGTCTAGAATAGCCTGCTCTCTCGTTGGTTCCTCTACATGTTGGTTTAGAAAACTATCCCGCATACATTCCAAGAAATCCTCTTCCTCAGCACCCTTGCCAATTTGATTCACCCAATCTATATGTAGATTGAAGTCACCCATTATAACTGTTTTACCTTTGTTGCACGCATTTCTAATTTCCTGTTTGATGCCATCCCCAACTCCACTACTACTGTTAGGTGGCCTGTACACAACTCCCACTAGCGTTTTCTGCCCCTTAGTGTTTCGCAGCTCTACCCATATCGATTCCACATCCTCAAAGCTAATGTCCTTCCTTTCTATTGCGTGAATCTGCTCTCTAACCAGCAACGCTACCCCACCTCCTTTCCCTTTCTGTCTATCCCTCCTGAATATTGAATATCCCTGGATGTTCAGCTCCCAGCCTTGGTCACCCTGGAGCCATGTCTCCGTGATCCCAACTATATCATAGTCATTAATAGCTATCTGCACATTCAACTCATCCACCTTATTACGAATGCTCCTTGCATTAAGACACAAAGCCTTCAGGCTTGTTTTTACAACACTCTTACCCCTTATACTATTATGCTGAAAAGTGGCCCTTTTTGATTTTTGCCCTGGATTTGCCGGCCTGCCACTTTTACTTTTCACCTTGCTACCTATTGCTTCTACCCTCATTTTACACCCCTCTGTCTCTACGCTCACACATTTAAGAAACTCTTTCCCTTTAACTCCATCCTCCACTATCCCATTCGACACCCACCCCCCTTATTCAGTTTAAAACTACCCGTGTAGCAGTGGCAAACCTGCATGCCAGAATGCTGGTCCCACACCTGTTAAGATGCAATCCGTCCCTTTTGTACAGTTCCCCCTTACCCCAAAACAGATCCCAGTGATCTAAGAATCTAAATCCCTGCCCCGTGCACCAGTTCCTCAGCCACACGTTCAGGTCCCGTATCTCCCTGTTCCTGTTCTCGCCAGCACGAGGAACTGGAATCAAACCGGAGATAACAACCCTGGAGGTCCTGCTTTTCAGCATTTTTCCGAGCTCTCTAAAGTCACGCTGCAGAATATTCATCCCCTTCTTTCCGACATCGTTTGTGCTGACATGCACTACCACTTCCGGATGTTCACCTTCGCCCTTGAGGATTTTCTGCACTCTGTCCGTGACATCCTGGATCCTGGCACCAGGAAGGCAGCACACCATCCTCGCATCCCGTCTGTTGCCACAGAAACCCCTGTCTGTACCTCTCACAATGGAGTCTCCCACTACAATGGCGTTGCCTGCCTTAGGCCTTTTTGGTTTTGGCTCAACAGCCCTATTCGCATCGCAAGCCAGTCCGCCGCTCAGTGTAAACACGTCTTCTGTCCCGACAGCTTCTAAGTGGGCGAACCTGTTCACAAGAGGTACAACACCCGGGGACGTTGGCATTCCATGCTTCCCTCCCTTTCTCACTGTCTCCCACCTTCTCTCTTCCAGTACCTTAGGTGTAACAATCTTACTGTAGGACTTGTCGAGGAACGACTCCATTTCTCGGACGAACCGGAGATCATCCACTTGCTTCTCCAGTTCCCCAACACGGTCCTTCAGGAGCTCTACCTGGATGCACTTCTCGCATTTGTAGCAGCCAGAGGCACCAGCGGTGTCCTTGACCTCCCACATACTGCAAGCATCGCACTGAATCAGCTTGCCTGACATCTCCTTCTTTCGTCTCTACCTCTCAAGCGTATTGCGTGGTCTCCTCTCCGAAGACTCTCGAGCCAAAGACTCTCACTTTTCTCACAAGGCCGCTCACTCACTGCCGCTCCCTTCTTCTATCTTCTTCTATGTAGTTTTTTTTGGCGGTTGGCAAACAACTTTTTAGTGCATTACCGCCACCAACTGGTATGGTGTGGATCAAATAACATTTAACTTATATACTAATAACCTATATCTTTCCGAACAAATTGGTTATACTGCCACTCCCTAAGAGCAGTCTTACTTAAATGACTGATAAATTGCCTGATTTACCAATTTACAAACCAAATTCCTCAGTTTTCAACTGTTTTCCCGGCACTGACTCACTTCTCTCCTCCCACTGGGGCTAGAGCCAATCAGTCTTATCTCTTGCTATACTCCTCCTGCTGTTGCTCCCAAAGCTACAGCAGTTCTGAGTAAAGTCTGCCTGTGCTTGGCTTCTTCTTCTTCTTTGGAGTTTTACGGCAGCCGGCATCCTCAATGTTGCATTGCTGCCACCTTCTGGCTTCATTCCACAGTACTCATGTCTTTATATTAGATCATTTTTATAAGCCCAGAGGACCTCAAGAAATCAAACAACAACTTTATTCCTTTTCCTTTCCCTCCACACTCTAGAATGTTCTTTACTGATATTTCTGTCAATCCAATTTTCCTCATTTCAATGATCATAAATCCTCTTTCTGTCTCATATCTCCTACATGCAACTAGGGCATGCTGAACTGTTTCCGGCTGATGGCATTCCTCACACAGCCCAGTAGGGTGTTTTCCCATTATTTTTAATGTGCTGTTCAGGTGAGTGTGTCCTATCCTCAATCTTGTTAATACTACCTGTTCCCTCCTGTTCCCCCCTCTTCTTGCTGTAATGCCCACTCTGTTTTGTAGCGAATAGAGGTGTCTCCCCTTTGTCTCCTGTTCCCAGTATTGCTGCCATTCCTGATTTATTTTCTTCCACACAATGTATTTTCCTTCAGATTTCAATAGTTGTAAGTTTACCTCTATGTTGCCTCCTTTGCCAATTTATCTACCTTTTCATTCCCTAGAACACCAATGTGAGCTGGGACCCACAACAAAGTCACGTCACTGCCCTTCCTTGTCACTTGGCTTAATAGTAGCAGGATTTCATAAACTAAGTCAGGCCACCTATGGGATGCACCAGACCCAATACTCTGGATTGCAGATAATGAGTCGCTACATATTACTACTTTACATGGTTGCACCCGTTCAATCCACCGATACTGTCAAATAGTTGTTTGTTCTTTTGTAAAGCTCAACATTCATCACCTGGACTACCACAGCCGCCCCTGTTGTTTCAGCTATTGGATCCTTTGATCCATCTGTGAAAATTAAGAGGTGTTCCCTGTATCTATTATCTATGCCTGTGCTTGGCTTCTACTTTTCAACTGTTTTCACCCCTCTGACTCACTTCTCTCCTCCCACTCGGGCTAGAGCCAATCAGTCTTATCTCTTGCTAATCTCCTCCTGCTGTTGCTCCCAAAACTACAGCAGTTCTGAGTAAAGTCTGCCTGTCTGATATAGATCAGCTACAGAAATGGGCAGAGAAAGGCAGATGAAGTTTCATCCTAGCCAGAGTAAGGTGTAGTACTTGGGGCGTTCAGACCTTGAGGTCCAAGTACATAACTCCATGAAAGTGGCAACACAAGTAGAGAGCGTGTTAAAGAAGATATATGGTATGCTTGCCTTAATATGTCGTGGCATTGAGTATAAGAGTCAGGAAGTCGTGTTGTGGCTCTATAGCAGGGGTTGGCAACCTACGGCTCCAGGGCCAAATGCGGCCCGTAACCCAAAATCATCCAGCCCACAGGCGGATTTTTTTCCCCGTAATCATCCGGCCCGCCGAGCTCTGGCTGTACCACATCCTGCGCAAAGCCGCCGGCACGGTCGCGCACCTTCTGTGAACACGCTTAAGAAAGAACTGCAGATGCCAGAAAAATTGAAGGTAGACCAAAATGCTGGAGAAACTCAGTGGGTGAGACATGCAAGGATTGCATGAGGCTGCCTTACCCGCTGAGTTTCTCCAGCATTTTTGTCTACCTTCTATGAACACGTGATTTGATGCCTGCCATCCTGGGCGGGATCCATGTGTACACGTAATAGATGTGGCCCGTCATTCACTCACAGACATGCGTCCTGGCCCCTCTGCAGAACAAGGTTGCCGCCCGCTGCTCTATAGTTTAGAGATTCAGTTTAGAGATAATAATCCACTGGGTGGCCCCGCATTGGCTGCCTCGCCAACAGTCTGTCTTGTCCTATTTCTTTTTTGTTTTTTAGTGTGAGTTAAATGTATGTTTTAGTGTTCTTTAGCTTGTTTTATGTGGGGGGGTTGGGGGAAACATTTTTTATCTCTTACCTCGACGGAGATGCGATTTTCCCCGTATCATATATCCGTCCGCACTGCGGCCTAACATCATGGAGCTAGCGGCCTCTGCTGGAGACTGACTTCAGGAGCTCCAACCGCAGGAGCCTGCGGACTTACCTTTGTGGAGCTGGCGATCACTGTCAGGGATCGACCTCGGATGCTCTAACCGCGGGAGCCTGCGGACTTTAACATCGTGGAGCTTGCAGTCCCTGGTTAGGGACCGACTTCGGGAGCTCCAATCACAGGAGCTTCGATCGCCCCGACGCGAGAGCTTCGATCACCTGCCGCGGGAACCTCGATCGCCCCGACTGCAGAAGGATCGACTGCCCCGACCGTGGGAGAATAAGGAGGAAAGAAGATTAGACTTTATTGCCTTCCATCATAGTGAGGAATGTGGGGAATCCGTTGTGCTCGATGTTTTTGTTAACTTTGATGTAGTTGTGTGTCTTGTTGCTTTTTTTAGTATGGCTGTATGGTAAATCGAGTATCACTGCACCTTAATTGCTACACGTGACAATAAAATAAAATACCCTTTGAAGATACCATAGCGATCACCCCGTACACTGGCACTATCATACACGCAATTGTACAAACCTGTACGTCTTTGTAGTGTGGGAGGAAACCGGAGCAACCAAGGAATACCCACACGGTCACGGGGAGAACGTGCAAACTCCGTACAGACAGCACCGTAGTCAGGATTGAACCGGGGTCTCTGACACTGTAAGGCAGCAACTGTACCGCTGCACCACCGTGACCCACAAGAATATAATCTATGATATGGATCAACTGCAGGGATAGGTGGGGAAATGGCAGATGGGGTTTAATCCCAGCAAGTGACGTGTTGTGGGAGGTTGCTTGTAAGGGGAAAATATACAATTTTACTTCGGAGTCACGTGAGTGACTACGTGAAGACCCCGCCAGCACGCTTGCGCGACATATCGTCTCTCGCATTGCACAATGACAGGCTGGTGGCGCCTGCTCCAACAGCTCAAACCTAAAGGTAAGTTTTTTTACTTTTCCAGGTCTCTTTTTTATTGCAGGAAGCTTTCAGAGCTCCTGCTGGAGGTCCGGGGTCGGAACCCTGGCACCACCTGGCTCCCTTCTACAGGGACCGCCGGGGGGGAATCCCGGCTGCGAATATCGCGGGGATATCCGAAACCCGACCACAGACATCGCGGGGAAGCCCTTCTTCAGGGACCGCGTGGGAAACCCTGTTTTCAAAGCCATGCTGGCTCGGGGGAAGCCCAAAACACAAGGGAGCATACAAAGGGGAAATCCTGGCTCCCGACATCGCAAGGATCCCTGCTACAAGGACCGCGGGGGAACGCCAAACCACGGGGAGAAGCCTGGCTGCGGGGACCGCGGAACCTGGGAAGATCACGGGCAACCCGACTTCGGAGACCACGGGTAACCCAGCTTCAGGGACCGTGGGAAGAACACGGGTAGAACCGTGCTTGGGGGACACCTCGGCTACTGGGACCATGTGGAAGACACGGCTATGACCGCAGAGAGCGGGTAGCCGGCGGCGAATTCAGACTCAGGCTGCCCGAGGAGGGTAAGAGCTAAAACAGGAGTCTGAAAGGCCTAGACTGAAGTCAGGCCAGGAGGGTTCCCCTCCGACATGGGTAAGTCCACGGACATTTTACCCATCCTGATTGGCCATGGAGGAGCCATATCAGCGCAGGTCTCCTCGAGAGCCTGTGGCAGCACCTTTTTCAGGGCTGCCTACAAAACTCCCTTCTGTGAAGGTGAGTGCGAGGGGTCAGTTGGCAACTGACTCTGAACTGGGAAGCATGTGCCGAGGAACAGGTGCCGGCTGGGAGATACCATGCACCTGGAAAGACATGGGGTCCACATACACCAGCAACCCTACGCTCCAATCAAGGACAGAAATCGAACCCGCATCAGGGGCCTTTTGGGCTTACCATAAAACCACCGATAACCATGACGGAAGGTGGGTCTGGTTCTTTCCGAAACGTGGGGTTGTGGACCATTTATAAGAAGGTAATATTTACACTTTGTTTGTATGGATGAGATTAGTTTATACTGCACAGTACACAAGCGAGACAGTCTCGGAAATATGGCTGGAGTTGCCTCTTAAGGCAGGCTCGCTATTGTGGCCTGTTCATTATCAACAAGCTCAACTCGCATGTGCAGTATATACATTTCTGAAAAGGAAATTTCATGACTATTTAATTTCCATGGGGTCAGTTTTCATTCACAGGGCACCAGAAATATCTGAAATTTAACTGGATGGGGCATTGATACAGTTAAAAACATTGCAAAATAGGCTAACTTCAGCTCCCAGGTTATTTACTGACTACTAAACTAGTGCTTCGGCTGCTCAGAGCTAAAAAATATTGTTAAGAACTATCTGGATGATATTTTAAACGCTGTATTTTGCTAATTTGGCTGCATCAGCCACAAAACCTATTTGAGAAATTGGGTTCTCATCTGTCCAGTTAAATTTAAGTTGATACCAACTGAAATTATTGATTATTGGGATTTACCTTTAACTCTATTAATCGTCTGGGACTCCGCCCTGAGGTAAGGGATTGGAATTAATTGAAGCCCGTAACAAAACTGATCAAGCAACCTTCTGTCCGTCAAGTGTAATTGACGATTTATATTGGCTTTCAGCTGTGCTATTTGGGCCTTTGCACAATCAGTACTATACAGCATGCAAAAGAAGTAAGCCCTCAAGTACCATGTGGTCATTGTTACCAACCTATGCTATTCCTAGCTGAAACTACCATAATCACCATGGTGGATGAACAGTATTCAGCATCTTTCCACTAACCTTTCATTAGTAAATCTTCAGTTAAATTACAAACTGATGTTATTGCTCAGGATGGGAAATTGCTCATACCATCTCTAGTTACAGAGGTGGATGGGAGAGTTACCAATTCTTCAGTTATATGGTATCAACTACCTATAGACATTGGGTGCATTCTGTGGATTATTGGTTTGTGCAAATATGCCTAATCTGCATGTTCTAGTCCAAGTTGATCCACTTCGGTGGTGGTAAATGTTAATCACATGGATGCAAACAAGTCAAAATATCCGGTGATAGTTTACCTAAACCTCATTAGGGTACACAATATGGGTGTTGGATCACAAAGTATTACAATACATTGTGAACATTAAAGACCAAGATGCTTGCATCCAGGCTCAACCACTAGTTGCAAAAAAATAAATAAAAATAAAAATATATGGCATATCGGAAGCGATGGTTACATTCTCGCTACACTAGGGAGGAATGTTCTTTTATGTCTTCCTCCATTTCTGCCTCATCAGACGGGTTTGCAAGATTCAGCAAGTTCCCGCCTCAGGCATTTTCATAGTGCCTGCCGGGCTTAGACAGCCATGATTCCCACTGATGTGGGGAATGATAGAACAATATATGGTTATTTCTAGACACAAATGGGCTGGTTTAGCCGTGACGCAGGAAACCATCCTCAGCATGATATAATCAATTCATTGACTTACAGACTATGAGAAGTCCGTTCTTACAGCTCGGGTTGTTAAACCAACCATGAACGTGCTCGCTGCAGATCACAGGGATAGCACCAAAAAATAACAGTATTTCCTCATAAGGAGATGGGAGGTATTTGTTCTATGCTTATATAACATAATTCGGCAATGGGTCCAGTCATTGCATAAACGTTGACTGGACAGGATGATTATATCTGCAGGCTGAATAACACTTATGTTTATGACTTAGTCAAGCAGAATAGACCAGGGGCACCAGGTCTCAAACTAGATATTTACATATCCCATGAACCTTCGATTGTGTATGGTCACACATCCACACCAGAATGTTAAGATCACTAGAGCCTTAGAGACTCTGAACTAGCAATATTGTTAGTTACATCTAGCCTCATAAGAAGGTATCACTACAGACCATCTCCAGGTGGTTACGGGTCTGGCTTATGCAGGAGTAAATACTGACATTTCAAGTCACTCCACCAAGGCTGCAACAACCTCAGCAGTAGGGTTATGGAAGTTAGCTGGACCACATCCTAGCGGTTGCAGGATGGTCAAACTAGCGATATTTCACACATTTAGTACTAACCCATTGTCAGATCGGGGGTATTTACCAACTCTATGTTAAGTTCTGTTCATAGTTCCTCCCGGGTGAGGGAGGTTACTATTATCATTATTTATGTCTGAATACGATAACATACTTCCTCCTTTGGTCAACTACGGCAATGAGTGAAGCATGGACTCGTTCCACGGCATGAAATCACAGATCTTTAAAATCTTCAAGTAGTCACTCACGTGACTCTGAAGTAAAATAGTAAGATTAAACGAGAACTTACCAGTTTGAAGTTTGATCTTTATTTTATGAGGAGTTACGTCGAGGGATTACGTGCCCTCCACGCCCACCCTCTATCATAAAGGTCAACTGGTATTCTAGTTATTCTTATCTTACTATGTTTATTTCATCTACTGTTGTCTGTGATTTCACACCGCTGCTTTGAAGAATGTCGCGCATGCGTGCTGGCGGGGTCTTCACGTAATCCCTCGACGTAACTCCACATAAAATAAAGATCAAACTTCAAACTGGTAAGTTCTCGTTTAATCTTACTATTAATGGCAAGACCCTCAATAGTAGTGATGTACAGAGGGATCGGGAGCCAAGTCCATAACTCTATGAAAGTGGCAGCACAAGTAGATAGAGTGAGGTAAATGGAATGCTTGACTTCATAGGCCGGGGTATTGAATATAAGAGTCCAGACATCAAGGTGCAATTTTATCGGACTTTAGTCAGGCTGCATTTAGACTTTTACATGCAGTTCTGGTCGCCTCATTACAAGAAGGATGCGGAGGCTTTGGAAAGATTGCAGAGAACATTTACCAGGAATAATGCCAGGATTAGAGGGTATTAACTACAGGAAGAGGTTGGACAGACTTGAATTGTTTTCCCAGGAAAGTGGCGGTTGCAGGGAGTTTTAGTTTAGAGATACAGCGCAAGAACAGGCCCTTCGGCCCTTTGATCCCCGCACTATCCCACACACTAGGGACAATTTACAACTTTTAACAAAGCCAATGAACCTTCAAACCTGTACATCTTTAGAATGTGGGGGGGAAACCAGAGCACCTGAAGAAAATCCACGCGGTCACAGGGAGAACGTTCAAACTCCGTACAGACAGCACCTGTAGTCAGGATTGAACCCCGGTCCTTGGCGCTGTAAGGAAGCAACTCTCCCGCTGCACCACCGTGCCAATGGTGTGGACAGGGTGAATGACGGTGACCGGGCGGCACGGTGGTGCAGCAGTAGAGTTACCGCCTTACAGCGCCAGAGACCCGGGTTCGATCCCAACAATGGGTGCTGTCTGTACGGAGTTTGTACTTTCTCCCCGTGACCTGCATGCGTTTTGTCCGGATACTCTGGTTTCCCCCACCCTCCAAAACGTACAGGGTTGTAGGTTAATTGGATTGGTATAAATGTAAATTGTCCCTAGTGTGTGTAGGATAGTGTTAATGTGCGGGGATCGCTGGTCGGCGCGGACTCGGTAGGCCGAAGGGCCTGTTTACGTGCTGTATCTCTAAACTAAACTAAACCTGTTTTTGTGCTGAAACAAGGAACAAAAGGCTTGAGTAGTTGTGAATCATGTTGCAGATGTTGGTTTGCAAGAACAGACACAAATGCTGGAGTAAATCTGCGGGTCAGGCAGCATCTTTGGAGAACACGGATAGGTGACATTTCAGATCAAGACCCTTCTTCAGACTCTTGGTTTATGCTGACACAAGCCACCAACACTCACATTGTTTTTTTTTATTCTTTGTTCAAGCAACCAGCATGGAACTGGTCCCACAACAAGATTTATACCCTGGACTGTTCACCGTGCCAGTGTGGGTGGAGGACAACGGTGGGAACGGCCACCTCGTCAACCTGGATATCAAGGTGTCGGAATGCTTTGGTGTCACCCGTTGCTTGACGGAAAGATTAATCCAGTCGAAGGCCGTACTGGGGAGTTCTGCCATCGCCCTGATAATCTTCACTCTGTTTCTGTTGCTACGTAAGCTTCGAACAATGGGCTCCCTTGTTTAATTGTTAATGTTCATTCTACCCACTCTCCCCTGTGCCTCACTGGACTCACACCTATTTTCCCCCTCCCCTTCTACCAAGCCTCTAGCTTCATGATTCACAACTACTCAAGCCTTTTGTTTTACACTTTCTGTCCTTTCATCTACTCGCTGGCGTTTAGAAGGATGAGAGGACACTTAATTGAAACTTACCGAATAGTGAAAGGCCTGGATAGAGTGGACGTGGAGAGGATGTTTCCACTAGTGGGAGAGTCTAGGACCAGGGGCCACAGCCTCAGAATAAAAGGATGTTCCTTTAGGAAGTAGATGAGGAGGAATTTCTTTAGTCAGAGGGGGGTAAATCTGTGGAATTCTTTGCCACTGAAGGCAGTGGAGACCAAGTCCATGGATATTTTTAAGGCAGAGTTTGACAGATTCTTGATTAGTACGGGTGTCAGGGGTTGAGGAGAAGGCAGGAGAATGGAGTTGAAAGAGAGATCGGCCATGATTGAACGGCGGAGGAGACCTGATGGGCTGAATGGCCTAATTCTGCTCCTAACACTTATGACCTTCATCTTTGACCTTTGTCATAGAATCCTATTAAATCTTTCCCTTCTCACCTTAAACCTATGGCCTCTGTTTCTTAATTCCCCTACTCTGGGTAAAAGATTATACATTTAGCCTATCTATTCCCCTCATGATCTTGTACACCTCGGTAAGATCACCCCTCACCCTTCTGTGCTCCAAGGAATAAAGTCCCAGCCTGCCCAACCTCCCCCTATAGCTCATGCCCTCGAGTCCTGGCAACATCCTCACTGACTAACGTTATAGGCTTCCATCGCTATGTGTTTTTAGGTGTAGATTTGGATTTATTATTGTCACGTGTACAAAGGTACAGAGAAGAACGTTTGATTTGCATTCTGTCTTTTTATTGAAGTTAGACACAAAATGCTGGCGTAACTCAGTGGGACAGGCAGCATCTCTGGAGAGAAGGAATGAGTTTTGGGGCGAGGCCCTTCTTCAGACTGAGAGTCAGTGGAGAGGGAAACTAGAATTATGGAAGGGTAAGGTGTGAAAACGACAGATCAAAGCAGACGATGATCAATTAAATGTAGAATGGTTCATTGTTGGCTGAGGGGAAGGAGACAACGAGGCATAGAAACAGTAAAACTAATCAGGAGGACAGTAAAATTAGTCGGAGAACTAGGGTGAGGGAGAGAGAGAGGGAAAGCAAGGGTTACTTGAAGTTAGAGATATCAATATTCATACCATTGGGTTGTGAGCTGCCCAAGCTTCTTGTTGTGTTTAGAAGTGTTTAGAAATGTTAACCTTTGCTCAGCTGTTGGTATTGCTCTCCTCAGTGCTCCCTCTGCTGCTGCTGCTGTTTTGCCAGTGTGGTGGTGGCGGACTGGGCGGGCCGAAAGGTCTTGTGCTCGCTGAGAAAGACGGCGGCTTCGGTACCCTGGGGCAAAGTGACTTCGAAGGAGGAGGACAAGTAGATACGGTTTGTCACCAACCATTCCGTTCCGCACCACGACAGTGGGAGGGCAGGTTATGGAGCGCGGGATCGCTCAGGAAGGGTAGTGAGGGAGGGTCTCGCATTTACGCCGGGAGGGGCAGTGAGGGAACGCCACAGCAATGACACCGGGAGGGGCCGTGAGGGAACTCCACGCCGCGAGATCAATCGGGAAGGGTCGTGAGGGAGCACCGTGTCCCTACTCCGGGAGGGGTTGTGAGGAGGGAGCGCCGCACCTTGACTCCAGGAAGGGGGTGCGGAAGAGGGAACGTCACTCTGTTTATGCTTTGGTCACGTGTACAAAAGTGCACTGAAAAGCTTTTGCTTTGCATTCTGTCCAATCTGCACAGTGGCGCAGCGGTAGAGTCCCCCATCTACTGGTGCCTTCCCCTAATCCCCCATTTGCTGGTGCCCTAGTGGACGAGGTGATTGGTGGTTGGCGTGGACTCAGTGGGCTGAAGGGCCTGTTTTGGCCCTGTATCTCTAGACTAAACTAAAGTAAACCTGAGAGGGAACAGTGACCAAAACCGTTCTCCCCGATACAGATGATACCGCTGATAGCTCGTTCGGGTGAACACGAGGTGGCTGGGCTACATGGGGAGTGGATCGCTACAGGATCTCAGGCGGGAGGAGCTGTAGGAGCCAGCGGAGGAGCTGTACGAGCCAGCGGAGGAGGTGTAGGAGCCAGCGGAGGAGGTGTAAGAGCCAGCGGAGGAGGTGTAGGAGCCAGCGGAGGAGGTGTAGGAGCCAGCGGAGGAGGTGTACGAGCCAGCGGCACTCATATCACAGAGAGCATCCATGAAAGGACCAGCTTCTATGACCGGACCGGGTGGTCCATGGGACAAGAGGCGGGATTGGGCCGGGGCCATTCCATGTCCATCCGCGGCCAGGGGAGATCGACGCGGTATCGCGGTCAACACCAAACCGGTATCCATGGCGGGGAGGCAGAAGCTTTCAGCATGACAGGCGGTGCACTCAAGGCTTACGTGAACCAATGCATCGATCAGGTACGTGACACAAACCTTCCCCGGCCCATGGGAGAAGACTCCCCCAGTGAGATTAGAAGGATGAGGGGGTACCTCATTGAAAACTTACTGAATAGTGTACGGCCTGGATAGAATGGATGTGGAGAGAATGTTTCCTCTAGTGGGAGAGTCTAGGACCAGAGGGCACAACCTTAGAATAAAAGGACTTACCTTTACAAAGGAGATGAGGAGGAATTTCTTTAGTCAGTCAGAGGGTGGTGAATCTGTGGAATTCATTGCCACAGATGCTGTGGAGGCTATCAAGGGGTATTTTAAGATGGAGATTGACAGATTCTTAATTAGTAAAGGTGTCAAGGGTTACAGGGAGAAGGCAGGAGAATGGGGTTGAGAGGGAAAGATAGATCATCCATGATTGAGTGGTGGAGCAGATGGGCTGAATGGCCTAATTCTGCTCCTAGATCTAATGAACTTATGAACTAGATGATTTTGACAGATGGTGCGGCACAGCAGTAGAACTGCTGCCTCCCAGCACCAGGGATCCTTGTTCGATCCTGACCACGGGTGCCGTTTGTACAAAATCTGTAGGTTCTTCCTGTGAGTGCGTGGGTTTTCTCCAGGTGCTCCTGTTCCCTCTAACTGTCTAAAGACGTGCAGGTTTGTAGGTTTATTGGCTTCAGTAAATTGCAAATTGTCCCTAGTGTGTAGGATTGAACTAGTGTACGGGGTGATCATTGGTCGGCACGGTCTCGGTGGGCAGAAGGGACTGTTTCCATGCTGTATCTCTAATATAGTCAAGGAGTCATACAGCGTGAAAACAGGCCCGTCGGCCCAACTAGCCCACAACGACCAACCTGTCCCATCTACGCTAGTCCCACCTGTCTGCATTTTGGCCATATCCTATCCATGTACCTGTCTAAATGTTTCTTAAACGTTGTGATTGTTCCTGCCTCAACTACCTCCTCTGGCAGCTCGGTCCATACACCCACCATCCTTTGTGTTAAAAAAAAGTCACCCTTCAGGTTCCTATTAAAGCTTTCCCCCCTCACCTTAAACCTATGTCCTCTGGTTGTTGATTTCCCTACTCGGCAAGAGACTCTGTGTGTTTATCGATCTATTCCTCGCATGTTTTTGCACACTTCTATTAGATCACCCCCTTATCCTCCTGCACTCCAAGGAATAGAGTCCCAGCCTGCTCAACCTATACCTCAGGTGCTTGAGTCCTGTCAACATGCTCGTAAATCTTCCCTGCACCCTTTCCAGCTTGATAACATCTTTTCTATAACATGGCGACCAGAGCTGATCACAATTCACTAAATGTGGCCGCACCTTATACAACTGCAACATGACCTCCCAACTTCCATACTCAACACTGGCTGATGAAGGCCAATGCACCATTTGACCACCCAATCGACCTGTGACGCCACTTTCAAGGAACTATGTACCTGCGCGCCTGGATCCCTCTGTTCTACAACACTCTCCTACCATTCACTGTGTAGGTCCTGCCCATGTTAGACTTTCTAAAATGCAACACCTCACATTTCTCTGTATTAAATTCCATCAACAATTCCTCAGCCCACCTGCCCAACCGATCAAGATCCTGCTGCAATTTGTGACAATCATCTTCAGATTCTACAATACCACCTACTTCAATGTCCTCTGCAGACCAGCCAGCCATGCCATGTATGTCCACTAAGCTAAACTAAACTGCTGTGTGCAAGATTTGGTAATGTCTTTGTATTCCACCTGTGTTTTATTTTAGAGGCTACTCGCTGTTGACCAAGAATGGGCCCGTCAGGCCTCCTGCGATTCTCTGCGGGTTTTTCACAATGAAGGCTCCGACAGCAACGATGGTTTACTGGAATGCTGCAGCCTTGTGGAGGAAGATCCTTTCGATGATTCCTTCTTGAACAACTTGGACCTGAAGTTCAAGACTCTGGCTGGAATCTGCAGCGGCCGATTGTCGAGCGACACCTCAGAAGTGGTCACCTCCGGTCACTGGCAACTGGAGACCTCCCCGCGACCCCTGCCCCAACAGGAGGCGGCTGTGGGAGAGGTGGCTGTGGGGGAGGAGGTGGCGTGGTCTAGCGTAACGAGGGAACGGGTCCAGCATGCCGGCAACCCATTGCCCATGAAGAAACACTACGTTGTGACCACCACGATTGAGCCCAGCACGGAAGACCTCCAGGTTGTCCACGACTTGAGCCGCGTTGCATCTCAGCACGAGGGATTCCAGAGGGTGTCCGCCAGTTCTGACTCCACTGTTGACTACAGTGCGGGGCAGTTTCAAGGGGGCGTTCACTCCTCGACTGTCCCCGTCCTGCAGAAGAACGTGGTGGTGCCGAGGTCCTTTAGCATTGGCTCTGGAGGTGCCCAGGGCGTGACCGCTGTCCCGTCGGCTGGTCACTTGGTCTCGCACAACACCAGGGTGGTGACAAGTTCAGCTACAGTGGGGTCGGGTGGGATGCTGGACATGTTGGTCGGGCCGGTTCTGGGATCCCATGAGAGCGCATCCATCACTAGGTCAGGCTGGAGAGAGGCGCTGGATCCCAGCCTCGTCAATGAACAGGCCATCGAGAAAAACGTGACCATTGGTAAATCGAACAGCGGGATGTATAAATCAGTGAAAAAGACAACCAAGTTGGTGCAGTTAGTCCAGGAGTAACACTTCCCCTCAATCTGCTCATCGCTTTGGATTGGAATATCATCAGAGGAAGTAATTTTGCCAGCAACATCCACAGGCTATAAACAGATAAAGTTCAAATCATTCATCACATTGTGATTCCAGAACACAACTGATTCTTCTCCCCCTTCACCATGGATACCTTAGAGTAATGGAGTCATACAGTGTTGAACCAGGCCCTTTGGCCCAACTGATCCACGCCAACCAAGATGCCCCATCTACACTAATCCCACCTGCCTGCATTTGGTCAATATCCCTCTAAATCTTTCCCAGCCATGTACCTGTCAAATGTTCATAATTTCTAGGAGCAGAATTAGGCCATCTGGCCCATCAAGTCTATTCCATCATTCAATCGTGGCTGATCTATCTTTCCCTCTCAACCCCATTCTCCTGCCTTTGCCCCATAATCACTGGCACCCCTACTAATCAAGCGTTATTATAGTACCTGCCTCAACTACCTCCTCAGGCAACTCGTTCCATATATCAACACCCTCTGTAAGGAAAAAGTGGCTCCTCGGTTTCACGTTAAATTTTGCTCCTCTCACCTTGTTTATGGTTCCCCCTACCCTGAGTAAAAGAATCTGCATTCAACCTATCTATTCCACTCTTGATTTTATACACCTCTATAAGATCACCCCTCATCCTCGGGAACACAATAGAATAAAGTCCTAGCTTGCCCAACCTCTCCCTATAGCTCAGCACCTCAAGTCCTGGCAACATCCTTTTTAATCTTCCCTACACTCCAGCTTAAAAAAAAACCCCTTCCTATAGTAGGAAACCGAAACCAAAACTAAACACAATACTCCAAATGCAGCCTCACCAATGTCTTGTACATCTGTAACATAATGACCCAACTCCTATACTCAATCTTAGTATACTGGAGTAACTAAGTGAGCCAGGAAGCATCTCTGGAGGAAAAGGATGGGTGATGTTTTGGGCCGGGGCTCCTCTTCAGACTAAAAGTAAAGGGGAGGGAACTGGAGGTAGCGAAAGCCTTCTTCACCATCCTAGATTTAAGTTAATCAAGCGCAGAATTAGGGAAGGATTTCGGCCTGCTCTATAGGGTTGTAGGTTTGATGCTGGCTCGTGGTGTATGTGTGGAGTCACATCGTCTCACTGACTGTGTTTCCTCTGGCTGCTCCTGATGTTAACAAGACATCACTGCCATTAATCAACCAATTCCAGTGTCCTGGCAAATTAATCAGTGACTGTAAAGATGTAGTTAAAGGCAGGAGGGGCTAGCACTGATGGGAGTTGCTCTGAGAGCCAATATTGGCTTGATGGGCCGAAGAACTACCTACCTCGTCTTTAGACTTTAGAGATACAGCGTGGAATCTTTGTCCCACAGAGTCCGCGACAACTAACACTATCCTACACCCACTAGGGACAATTTACAATTTTACCGAAGCTAATTAACCCAGCAAACCTGTACGTCTTTGGAGTTTGGGAGGAAACCGGAGCACCCGGAGAAAACCCGTGCAGTCACGGGGAGAAGGTACAAACTCCGTACAGACAGCACCCATAGTCAGGATTGAACCCGGGTCTCTGGCGCCGTAAGGCAGCAACACTACCGCTGCGCCACAGTGTCGCCAACTTGAGAAAGTATTTGGAGTATTGTGGAGCAGAATGGTGCCTGGATTAAATGGCATAAGCTGGAAGGAGAGGTTGGACACATTTTATTTTCCCAGGAACGTCAGAGGCTTTGGGGAGACCATATAGGTATATAAAATTATGAGAGGGATGGATAAGGTAGACAGCCAGAACCATTTTTCCCAGATGAAATGACTAGAAGAAATAGCTTTAAGGTGAGAGGGATAAAGATTAAAGGAGATGTGTGTGGCAAATTATTTTGCATACAGAGGGCAATTGGTGCCTGAAATGTGCTGCCAGGGGTGGCGGTGGAGGCAGATACGACAGTGGCATCTAAGAGGCTTTCAGATAGACACATGGATATGGAGGGATGTGGATCAAGTGCAGGCAGAGTAGATTCACTTAGCTTGGCCTCTAGTTTCACATGGACACTGTCGGCCGAAGGGCCTGTTCCTGGGTTGCACTGTTCTGTGTTGTTTTCACTCATCGAGTAGTAGAGTTGTGGAACTCTTGGTGTGGATGAGTGGTGGAGATGCAACGTATATGGACAACTCTGGAAGTCCCCTGACCTCCAGGACAACGGAACAAGTGGCCACCAATGGCATATGTGGACCTTTTGTGTTTTCAATCTTTAAGATGAACAATTTTAGCGAGGAGTGATACTTTTAATACAAACTACGACTATTTCTCCGGAGAAAAATATGCTATTGTATCTACAAACTTCTATCTCAAGAACATTCGTATATTTGAATTAATCACGGCACGGTGGCGCAGCGGGAGAGTAGGTTCAATCCTGACTACGGGTGCTGTCTGTATGGAGTTTCTACTCCCTCTCCATGATCTGAATGGATTTCCTCCGGTTCCCCCCGCATCCAAAGACGTACAAATATGTGAGCTAATTGGCTTTGGTAAAATTGTAAATTGTCCTCGGCGTGTGTAGGATAGTGTTAGTGTACAGGGATCACTGGTCGGCACTGACTTTTTGGGCTGAAGGGCCCGTTTCCACTCTGTATCTCTACACTGCAGTATTTGTGGCAGGCTGTTGGGAAAGTACAAAGGGGTGGGAGACACATGCAACTGCAGGTGCTGGACTCGTGAGCAAGACACAATGTGCTGGAGTAACTCAGCAGGTCAGGCAGCATCTTGGGAGAAAAAGGATGGGTGGTGTTTCGGGACAGGACCCTTCTTCAGACGGAAAGAAGGGGGGAGGGAAGTGGAGGTAGGAAAAGGCCAGAACAAATCAGGGCTGGAATTGATGAACAAGGAAGGGTAGAGCCCACAATGGCCCATTGTTGGCTGGGGAAGAGGTGATAACAATGGGAAACAGGGATTTGAACAGTGGAACTAGCAGAACAACTAGGGTGGGGGAGGGAGGAAGGAGAGAATGCGGGGCTTACATGCAATTAGAGAAATCAAAATTCATATCGCTGAAGATTAAAAAAATGCATGAATAACTCAGCGGGACAGGCCGTATCTCTGGAGGGAAGGAATGGGTGATGTTTCAGGTTGAGACCCTTCTTCAGACTGAGAGGCAGGGGAGAGGGAGACTAGAGATATGGAAGGGTACGGTGAGAAAAGAACAGATCAAAGCAGACGATGTTCAAGGAAATGTTGAATGGTTCATTATTGGATGAGGGGAAGGTGACAACGAGGCATACAAACAGTAAAATTAATCAGGACAGTGAAGCTACACGGAGAACTAGGGTGGGAGAGGGACATAGAGGAAGGGAAAGCAACGGTTACTTGAAGTTAGGGAAATCAAAATTCATGCTGCTAGATGGTGCCAGCAATGGCTGCCTCGCCAACAGTCTGTCTCGTCCATTCCTTTGTTGTTTTATAGTATGTGTTAAATGTAGTTTCTTTAGTGTTTTTTAGCTTGGAGGGTTATGGTCTGAGCGCAGGTATATGGGACTAGGGGAGAATACGTGTTCGGCACGGACTAGAAGTGTCAAGATGGCCTGTTTCCGTGCTGTAATTGTTATATGGTTTTATGCGGGGGGAGAGGGTTGGGGGAAACTTTTTTTTAATCCCTTACCTAGACGGAGATGCGATTTTTTTCCATATCTTATCTCCGTCCGCACTGCGGCCTAACATTGTGGAGTTGGCGGGCTCTGCTGGTGACCGACTTCGGGAGCTCCAACCGCAGGAGCCTGCGGACTTTAACATCGTGGAGCTCGTGGTCCCTGGTTGGAGACCGACTTCGGGAGCAGCAAGCCGCAGGTGCTTCGACCGCCCCGACGCGGGAGAATGAAGTGGACGAAGGTTGGACTTTATTGCCTTCCATCAAAGTGAGGAATGTGGGGAATCCACTGTGGTGGATGATTATGTTAACTTTTATGTAGTTGTGTGTTTTGTTGCTTTTTTTTTAGTTTGGTTGTATGGTAATTTGAGTTTCACTGTACCTTAATTGGTACAAGTGACAATAAACTGACCTTTGGGTTGTAAGCTGCCCAAGCAGAATTTGAGGTGATGTTCCTCCAATTTGCATTGGGCCTCACTCTGACAATGGTGGATTTCTGCACTTTAATTGGGGATTTCTGCTAAAGGGCCACGTGGTAACTAAACCAGGTGGATGCATCTGAAATAACTTAGCAAAACCTGCAAACCTGTACTATCGGGCACAGTTGGGGTCTGTTCATCTATCTTGGAGTGGAACACACAATATAAAACCAGGAAATGCTGGAAACATTTGACATGTCAGTCAGCATCTGTGGGGAGTGAAACAAAGTGAATGGTTCCACTTTCCACAGGTGCTGCCTGACCTGCGAGGTGTTTCAAGCATTTTCTGTTTTTACTAACTGCTACCTATGTAGCCAGGTTTACAGATCGATCAATTAATGGGCGGCATGGTGGCGCAGCGGTAGAGTTGCTGCCTTACAGCGCCAGAGACCCGGGTTTGCTCCCACATTCCAAAGATGTACCGTACAGGTTTGTAGGTTAATTGGCGTCGGGGGGGGGGGGGGATGTGAATTGTCCTTAGTTTGTAGGATAGTGTTAGTGTGTGGGGATCAGTGGTCAGGATAGACTCAGTGGGCAGAAAGGACTGTTTCCGTACTGTCTCACAGGTGATTAAACAGATGATTGATGGTCGGCGTGGACTCGGTGGGCCGAAGGTCTTGTTTCCATGCTGTATCTCTAAGCTCTAAACGTTGAAATGTCATATGTCCCAATGATGGAACAATTTCTTACTTGTAGCAGCATAACGGGTTATACACACAAATATTATATAAAATAAATAAAAAATCTATAAGTTGTAGAAATCATCTGATAGGTCTTTCCACAGATTGCTTGCTTACGATTAGGGCTATTTCAAGCATTGTAACATTTAAATGATAATTTCAAAATAAAGAAGTTTCAAACTTTTATGTTATCGCAACTTTTTGAAACTGCGTGGCTCTTTATGGTACATTTACATCTTGTTTTTCTACAAATCAACAGTGATTTTCCATTACAGCGTATTTTTATATCATGGCACTTCTGAGCAACATTAGAACTTTCTTTGTTTATAGAAATGTGTTAATTTCTTTTAATTGTATAGAGGGAACGAATGACATTAATTTGTCATTTAAAAAAAAAAAAATTAATTAAAAACTGTAGATAAAAGCTTGTACTCCATAAGGGTTGATGTAGAAATATTTGGTTGTTCAGGTCCTTTTATGAAAAACTGTATTTGACATTTTTAATAAAGATTTTGTTAAATAAAACTGGTTGTTTGGAGTCAATAGAATCATAGAAACAGCTTTGAAACGGGCCATTTGACCCAACTCCACATTGGACAATGGGCACCCAATTGTTTAACACACATATCCCAACCACTTGGTCCACACCTTATAGCCATACAGCACGGAAACAGGTCCATTGGCCCAACTTGCCCATGCCGACCAAGATGCCCCATCTACACTAATCCCACCTGCCCGCGTTTGGCCCATATCCCTCTAAACCTTTCCTATCCGTGTATCTGTCATAATGTCTTTTAAATGTTGATATAGTACCTACCTCTACTACATCCTCTAGCAGCTCGTTCCATATACCCATCACCCTCTGAGTGATAAAGTTATCCCTCAGGTTCGTATCAAATCTTTACCCTCTCACCTTAAATCCATGTCCTCTTGATCTTGAGGAGAAACAGATTTGCCCCTGGACCAAGTGCATGAGATGTGACACCTGTCCCTACACCTCCTCCCTCACCTCCATCCAGGGACGCCAGCAGTGAGACAGAGGTTCACGTGCACCTCCATTAAGCTCATCTACTGCATCCTGATGTGTCCTCCTGCACATTGGCGACACCAAGAGTAGACTTGGCAACCGTTTCACCGAACACTTGTGCTTGGTCTTCCAAGTATAGAAGAGAGATCGAGCAACTGTCCATATGGTGCCAGCGCAATAACCTGGCCCTCAACACCAGCAAAACCAAGGAACTGATTGTGGACTTTGGAAGGAGTAGGAGGGGGACCCACAGCCCCGTTTATATCAACGGTTTGATGGTTGAAAGGGTCAAGAGCTTCAAATTCCTGGGTGTGCACATCTCTGAAGATTTCTCCTGGTCGGAGAACACTAATGCAAATATCAAGAAAGTTCATCAGCGCCTACTTCTTGAGAAGATTACGGAGAGTCGGTTTGGTCGGTCAAGAAGAACTCTCGCTGACTTCTACAGGTGCACAGTAGAGAGGATGCTCTGGTTGCATCATGGCTTGGTTCGGCAACTTGAGCGCCCTGTAGAGGAAAAGACTACAAAAAGTAGTAAACACTGCCCAGTCCATCATCGGCTCTAACCTTCCTTCCATCGAGGGGATTTATCGCAGTCGCTGCCTCAAAAAGTCTGGCAGTATCATCAAAGACCCACACCATCCTGGCCACACACTCATCTCCCCACTACCTTCAGGTAGAAGGTACAGGAGCCTGAAGACTGCAACAACCAGGTTCAGGAATAGCTACTTCCCCACAGCCATCAGGCTATTAAACCTGGCTCGGACAAAACTCTGATTATTAATAACCAATTATCTGTTATTTGAACTTTATCAGTTTATTTATTCATGTGTGTATATATTTATATTATGGTATATGGACACACTGATCTGTTCTTCAGTCAATGCCTACTATGTTCTGTGTGCTGAAGCAAAGCAAGAATTTCATTGTCCTATCAGGGACACATGACAATAAACTCACTTGACTTGAAGGCCTACTGGATCTCCCGGTTGTTAACCATTCTAACTCTCCTTCCCATTCCCACACTGGCATTTCTGTCCTGGGCCTCCTCCATTGCCAGAGTGAGTCCACACGCAAACTGGAGGAACCTCATATTCCGTTTGGGTAGCTTACAACCAAACGGTATAAACATTGAATTCTCCAATTTTAACTAACAACCCCTCTGCCCCTTTCACCCTCTGTTTTTCTTGTGCATTACCCACCCTGGTGTGCACCTATTTCTTCCACTATCCCGCACGTCTTTTCTTTCCCCCCCCCCCCCCCCCCCCCCCCCCCCCCCCTTCTCCCTTCTACCCACATCCCTCCCTCCAGCTTTACAGTTCCCCCTTCTCTACTTATCTGACAGCCTTTTGTCTCCTTCAACTCCAGCCTTCAAGTTGTCCTACAACTTTAGGCTGTGCACGCCATACGCAAGAAGAAGAAGAACTCCAGCCTTTCTCACTTACTCCACCCATGTGGGTGGCACAGTGGTGAAGCGGTAGAGTTGCTGTCTTACAGCGCCAGAGACTCGGGTTCGATCCTGACTACGGGTGCTGTCTGTACGGAGTCTGTAGTCCGCATGGGTTTTCTCCGGATTCCTCCCACATTACAAAGGCAGACAGGTTTGTAGGTTAATTGGCTTTGGTAAAATTGTAAATTGTCCCTAGTGTGTAGGATAGTGTTAGTGTATAGGGATCACTGGTCAGTATGGACTCGGTGGGCTGAAGGGCCTGTTACCATGCTAACTCTCTGTACTAAACTAAACTAAAAATCTGCCAATCAAACCCCTCTCATTCGTATCCAAGGATCCCGACCTAAAACATTGCTTGTCACGTTCTCCACAGATGCTACCTGACATGCTGAGTTACTCCAGTACTTAGTGATTTGTTCAAAATTCTAGCATTACAATGTACAAAATCATGAGAAGAATAGATCGGGTAAACGCACAGTCTCTTGACTCGAGAACCAGAGGATTTAGGGTTAAGGTGAGGGGGGAAAGATATAATGGGAACCTGAGGGGCAACCTTTTTACACAAAGGATGGTGGGTGTGTGGAATGAGCTGTCAGAGGAGGTAGTTGAGGCAGGGGCTATTGCATTGTTTAAGAAACATTTAGACAGGCACATAGAGTAGGTTTAGAGGGAAATGGGCCAAAAGCAGGCAGGCGGAATTATTGTAGATGAGACATGTTGGTTGGCGTGGGCAAGTTGGGCCAAAGGGCCTGTTTCCATGCTGAGTGACTCAATGACTATGATTCTATCTGCAGTTGCTCCGTCTCAATTGTCCTTGGTAATTCACTGCAGATCCTTTCATCGCCACTAGGTGGTGCCATTGAGACAGCCACCAAAAGGCTGATTGGAAATTTGTCTCAAACACTGAATTTGTTTTTTTTGTTGTTGCTCTGACTCCCTGTAACCTGCTTCCAAGCAGTCCCTCAGGATCGAGAGAGACCTGCTACCCTCTCTCCCCAGTTCAGAGGTGACTGATAGATGAAAATGGGACCAGCGGACAACGATATGAAATTCGGCATGTCTCCAATGACTCTTCATAAATTCATAAGACATAGGAGCCGAATTAAGCCTTTAGACTCATCGAGTCTGCTTATGGGCCTGTCCCACTTAGGCAATTTTTTCGGCGATTGTCATTGTCGTAGCAGGTCGCCGAAAAACCGGTGACTGGACCCCCCCCCCCCTACGACA
This sequence comes from Amblyraja radiata, assembly GCF_010909765.2. Classification (NCBI taxonomy): domain Eukaryota; kingdom Metazoa; phylum Chordata; class Chondrichthyes; order Rajiformes; family Rajidae; genus Amblyraja; species Amblyraja radiata. The sequence continues at coordinate 55,917,569 of NC_045959.1, read as the reverse complement.
ATGTCTACAACAACCTACCACCTAGTCGACGTCAAGCTTCGGCAAGCTACCGTCAACCAGCGCCCATTAGGACGTCGACCTATGACCACACCTGCAACAACTTACGTCCACCCGTGACAAGCTACGACAAGGTACGACCCTGTCGGTGACAACTGAAGACAATTCAGTCACCGGTTGACGTAGGTAGTCGCCAATGGAATTCGCCAGTCAGCACTGGCGACAACCTACATTACCCTGGCGACAGCCTATGACAGAACCTACGTGAGGAGAAGTCAAGCTACGCTCATTGGCGTCAAGCCAACTGTCGGTTTCAAAATCCTGCGGCGACCAGCAAAACGCTATGATTCTTTGGGCGACTGAGGAGGCTACTCGCGACCACACAGGCGACACCCCGGCAACAGTCCAGCCGCCTGTAGTCGCCACACAGGCGACACCCCGGCAACAGTCCAGCCGCCTGTAGTCGCCACACAGGCGACACCCCGGCAACAGTCCAGCCGCCTGTAGTCGCCTAAAACATCGCCCAAGTGGGACAGGAGCATTAGCCATTAAATCCTGGCTGATCTATCTTTCCCTCTCAGCCCCATTCTTCCATTCTACCTTCTCCCCGTAACCTTTGATGACCAGCGATCACTCCATACAATAGACAATAGACAATAGGTGCAGGAGGAGGCCATTCGGCCCTTTGAGCCAGCACCGCCATTCAATGTGATCATGGCTGATCATCCCCAATCAGTACCCCGTTTCTGCCTTCTCCCCATATCCCCTGACTACGCTATCTTTAAGAGCCCTATCTAACTCTCTCTTGAAAGTATCCAGAGAACCGGCCTCCACCGCCCTCTGAGGCAGAGAATTCCACAGACTCACAACTCTCTGTGAGAAAAAGTGTTTCCTCGTCTCCGCTCTAATACACGAGCACTATCCTCCACACTAGGGTCAATTTACATATTTATTTACCAAAGCCAATTAACATACAATACGTCTAGAGTGTGGGAGGAAAAAGAGGCACCCGGTGGAAACCGACGCGGTCACAGAGAGAATGTACAAACTCCGTACAGACAGAACGCGTGGTCAGGATCAAACGCAGATTGTAAGGCGTTGTAAGGCAGCAACTCTACCGCTGAGCCACTGCGCCTCTTGTATGATCTGTATGCAAAATAAGTTTCACTGTACCTTGGCACACGTGATCATAAAAGAACCATTGAACATTGATGACTCTAGTTATGGATGGGCAATAAATACTGACAGGTTGGTGATGGAACACTGGGTGAAATCAGGATTAATAATCTGAAGATAGACACAAAATGTTGGAGTAACTCAGCGGGACAAGCAGCATCTCTGGAGAGAAGGAAGAGGTGACATTTCGGGTTGAGATCCTTCAGTCTGAGAGTCATGGGAGAGGGAGTCTAGAGGTATGGAAGGGTAAGGTGTGAAAAAAACCATATCAAAGAAGATTATATTAAGGAAATGTAGAATGGTTCATTGTTAGCTATGGGGAAGGTGACAACGAGGCACACAATCAGTAATATAAAATCAGAGGGCAGTTGAACTAGTTGGGGGGAGTACTAGGATGGGGGAGGGATGGATAGAGAGGAGATGCAAGGATTACTTGAAGTTGGAGAAATCTATATTCATACCACTGGGTTGTAAGCTTCCCAAGTGAAATATGAGGTGCTGTTCCTCCAATTTGCATGTGGCCTCACTCTGGCAGTGGAGGAGGCCCAGGACAGAAAGGTCAGTGTGGGAATGGTAGAGGGGGTTAAAGTGTTTAGTACCAAGAGATCGTGTAGATCCAGACGGGCTGAGCGAAGGTGTTCAGCGAAACAGACGCCAAGTCTGCGCTTGGTCTCGTTGATACATAGAAGTCCAGCGGACACAGTAGATGAGGTTGGAGGATGTTCCCCCCTGTCTGCCGTGCTTACAGGCTTTTTCCATCTATCTATCTATCTATCTATCTATCTATCTATCTATCTATCTATCTATCTATCTATCTATCTATCTATCTATCTATCTATCTATCTATCTATCTATCTATCTATCTATCCCATATTCTATTCTATATTCTATCTATCTATCCCTCTATATCTATATTTATATCTATTCTATATACATAACTAAAATTCTGATCATGTTATCTTCCGGTTTGCACGGTCTTTCTATTTGTGCAGAAACGGTTTGTGATAGCTCTACGATTTTGCACCAGTTCGCTCACCGTTCTCCTGTGCTGCGAGTGAACCACGTTTCGTTCCGATCGGTTGAATGTCGTAAAAGTTAGCGGGGTTTAAAAATCTTAAAAACCGCATGTGCGCAGATCGATCTCTTAACCTGCCAGTCAGCGACGCGCGGATTAGTCTCTACCCCTGTCGCTCCCAGGGACGGTCCACCCCTTCCTGCGCCATCGCATCTTAACTGGATCTGAGAATGGCCAGCGGAGGGTTCCAACCGGACATAATTTTCGGAGGGACCCAAAGCAGCCCAGCCCCAAGCAGCCCAGCATCGGAGACCCGACCCAGCCCAGCCCAGTCAGAGACCAAGACCCAGCCCAGCCCAGCTCAGCCCAGTCGGAGATGTCGCTGATGTCACCAAATGGAGAGCAGAGACTCTGATCCTGGCGGTGGAGAACGACGAGCAACCAGCTTCTTTGTGAGTCCCCATCGCATCGCCAATTCCAGCCACTACCCCTCTGGTCTCTCTTGCTGGCTCCTCCCCCCCCCCCCCGTGATGCCCCCTCTCCCCCATGGCTTTTCCCCCGTCTTTTCTCCAAGCTCACTCCCCCCACCCATACACCCCTCCTCCCCACAAGCCCCCCTGCCCACACAACCCGCCCATCCACACACCCCTCTCCCCCACACAACCTCCCCGCCCGCACACCCCTCTCCCCCGCAACATCCCCCACCCATACACCCCTCCTCCTCACAAGCCCCCCTGCCCATACACCCCTCTCCCACAACCCCCCACAACCCCGCCCCCACCACAACCCTGCCCGCACCTACCCCCACAACCCCCCCGCCATCTCCCTGCCCCCACAACCCCTCACCCACACACAAACACCCTCCCACACACACACACCCTCCCCCACACACCACCCCTCCTCCACCCCTCCCACACCCCTCCCACACCCTTCCCGCTCACATACACACCTCGCCCCACCACACACCCCCCTCCCCCACACCCCCCTCCCCCACATCCCTCTCCCCCCCTCCTACACCTCCCCATCCACACACACTCCTCCTCCCCTCCAACCCCACGCCCCCCCCCCCCCCCCCCCATCACACACCGCACTTCCCTCCCCCCCTCCCACACATGAAGAGAAGGGGGAGGGAGTGCTCGGTGATGAGGGGAAATGAGCAGTGCCTGCGCATTTAGGGGCTATAGGTGAGTGGTGGAATATTGCGTTGGGGGAACGGGTGAGTGGTGGAATATTGTGTTGTGGAATGGGTTGCGTTGGGGGACCAGGCCCCCCGTGTGACTGGGAACCAACGGGTCCCATTTAGTCTTGTCATCCATAAATAGCTTAAAGTCCACCTTTTCTAATCTATTGACCGCTTTGTATTATAGCACAGCAAACAATAGAGATGACAATAACAGTCTCGAACTGAGGGTCGCTGACCACCTTAATCAGGCTTTGTCAACGCCACTCATCTCCCTTACACAATCTCTGTTTTTCCCTGGTTAAATTTTAAAATAAAATGCTGATACTGAAAATCAACTCACGTGACCAAAGTGAGAATCTGACACAGTGTGAATAGAGAGACAACATCTTCAAGCTTTTAGAGACCAGAAACAAAAAATGATTTGAAATTATCACCAACAATTTATTTATTTTCTCTCTCGTTTTCCCGAAACTAGTTGTGCCTGAATTAATGATAAGTGTCTGCAGATGTTGGTTTATACCAAAGATAGACACAAAGTGCTGGGGTAACTCAGCGGGTCAGGCAGGATCTCTGGAGAAGCATCTCGTTCCGAAACATCACCTATACCATTTCTCCAGAGATGCGGAGTTACTCCAGCTATTGTGTCTGTCTTCAGTATAACCTGCAACTGCAGTTCCTCCTCACATAGCATCTCTAGAGAACATGGATAGATGATGTTTCAGGTCGAGACCCTTCTTCACATTGGCCTGAACAGGTCTTAAGACGGGTCTGAAGAAGGGTCCTGACCCCAAACGACACCTATCCATGTTCTCCAAAGATGCTGTCTGACCCGCTGAGTTATTCCCGCACTTTGTGTCTATCTTTACCCCGGAATTAGTGTCAGAGCTGGTGATTTATGATGTGTCGGCTCTTTCTATTTGTCCAGAGGGGATGGTGACATCTCAGCAAGGCCATCATTCATTCGCCATCCTGAGTTGCCCGTGGCAACTGACTGGATCACTGGGACCTCTCAAAGGAAATAGACAATGGCTTTGATGGGCATGGAGTCAAATTTAGGTCCAACCACATAGGACATGTAAGGACGACAGCTTTCTTTCCCTGAAAGATAAAGGACATTTGGATAGGTACAAGGGTAGGATAGGTTTAGAGGGATATGGGCCAAATGTAGGCAGGTAGGACTAGTATACTGTAAATGGGCCATCTTGGTTGACATGATCAATGTTGGGCCAAAGGGCCTGTTTTCACGCTGTATGACTATGAAGTGAATAAGTCAACCAGATGGGACATTAATCATTGAATCATAGAGTCATAAAGTCATACAGCGTGGAAACAGACCCTTCGGCCCAACCTGCCTATACTGGTCAACATGTGCCCAACCTGCCTATACTGGTCAACATGTGTCATACACACTAGCCCCACCTGCCTGCATTTGGCTCATATCCCTCTAATCCTGTCCTCCCGCAGCTTGTTCCATAAACCCACCATCCTTTGTGTGAAAAAGTTACCCCTCAGATTCTTATTAAATCCTTCCCCCCTCTCCTTAAATCTAAGTCTTCTGGTTCTTGATTCCCCTACTCTGGGCAAGAGACTCTGTGCACCTACCCGATCTATTCCTCTCATAATTTTATACACCTCTATAAGATCTCCCCTCATCCACCTGCGCTCCAAGGAATCGAGGCCTAACTTGCTCAACCTCTCCCCATAGCTCAGGCCCTCGAGTCTCGGCAACATATTCGTAAATCCTCTCTGCACCCTTTCGAGCTTGGCAACATCTCTCCTATAACATGGTGTCCAGAACTGAACACAATACTCTAAATGCGGCCTCACCAACATCATATACAACTGCAACATGACCTCCCAACTTCTATACTCAATGCTCCGACTGATGAAGGCCAATGTGCCAAAAGCTTTTTTGATCTGTGATACAGCAGTCAAGGAACTATGTACCTGTATTCCTAGATTGCCTCTGCTCTACAACACTCCTTACCATTCACTGTGTAGGTCGTGCCCATGTTAGACATCCCAAAATGCTACGCCTCGCATTTCTCTGTATTAAATTCCATCAATCATTCCTCAGCCCACCTGCCCAAACAATCAAGATCCTGCTGCAATTTTTGATCACTATCTACAATATCACCCACTTTCGTGTGATCTGCAAATTTGTTAACCATCCCATGTACGTTCTCATCCAAATCATTGATATAGAAGACAAACAACAATAGGCTCAGCACTGAACCCTGAGGCACACCACTAGGCACAGACCTCCAGTCCAAAAAGCAACCTTCCACCATCACCCTCTGCTTCCTTCCATTAAGCCTACTTTATATTCATTCAAAGGAGGGAGAGCTGAGAAGGGGAGGAGAGAGCAAGAACTACCTGAAATTAGAGAAGTCAATGTTCATACCGTTGGGGTACAAACTGCCCAAGCGAAATATGAGGTGCTGCTCCTCCAATTTACGGTGGTCCTCACTCTGGCCATGGAGGAGGCCGAGGACAGAAAGGTCAGATTCAGAATGGGAGGGGGAGTTGAAGTGCTGAGCCAACGGGAGATCAGGTTGGATATTGCGAACCGAGCGGAGGTGTTCAACTCCCCCTCCCATTCGAATCCCTCAGCCCACTAGCTCCTCCTCTTCCTTTCTTCTTCCCCCCCCTCACATCAGTGAAGAAGGGTTTCGGCCTGAAACGTTTCCTATTTCCTTCGCTCCATAGATGCTGCCTCACCTGCTGAGTTTCTCCAGCATTTTTGTCTTCCCTCGATTTTCCAGCATCTGCAGTTCCTTCTTAAACAACTTCATATTCATTCAGCTATTTCTCCTTAAATCCCATGGGATCTAACGTTCCAGAGCAGCCTTGTCGAATGCCTTATGAAAAAAACGTCTACAACTCTGCCATCATCGACCTTTTTGGTCACATCTTCAAAAAACTCAATCAGATTTGTGAGACACGACCTCCCAGGTACAAAACCATTTTGGTTATCCTTCATCAGCCCTTGTCCATCTAATTCCCTGTATATCCTATCCATCAGAATACTGTATAGTAACCTTTGAACTACAGGTGTTAAGCTCACCGGCCTATAGTTCCAGCATTTTCCCTGCAGCCCTTCTTGAATAGAGGACCAACATTTGCCTCCCTCCAGTCCTTCGGCAACTTACCTTAATTTAACGACGACTCATGAATCTCAGCGAGGGCTCCTGCAATTTCCTCTCTAGCTTCCCACAATGTCCTCAGATATATCTGATCAGGCTCGGGAGATTTGTCTATCTTCAGACGGGTCAGGACTTTCAGCGCCTCTTCGACCGTAACACTGACTGCTCTCAAGACACTTCCAATGACGACCCCAAGATCCCCCATCCTCCTGTCTTACTCCACAGTAAGTATAGAGGAGAAATACTCATTGAGGACCTTGCCCATTTCCGGTGGCTCCACACAGACCGCTTTGATTCCTGAGGGATCCCACTCTCTAGTTACCCTTTTCCCCCTTATGTATTTATAACATCTCTCGGGATTGCCCTTAATACTATCTGCCAGTGCCATCTCCTCCCCCCTTTCTGCCCTTCTGATTTCCTTTTTTAGCTTACTCCTTGGTTCCCGAAACTCCTCCAGAAATCCCAGCTGCCTATACCTGTCCTATGCTTGCCTCCTTCTTACTCTTGACCAAAGCCTCAATCTCCCTCGTCATCCAGGCCTCCTTGTGTTTGGCTGCCTTGCCCTTCACTCTAACGGGGACGTGCATATCCTGAACTATAGTCAGCACACGTTTAAAAACATCCCCGTTTCCTGACGTTCGTGTTCCATCAAACAACCAACTCCATTTACTTGAGTGGGTTCCTGTCACATACCCTCAAAGTTGGCCTTGCCCCAATATAGCATTTTAACTCGTGGGCCTGCGCTGTCGCTATGCATAACCATCATTGAAAGATACAGCATGGAAACAAACCCTTTAGCCCACCGCGTCCGCACCAACCATCAATCACACCACTTCTAGTCACCTCACTTTTGCATCCAGTCCCTGTAAGAGAATGTACTTTTAGTTTGGGGATACAACGTGGAAACTGGCCCTTCAGCCCACCCAAACCATCGATCACCTATTCCTGCTAGTTCTACAGGATGTTATCCCACTTTCTCATCCCACTCGCTGCACACAAGGGGGCAATTTTACACAGGCCAGTTAACCTACAAACCCGCACGTCTTTGGGATGTGGGAGGAACCTGGAGCACCCGATGAAAACCCACGTGGTCACAGGGAGAGCGTGCAAACACCACACTCAGACAGCACCCGAGGTCAGGAACGAACCGGGTTCTCTGGCGCTGTAAGGCAGTGGCTCTACCCGCCACGCCAGCCACTATGTTTCTTATACTGGGTTGCCTTCATGGCTAAAGTCCAAGCCTCTGTATTATTTACGATGTGTAAATGTCTGTACCTGCATTGATACCTATTTCCATGTTGAACGTTCTGATGCTTTTGATGCAACTATCTCCAGGTGTGAGATTCCAATGACTGGATCACAAGTAGACTGAGGAACACAGTAATTGGAGATGATTTTGAGGCACTACGCTCAATTATTAATGGACAAGGTTAGTTAATTCTGTATGAATTTCTGAAATAACAGGAGGGGTCATAATTTCAAATCCAGACTAGGCAATCCCTTTGCAAAACACCTTTGTTCCATTAATAGTCAAGAGCATTTATAAGTTCATGTGATAGAAGCAGAATTAGACTATTCAGCCCATCAAGTCTACTCCTCCATTCAATCATGGCTGATCTATCTTTTCCACTCAGCCCCATTCTCCTCCCTTCTCCCCATAACCCCTGACACCCGCACTAATCAAGAACTCGTCAAGCTGTGTGATAGAGTCATTGAGTCATACAGCATGGAAACAGGCCCATCAGCCCAACTTGCCCACACTGACCAACATGTCCCACCTACACTAGATGCTGGATGGCTCTATGACTCAATCCCCTCACAGTTTTATACACCTCTATAAGATCACCCCTCAGTATGGAATTTGTACGTTCTTCCTGTGACTGCATGGGCTTTCTCTGGGTGTTCTAGTTTCCTCCCATACTCCAAAGACAAACAGGTTTGTAGGTTAATTGACCTCGGTAAAATTGTAAATTGTCCATAATGTGTAGGGGGGTGTTAGTGTGCGGGGATCGTTGGTTGGCGCGGATTCAGTGGGCCAAAAGGCCTGTATCTGTGCTGTATCTCTAAAGACATAAAGTAACTCAGTGGGTCAGGCAGCATCTCCGGAGAACATGGACAGGCGACATTTCAGGACCCTAACGCTGCAGTCAGCAGTTTAGAAGTGTTATCACACTCTAATGTCAGCAAACATAGGAATGATTTGCACAGAGCAAGATTCCATGAATGCTGAGATAAACACAGATAATCATTTATTTCTCTGTGAGGTTACTGAATGATAAATATCAGCTACGAGGTTTTGAAATATTTCAGATTTAGATTTATTATTGTCATGTGTAACGAAGTTCAGTGAAAAGCATTGTTCTGCGTGCTGTCCAATTAAATCAGATAATACTATACATAAATGCAATCAAATCAAACTCAGGCATAATAGGTAAAGGGGAAGATACAGAGTGCAGAATATAGTTCTCAGCATTGTAGCGGAATAGTTCCATAGACAAAGTCCAATGTCCGCAATGAACGCGGATCCAACTTATGGGAGGACTGTTCAAAAGCCTGAAAACAGAGGGGAAGAAGCTGAGTGTGGTGGTGCGCGCTTTCAAGCTTCTGTACCTTCTGCCGGTTGGGAGCAGGGAAAAGAAGGAATGACCGGGGTGGGACACGTCTTTGATTGTCATTAACAAACCAGTATCTATGAGCTATCAGTGATAAGCTGGCAGAGCCATGGTGGCGCAGCGGTAGAGTTGCTTCCTTACAGTGCCGGAGACCCTGGTTTAATCCAGACCATACAGAGTTTGTACAATCTCTCTGTGACCAGCGTGAGTTTTCTCCGGGTGCTCCGGTTTTCCCCCACACTCTAAAAAAGTACAAGTTTGTAGGTTAATTGGCTTGGTAAAATTGTAAATTTCCTTATTGTGTTTTTTTTTTTTGTTTTTTAATATTTTATTTATTAGAAGTAAGTACAATACAGTGGTGCCTTTTTTCAGGTGCCAAATATATGTTGACATGATACATTCTATGTACAACTTCATTTTTTATTTTTTTTAAAGAAATGAGAGAGAGAAAGATAATAGAGAGTAGAAGAACGTGTAGTGTGTGTAAAAAGAGAAAGAGAGAGTGAGGCAGAAAAGTAAGAAAGAAAAAAGATCAAGAGAGAGATTAGCAAATAGGAGATAGGAGATGAGTTTTTATATTGTTGACCATCTTTCACCCAGACCTAAAATTTCCCTATTGTGTTTATGGGATAGAGTTAGTGTGCGGGGATTGCTGGTCAGCGCGGACTTGGTGGGTCAAAGAGCCTGTTTCCGCACTGTATCCCTAAACTAAATTAACATTGCTGATTCTCTCCACTGTGAATATGCCCAATGAAAGCAGGAAGAAGAAAGAATGACTGTTGTGGGACGTCTTTGATTATGTTGGCTGTTGTTCCAAGGCAGCATGATGTGTAGATGGAGTCAATAGTGGGAAATCTGATCTGTGGGATGGACTGGGCTACATCTGTGGCTCAGTTTTGTTTAGAGATACAGCATGGAAACGTGTCCATCGGTCCACCATGTCCGCACTGATTAATCAATTCTCCATGCACTAGTTCTACCCTACACACTAGGGACAATTTATAGAAGCCAATTGACCTCTAAACCTGCACATCTGTGGAGTGTGGGAGGAAACTGGAGCACCCGGGGAAAACCCACGTGGTCACAGGGAGCAAATACAAACGCTGTACAGACAGCACCCATAATCAGGGTCGAACCTGGGCCCCTGGTGCAGTAAGGCAGCAACTCTATCGCTCCGCCACCGTGCCGCAAGGGGGCCTGATCCCATGCTACATTTTAATTGTCCAATGCTGCATGTACCACGATCAAACCTGGGTCTCTGGAGACGCAAGAACTAACTGCATAAGTGTGTTGCCAACTCTGTTAGCAATCTGAAATAAGCAATTATAATTTTAGCTGTAAAAAGCAACAATGCAGAGCTATTTTATGAAAGTTTGCATCAACAAGGCAACACTGCAACGCAGTGGTAGAGCGGCTCTACAGCGCCAGAGACCCGGGATCGATCCTGAATGCTGGTGCTGTCTGTACGGAGTTTGGACATTCTCCCCATGACCATGTGGGTTTTCTCCGGGTGCTCAGGTTTCTTCCCACATCCCAATGACGCGCAGGTTTATAGGTTAATTACTCTCTGTAAATTGTTCCTCGTGTGTGGGATAAAACTAGTGTACGGGGTGATCTTTGGTCAGCACGGCACCGCAGGGCTGAAGGGCCTGATTCTGTGCTGTATCTTTAAAGACATAAAGTGTTGGAGTAACTCAGCGGGTCTTACAGCATCTCTGGAGAACATGGAGAGGTGGCATTTCAGGTCAGAACCCTAACCTGATTTGTGGTTTAGAAGTGCTATCACACTCTATCGTCAGCAAACACGGGGGGGGGGGGGGGGGGAGATTTTGCACAGATCTGTTTTATAAAATTTGCACCCACAAACTGCACACGGGGCGTTTCCTTAATGCGAGCCTTGACTTGCTGAAGCAGTTTTGGACTGTGAGGGGGGGGGGAGGAGGGGGGCTTCAGTTGTTGCCACCTGCAACCTATACCCCAGCTACCCAAGTTACTGATTTGCTCAGTGTTTGTTGGGACAATAATCCGAGTCAGCACTTTGGAGGTTAGCGATCAGGTGACCTCCCGCCTGCCTGAGCTATAAAGTATTTGCTGGTCCCCACTGCCTCACACTGAGGCAGAGAGAGTGCAGAATGTTCCGTGCGCTGCTGCTAGTTGCGTTGGCTCTCAGTGCTTCGTGCACATCAGTGGTAAGTGGAACAGGGTTGTGCGATTTTAGATTAAGGGGGATGTTTATTGGCGACTGTACCTGGCATTAGTTGAGGCTGTTCCTTTTCTTTCTCCACGGGTCAAAATATTCAATAATTCAATGATAGTATTGTCACATATGCCTAGGTTACGTGAGATTATTATTTTGCATACAGCCCAGTAAAATCATACAGCAGATCTCACCTAAGCAGTACCAAGAGTCATGTTCTTCAGAATTAGGCCATTTGGCCAATCAAGTCTACTCCACTATTCATTCATGGCTGATCTATCTCAACCCCATTCTCCTGTCTTCTCCCAGTTGTTTCTGGCTTGCTAACCAGTCAGTGGAAAGGCAATATATGATTACAATCGAGCTGTCCACAGGGTACAGATACATGATAAAGGGAATAACGTGAATAAAGTTTAGTGCAAAATAAAGACTGTGAAGTCCAAACAATGATAGTCCGAGGGTCTCCAATGAGGTAAATGGTAATTCTGGACTGCTCTCTTAATAAAGTGTGTTAATTTATTTGTTGCTCTCCCGTTAGCCACATCATCACGGCGACCATGATACAAGGTGCCCGATCCTCATCAAAGTCCTTGATGCATTGAAAGGAACTCCAGCTGCCAACGTTCAAGTTGAAATGCTGAAGCGAAATGAAGACAAGACCTGGCAAAGCATCAACACTGGGTGAGTGGAACATCTGCCAGGTCCCAACAAAGACAGCCACCAACATCTGGCTCCGCTAACTCCTCTGTTCGCCTGCCCTCGATTTTGTTCTCCTTTCAGAAACTGAAAGGGCAGCGTGGTAGAGCTGCTGCCTCACAGCGCCAGTGACCCGGGTTGAATCCTGACTATGGGTGCTGTCTGTATCTGTGAAATTAATTGCCACAGATGGCTTTGGAGGCGAAGTCAATGGATATTTTTCAGGCAGAGATTGACAGATTCTTGGTTATTAAGGGTGTCAGGGATTATGGGGTGAAGGCAGGAGAATGGAGTTGAGCGGGAAAGACAGCTCAGCAATGATTGAATAGCAGAGTAGACTTGATTGGACGAATGGCCTAATTCTGCACCTGGATTTTATGAATTTATGAACTTTATGCCGACTGGATAGCACACAACAAAGAAGTATTTCAATGTACACATGACAATAAACTAAACTAAACAACTAAACATCCTTAAGACGTGCGGGTTTGTAGGTTAATTAGCCTCAGTAAAATTGCCCCACTGGGTATGTAGGGTGTGGATGAGAAAGTGGGATAACATAGAACTAATGTGAACAGGTAATGTGATAATTGTTAGTGGACTCAGTGGGTCGAAGGGCCTGTTTCCATTCTGCATTTGTCAATGCAGATCAATGTAACTTCCCCACCTCTGCAGCAACGTAAAAGGTGCTTGTTTTCTAACTTTGTGTCATTTAGATGAAAGGTTCCTAGTTCCTAAATTGTCCCTAGTATGGGTAGGATAGTGTTAGTGTGCAGGGATCGCTGGTCGGCATGGACTGTGTGGGCCGAAGAGTCTGTTTCCATGTTGTATCTCGAAAGCTAAACTAAACTACTGGACTATTTGTGAGAAAATTGGCAAGATTGTCCGTAACAATTTCACTGTGCGTTTGCACTTTGCACATGTGACAATAAAGCACTATTGAAGCATTAGGCAAATAAGGGCAAATAGATCATACAATGAGCACATCATTGGCAAATAATCCCGACTGCGCTGAATTTTCTTGTAGGGTGACGGGACGTAATGGAGAGCTGCACAATCTTACCTCTGAGGAGCACCTTGCAGTGGGTCTGTACAAGCTCCACTTTGAGACCGGTGCCTACTGGAGCAACGCCGGACAAGCACACTTCCATGAATGTGCTAACGTAAGTTCTGCTTTATTTACTTATATTTTATTCAATAAAACACTCTTGACTCTCTTGACTTCAACGCAAGAGGAATCTGTCCATATACAGTACAATACAATACAATTTATTTGTCATTTGAACCCCATTGAGGTTCAAACTAAATGTTGTTTCTGCAGTCATACACACAAGAAAGAACAAGACACAACACAATTTACACAAACATCCATCACAGCGCATCTCCTCCTCGCTGTGATGGAAGGCAAAGACTTATCTCTCCCCTGCACTTCCCATTCCCCTCCCGATGTCAGAGTCAAAGCCCCCGGCGGGCGATGGTAATTGTCCCGTGGCCATTTACCCCGCGCTGGGTGGTGCAAGGCCGCGCTCCGGGTCTTGGTGTTGGAGCCCCCGGCGTGCGCTAGCAAAGTCCCGCAGCCATTCCAAGCCGCGCCGGGCGATGATGTAAGGCCCCGCTCCAGGTACTCTTCAGCCCCGCAACTCGGGCGGGTGAAGTCGCCGTCTCCCAGCAGGGATCCGCGGGCTCCCGGTGTCACCGTCTACCAGACCTGCGGTTGGAGCCTCCGAATCCCCAGGGTCAGGTCATGGCCGCGCGCCACCACAGCTCCACCCGCTCCGAACTCGGCCAGCTCCGTGATGGTGAGTAGGTCCGCAGCTCCGTGACTGGAGCCCCAGGTCGTTCCTGCTGGAGGCCGCTCCACGGTGCTCGGCCCCAACGACAACGGAGACCCGACAGGGAAAAGGTCGGGTTCTCCGTGCAGGGGATAGATTTTAAAAGTTTCCCCCTCCCCCCGCCTCCCCACACACACACACACACACACACATACACAAAAAAATAAAATAAAATAAAAACTACATTCAAACGAGACAAAAATAATAAAAAGACAGACGGACTGCAGAGGCTGCTGCGACGTGAGTCGCGCCGCCCAACGGGGAGTTTTCCTGAAAGTGGCAACACGAGTAGATGAGTGGTAAAGAAGGCGTATGGTACACTTACGAATGAAGTTGGACTTGGAGTTTAGAGGGACAGCATGGAAACAGGCCCTTCGGCCCACCAAGTCTTCACCAACCAGCAATACCTGTACACAAGCGCTATCCTACACATTAGGGACAATTTAACAATGTTACCAAAGCCAATGGAATATGGGAGGAAATCGGAGCACCCAGAGAAAACGGTCACAGGGAGAACATACAAACTCTGTGTTTGATCCTGACCACAGGTGCTGGTGTGAGTGGAGTTTGTACGTTCTCTATGTGAATAAGTTAGGTCTTTATTCTCTGGAGCGCAGAAGGTTAAGGGGGGACATGATAGAGGTCTTTAAAATGATGAGAGGGATAGACAGAGTTGATGTGGATCAGCTTTTCCCTTTGAGAAAAGGGAAGATTCAAACAAGAGGACATGACTTCAGAATTAAGGGACAGAAGTTTAGGGGTAACATGAGGGGGAACTTCTTTACTCAGAGAGTGGTAGCGGTGTGGAATGAGCTTCCAGTGGAAGTGGTGGCGGCAGGTTCGTTGGTATCATTTAAAAATAAATTGGATAGGCATATGGATGAGAAGGGAATGGAGGGTTATGGTATGAGTGCAGGCAGGTGGGACTAAGGGAAAAAAGTTGTTCGGCACGGACTTGTAGGGCCGAGATGGCCTGTTTCCGTGCTGTAATTGTTATATGTTATATGTGACCGTGTGGATTTCCTCCAGGTGCTCCAGTTTCCTCCTACATCCCAAAGGTGGCTTTGTAGGTTAATTTACTTCTGTAAAATTACCCCTGATGTGGGGGATAACATAGATCTAGTGCAAACAAGTGATCGATGGTTAGCGTGGACTCCATGGTGTGAAGTGCCTGTTTCCCTGCTGTATCTCTAAACTAAAACTTTTTACATCAAATTTGCTGGATAACTGGGTGAAAATATGTGCCAAAGGATATTTTCTATTTTTTGATGGTCGGTGGACTCATCGGTGGGCTAAAGGGCCTGTTTCCATGCAGTATCTCGAAAACTAAAAGATGAATCTTGTCAAGCAATAGAATGAATCCACCAATTTTTGATAGGAAGTATGCAGAGAATGGAAGGATATGGATCACATGCAGGCAGAAGCGATCATGTCCCACTCTTACATTGTGGGCTGAGGGACTTGTTCCCATGTAGTACTGTAGAGTCTGAAGAAACATAAACATAGAAACATAGAAATTAGGTGCAGGAGTAGGCCATTCGGCCCTTCGAGCCTGCACCGCCATTCAATATGATCATGGCTGATCATCCAACTCAGTATCCCGTACCTGCCTTCTCTCCATACCCTCTGATCCCCTTAGCCACAAGGGCCACATCTAACTCCCTCTTAAATATAGCCAATGAACTGGCCTCGACTACCCTCTGTGGCAGAGAGTTCCAGAGATTCACCACTCTCTGTGTGAAAAAAGTTCTTCTCATCTCGGTTTTAAAGGATTTCCCCCTTATCCTTAAGCTGTGACCCCTTGTCCTGGACTTCCCCAACATCGGGAGCAATCTTCCTGCATCTAGCCTGTCCAACCCCTTAAGAATTTTGTAAGTTTCTATAAGATCCCCTCTCAATCTCCTAAATTCTAGAGAGTATAAACCAAGTCTATCCAGTCTTTCTTAATAAGACAGTCCTGACATCCCAGGAATCAGTCTGGTGAACCTTCTCTGCACTCCCTCTATGGCAATAATGTCCTTCCTCAGATTTGGAGACCAAAACTGTACGCAATACTCCAGGTGTGGTCTCACCAAGACCCTGTACAACTGCAGTAGAACGTCCCTGCTCCTATACTCAAATCCTTTTGCTATGAAAGCTAACATACCATTCGCTTTCTTCACTGCCTGCTGCACCTGCATGCCCACTTTCAATGACTGGTGTACCATGACACCCAGGTCTCGCTGCATCTCCCCTTTTCCTAGTCGGCCACCATTTAGATAATAGTCTGCTTTCCTGTTTTTGCCACCAAAATGGAGAACCTCACATTTATCCACATTATACTACATCTGCCAAACATTTGCCCACTCACCCAGCCTATCCAAGTCACCTTGCAGTCTCCTAGCATCCTCCTCACAGCTAACACTGCCCCCCAGCTTAGTGTCATCCGCAAACTTGGAGATATTGCCTTCAATTCCCTCATCCAGATCATTAATATATATTGTAAATAGCTGGGGTCCCAGCACTGAGCCTTGCGGTACCCCACTAGTCACTGCCTGCCATTGTGAAAAGGACCCGTTTACTCCTACTCTTTGCTTCCTGTTTGCCAGCCAGTTCTCTATCCACATCAATACTGAACCCCCAATGCCGTGTGCTTTAAGTTTGTAAACTAATCTCTTATGTGGGACCTTGTCGAAAGCCTTCTGGAAGTCCAGATACACCACATCCACTGGTTCTCCCCTATCCACGCTACTAGTTACATCCTCGAAAAATTCTATAAGATTCGTCAGACATGATTTACCTTTTGTAAATCCATGCTGACTTTGTCCAATGATTTCACCACTTTCCAAATGTGCTGCTATCCCATCTTTAATAACTGACTCTAGCAGTTTCCCCACTACCGATGTTAGACTAACTGGTCTGTAATTCCCCATTTTCTCTCTCCCTCCCTTCTTAAAAAGTGGGGTTACGTTTGCTACCCGCCAATCCTCAGGAACTACTCCAGAATCTAAAGAGTTTTGAAAGATTATTACTAATGCATCCACTATTTCTGGAGCTACTTCCTTAAGTACTCTGGGATGCAGCCTATCTGGCCCTGGGGATTTATCGGCCTTTAATCCATTTAATTTACCCAACACCACTTCCCGGCTAACCTGGATTTCACTCAATTCCTCCAACTCCTTTGACCCGCGATCCCCTGCTATTTCCGGCAGATTATTTATGTCTTCCTTAGTGAAGACGGAACCAAAGTAGTTATTCAATTGGTCCGCCATATCCTTGTTCCCCATGATCAACTCACCTGTTTCTGACTGCAAGGGACCTACATTTGTTTTAACTAATCTCTTTCTTTTCACATATCTATAAAAACTTTTGCAGTCAGTTTTTATGTTCCCTGCCAGTTTTCTTTCATAATCTATTTTTCCTTTCCTAATTAAGCCCTTTGTCCTCCTCTGCTGGTCTCTGAATTTCTCCCAGTCCTCCGGTATGCTGCTTTTTCTGGCTAATTTGTAAGCATCATCCTTCGCTTTGATACTATCCCTGATTTCCCTTGTTATCCACGGATGCACTACCTTCCCTGATTTATTCTTTTGCCAAACTGGGATGAACAATTTTTGTAGTTCATCCATGCAGTCTTTAAATGTCTTCCATTGCATATCCACCGTCAACCCTTTTAGAATTAATTGCCAGTCAATCTTGGCCAATTCACGTCTCATACCCTCAAAGTTACCTTTCTTTAAGTTCAGAACCATTGTTTCTGAATTAACAATGTCACTCTCCATCCTAATGAAGAACTCAACCATATTATGGTCACTCTTGCCCAAGGGGGCACGTACAACAAGACTGCTAACTAACCCTTCCTCATTACTCAATACCCAGTCTAAAATAGCCTGCTCTCTCGTTGGTTCCTCTACATGTTGATTTAGATAACTATCCTGCATACATTCCAAAAATTCCTCTTCCTCAGCACCCCTGCCAATTTGATTCACCCAATCTATATGTAGATATGTAGATTGAAGTCACCCATTATAACGGTTTTGCCTTTGTCGCACGCATTTCTAATTTCCTGTTTGATACCATCGCGCGCATTTCTAATTTCCTGTTTGATACCATCTCCAACTTCACTACTACTGTTAGGTGGCCTGTACACAACACCCACCAGCGTTTTCTGCCCCTTAGTGTTTCGCAGCTCTACCCATACCGATTCCACATCCTGCAAACTAATGTCCTTCCTTTCCATTGCGTTAATCTCCTCTCTAATCAGCAACGCTACCCCACCTCCTTTTCCTTTCTCTCTATCCCTCCTGAATATTGAATATCCCTGGATGTTCAGCTCCCAGCCTTGGTCACCCTGGAGCCATGTCTCCGTGATCCCAACTATATTCATAGTCATTAATAGCTATCTGCACATTCAACTCATCCACCTTATTACGAATGCTCCTTGCATTGAGACACAAAGCCTTCAGGCTTGTTTTTACAACACTCTTACCCCTTATACAATTTTGTTGAAAAGTGGCCCTTTTTGATTTTTGCCCTGGATTTTCCGGCCTGCCACTTTTACTTTTCACCTTGCTACCTATTGCTTCTACCCTCATTTTACACCCCTCTGTCTCTACGCTCACACATTTAAGAAACCCTTTCCCTTTAACTCCATCCTCCACTAGCCCATTCGACACCCCACCCCCCTTATTCAGTTTAAAACCACCCGTGTAGCAGTTGCAAACCTGCCTGCCAGAATGCTGGTCCCACACCTGTTAAGATGCAATCCGTCCCTTTTGTAGTTCCCCCTTACCCCAAAACAGATCCCAGTGATCTAAGAATCTAAATCCCTGCCCCGTGCACCAGTTCCTCAGCCACACGTTCAGGTCCCGTATCTCCCTGTTCCTGCTCTCGCCAGCACGAGGAACTGGAAGCAAACCGGAGATAACAACCCTGGAGGTCCTGCTTTTCAGCATTTTTCCGAGCTCTCTAAAGTCACGCTGCAGAATATTCATCCCTTCTTTCCGACATCGTTTGTGCCGACATGCACTACCACTTCCGGATGTTCACCTTCGCCCTTGAGGATTTTCTGCACTCTGTCCGTGACATCCTGGATCCTGGCACCAGGAAGGCAGCACACCATCCTCGCATCCCGTCTGTTGCCGCAGAAACCCCTGTCCGTACCTCTCACAATGGAGTCTCCTACTACAATGGCGTTGCCTGCCTTAGGCCTTTTTGGTTTTGGCTCAACAGCCCTATTCGCATCACAAGCCAGTCCGCCGCCCAGTGTAAACACCTCTTCTGTCCCGACAGCTTCTAAGTGGGTGAACCTGTTCACAAGAGGTACAACACCCGGGGACGTTGGCATTCCATGCTTCCCTCCCGTTCACACTGTCTCCCACCTTCTCTCTTCCAGTACCTTAGGTGTAACAATCGTACTGTAGGACTTGTCGAGGAACGACTCCGTTTCTCGGACGAACCGGAGGTCATCCACTTGCTTCTCCAGTTCCCCAACACGGCCCTTCAGGAGCTCTACCTGGATGCACTTTTCGCATTTGTAGCAGCCAGAGGCACCAGCGGTGTCCTTGACCTCCCACATACTGCAAGCATCACACTGAATCAGCTTGCCTGACATCTCCCTCTTTCGTCTCTCCCTCTGCAGTGTTTTGCGTAGTCTCCTCTCCTCAGCCTCCTCTCCGAAGACTCTCGAGCCAAAGACTCACACTTTACTCACAGGGCACTTCCCTCGCAAGGCCGCTCACTCACTGCCGCTCGCTAAGAGCAGTCTTGCTTAAATTGACTGATAAATTGCCTGATTTACCAATTTACAAACCAAATTCCTCAGTTTTCAACTGTTTTCCCAGCACTGACTGACTTCTCTCCTCCCACTTGGGCTAGAGCCAATCAGTCGTATCTCTTGCTAAACTCCTGCTGCTGTTGTTGCTCCCAAAGCTACAGCAGTTCTGAGTCAAGTCTGCCTGTCCTTGACCTGTACTTAAACTGTTTTCACTTCTCTCCTCCCACTTGGGCTAGAGCCAATCAGTCGTATCTCTTGCTAAACTCCTGCTGCTGTTGTTGCTCCCAAAGCTACAGCAGTTCTGAGAAGGGTCACAACCCGAAACATCAACTATTATTTTTCTCCAGCGATGCTGCCTGACCCGCTGATTTACTCCAGCACTTTGTGTCTATCTTCTTGTACAGTTCCGTGTAGGGTTGCCAACTGTCCCGTATTAGCCGGGACATCCTGTCTTTTGGGCTAAATTAGTTTGTCCAGTATGGAACTGCCTTTGTCCCGTATTTGACTGCTATTACTCGGGTCGAGGGGACTGTCAGGTCGGAGCGCCGCGTCTGGCCCCGCCTCACCGGTCCCGACGTAGTGCAGCCCATGGTGTGTAGCAACAGTGTCTCGCCCGTGGCCACGGCGGTTGGCAGCCCGGCCAGCTGTCTGACATTCGGACCTTCACTTACCACTGACACTACCACCCCTCCTTCTCATGGCCGATCATCATCGCGCACAAAGTCCAGTGCCCGGGCCAAAACTCCTCAGCTGGCCCGCCAGCTGGGCGTTGTGTGCAGTCCAGCACCCCAACCAACTCCTCATTCACCCAGCCACCGCCAAGTTGGTCAATGAATTGCCATATTTGTCCCATATTTTGACCTTTTCTCCCTTATTTGGGAGTGAGAAAGTTGGCAACCGTAGTTCCATGTCCTATGGTCTAAACTCCATCTCCTGATATAAATGAATGGTTCTTAAAATATTGATGCACTGAAGGTGCGCAAATGTTGCTATAGAATATTGATAATTGAATGCTATTCCTGCTGTTTATTTCACTGTGAACAAAGAGTCTCTGTTCAGCACTAATCCTATTGTTTAGAGGTTTATTCTGTTGCTATATTCCAGTACCGGAGCAACTCAGCAGGTCTGGTAGCATCTCCAGAGAACATGGATAAGTGTCGTTTTTGGTTGGGACCCTTCTTCAGACTGATTGTAGTGGGGGGCAAAAGTAGAGAGCTGGAAAGGGGAGAGTCAGGACAATGCGCAATAGGTGGATATAAGTGAGGGGGTTGTGGGGGGGGGTGATGGGCAGATGGTTGGAGCAAAGGCCAGAGACAAGAGCAGAAGGCGTGAGTCAGGATTAATAAGTTGCAGATTGTAAACCCAGAGTGAAGAAAGTAGCAGGGCTGGGGGGGGGAGTAGGTGTGAGTCCAGGTGAGGCACGGGGGAGGGAAGAGGGGGAAAGAAGGGGAGGGGGGTGGTTAGTTAGATGTTACCTAAAATTGGAGAATTCGATGTTCATACCTTCGGGTAGTAAGCTACCCAAGCGGAATATGGGGTACTAACCAGCATCTGTAGTTCTTTGTTTCAACATTCCTCTCTCCCAAGGGCAGCATAGTGGCAGAGTTTGCTGCTTTGCAGCATCAGAGGACCGGATTCAATCCTGACAATAGGTGTCTTCTGTATGAAGTTTGTACGTTCTCCCTGTGACCACATGGGTTCTCCGATTTCCTGCCACATCCAAAAAGACCAGTGGGTTACTTGGCTTCTGTAAATTGTCCCTGGAGTGTAGGATAGAACTCGTGTATAGCGTGATTGATGGTCAGCGTGGACTCGATGGGCCGGAGGGACTGTTTTCATGCTGTATCTCACTTTTAACAAAATGCTACCACCAATCACTGCAAGTTGGGAGGTCATGTTGCAAGTCTACAAGGCGCGGGTGAAGCCGCATTTATAGTATTGTGTTCAGTTCTGGCCACCAGGAATGAAGTATTAACCAGCATCTGCAGTTTGTTTCTACATTCTGCATTTGACGCAGGGACTATCACTACGTTCAAGAAGCATTTAGGCAGGTACATGGATAGGATAGGTTTTGAGGGATATGCGCCAAACACAGGCAAATGGGACTAGTGTACATAGAACATGTTGGTCTGCATGGGCATGTTGGGCTGAAGGGCCTGTTCCATTCTTTATGACTATGAATACTCTTTTCCGCCAGACTTGACATGGCTTGGGGCTAATGCCAAGTAGGACTCAAGTACAAATTGATTTGTATTGGGGCAGAGTTGGATGGAATTTTACTCGTATGTATCATCATGAATGTTTCACCTTATACAACCTTGCTTCCCCTACTACGCAATGATTGACGTGCTGCCAATGTAGAACTAGTGGCAAAAGCACAAGACATTCCACTGGGACACACAGTACTCTTGCCAAATCTGCTTACCGATTAACCACACATCAAACAATTCTTTGAATACATGGTTTATGTATTACCAAATCTTCGAGGGCAGCACAGTGGCCCAGCTGGCAGAGCTGCTGCCTCAAGCACCAGAGACCCAGGTTCGATCCTTACCTCAGGTGCTGTCTGCTTGTGGAGTTTATACATTTACCCACAACCCAAAGGCTTGTAAGGAGTTTCTAAATAAAAAACGGTGGCCTCACTCTGGTAATGGAGAAGGCCCAGGACAGAAGGGTCGGTGTAGGAATGGGAAGAAGAGTTAAACTGGTTAGCACCCAAGAAATCCAGCAGGTTTTTGCGGACCGAGCGCAGGTGCTCAGCAAAATGGTTGCCTAGTCTAAGCCGATGTAAGGGAGGTCACATCGGGAACACCGAACGGAGTAGATGAGGTGAGAGGAGGTGCACATGAACCACTCACCTGGAAGAACTGCTGGTGTCTCTGGATGGATGTGGAAGATGGGATAGGACAGATTACATCTCTTGTGGTTGCAGGGGAAAGTACCTGGGGAGGGAAGGGATAAGTGAACCCAAGGTAAACCTAAGGGAAAATAATTGTTCGGTACGGACTTGTAGGGCCGAGATGGCCTGTTTCCGTGCTGTAATTGTTAAATGGCTATATGGTAAGGTGTTGTGGAGGGAGTGGTCTCTGTGGTCACATTTGAAGTCAATGTTCTACCTACTGAGATAAGAAAGGGTTCAGCCGTAGACACATTACGAAGGAAGTTCCGCATAATCAGCTGAACCCAAGGTCGCCTATGTCAAACTATGGCACCTTCTGCATTCCTGTTGTGACTACTCAGAGAGTAAACAAACGGAAACTTAGACACACTGCTAACCTAACAAACCTAATACCTATTACCTCCAAACCTAAACCAACCATAAAGCCTATCAATAATACCATCAGGATGGGTCTGCTTAATGTTAGGTCTCTTAATAACAAATCATTTTTAGTCAACGATTTTATTACCACCTCTAAACTGGATTTTATGTTTTTAACTGAAACATGGCTAGAACAAAATAACAGTGCAACCATTCTGATCGAGACAGCTCCTCCAAACTATAACTTTTTTGATGTATGTAGATCTGGAAAAAGAGGTGGAGGGGTTGCTGCTATATTTAAAATGTATTTCAGGGGAAACAGATGTCACTTGGTGATTTTCCATCATTCGAATACCTTTGTGCTGTATTGAAATGTTCCCCCAGAGTTCTCCTATTAATTATTTACAGGCCTCCTAAATATTATGCTAATTTTTTCGATGACTTTACAGAATTATTGTCTAGCATCTCCACTGACTTTGACTGTCTAGTTATAACTGGTGATTTTAATTTTCATACTGATGATTTGAATGACAAGGGTGCAAAATAATTTTTTACTATTTTAGACACATTTGACCTGTCTCAACATGTGAAAGAGGCTACTCATTGTAATGGGCACACCCTGGACTTGATTATCACAAAGGGTCTCATTGTTTCTGATATTTTCGTGACTGATCCTTCATTGTCTGACCACTTCTGTGTTTTCTTTAATATATCTTTTATTCCCGACATACAGACAAAATCAAATACTGTCAAAAAACGGTATATAAATGAACATTCTAATGTACTCTTTAAAAATGCCATCTCCTTCTTACCACCTCTAAACCCATGTTCTGCTGATGATCTTGTAGATAACTTTAACTCCAAAATTGTGAAAGTTATAGATGTCATTGCACCTGTTACGGTTAAAACGATTTCTGGTAAGCAAAAGGCACCCTGGAGAAAAGCTGCTTTTGTAACAGCCCAGAAAAGAGAATGCCGGAAAGCTGAGCGCATCTGGCGGAAAACAAAACTTCATATTCACCATGACATCTATAAAGAGAGCCTCCGTGCCTACAATTTAGACTTAAAAAGTGCTAGAGAAACATTTTTCTCCAATATCATTAACAACAACACTAATAAGGCAAAAACCCTATTTGCAACTGTTGACAGACTGACCAACCCCCCAACACAATTACCACCTGAACTCCATTCCACGCAGAAATGCAATGAGTTTGCATTATTCTATACAGATAAAATTGAAGGCATCAGACGTGCCATCAATATCACCGCTTCAAACAAAAATGTTGGATCACCACCCTGTTTAGGCAAAGGTAACGTGGCAATGATGACATGCTTTAATGTCATAGACTCTAAAACTCTTGTGGAAACGGTGACACAACTAAGGCCATCCACCTGCTGCCTTGATGCTTTACCTACCAACTTCTTTAAGAATGTTTTTGACTGCCTAGCAATAGACATACTGCAAATAGTTAACAGCTCTCTTCAATCAGGCAATTTCCCAAAAGCCTTGAAAACTGCAGTTATTAAACCTCTTTTAAAAAAGCGGAGCCTAGATGCCTCTATTATTAACAACTATAGACCAATTTCAATCCTATCTTTCATAAGTAAAATCATTGAGAAAGTTGTCCTCCAGCAACTTAATCACTTCCTGGCTTCAACTGGCTGCTATGACAACTTCCAGTCAGGATTTCGACCTCTTCATAGCACCGAGACCGCTCTTATTAAAGTTGTAAACGACATCCGTCTTAACACAGACTATGGCAAAGTTTCAATATTAATGCTATTAGACCTCAGTGCTGCATTCGACACTGTTGATCACTCAATATTTTTGGACAGGTTGGAAAAATGGGTGGGGCTCTCAGGCACAGTCTTAAGTTGGTTCAGGTCATATTTACAAGATAGGAACTATTTTGTTTCCATTGGCGACTTTGTATCAGAACCAACCAACGTGACGTGTGGAGTACCGCAAGGTTCGATCTTAGGGCCCTCTTTATTCAACATCTACATGCTCCCACTAGGGCAAATCATGCGAAATAATAATATTGACCACCACTGCTATGCCGATGACACTCAAATCTATGTAGCGCTATCACCAAATGACTATCGCCCCATAGATCTGTTGTGCCAGTGCATTGAGCAAGTCAAAGACTGGATGTGCCAAAATTTTCTCCAACTAAATAAGGACAAAACGGAGATAATTGTTTTTGGTGCTAAAAAAGAAAGGCTTAAAGTAACCCAACACCTTCACTCTCTGTCCCTGAAAACTTCAAACAAAGCCAGAAATCTTGGGGTCATTATGGATTCAGATTTAAATTTCGACAGTCACATCAAATCAGTAACAAAATCGGCCTACTATCACCTCAAAAACATAGCAAGATTAAGAGGACTCCAGTCAGCTCAAGACTTAGAAAAACTTGTACATGCCTTTATTAATAGTAGGCTAGATTATTGTAACGGTCTCCTTGCAGGTCTTCCAAAAAAAACTGTCAGGCAGCTACAGCTTGTTCAGAACGCTGTTGCTAGAGTTCTAACAAAGACCAAAAAATTTGAGCATATTACACCAATTCTTAAATCCTTACATTGGCTCCCTGTATGTCAGAGAATTGATTTTAAAATCCTGCTGCTCACCTATAAATCACTACATGGTTTAGGGCCAAAGTATATCACTGACATGCTTCCACTATATAAGCCTTCTAGACCGCTAAGATCTTCTGAAACCAAACTGCTAGTGATTCCCAGAGTAAATACAAAACATGGGAAAGCAGGATTTAGTTACCATGCAACAAATAGCTGGAATAAACTTCCTGAAGATTTAAGACTTGCCTCAACTTTGACCACTTTTAAAACAAGACTGAAAACTTTTATGTTTACTTTAGCTTTCAGCTAAATCTTAACTACATTGCACTTTTAACTTTTGCACTTTTTATAATGCATTTTTAATTTTGCTTTTCTTTTCTTTTAGTTCTATTTTATTTCATTTTATTATTTCATTTATTGTATGACATGTTTTTATGTGAAGCACTTTGAGTCTGCCTCGTGTATGAAATGTGCTATATAAATAAAGTTGGCCTTGCCTTGCAGTAGCTCAGACTTTCTTCTTCTCGTTCCAGGTGGCTTTCCGTGTGGCTAGTTTGACTAGTGACCATTACACTATTGCTGTCCTCCTGAGCCCCTACTCTTACTCCACCACGGGAATCGTCATGAACCCTCATGAGACTTAACACCTCGTGAAAACCTGCACACCCTCCACCTCAGCAACTCACCTGGAGGCCGTTCACAAATTAACAAAGGTCAACATTATTGATGTTTCATTATCACCTCTTCCCCAGCCAACAATGGACAATTGTGGGCTCCACCTTTCCTGATTGATTGATGCAGGCTCTGCTTTGTTCTGTACCTTCCCATCCCCTCCCTTATTCTCAGTCTGCTGAAGGGTCTCGACCCAAAACATCACCGATTCCTTTTCTCCAGAGATACTGCCTGACCCACTGAGTTACTCCAGCTTTTTAAGTCTACTGTGTCTATCAACATTATTGATTTGTGTAAACAATATTAAGTTTGGCTTGAATTTTAATTACTGTAACTGACCACAAACTAATTAAAAGCACTACTTCCTAACTCAAAATAATGATAATAATAATAATAATAATATATTTTATTGTCATTGCACATAAGTGCAACGAGATTTGGGTATGCAGCTTCCATCCGACATCATAACTTAAATAACTAATAACATTTAGATTTAGATACCCCGAGAACATGGTTTGTAAAAAGAACATTAAAACAGTAAAACAGTCAAAACAGACTAAAGTGCAGATGTGTCTGTGCGACGTGACCATCCGAGGGAGACAGTCCATGGGGGTGGGGGGCACTCAGCAGGGCCAGTTCAGAGCCGCTATAGCTCTGGGAATGAAGCTGTTCCTGAGTCTGGAGGTGCGGGTGTAGAAGGCCTTGTAATGTCTGCCAGAAGGAAGTAGTTCGAACAGTCCATTACAAGGGTGTGAGGAGTCTTTATGGATGCTGACGGCCTTCCTGAGGCACCGTGTGTGGTAGATGCCCTCCAAGGCTGGTAGCGGTGTCCCAATAATCTTCTGCGCTCTGTGGACGACGCGCTGAAAAGCTCTCCTCTCCGCCTCCATACAGCTGAGATACCACACAGAGATGCCATACGTTAGTATGCTCTCTGTCGTGCAGCGGTAGAAGGTTGTCAGCAGCTGTTGGGGCAGACCAGTCCTTTTTGTTAAAGGATTATGGCCCCTGATTAGTAATCTTTTGTACCTCTCACAAGGCTGGATGCTTTACTCTTCAGCTTGGATTATTCTTTAGACATTTGTATGGAAAGATTAAAATATAATTATTGACATTTTGCACAGAACTGAACAGCACAGGAACGCCCACAATGTTTTGGCCAAACATGATGCCAAGTTTACTGATCACATCTGCCTGTACATGATCCATATCCCTCTATTCCTTGCACTTCCATGTGCCTATCTGAAAGCCACTTAAAAGCCACTATCGTATCTGCCTCCACCACCACCCCTGGCAATATATTCCAGGTCTCCACCACCCTATGTAAAAAGACTTGCTCCTCACATCTCCATTACACTTTCCCCTTCTCACCTTACAGCTATGCCCTCTAGAGTTGGACATTTCCACCCTGGGAAAAAGTTTCTGACTGTCTACCCTATCTATTCTTCATAACTTTACAGTGTTCTTGTCCCTTAGAGGTATAGATTTTCATTTTGAACCTGCCATGTTATTATGAGCAGATTTGCTCATTGACCAGAGTTGCCATGGTACAAATCTGGAATTTGGTACTACCTGCCCAACCTCTCCCTATAATTCAGTCCCTCGAGTCCCGGCAACATCCTCGTAAATTTTCACTGCACTCTTTCCAGCTTAATGACACCCTTCTTATAGCAGGGTGACCAAAACTGAACACAGTACTCCAAGTGCGGCTTCACCACCGTCTTGTGCAATTGTAACATAGCGTCCCAGTTTCCAGTAAAATTGTAGAAATGTGCATAAACTTGAGAAACTCACAATTTCATGAGTGGCTGGTATTGTTTATTTTCATAAAATAATACAAAATATACAAATATTACTAGAAACACTGCAAGACAGACTTCAAAGTAATGCGTTAGCTAACTAAGCAATGTACAGATCAGCATGCCTTTTCTTCTTCCTGGAGCATGCTATCATCAGTTTTTGCCTACAAATTGACTTCATACAGTACTTTGAACGTAAATGTGATTTACAGTAACTGACACTAACATGTATTGTTATATGATTAGTAACATGGGAATTTGAACGGAAAACAAATTTCTGCCACTATTATAGGCTTATTACAGTTTCCAAATGAAGTTTCCACCCTTCCAATTTAAGATGGATACATAGACATTTAATATATATATTCTAAATATATTAGAGGTAATGTATAGATAAAAGTTAAAGTGCACAATTCTTTCAGTTAATGTTGAAAATGAAAGCAGAAACAGAAGGCACCAAAATGATTAATCTACATCACCGCAAAGGTCTACAGCATTAGAATACATCAGAAAATCTCAAAAAGTAGGATGTATCTTTTATCCAGGTTTCGGGTTTTTTTGACCAGACCAGAGTAGATTCTAGTAGGTTAACTCTTCAGATCACCTGGCCTGCCTTTTGGAGAATTAACAAAGTGTGCAATTAGTCAGTAAGTGCCATTTCAAATCTAAACAAGGCAGCAAACGCACTCGTTTCCACATACCTGGTTTAACTATTATTGATTGGTGGTTTCATAGGACTGGACATTGCAGTTGGCAAGTGGTTTGAGAATTCAGTTCTTGTTTTAAGAATCGGTTGTTTGATGTATTGTCATGGTTCTTATTCAGAGGCATAAACCACTGCAGTAATCTTCATTTTACTCACCAGTCAAAAGATTAATCAAGCAAATTTAATATGAGCCTCTGGTACTGTTCTGCTCCAAAGGAGAGAACGTTGTTTGAAACAATATGCCGCTGGTTATTTATCTTTATTGTGGGGAATCCAATATTTCAAATATCTGGGAAACTTGTCATACAACGAGCAACAGATTTGCTAACATCCCAATGAATTTAGTATAATGTCTGGGAAGAGAAAAATCTGTAGAATAAGATCACTTATCAATGAAATTTTATGCTTTGTTATTTCCTCCAAGCAGCAAACTCCCATTGCAGTATCTCTCCTCTCGAAGGAATAAAGTTTGCAAAAGCGTACCTAGTCATATAGTGTCACTGCAAAATATGTTGCATAGAAATATTCTACAGAATCTCAGGTAGTCTGATTATTAGTGGGGTTAATCCATAACTGAATCAACCATTCTATATCTCATGTTTAATCTCTAATTGCAACACTACTAGCCTCTGGCTACAAGTCTAGAGGTGTAACCATATATGACTACACCCTTAAATGACTTAAAGGGCATTTGAGAGGAGAGAGTGGAAGAAGGAAACAGAGGGTACAGATTACAAACCAAGAGATCGTTGGAAATTAAATTTAAAAGTGTTGGAATAGCTGCTGGAATCTCAAACTTTGACAAATTGAGAAATTCACAGTCATAATAAGCATAACATTAGTGCATTTCGTTTGTCCAAATATTTCTTCTAGATCCCACTTTTCTGAGTTTGCACTAAGAGCAGGCTTCATGGGTTCACCAAAACTTTTCTGTTCAGTATTTGCTTAAGGTAACTAGTTTGGAAAATGTTCAGCAAGCAGTCTGACCTGAGTCAGAACCAGTCACCAGTAACCAGTAGTGTTCAAAAAGGAACTGCAGAAGCTGGAATATCGAAGGTACACAAAATTGCTGGGGAAACTCAGCGGGTGCAGCAGCATCTATGGAGCGAAGGAAATAGGCGACGTTTCGTGCCGAAACCCTTCTTCAGTCTGAAGAAGGGTTTCGGCCCGAAACGTCGCCTATTTCCTTCGCTCCATAGATGCTGCTGCACCCGCTGAGTTTTTCCCCAGCAATTTTGTGTACCTTCACTAGTAACCAGTAGCTTGGTTACTTGGTATGTTCAATGCTGAAACCACAGGAGCTTTTCTTTCCCTTGCAAGACGCCTATGTTCTGATCTGTTGAAGCATCCAAACCGAGAGGGCATTTCCTTGTTTCATTTGAAACCATCCGTGCTTCCCCCTCCCCTTCCCCCTACGGCCCCACGATACGTTCAAAGCTTTCTTCAATCTAATTTATACAAAACTATCTCCCTCTACTGCTTCCGATAAAACATTTTGAGCCTATTTGGTACTTCAAAGACAA
The DNA here is from genome assembly GCF_010909765.2 of Amblyraja radiata. Classification (NCBI taxonomy): domain Eukaryota; kingdom Metazoa; phylum Chordata; class Chondrichthyes; order Rajiformes; family Rajidae; genus Amblyraja; species Amblyraja radiata. The sequence continues at coordinate 55,887,427 of NC_045959.1, read as the reverse complement.
TTAGAAATAACGCACACAGTTGCCCGACGTACAAGCCTTAAGCTCCGAATGATTAAAAACAAACAATTGTGGTTAGTGCCAATTATGAAAAACTACAGAGAAAAGATCTGCAAATGTACATCAATGAAAATAAACATTACCAGCTTGTCCACAATTAAAGAACCGCCACAGTCCACAAATGAGTTACGGAAAACCGTCCTTGGGCTACTCAATGAAACAGCTGATTTTGAACAAAACTAAATCAGAAAACAGGTTAGTTGCTCTCTTTGAAGAGCAAGAAAACGCTGCCCTTTGCTTGGTGGTGCAGTCTAGAAATGACATCAACATCCCATCAGATTAAAATCAAAATAACAGCAGATCATTAAAGATCGTCAACAAATCTCAACTTAAAAATCAAAGGAATGGAGCATTATCCAAAACCAATTTGCACAGAATCACTCTGGCATTTCAGTAGTACCTGTACTGGCATACTATATATTATATATAACATATTATTATATATAAAATATGTGTCTATGTTTGTGTATATATATGCCTGTGTATATTACACATTATACATATACACATACTTACATACACACACACATACACACACACACACACAAATAAATACACACATAATGGTCCAACGGAATACATTTTTAAAAACTTGTACCTAGATACTCACTCCATTCTTTTATAACTGTCGGCGTACACTTACATTTTACAATGCATCCGTTGCAAGATGGGATCTGCATTGCAAATGGCAACTCAAGCGTTGCGAATTTACAAATGTAAATGCGAGTGGTGAAACAAGCAGGCATTCTGCGGGGTAATGGAGGTCTTGTGAGTTATAGGGTTTACTCGGGCAAATGAGAACACCAGTGGTTTCAGAAGAATTGCTGAAATCAGCACGCATACGCACACACAATACCCTACAAATATGCCATTTTAGTTTAGCTGCTAGTTTACTTTCATCCAAGGACGGGATGGGGGGGGGGGGGGGAACGTACCTCTCAGCTTCTTTTTTGCAAGCACGTCATTGGGGGAGCACCACCCCATATTGAAAATAATCTTAAAGCTAAATTAATCTTACTTTCAAAAGTATTTTCCAAATCATAACTAGGTTATGTGACTGAGTGATTAGATAACCTTACTGTAACCAGGTGTAGTTATAGCTACCAGAGACCAGACCATTGGAATTCTTTCCATTATAGTGTGGAAAGTGAATGTGTCATCTGAGACTATGTACATTTTGTTCTTACATGCCAAGTTACATACATACATATATTTATAAACTTCCTTTTTAAAAGGAACATCACAAATGCATTAGTTCCATAGTATAAAAAAGAGCGGCAAAGTGCACAATTTTACAGTATATTTACAAATCCATAGCATTATTTTAAGTGAACCATAAGCCTTCATTTTAGCTAAAAATTACAATATGTTATGTGCTACCTACAAATGTGAATTCTAGTGGGTTTTTGTACAGGAGCAGCTGATCACGACGAGAAAGCTAATAAAACGACTTAAGGAGAGCAGCCTGGCTGGAAGCCCCTCGACTTCAGAGTGACGATGCGCTCTCTCGTTCTCACACAATGCTCGATGAACTCATTGGCAAAGCTATTGCACGCACATGCAGATAACAATCAGCTGTTCGAATTTCAGGACTCAAGCCGTCATTGAGACATCCACATCCAAGGTGCCTTGGCAGTTTCTCAAGACCCATAAGCCTTTCACTGAAGCGCCAGAACTAAAAATAAAATCCATAATAGTCCAAGATACAGCTGTTAAAATTCAAGGTAGTCCCATCCTCTTTAATCATCGGCCACAGGTGCCAAATCTGGCGTAAGATTCACAGTTATGTTTTTGTACAAAAAGTGCAGGGTTATATTTGGAGTGTACTTCAAGTTGTTCAACCCATCCAGAGGTTGACGTTCCTTAGAATACCTCAACAATTTATATCTGTAGGAGATAAGAAACATGAAAATGAATAAAAGGGCAGTGAAGTAAACCAGAGTGGGTCAACAAATCAGATGACAGCACAGGAAGCCCGGAAAGTTATTGCCAGTTTTCTGAAGGAACTTTCAAATTAATTCTGCTCTTTCTTCAAAGAGCTTCAAATTTTGTTTTCAAAATTTTTTTATTGGTGCTGCTGAAACTACTTCCACTTTTCATAGTCAAGAGATTCAATTGTCATATATACTGACAACGGAACAATAACATTCTTACTTACAGCAGCATGACAGGCCTGTAAACACAATACACATATATAACAAAGAAAACAAATCAACAAATTAAAAAGCTCACTCCCACTGTCCTCCCTATGTTCCAGATCAAAACTCACTGAGCCGTAATGTCACCTGTGACCACTGTCATGACATCCTCCTTAACCAATAATGCAACATCCCCTCCTCTTTTACCATCATCTCTGTCTTGTCTGAAGCATGTACCCTGGAACATTAAGCTGCCAGCCCTGCCCCTCTCTTAACCAGGTTTCTGTAATGGCTATGAGTGCAGTTACATAGTTCTTTGAAGGTGACGTCTCAGGTAGATGGGATGGTCAAAATGGCTTTTGGCAAAGGCTTTCATCGATCAAAGTATTGGGAGGTCATGTTGCAGTTATAGAAGACATTGGAGAGGCCACAGATAATTGTGTCTAGTTCTAGGCACCATGTTATTGGAAAGATGTTGTCATGCTGGAAAGGGTAGAGAAGATTTACAAGGATGTTGCCAGGACTCGAAGTGTCTGAGCTGTAGGGAGAGGTTGAGTAAGCTGGGACATTTCCTGGAGCACAGGTGAAAAAGGGATGATGTTTTGGATGTGTATAAAATCCATGAGTGGAATTGATCGGGTCTCTTGCCTAGAGTGGGAGAATCGAGAACCAGAGGGCATAGGTTTAGGGTGAAAGCCGAAAGATTTGATCAGAATCTGAGGGGTATCTTTTTCATGCAAAGCATTATCCCACTTTCTCATCCACTCCCTACACACTAGGGGCAATTTTACAGTCAATTCATCAACCAACCAGCACGCCTTTGGAGTGCGGGAGGAAACTGGAGCAGTCAGAGGAAACGCATGCAGTCAAATGAAGAACATGCAAATTCCACACAGTACCTGAGGTCAGGATCAAACCCAGATCTATGGTAATGTGAAGCAGCAGATCTAGAGCTGCGTCAATGTGCCACTCCCAAGTTAAAGGGGCATTTTCTAATCGCAAAGTTACATGTAAAATGTGAAATTTCCCCCAAGCTGGATACTTGCCTGCCTAAAAATTGTACCTCCCCTCGATGGTGGTGGGGTATAGATTTGTACTTTCCCAGATCTCCTTCTGGTCTTGTCACATTGTACCCTGCGTAAAGAACTCTGCAAGATGAAGAAAAGGAATCAATAAATTAACCGACCTCAAGGAGATGCTCATGGTGCATTTCTTGAATTTAACAGCAAGAGAATTGCAGCTTTTTAAAAAAAATAAAAGTGATCAATACAAAAAGTGAAGTAAAGTTTGTAACGGCATAACAATTTTCAACAATTACCTTTTTTTTTAATGTATCAATTTAATCAAAACAAAATACAGCAGGCATCAATTTCTGTTCCTCTAATGAAACTAGAATATGTTCAGAGGGAATTGCGTGGTTACGTTGCTGGACTTGCAACCAGTGCACCGGATATTAAATCTCACCATGTCAGCTGGGGAAGTTAATTTAATTAAATAAAATCTATACTTCTAAATTGACTACTGCTGATAACACTGACCATTGTTGAAAGCAATCCTTTCATATATGATCCAGGGCAATCTTTCATATTATTTAGGGGAATATAAAGGCGAGGTCCCATCCTATTGCAGATTCTGATAATTAACCTTTCAGTAAGGCAAATGGAAGTCATTAAAAAAAGACACAAATGCTGGAATAACTCAGACCGTATCTAAAGAAGGGTCCAGACCCAAATCGTCACCTATCCATGTTCTCCAAAGATGCTGCCTGACCCACTGTGTTACTACAGCATTTTTGAGTTTTTCTTTCGTAAGCCAACATATGCAGTTCCTTGTTATTAAAAAGATCTCTTCACCAGTTCAAGCATTCAGTTTTAGTTTAGTTTAGAGATACAGCGCGGAAAGAGGCTCTTTGGCCCAACAAGTCCGAGCCGACCAGCAATCCCCGCACACTTATACTATCCTACACACACACACTAGGGACAATTTACAATTATACCAAGCCAATTAACCTACAAACCTGTATGTCTTTGGAGAGAAGCCATTACAGACCAGTGATCCCAGAGAAAAGCCATGCAGGTTATGGGGAGAACATACAAACTAAATACAGACAAGCACACGTAGTCAGGATTGAACCCGAGTCTCTGGCGCTGTAACGTAGCAACCCTACCATTGTGCCATTGTGCACCACCATGTAAATAGCACCAAGAGTCAGCGCACTCTACTCTTCAGTCACCATGTACGTCCACAAATACTTGAATAGGTTTCTACCTTCTCCAGAGATCATCATCTTCTCCACCCCATCCCCAGAAAGCATTGGGAAACCCATTGATTTTTCTGAACTGTTCCACTGTTAGACCACTAACTCCACCAAAGAATTCGTTGTACGGAAGGCTGGAAAATAAGAAACGGGGGAGAAAAAGATATGGTTAACAACTTATGGATTCTTTGGTGTGAAATGTCTAAGCAAAAAGAGATCTATCAAAATTGAAACAAAAATGTCATGCATTAAGTTTGTAAACAGTTCTTGTTAACATTTCAGAATGCTGCCTGGGTAAGAGAGTATTAGCTAAAGGGAGAGATTGGACAGACTTGGATTGTTTTCTCTGGAGTGCCAGAGGCTGAGGGGGAGACCTGACAGAAGTTAGATAGTCAGGGATGCTGCCAGACATGCTGAGTTACTCCAGCATCTTGTGCCTTTAAGAGATTAGTTTATTATTAGTTTACCATCATGATCATCACATCCACTGTGGGCTGAAGGGTCTTTTCCTGTGTTGTACTGTTCTATGTTCTAAGTCAGGAGTCGGCAACCTTGTTCTGCATTGGGGCCAGGGCGCATGTCTGTGAGCGGATGGCAGGCCACATCTATCACGGATACACAGGAATCCTGCCCCCCACCCCGCCCCGCCCGGATGGCAAGCATCAAATCAAGTGTTCACATAAATCCCGCCTCTTCGAGGATGCCACCCAGAGCACTGGCCCCTAGTTACGGGTGCTCACGAACATGGCGCACCTACGGACCATTGCCTTGGCCTGTCATGAAGGCGGTGGCTCAAATGTCTCACTCACTCATCCCCAGCCTATTGACAACCCCGACCCCAACAGTGAAACCCAGACACAGAAGGTGCGCGGCCGTGCCAGCGGCTTTGTCATAGGATTGAATGCGTCTTTTTCACAGTGTTTCACCCGACCCTCGGTCCAAAAATCACCTTCCAGGTACCGGAGATGACGGAAGTCTGCGGGCCGGATGATTACGGGAAAAAAATAAGCTGCGGGCCGGATGATTTCGGGTTACGGGCCGCAGGTTGCCGACCCCTGTTCTAAGTGAACCACTGCACCACTGTCCTACCTTTGATCATTTATGTTCCCTGATTATCTAAAGATGACAATTTCCAGTTGAATCATAGAGACGTCAATGCATTTGAAGGAGAATGGGGCAAAGAGAACACTGGTACATCTACAGCTAGAAGAGATACATCATAAACATGGTCTCAGCAGTTGGATCAAACAACCTGTCTTGCTGCTAACATTTTAGTATTCTAACTATTGTGGTTGTGTTTACTCCAAATGGTATCATGACATCCTGATTTATCTAACACTGCAAATAATCTAGAAAAATGCTCTTGTCCTGATTAACGCAATTCCCATGCAACGAGATACAAAAATTAAAATGAGGAAAATGCTCATTCTAATTGTTAATAGTGGAAAAGTGATTTAAAAATAGAACTTTAGATTCATCATTAAGTACCTGTTCTGTTGAATTTTCCTGATTCAATTTCCATAAAATCATTCAGATTTAGTACTTCAAACAAATAACATACGGTGGAAAATGCAAGTACTTACATGTACATGTATTTGTCTAGCTTTGATGCAAAATGGCGTGGCATCTGCCCACACCCATAATAGTTGCGGTCACTTTCTGGTATATGATCAACGTCATGGAAAATAAGGCAGTCCCAGTCCAGATCTTTCATAGCCTCCACAAAGCCAACATTGAAAAGCATTGCACGATTAAAGGGATAGTTACCTGCCTGCGTAAACAAAGGAAAATTATCAGGCTTCTGAACGGTCCTTCCATAATTTAGGATACTGTCCGATTCACTTCTACTCCATTACAGACATTGGTCTTTGTCTAAGGAACTGATGTGCCACAATGCTGAGAACTATATTCTGCACTCTGTATCTTCCCCTTTATTTTACCTATTGTGGTTGAGTTTGGCTTGATTGTATAGTATTCTGATTTGCTCGGATAGTATGCAAAACAAAGCTTTTCAATGTACTTTGATACACATGACAATAATAAACCCAACCTTAAGCAGATTAAAATATTTACAATTAAAGAAACTATTTAAAGTTTCAGCAAGTGGAATTTTATACCACCAAATACGTGTGCATGTGAATGGAAGACATTGGTAACAAAGGCATAGATGAGGGTTTCAGCAACAGATGAGTTGAGATGGGGGTAAATTGCACATCAATAAGGTAGTAAAAGGGGCAGTCACTGGTGGTTTGGGAACTGAACCAAAACTGGTCGTCAAAGATGATAGCATTCAGCTGTCATTCTGACTCAGTTTCAGAGTTGGCTAGCCCATGGCTGGGAAATAAAGTTTGTTACAAGGACAGGAAACTGCTTTGGTATTGTTGGAAGAAACTTGTTTGTCCATTGTTGAATGTCAATCAAACAGCTGTCAACTTATGAAAGAGAAAATAATAGGCAAAGAGGCAGACATGCAAACCATTGCTTCTTCCTTTCCAGGAAGATAATTGAAGACAATCAATTAAGCACGATTTATTGAAATATGTCACTTGATGAATGATGACATGCTCCATAACATATTCAATGCTTCAGGAATAAAAATTGCTTAAGAAAATTAGAAAAACTTCTGTAACCATTCAAAATAGTCCAGGTTCAATTGCAGTTTGACTTGGGTTCAGCTATAATAAAAAGCTATAATGATACAATCACAAAACTAGCAAAAGCAGCAGGAACAGTGGGCAGGCAGTCCCCAAGTTACATATGTTACAGTTAAGAGCTGCCCTTCAGCTGAATTTAGAAATGTCAGAAATATCTGTTTCCTCCATCTATCGCTCTGCATACACTCGCTATAATTCTTTAACATCATCAAATGTTCTCCAACAGTATCCATAAATAAGATAGTCACAATGTACAATACCCAGCCATGAATGAATACCCCAAAACACTTAATTATGACGGCACAGCGGCGCAGTGGTAGAGTTGCTGTCTTACAGAGCCAGAGACCTGGGTTTGATCCTGACTGTCTTTATGTATGGAGTTTGTATGTTCTCCCTGTGACCACGTGGGTTTTCTCCTGGTGCGCTTGTTACCTCCCACACTCCATCCCACACTCCAAAGACATGCAAGTTTGTAGGTTAATTGGCTTCTGTAATTGTCCCTAGTGTGCAGGATAGAACTAGTGTACAAGGTGACTGTTGGTCAGCGTGGACTTGGTGGGCTGAAGGGTCTGTTTCCAAGCTGAATCTCTAAAACTAAATTACTACCTTGAAAAATACTTTGAAAAATGCAATGCACAAATTTTGATTTCCATAAGTCAGGTCATCAATAAGCAGGGGAGCCCCTTTATGTACCAGGCACATTAAGGAAGAAATGTGTGGTCTTTTGACACTTTTTTCTTATGATTCAACATGCCTATCCCTATCCCAATTCTGAATTCAATACATCGACCTGTGCATCAAATTAATTGATTCACTGCCAGATATCAGACAATATTCTCAACACAGTGCAGAAACCCATATTTCTTTAAGTGGAAAGCACCATCAACTGGTACCCAGTCACTTTCCACATCAATAACTGAGAGACTTTACCTGTTCAATGACATAGAAGCCAAACTGAACGTGCTGTCTCTGAAGCATTGGAACCAGATGACGGAATAGAATTGGGAGGTGTTCGTGACGGTTGCGGAATGGAATGAGGATTGCCACCTGAAAGATTTGTCAAGAGAAAGAGAGGAAATATTCACAGGTTAGGCGGCCATATAAGTTCCTTTGGGGGGTAGATTTTGAAACTCCACCCTACTTAAGAAGATTACACAAAGGCTGAACACACCAACGAGTTGGAGTAATAAGAAACTGCAGATGCTGGAATCCTACATAGAACACAAATTGCTGGAGCAACTTGAGACACAAAAAAACATCCTATCACCAATTAGAGAGCAGTCCTGACCTACAATCTACATAATTGGAGACATGCGGACTATCTTTAATCAGATTTTACCTTGCACTAAACATTATTCCCTTTATCTTGTTTCTGGACACTGTGAACAGTTTGATCGTAATCATGTATAGACTTCTTGCTGACTGGATAGCACGCCAAAAAAATGCTTTTCACTGTACCTCGGTTACACGTGCAATAATAATAAACTAATTTAACTAAGGTAGAATCGCTGGAGGACATAGATAGGTGACGTTTTGGGTGGAAACACTTCTTCAAACTGCGAGAACCTTTCATAGGAAGTATTCTTTGAGGAGATTTCACTGTGGAACAGCAAAATGGAGACACTAGGAAATGCAAAATGTTGGAATCTTGTGTAGAACACAATGTGCTGAAAAATATCAGTAAGTCTGACAGCATCTCTGAAGTGGAATTTCTTCAACGCAGACATACTTTGAGAGATTTCACAGTAAAATTGAGACACAAGGAACTGCAGAAGTTGGAAATTTGCGTAGGAGAACTTCTTCAAAGTGAAGTTTACATGCTGAAGAGTCCTGACCCAAAACATCACCTATGCATGTGTAGGAAAAAACTGCAGATGCTGGGTTTTTTGGGGGTTTTTTTTTAATTTTATTTTTATTAGAAGTACAATAAGTTACAGTAATACACACCACATATATCTTATTACATTTGTTGTACCCCTTCATTTTTTGAGCTTTAAGAAAGATAGAAATAAAAGAAGTAAGGAAAGTGAGAAAGAGTCGTGAAAGTGCAGGAAAGTGTTGGGAAAAGAAAGCCCAAAGATGCTGGTTTCAATCAAAGATAGACACAAAATGCTGGAGTAACTCAGCAGGACTGGCAGCATCTCTGGAGAGAAGAAATGGGTGATGTTTCGGGTCAAGACCCTTCTTCAGCCTGATCACTGATCTACAATCAGTCTGAAGAAGAGCCTCAACCCGAAATGTCACCCATTCCTTCTTTTCAGAGATGTTCCCTGTCCCGCTGAGTTATTCCAGCATTTTGTGTCTATCATCTATGCATGTCCTCCATTGATGCCGCCTGACCCACTGAGTTACTCCAGTAATCTGTCCCAAAAAATGTGGAATTCTTTACTTGCCCAAAAATCAAGTTACCTTCTTTCTACCAGTCCTGTCCCAATACTTACCCTATGTGAAGGGAACCTATACCATAAATAAAATGCCGTTGAATTGTGCGACACAGGACACAACAATGATTTAAGTTATGAATGAATGGTTGAGAAAACAAACTGATCACAATTTTACGATACTATCAGTAAAACCCATGAGCTGTTGCTCTACAATATAGTCTTTTCACTTAAGGCACCGCATAACTATTGATGTTATGCAGTGCCTTAATTAAACTATGACCATCATAGTTTAAACTATTGGCCAAAAATAGAGTGTGTTCAATCACAGATTCTGTAAAATTTCCTCCAATGATGATCAGATTTGTACTGCTACACACGAGGGAACTAAATTAAAAGATTTTTTTAATTGGGATGTGGGATAATCCAACTTTGGTTTCTCATTAATTCCCCTCCAAAATTGGATAAACTCAGTAATGGGTTTGGAATCACGTATTAGCTAGAGTTGTTAAGAACAGATTACATTCCCTGAATTTTAGTAATTAATATACTTCAATAAGTACGGCGATTTTCTTGGGCAGATTTATTTTCCGTAGTACTTCCTGCAGAGATGGGTTGACTTGAACCTACAATCTGACAAGTGAGCCACATAGCCTGCAGGGGGAGCCATCAAGCCCAGCCCCTGCTCCCCCCCCACCCTCCCCCCAAGACTGGAGAACCAGAGAGGAGGAAGCCGGCGAAGACAGACGCAAGGAGCAAGGGCAGTTAGTAGAGTGAACTGGGGCCTTACCTTCCGTGCCTTCAAGGTCGGCTGCGGGTGGCGTCCCAAGGACATAAAGGCAGAAGGTGACCGGGCTAGGAGAGGGATGTCGGTTCACAGGACGATCCAGACAAAGGCGACTGGATTGGGCGCCACTCCAGGAGACCGAGCGCACAAACCGGACTGGACTTTGGAACTGGCGCCAAAACCAGGAGACCCTTGCATTTGGGGATTGTGCTTAGTTAGGTTTTGCAATACGACTGAACTCTATGCAAAGAAAGAATTTCACTCTGCATGTGCACATGTGACAATAAAACATAATTGATCCATTGACAGCTCACCTTCCAACGGGCTTTACAGTCACCCGGCTTCCAGTGGCCTCCATATTTGATTGCTAAATCTTGTGAAAATAATTGCTGGATTTCTTCCATGCTGATTTCAGTCATGTTAACCTCAATGAGGCCCTCTAAAAAGACAGATATATTAAAGCAAGATGTGTTTTTGAGTGTTTACAGACGACAGCAAAGTAGTTTATGGCTAAAATGCTTAATTTTGGGGTCACACATAGGAAATGCCTAGAGCTTTCCTCTAAAAGGTATATAAAACAGCAACAGGCCATTCGGCCCACCATGTCTGCATGTATATATAGCATGTATGTGTGTATGTATATGAGCTACCAGAAATAGTAGAGACAAGTACTATAACAACTTTTAGAAGATATTTGGACAGGTACATGGATAGGAAATGTTTGGAGGGATATGGGCCAAACACAGGCAGGTGGGAATTGTGTAAATGGAGCATTATGGTTGGCATGGGTCAGTTGGGACAAAGGGCCTTTTTCCATGCTGTATGGCTATGACCATGACACCAATCAAAACTAATCCCATCTGTATGCACAAAGCATCTTTCTATTGCCTACCTGCTGTGGTCACCCCAGTTATGACCCAACTCTGTATCTCACCACTTTTCTGCCTGTAAGACTGTCCTGAAACATGCCTCTTTGACAAGCCATTCAGTAACCTGTTGCTGCAATCCTGAGCATGGCTTGGTCCAAAACTTTAGACAAGCCCCAGGACAGTTATATTACATTATAAGTTGCTATATAATTTATCATTTCAGAAGGAACTGCAGATGCTGGAAAATCAAAGGTACACAAAAATGCTGGAGAAACTCAGCGGGTGAGGCAGCATCTATGGAGTGAAGGAAATAGGCAACGTTTTGGGTCGAAACCCTTCTTCAAACTTATCGTCATTTATCGTCATAATTTTATTGTCATAATTTTAGGTGACAATAATTTCTCGTCATAATTTTAGGTGACACGGGAGACTCTTAACCACATAAATTAGCCCAACTTGTGATGACCAAAGATTCACTATACACAGAATGAAATAATTGCAACCCCCTTTCCCATCCCCAGAAATAATGTACAATGATCAACAGGGTGACAGTGGCGCAACGGTAGAGTTGCTGCCCAGATTCAATCCTGTCTACGGGTGCTGTGTGTATGGAGTTTGAAAGTTTTTCCAGTGACCTGCTTGGGTTTTCTACGGTAGCTCCGGTTTCCTCCCACATTCCAAAAACGTGCAGGTTTGTAGATTAATTAGATTTGTAAAATTGTCCCCAGTGTGTGTAGGATAGTGTATAGGATAGCATTAATGTGAGGGAATCGCTGGTTGGCGTACACTCAGTAGGCCAGAGGGCCTGTTTCTGCGCTGTATCTCTAAACTAAACTAAATAGAGGGTCATGCCCCCCAACTAACCTCATTAAAACACTTTATTGGCAAATAGAATCACTGCATAAAGCAAACGGTTGCAGAATTGGAACAAAAACTACCGTAACAATTCTCTCCTTATTCACGAGTGGAACGGTAAATGCTTTTATTCTTGATGACTTACTCATTGACGGCAACCTTTCTGGACAAGGCAAGCCTGGAGAATACGTGAAGTCTTCTGGAAGATATGTTCCGCCCTGACCGAGGTACTCACTTGAATTATACCCTTCCAGATAATCTACAGGAAAATTGACAACGTGGCAAGATCAATTAGCATTCAGGAATGCATCCTAACTATTGCAATAAAATGACATTAATACCACTTGACAAGTAGAATCTATTATCTGCTTTTTACCTCCGAGATTGAATTGTGTCGAGACACAGATCTGGGGAAGGGTATAAAACAATTTCTGCAGCATTGCAGATCCCGAAGAGCACAGTGGCCTCCATCATTCATCAATGGAAGAACTTTGGAACCACCAGGACTCTTCATAGAGCTGGCCGCCTGGCCAAATTGAGTAATCAGGGGAGGAGAGCCTTAGTCAGGGAGGTGACCAAGAACCCGATGGTCGCAATGACAGAGCTCTAACGTTCCTCTGTGGAGATGGGAGAACCTTCCAGAAGGACAACTATATCTGCAGCACTCCATCAATCAGGCTTTTATGGTAGAGTGGCCAGACAGAAGCCACTCCTCAGTAAAAGGCACATGACAGCCCGCTTGGAGTTTGCCAAAAGGTATGAGAAACAAGATTCTCTGGTCTGATGAAACCAAGATTCAACTCTTTGGCCTGAATGCCAAGCGTCACATCTGGAGAAAACCAGGCACCACTCATCACCTGGCCAATACCATACCTACGGTGAAGCATGGTGGTGGCAGCATCATGCTCAAGGGATGTTTTCAGCGGCAGGAACTGGGAGACTAGTCAGGATCAAGGGAAAGATGAACGGATCAAAGTACAGAGAGATCCTTCAGGAAAACCTGCTCCAGAGCGTTCTGGACCTCAGACTGGAGCGGAGGTTCACTTTCCAACAGGACAAAGATCCAAAGCACACAGCCAAGACAACGCAGGAGTGGCTTCGTGACAAGTCTGTGAATGTCCTTGAGTGGCCCAGCCAGAGCCCGGACTTGAACCCCGATAGAACATCTCAGGAGGGACCTGAAAATAGTTGTGCATCGACGCTCCCCATCCAACCTGCAGAGCTTGAGAGGATCTGCAGAGAAGAATGGGAGAAATTACCTAAATACAGGTGTGCCAAGCTTGTAGCCTCATACCCAAGAAGACTTGAGGCTCTAATTGCTGCCAAAGGTGCCTCAACAAAGTACTGAGTAAAGGGTCTGGTGTGGCGGTCCCTGGGGGGTAGGTCACTTGGGGGGGGTCCTGTGGCGGTCCCTGGGGGGTAGGCCACTCCTTGGATCATCCCCCTCGCCGATTGAGGGACAGGGACGTTGGTCTGCCACGGGGTTTCCTGACGACTCCCTAGGGGTAGAGATAAGGGTGTCGTGGTGTGTAGTCGGACTGCTGGAATTAAAAAGCTTCTTTTGAATCCGCCTGGTGTCCGGTCCTTTCCTGACCTTGACCAGGCCACTACACTGGATACTTATGTAAATGTGATATTTCAGTTATTCCTTTTTAGTTACTTTGCAAAAATTTCTAAACACCTGTTTTTGCTTTTTTATTATGGTGTATTATATGTAGATTGATGATTAAAAAAATGAATTTAATCCAATTTAGAATAAGGCTGTAACGTAACAAAATGTGGAAAAAGTGAAGGGGTGAAAGTCATAGGACCCTGAAGGGTAACCTCAGGACTAGCATAGATAGGGGATCTTGGTCGGCATGGACAAGTTGGGCCAAAGGGCCTGTTTCTATGCTATATGACTCCATGACTATGAGTATTAACAAATTAAATAAAACATAATCAGTCAACATACCAAAGGAAACTTAAGGTTAGTTATTTAAAACTGAGATGAAGAAGATCGAGAGTTAAAAAATATAAAATTCACTGACTCAGACAGTTTTCAATGCTCAATCCCTGAATAAACTCAAAACTGAGATTAATATATATCAGTTTGCAAGGTATGATGAAAAATGGACTGCACGTACAGATAGGATCAGTAAACACCATATCTTAGTAAACACCAACATAGGTTCAAAGCATTGGGGTCCACTCTCTACTTTTATTCACTGCTGAGCAATAGAAGCATTTTAGAAACACATGCACTCACTGGCACTCCTTCGATGGTTGATAACTGGAACATGTTGCCAAAGGTGGTGATGGAATCAGATACAACTACAACATTTACGAGGCATTTAAAACAGACACTTAAATACACAAGCGATAAAAGGATTCGTCCCTCATGAAGCTGATGGGATTGCTGGACCTGGTTAGCCCAAGGACCCATTTCTGTGCTTTTCATCTTGAGGACCAAAATATTTAATGATAACCCAAATGAATTATTGACTATAAAACAAGTATGAACAGTCTTTTAGCAATATCAAATTAATAATTAATATATTTTTAAAAGAATGTTCTGTTAAAATTGTAATGAACATATCAACGTGCCTTTATTCACTAAAAGAGCATCCTCTATGGGAATCCACATTAACACCATGGAACAGTGCAGCACAGAAACAGACCCACAATGTTAGTGCCGAACATGAAGCCAAGTTAAACTGATTTCCGCTGCCTGCACATGATTTGTACCACTCCATGTCCATCTCCCTATCAAAAAAATTTTTAAATGCCACAATCATATCTGCTTCCACCACCACCGCTGGCAGCGTGTTCCAGGCACATACCTCTCTGTGAGAAAATAAAACTGGCCTGGTACATAGGAGTGACACAGTGACGCAGCGGAAAAGATGCTGCCTTACAGCGCCAGAGACTCGGGTTCAATCCTGACTAGGGGTGTTGTCTGTACAGAGTTTGTACGTTCTCTCCGTAACCGCATGGGGTTTCCCCAGGTGCTCTGGTTTCTTCCCACATTTCAAAGACGTCAAGGTTTGTAGGTTAATTGGCTTCGGTAAAGATTGTAAATTGTCCCTTGTGTGTAGGATAGTGCTTGTGTACGGCAATTGCAGGTTGGCGCGGATTTGGTGGGCCAAAGGGTCTATTTCTGTGCTGTTTCACTAAACTAAACTACATCTTCTTGTTTTGTAAAGGTTGGCTTGTTTCTATGATGATGCAACTGATGGGGAAGATTGAAACCCAATTTCCATGGCAACCAGTGCATGAGCTAATCAGGTCTGCACCACTCAAGGCAATGTTTATATTTCATTAGCCAGCAGAGCTGCTTAATAAGGCTGTGAGTTCAAGCCCCAGAGACAGTTGCCTCAAGCGGATATTCTTCCTGCTTGGCTCAAAATAACTCTGGATTAACACCACTGTGGAAAAAAAAGAATCAGATAAATGAAAATGTAATAATGAAAACTTTTGATAGGATAAAAGAAGATCAAAGGATACAAATTTAAAATAGTCACTAGGTGAGAAAAGGTTCTTCTTGCAGAACTTCTTGCCAGAAGAATTAACTGGAACACATCTTTCTTTACAATGGAAAATAGCTCAGTGGATGAAAATTAAATCATTTCATTACTTTACGAGGAAGTGGTTGAGCCAGGTAAAATAACAAACTTTAAACAGGGCTGACAACTCTCATTGAGCGTGAAAATCACGCATTTGGCTAAATTCTCACGCTCTCACGCTGATCACAAATTTCTCACGTTCTGTCGTGATTCTGTGATCAACGAAAATGTCAAAATTTGTATCAAGTGCATGTGCCGCGGGTGTTGGAAAGCCGGGGCTGAGGGAGGGATGGAAGCAGACGCAGCGGCAGATGCGGACGGGGAGCCGAGGCTGGCGAGTGTTTGCCGGGCTGGCGAGTCGCTGGCTTCAGCTCCGGCCATGGAGCAGCCTCAGTGCAAGAGTCCCGGGCCGTCTGAGGCGTCGGAAGCATTGCACCGCTGCCGTTAGAGTCTCTGTGCAGCATGCCGAATTCGCTCAGGTGACTGGCATGGATCAGGCTGCGGCTCGGTGCATCCTGGAGAACCGGGCAGTGAATAAGTGTCACCCAGCGCAGCAAGTAAGGCCATGTCCTGCTCTCGGCGGCAGTCGGAATTTAAGGATTTGCGGGAAGTGGCCGACATGAGCGAGGACGGCGAGCGGCAGGAGAGAGATGTTCACATGGGCCGCGGAACCAGGGGAGCTGCAGCCCCCCCACTTTTTTGGCTGGACATGTTCCAATATCTCCGGCTATGGACGAGGCGCTGCTGTGCTCTAAGCAACCTGGTCATGGGTGTTGGAGCGCCGGGACGGAGGGAGGGAGGGATGGAAGCCGAAGCAGCTGCGGGGGCAGATGCAGACGGGGAGCTGGGCTGGCGAGTCGCTCGCTGCAGCTCCGGCCATGGAACAGCCTCAGTGTAAGAGTCCTGGGCCGTCTGAGGCGTCGGAAGCGTTGCGCCGTTGCTGTTAGAGTCACTGCACCAAATTCGCTCTGGTGACCGGCATGGACCAGGCTGCGGCTCGGTGCATCCTGGAGGACAACCAGTGGCTGCTGGAAGTGGTACCAAGCACTGGGTAGAAGCGGTGGAAGATAGTGGCCTTCAAATGGGGGTGGTTGGAGAAAGCATCCTGCTTGCCTGCTAGATTTTCACTTACTGTAACTGCAGGAAAAATGTTGGGGGAGTCCATAACCAGGGGACACACACAGTTTAAGAATAAGGGGTCGGCCATTTAGGACTGAGATGAGGACAAACTTTCTTCACTCAGAGAGTTGTGAATCTGTGGAATTCTCTGCCACAGAAGGCAGTGGAGGCCAATTTGCTGGATATTTTCAAGAGAGAGTTACATTTTGCTCTTGGGGCTTGCAATATCAAGGGATATGGGGAAAAAACAGGAAAGAGGTACTGATTTTAGATGAACAGCCATGATCATATTGAATGGCAGTGCTGGCTCGAATGGCCGAATGGCCTATTCCTGCACCTATTTTCGATGTTTCTATGCTTGAGTATATGGCAATAAAACTCGACCACTTGATTTTGAAACATTCATGCATGGTGGAAGCATAATGTAGTCATAGAGTGATACAGTGTGAAAACAGGCCCTTCGGTGCAACTTGCCTACACCCGCCAACATGTCCCAGCTCCATAGATGCTGCTGCACCCGCTGAGTTTCTCCAGCATTTTTGTGTACCTTTGTCCCAGCTACACTACCTGCTTTTGGTCCATATGCCTCCAAACCTGTCCTATCCATGTATCAGTGTAACTGTTTCTTAAATATTGGGATAGTCCCTGCCACAACTACCTCCTCTGGCAGCTTGTTCCATACACCCTTTGTGTGGAACAAGTTACCCCTTAAAAAGTTACCTCTTATAAATACTTTAAACAAAAAACATTGAAATCAGAAATGTCCCCAATCTTGTTGTTTTATTAATTGAACACATAGATGGACAACCTCAAGGAGTGTAATCAGATGGAAACTGATTCAAATGTGATGTTTAAGAGCTTGTTCAAAGAAGGAGCATATTTTAAAGGAGTGACAGAGATAATTGCAGGGGAATGTGTGAGAAGGTTATTATTTGTCTTTAGTTTTAGCTTGAACCAGGACATCTGAAAATTCAAAGTTTAATACAATAATTGTGCTGATACTGACTCTAACCAACCACATAATGAATATCATCCATTCTGGAGGTTTTATTTGTCTGATGCCATTTAAACTTCACTTGGATTTCAATCACTTCAATGTAAAAGTAATTGGGAATTGGAACAAAAATATGCCCTCGGTACATATTAACTGTAATATAATTATGTATGCGTGTTGGTAGGTGCAATCAAAACAAAGATCTTTTTATCATTATTGTGTTATGAATACCACAGAAAATATTATGTACTCTCAAGATCACATTAAATACAATATTATTGCTTAAATATATATTGTTATTGGACTTTGCATTTTGGAAAAGTTCCAGCTGAGAGGAAGACAGCAAAATACTGAAAATATTAGGGGTGGAAATGACTTCAGGACAGTTTGTTAAGAAAATGAAGGAAATGGTAACAGAATACATACAGCTGAGTGAGTATAATTTTATGGATGAGAAATTGTGTTCAACCAATTGATGACTTCTTTGACAAAATAACTAGCATGTTAGATAACAAGGAAGCCAATGGATGTAGCAAATTTTGTCACACATAAAAGATTACTGCATTAGATAAGCACCTGTGGACTTGAACATAATAGGTTAAGTCCAGGGGGTCAGATATGGGGTTTTATGTGTGGGCAAGGTAGATTATCAGTGAGAGGAGCTAGGAGCAAGGCCAAGTGTGCATACAGAGTCAAGTGTGCAGTCAAAAGCTGGGACCAGTGGAGTGTTCAGCACTGTGAACCTAAGCAGGTAAGCAGCTATGATCAGGGTAGAATAGGGGGCCAGGTGTAAGGCTGGACTCAGAGTCAGGAATGAGAGAAGGTATGCAACTGGAGTCAGGATCAGGAGTATTACCAGGTGTGCAGTGAGACCCAGGTTGGTCAACATGGGCCAAGTGCTTGATTATAATCTGATTTCCATACATGAATACACTAAGATCATTCATGTGCTGCACCTGTTGATCAGAGCCTGACTACTGTGGAATGTAATTAGGAATGTAATTTAGCCTAACCTTATTCATAGCTAATCCAATTTAAAGCATGAATATTGCATTCAAGTGTAAGTTAAAAGACTTGCTACACTATGCACTAGATTGCACAATTTCAAGCTGAAAAATGCAAAAGTTCCGTACCAATGTGAGGGGTGCACCCCCCCCCCCCCTCCCCTCAGTCGCCACGTTCCCTTGGGCTTGGTCTATCGCAATTTCTCACTCCCAACTCTCACCCAATGTTGGCAGCCCTGCTTTGAAAGACACATGGACAGGAAGGGAAAGGTTTAAAGTGATATGGGCCAAATGCGGGCTAACTAAGAGGTGGCACCTTGATCATAGAATCAAACAGTTCCTTCGGCCCAACTTGCCCACACCGATAAACATGCCCCGTCTATTCGTCCTACCTGCCCACTTTTGGCCCATATCCCTCTAAACCTACTCTATCCATGTACCTGTCTAAATCTTTCTTAAACAATGGTTCTGAAACATTAGCAGCAAACACCCTCTGGATAAAGTGCTTAATCATTTAATATTTGACAGCAACAATAGAAAACAAACATCTGTGCAAGAAAACCAATATTGGATGCAGCCAAGGAAATAGAAACCCAATCTGCTAAGGGAATAACTAACTTACCTGATTCAGCAACCAGAGGCAGCAGCTTTTCAACAGCCTGTGACCCATGTTTTAAGATGCAATAGCACTTGATTCACAATTTGCAATTTGGTACGTTTGACACGACTACATTTAGCCCAATTGATTTTCAGATTCGCTCTAACACTTTACCGTGTAAATTTTTTGGATTTGTTAAGCCTCTGTTACTTGTAGTCTCATTGTGGGAAAATTAATACTCAAGTTTTTCTTTAAGTAGAGTGTGGATACAAGGAACTACAGATGCTGGTTTAAAAAAAGACAAAGTGCTTGGGTAATTCAACGGGTCATGCAGCATCTCGTGAGAACATGGAGAAGTGACATTTCAGATTGGGATACTTTTACAGACCATTCCTAAAAAGTAGACACAAGAAGCTGCAGATGCTGGTATACAAAATAAGTGTTGGAGGTCAAAGAGTTAGGTAGGCGAAATCTAGAAGAGAGGATGGGCAGAACAAAGCTTGGAAAGCGATAGATGGGTATGTGGGGGGGGGGGGGGAGGGGTGAGTTGATTGGTTGAATAAAGGCCAGTGATGAAAAAAGTTGCGTCTCATTAATAAGTTCACCCACCTGTGCCATTCAGCGTACTGTTTCTCTTGGTGTATCGGTCTCGAATGAGGATGCCAATAGTTCGCACGTTGTCCCTCAACATTTTGCCTTGTGCTTGCATCATGAAGAGGTAAGTATTTGCTGAAAGATGATACCATGGTTAAACAAGTTACTTGACACAGCACCAATTTTCAAGTACATCATCAGAATCGCTTATAACCTTATGGTTGGCAATATTCCACCTTAACAGAAGGCAGATCTATTGTTTAGTTTAGTTTAGAGATACAGCACGAAAATAGGCCCTCCAGCCCACCGAGTCTATGCCGACCAGCAATCCCCATACACACAAGGGACAATTCCCAATCTTTACCAAAGCTAATTAACCTACAAACCTGCACGTCTTTGGATTGTGGGAGGAAACCGGAGCACCCGGAAAAAATCCACACAGTCACAGGGAGAACTTATAAACTCTGTACAGACAGCACCTGTAATCAAGATTGAAACTGGGTCTCTGGCATTGTAAAGCAGCAACTCTTCTGCAGCACCACTGTGCTGCCCTACCGCTTATTGTAGGTATGTTGCAAAACCTACCTTCAGCAGGACTGCAGATCTGTCCCAGCCCGTGTGCGTGATTTTGGTGCCGTTGAGAGGGGGGCGGGTTTAAAACGCGATTTTCCCTAGGCTATTCAAATCGAGGTTGTTCAGCCTACTTAGTTGCTGACGAAAAATCGCTGGGAGATTCTTTCGCTGGAGCTATTTTTAAACTTAATTGGTTAATTTAATTGTTATAGTAGGTTAAAAATTATCCTCTAAACCCGCGACCGCCGACAACGGGACGGATCTCATACAGGGGACAACGGAAGGTAGGTTGTTTATTTTTACATTAAAAAGGGCTTCTTAAAATCCCTTTATACAAAGTTTTATGTTGCGAGTAGCTAATTTGGGGCCCCATTAAATCCCGCAGTATTTTTCTGAGCATATGGTGGTACAAATCTACTGCAATGGGAATGTTCCAAACCAGCGCGTGCCACAGTATTCCACAGGATCCCACTCGAAAGCTGATTTAAATGGCCATTAATTTACAGCAATTGAACACTAAATTCCTCGCATTTGGCCTATAAATTAATGTAAATGAGATTTTAAATCATGTTTTATTGTGAATTCTTTGTGAATGTTATTTGGACACTTAGGCTATTTATAAATGTTAATCTTTTCTTAAGAAATGGATAGATGTTTAGATCTAGTAATTGAAGTTTGGAATTAGCTACAATTGGGTAACTAACTAATTATATGCTTTAATTTCAGGTCATCCAAGTAAGATTGTTTCATAGGTACACAAAATTGCTGGGGGAACTCAGCGGGTGCAGCAGCATCTATGGAGCGAAGGAAATAGGCGACGTTTCGGGCCGAAACCCTTCTTCAGACTGATAGGGGGTGGGGAAAGAAAGAAGGACAAAGGGAGGAGGAGGAGGAGCCCGAGGGCGGGCGGATGGGAGGAGACAGCTAGAGGGTGAAGGAAGGGGAGGGGGGGAGGGGACAGCACGGGCTAGCCAAATTGGGAGAATTCAATGTTGATGCCAAGGGGACGCAAGGACAATTAAGATTGTTTCATATTTGTTTCAGAATGTTTCAATCTATAGTAACTGAAAATTTCTTTCAGTTCTCTTAATTTTTAAGAAAGTTATGGCTATTTCACTGTCCTCGATCACAGCTTTTGTGTTAAGTCAATGGAAAATCAATAGGGAACAAGATGTTAATTTCCGAGTATGAAAATGGCCATAACTTTTTTAATACTGAAGATATGAAAGTGAATTAGGTGTGAAATTAAACTTATTTTTGTGCTTTATCTGATAGGATGAATTGCAGACTTGATTTTTAAAATCTCAAAATGTTGTAACATTGCTACTTATTGTTCAAAAAAAAATTGTTGGTTTAACTAATGGATCAAAGGTAAACCCAACATCAGAAAATCACCTGTTGAAAGCACAATTTTAGTTTACGATTACCTTCAAAATTAGAACTTTTAGAATCACTTAAAAACATTTTTTTTAAATTCTCAATCAAAGTTATTCCATGCCAGGCAATAATTAAATTATTTTAATGGCTCATTTCATTTTAAAGTTTGGAAATATCAAAGAAGTTAACTTAAGCAGGTTCGAGCACTTGCTAAATTTAGTCCATTTTTAGGAGAATGGGGCAAAGATTTAAATTGCTTACTGCATAAGACAACTTTGGTACTAATGAAAAAAGGAGGAAAATAATGAAAATAACATCTAAAATGTTGCCCTTTGGCAGGTGCTCTATGCTGTCTGGGCATCTTTGCCAATATACATCTCATTTTACTAAAAGTGGCTGCAGCCAAACTAACATTAAAATTTCAGTACTTATTTGTAATTTTTTCCCCATGCAATTTCCATCAATTAGGAAACCCTCTCCTCCACTTTACATGGGACCACTAGACCTTGATTTGGTCCAGACTTTTTAGTGGAAATACGGGTATGCTTGTAAGTTCACAAAATTTTAACAGCTACAAAAAACAGTAAGTTCTGTCCCAGTTACTCTGTTCCTCTAGAATATATAACTCTATCAACTGGATCCTGAGCTTGAAACAAGTTGAATTTCCTGTTCCTGTAAACAATATGTTGGGGAGAGGGAGAGCTTCCCCTTCAAATAAAAGATACATTTTCTGTAACCACATAAGGAATGTGTTAATTACTGAGACACAACCTGCAGTGAAAATTAATTTTGTTTTATTCATTTTTCAAGATTGGGACTTGCTTCCTTATCTAAATAAGGTTTTAAAACTGGCCAATTTTCACTAGAGGGCATAGCTTTAAGGTGAGAGTGGCAAAGCTTAAAGAGGGGCAAAGTTTAAAGGAGGTGTGCAGGGCAACTACTTTTAAATAGAGAGTGGTGAGTGCCTGGAACTTGCTGCTGGAGGTGGTGTTTGAGACATATATGACAGTGGCATTTAAGGCACATTTGGATAGGCACATGGATATTCAGGGAATGGAGGGAAATGGATTATGTGCAGGATGCTGTGCAGGATGAACGGGTGTCCGTGGTTATGGGGAGGAGGGCAGGAGATTGAGAGGGAAAGATTGAATGACGGAGTAGACTTGATGGTCTGAATGGCCTTATTCTGCTCCTAGAATATGTACATGATAAGATTGGTCTGGCATGTTCCGTACAGACATAGTGGGCCGAAGGGCCTGTCCCTGCTCTATATTGTTCTATGTTCTACCACCGTGATGCTGGGTAGGCAATGAAAATTGAAGTAATTTTCAAGTTAGAATAATCTGTGACAGAAGAGATAGTTGAAGTCTCATGTCCCACTTGTTTACTGTCTTTGTCTTTATTGGTGGTTGAAGATGCATGTACAGAAGACCCTTGCTGAAGTCAGTACAGTTTGTAGATAAGATACAATGCATCCACTATGTGGCTGAGGTGGAGGAAATTATATTTTTAGAATAGTATTTGGGATGACCATCAGCAGATACCTTTGCCCTGGGGGGCATCAAGCTTCCAGCTAAGTGGAGAGTATTTCAATGTGCTCATGACTTGCATTAGGATCAGTTAGGCCTTGTAAATAATGTATTAGAGACCTAAAGAACTGCTGATGCTGGAATGTTGAGCAAAACACCAAGTGTTGGAGGAACTCAATAGTTCAGGCAGCATCTCTGGTAGGATTCCGTTTCCTCCACAGATGCTGCCCGACCTGCTGAGTTTTTCCAGCACTTTCCATTTTACTTTATAACAGATTTTGGAGTCAGGATGTACACTTGTTACAGGAAAACTATCTTCCAAATTGTTCTTATATTCATTGTCGATAGGTGACAGGATATTTCAGTAATGGGAAAGCCCAGTGCCAGAGGGCACAGACTCAGAATAAAAGGACGTACCTTCAAAATGGAGATGAAGAGAAATTTCTTTAATCAGAGGGTGGAGAATCTGTGGAATTCACTGCCACTGACAGCTGTGGAAGCCAAGTCATTGGGTATTTTTAAGGTGGATTAGGAAGGAGGAACGTCAAAGGTTACAAGGAGAAGACCGGAGAATGAGGCGAGAGGGGAAAATAGATCTGCCATAATTGAATGGTGGAGTAGACTCCATGGGCTGATTCTAATTGGGGCGATGCCTAATTCTGCTCTTATGTCTTATGGTGACTGGCCTAGTTAGGCTTCTTGAAAAGGGCCTGTCCCACTTGGGTGACCTAATCCGCGAGTCCAGAAGAGTGTCTTCAACCTTCAAGCTCGAGGGCACTCTCCTGGAAAGCCTCGAGCTGGATTGACCGGCCGCGTTGAAACCGCGGTTCAGGCAGCATCCAAGCTGGATCGACCGAACCACGAGCTGCATTGACCGACCGCACACATACACACACACATCGCGAAGGTGGGGGCCAGGGAAAGTGGAGGAGCGCTGTCTGCGCGATGAAGAGGAAGGTAAACGGCTGCCACAGAGTACGGTAAGTCCTTTAGAGAGCACGGAGGGAGGGGATGGGGGGGGGGGAAGGAGGAGAGAAGGAGAGGAGACACGTTTAAGAAGTTTAGCAGGCATTTTACCTACCGGTAGGTCTTCCAAGGCCCTGACTGGCAATCACCAAGGTGCAGAGTTAAGTAGGGTAACAGCTGCGGGGAATAAGCTGTTCCTGAACCTGCTGGTCCGGCAACGGAGAGACCTGTAGCGCCTCCCAGATGGGAGGAGGGTGGTTGGGGTGAGAGCAGTCCTTGACGATGCTGCGCGCCCTTCGCAGACATCACTTGCTCTGGACAGACTCAATGGAGGGGAGTGAGGGAACCGGTGATGCGTTGGGCAGTTTTCACCACCCTCTGCAATGTCTTCCGGTCGGAGACAGAACAGTTGCCAGATCATACTGTGATCCAGTTAGTAAGGATGCTCGCGATGACGCAGCGGTAGAAGTTCACCAAAATCTGAGGAGACAGATGGACCTTCTTTAGTCTCCTCAAGAAGAAGAGACGCTGGTGAGCCTTCTTGATCAGTGTTGAGGTATTGTGGGTCCAAGAGAGGTCATCAGAGATGTTGACCCCCAGAAACCTGAACCTGGAAACACGCTCCACCTCCGTCCCGTTAATATGGATGGGGGTGTGCGTGCCACCCCTAGACCTTCTGTAGTCCACAATTAGCTCCTTGGTCTTCTTAGTGTTAAGGGCCAGATTGTTGTCAGCGCACCATGCTGCTAGGAGCTGGACCTCCTCTCTATAGGCCGACTCATCGTTGTCGCTGATGAGGCCAATCACCGTTGTATCATCTGCATACTTGATGATGATGATGATTGTACCATGTACAAGTGTGCAGTCATAGGTGAAGAGGGAGTAGAGGAGAGGGCTCAGCACACAGCCCTGTAGAACGCCAGTTCAGGGTTCAGGGTGAGGGTTGAAGAGGTGTGGTTGTCTAACCCAGTGATTCCCAAACTGGGGCCATGGCAAATTTCAGGGAGGCCACAGAAAAAATTTGGGATTTAGGGGGCCACAGGTTCAATGAAGGTGGCCACTTTTTTCCCGCTAATAATGTCAGGGGGGGGCACAGAAAAATTAAAGATCCCAAGGGGGCCATGAGCTAAAAAAGGTTGGGAACCACTGGTCTAACCTAACAGACTGGGGTCTGTTGGTTAGAAAGTCCAGTATCCAGTTGCAGAGGGAGGGGTCGATGCCCAGGTCGATGAGTTTGGTGATCAGTTTGGAGGGTATAATGGTGTTAAATGCTGAGCTAAAGTCGATGAACAGCATTCTCACGTAGGTGTCTCTGTTGTCGAGGTGGGAGAGGGCGGAGTGAAGTGCCATGGAGATGGCATCCACCGTACTCCTGTTCTTGCGGTAGGCGAACTGATAGGGGTCCAGTGTGGGAGGTAGGCAGCCTTTGAGGTGTGCCAGGACCGGCCTCTCGAAGCACTTGGTGATGATGGGAGTAAGTGCAACTGGGCGGAAGTCGTTGAGGCTCGCCGCAGTGGAGTGTTTTGGCACCGTGCGCATGATGGAGGTGGTTTTAAGGCACGTGGGGACAGCTGCTTGGGCAAGTGACAGGTTGAAGATGTCAGTCCAGACGTCTGACAGCTGCGCAGCACAGGCCCCGAGGACGCGCCCGGGGATGCTGTCAGGGCCAGCAGCCTTTCGTGCATTAATCCTGCTCAGTGCCGCATGCACGCCGATGGGGGTGAGTGTGAGGGGCTGGTGATCAGCAGGGAGCACAGCCACAAGAACACTGTCAATAATCATGAAAATAGTGATGAGAGGCAGTGTAGACCAACTGGGCAGTAATTGGCTGCATTTAATTTGCACTGTTGTTTGTGCTTATGAGAAATCCGCACATTTTCCTCACATTGCAAAAGTTGCACTGTTACAAATGTCTCCTGACACTTCAAGTTTCAAACTCTATGCCTCTCGGTAACATTTTCTCAATTGGCATGACAGATACACAGTTGCTTATTCTGTTCTCATAGGTCTAAAGACGGTGTTGGGAAGTCCTGCAACAAGTACATCAAGTTCTTCCACAAAGCCAGCAAAAATTCAAGGCGAGTGTAATGAATGACACAATTTATCCCAATATATTGACCAATCTAGAGTGTTCCCTTCACTATTCCAGTGGCAACCAACACATTATGCCAGTCTTTCAATGGACTTACACCTAGAATCAGGACAGTGTTACGTTCAGCAAACCAGCCCTTCATTACGAAAAGAAAAAAAAAGAACCAGGGGCCACAGTTTAAGAATAAGGGGTAAGCCATTTAGAACAGAGATGAGGAAACACTTTTTCACACAGAGTTGTGAGTCTGTTGAATTATTTGTCTCAGAGGGCGGTGGAAATCCGGTTCTCTGGATACTTTCAAGAGAGAGCTAGAAAGGGCTCTTAAAGATAGCGGAGTCCGCGGATATGGGGAGATGGCGGATATGGGGTACTGATTGTGGATGATCAACCATGATCACATTGAATGGCGGTGCTGGCTCGAAGGGCCGAATGGCCTACTCCTGCACTTATTGTCTATTGTCCCCTGGCGGTCTAGGATGGAGGATGACATGCAGGCCCAGGTTGACTGCGTCATCCACAGATCCAAAGAATACCACCTCATCTGTGAAACACAGTGGTGGTGGTGGTGTTATGGCCTGGGCATAGAAACGTAGAAAATAGGTGCCATCGGCCCTTCGAGCCAGCACCGCCATTCATTGTGATCATGGTTGATCATCCACAATCAGTACCCCATTGCTGATCGTCCCCTATCAATAACTCGTGCCTGCTTTCTCCCCATATCCCTTGACTCCACTAGCCCCTAGAGCTCTATCTAACTCTCTCTTAAATCCATCCAGCGACTTGGCCTCCATTGTCCTCTGTGGCAGGGAATTCCATAAATTCACAACTCTCTGGGTGAAAACGTTTTTTCTCACCTCAGTCTTAAATTACCTCCCCTTTATTCTAAGACTGTGGCCCCTGGTTCTAGACTCGCCCAACATTGTGATCATTTTTCCTGCATCTAGCTTGTCCAGTCCTTTTATAATTTTATATGTTTCTATAAGATCCCCCTCATCCTTCTAAACTCTAGTGAATACAACCCTAGTATTTTCAATCTTTCTTCATATGACAGTCCCACCATCCCAGGGATCAATCTCGTGAACCTACGCTGCACTGCCTCAATCACAAGGATGTCCTTCCTCAAATTAGGAGACCAAAACTGTACACAATACTCCAGATGTGGTCTCACCAGAGCCCTATACAACTGCAGAAGAACCTCTTTACTCCTCTACTGAAATCCTCTTGTTATGAAGGCCAACATTCCATTAGCTTTCTTCACTGCCTGCTGTACCTGTAAGCCAACTTTCAGTGACTGGTGTACAAGGACGCCCAGGTCTCGCTGCACCTCCCCCTTACCTAACCTAACCCCATTGAGATAATAATCTGCCCCCTTGTTTTTGCCGCCAAAGTGGATAACCTCACATTTATCTATATTATACTGCATCTGCCACGCATCTGCCCAGTCACTCAACCGGTCCTGGTCACCCTGCAACCTCCTAACATCCTCTTCACAGCTCACACTGCCACCCAGCTTTATGTCGTCCGCAAACTTGCTAGTGTTGCTCCTAATTCCCTCTTCCAAATCATTAATATATATGGTAAACAGTTGCGGCCCCAACACGGAGCCTTGCGGCACTCCACTTGCCACTGCCTGCCATTCTGAAAAGGACCCGTTCACTCCTATTCTTTGCTTCCGGTCTGCCAACCAATTTTCTATCCAAGTCAACACCCTACCCCCAATACCATGTGCTCTAATTATAGTCACTAGTCTCCCGTGCGGGACCTTATCAAAGGCTTTCTGAAAGTCTAGATACACTACATCCACTGGCACCCCTTCATCCATTTTACTTGTCACATCCTCAAAGAATTCCAGAAGATTAGTCAAGCATGAGTTCCCTTTCATAAATCCATGTTGACTTGGACTAATCCTTTTACTGCTATCCAAATGCCCCATTATTACCTCTTTAATAATTGACTCCAGCATCTTTCCCACCACTGAAGTCAGGCTAACTGGTCTGTAATTTCCTGTTTTCTCTCTCGCTCCTTTCTAGAAAAGTGGGATAACATTAGCTATCCTGCAATCCACAGGAACTGATCCTGAATCTATTGAACAAAAACAAGGGGGCATGTATGGCTGCTGAAGGTACTGGCTCACTTATCTTCATTCATGATACAACTGCTGATGGTAGTAGCATAATTAATTCTGAAGTGTATAGACACATCCTATCTGCTCAAGTTCAAACAAATGCCTCGAAACTCATTGGCCTGTGGTTCATTCTACAGCGAATAGAATGGAGTTTTTCCAAAACTAAAGAATGGTCACTTCTTGAGTGTCCAAGTCAATCACCCGATCTGAACCCAACTGAACATGCCTTTCATATGCGGAAAAGAAAACTGAAGGGGACTAGCCCCCAAAACAAGCATAAGCTAAAGATGGCTGCAATACAGTCCTGACAGAGCATCACCAGAGAAGATGCCCAGCAACTAGCGATGTTCATGAATTGCAGACTTCATTACATGCAAAGGATATGCAACAAAATACTAAACATGACTACTTTCATTGACATGACATTGTTGTGTCCCAAACATTATGGTGCACTGAAATGGGGGAACAATGTATAAACACTGCTGTAATTACTACATGGTGAAACCAAAATGTGTAAAAATGGCCTTTATTAAAATATGACAATGCACACTTTAACCACATATGATTTTTTTCTATTACAAATCTCAAATTGTGGAGTACAGCGGCAAATAAATAAAAGATGGGTCTTTGTCCCAAACATTATGGAGGGCACTGTAGATAATTTTTTGATTAGTGCAAGCGTCAGAGGATATGGGAAGAAGATAGGAGAATGGGGCTAGGAGGGAGAGATGGATCAGCCGTGATTGAATAGCGGAGTAGACTTGATAGGCTGAATGGCCTAATTCTACTCCTATCACTTATGACCTATGAAATAATAGTACAGACACTGTGGGCCAAAGGGCCTGTTCCTGTGCTGGACTGAGCTATGTAATAACATTTATATGTTTAGTTCAGCGATACAGCACGGAAAGGCCTTTGGCCCACTGAGTCCGTGCCGACCAGCGATCCCCGCACACTAACGCAATCCTACACACACGAGGGACAATTTACAATTATACCAACCCAATGAACCTACAAACCTGTACGTCTTTGGAGTGTGGGAGGAAACCAGATATCCCTGAGAAAACGCACGCAGGTCACGGGGAGAACGTACAAACTCCGCACAGACAGCACCCGCAGTCAGGATCGAACCCGGGTCTCTGGCGCAATAAGGCAGTAACTCTACCAACGTGCCACCCATATATTCAAAGAAACATAAAATAACCCAATTTATGCATGACATTAAAAGATTTACTGTGACTTGGATTTCCAAGTTGTCATGAAGGGAAAAATCTCGAGTGTGTTGGTGACACTTCAGGGTTCCTAGGAAATTTACACCCATTGAGATTTATGTGTTTCTTTGTAACCAATTAAAAAGGGAATCTATAAATGGCCATTAATTTGTTTTATCCTTTCGCTGGAAGTAAAATGCACACTTGCACTTTCCTTCCTGGCCAACACATCCATTACAGTAAGAAAAATGATAAAGGCCACTGGCACAACTATGGTCACAGATTTGCTACTTGTGCTCCAAAGCTCGCTACTTTCCCTCGAGCCAAGATTGCAGGACAAATAATTAAAGCATTAAAAGTGAACAATAATATAAAAAGGAAAACACTGATTCAGAAAATAAATAAAAATAACCAGTGTAGAGCAATTTTTCCATTACAATTCTGTCCCAGTATGTACTTGCAAAATTGCTATTACAGTGGCCTAGGTGGATGGGTATAATAACAAAGCCTATTTGTATTCAAATATGAAGACAATGATATATAATAGTGGATTTGTAATAAGAAGCAAAAACCACCTCCAGTACTTAAACACAAATAAGGTTGGTGTTCCACTATTTAATATCAAATATATTATGAGAGAAAGAGAAAGCCATTTCATGTTCAAGTATTATCAAAATCTTCACAGTGCATTATGTATATGATTCTTTAGTTTGTAAAGTTATCGTACAATATATCTTTGGTCTTGTTGAGTAAAATTTCAAATTCACCATAATTAGAGCCACAGAGCCCAGAAACAGGTGTTTTAGCCCAACTCATTCATGCTGACTAAGATGTCTAGATAACTTATTTCATTTGCTTGGGTTTGGCTACTAATCATGTCACCTACATTCTCATTTTAATTATTTAGCTGACAAACAGTAAATTTAATGGGAGTGCTGAAAACAAGGCACCGTAGTGCCAAATGCCAAATAATTTGCATTTCGGAACTAGTACAACTGTCGCCGAATCTACACTTGGTCTCACCGATGTAAAGGAGGCCACATCGGGAGCACTGAGAAAGGTCCTGACACGGAACATCAACTATCCGAGGTGTTGTTCAATATGGGTTACTCCAGCACTATCTTTTTTTTAGATTTCCAAATAATCAGATTGCAATTACTCGAGTTTTATTGTGGCCAGATTTCTAGAGATGAAATCCCATTTCTGACTGCTGCCACTTCATGACAACAGTGGATATCAAATGTAACTACAGTGCTTGCAAGCATTGTAGATACCTGTCCAATGCACATTTATTTCTTGTAGCATATTAAATGGTTGAATAGTTTAATTAGATTGTATCAATGAATTATAAAAAACTCAAATAGTTGCTGATATCTATATTCTAATTTTGTGATGCTCATGTGAATTGTTCAGTTGAAAATTAGTATGTTTAGTGTACTTTAGAAAATCTTCCAACTTTCAAAGGTATCAAAGGTATCAAAGGTATTTTATTGGTCACATTCACATACACCGAGGTGTAATGAAGTGAAATGCTTTTTGCCATTTTGCAGCACACAAAGAAAGAATACAGACATAACACCAATGAGAGTCACAAACACAAAGAACATCCCCCCACAATGGCTCCCACCATGAGGGAAGGCACAAAGTCCAGTCCCCAACCCCAGTTCACCCATAGTCGGGCCCACTTTAACTAACTAAAAATAAAAAGGTGAAAAGACAGACAACTGCTGGCAGGGCAGCCGTGCACAGGACAGCGCCCCCTTCGAACTTTCATTTCACTTCCACTGCAGTCCAACAGATTGCATTTTTAAGCACTTTTGTATTCCAGAATATTAAACTGAAATTTCTAATGTGATGACTTTACAGCACATCTTTAGTCATGGTCTTTATTATATTTAGTATCAACATATGTCCAAGGTTTGAGGTCATTCTACGTCCTGAAGTTCAGTAATTTCTGCTTCTCGCTTTCTTGGGCAGACTCAATTGATACTCTTCCCGTGTTGTAAAGATTCTACAATGTCCTTTTGAATTTTGCAAACTTTGCTCAATTTAACCATGAGGAAGGCAACCCTTGTGACATTGTTGCACATTCCATTATTGAATAAGGCTATTGATGAAACCCAAAATACTGCAGGTGCTACAAATATGAAATAAATTACAATTCTCTGCCTCAGAAGGCAGTGGAGGCCAATGATCTGGATGCTTTCAAGAGAGAGTTAGATAGACCTCTTAAAGATAGCGGAGTCAGGGGATATGGCGAGAAGGCAGGAATGGGGTACTGATTGTGGATGATCAGCCATGATCGTATTGAATGGCGGTGCTGGCTCGAAGGGCCAAATGGCCTACTCCTGCACCTATTGTCTATTGGATCGGAATTGTTAACACTGTTTCTCTCTTCACTGAATTTGCCTGACCTGAACGTTCCCAGTGTTTTCTGTTAATATAGCAATGTATCATTGCTGTAAGCAAGCATTAGACTGTCTTTGTTGTGGCCCATTTTGATCCATTTGATTGATTGAAAGATACAGCATGGAAAAAGGCCCTTCACCACACACTGACCATAGATCACCCATTCTCACTGGTTCTATGTTATCCCACTTTCGCATCCACTTCCACACACTAGAGGCAATGTACAGAGGCCATTTAACCTACAAATCCGCAAGTCTTTGGATGTGGGTGGAAACTGGAGGGCCTGAAGGAAATCCACGTGGTAATTGGGAGAACATGCAAACTCCACACGGGCAGCACCCAAAGTCAGGATTGAACCCTGATCTCTGGCACTGTGAGGTAGCAGCTCTACCAGCTGCACCACTGTGTCGACCTAAACTTAATGTAA
This sequence comes from Amblyraja radiata, assembly GCF_010909765.2. Lineage (NCBI taxonomy): Eukaryota > Metazoa > Chordata > Chondrichthyes > Rajiformes > Rajidae > Amblyraja > Amblyraja radiata. Next base: position 55,854,866 of record NC_045959.1, on the reverse strand, counting down.
TTTTATTCAATAAACTAAAATGTTATGTGCACGAAGACTTGACAATTGGTTTAATCTATGCAGAATGTTGCTTTAAGATTAATTGATTTGATTTTCTTGTTCATTAACTGCTAAACTTGACAGTGTCACTGTCCAAACATATTGCTAATTGTATTTATAGAAGGATAATGAAATAGGAGGATAACGAAATAGAACGCAGCAAGAATGAAAGTATGAAAGTGATGAAGGCAAATTTAATGGTTCAAAAATAAATTATTAAGGGTGGATAAAATTGTAGACATTTGTTGCAGGCCAAAACTGTATACGTGGAGTTTGCATGTTCTTCCTCTAAGCACGTGGGTATTTCTCGGGTTCTCAGATTTCCTCCCACATCCCAAAGATTTGCAAGTTGGTAGGTTAAATAGCCACTATAAATAGATGCTTGTGTGTAGGTAAGTGATAGAACCTGGAGGAAGTGTTGGGAATGCAATAATAATAAAATTAGATTAGTGCAGGATCAGGCAAAGTGGGTTTTCAATGGTTGGCACAGACTCAGTGGGTCAAGGAGCCTATTCCCAATTTGTATAATTTCAACTCAACCAAAAACTGGGAGGAAAAAAAACAAAGCACTGGAGTAAATCAGCGAGTCAGGCATCTTCTGTGACGACATGGATAGGTGATGTTTTGGGTTGGAACTGTTCCAAGGCTTGTATTTATTCCAGCGATGTGATCTGACCCGCTGAGTTACTCCAGCACTTTCTTTTATAAACCAGCATCTGCAGTTACTTGTCTTGAGTGTATGATTGACGCAATCCATCACGAATATTATCTGTAATTTAAAGCTACTTCAAGTACATAATCAGTTATGAATTCAAGTCAAGCTTGGGAATGACTAGGGAGCCTAATTAAATAATTTCAAAAGTGTGTATCACAGGAACACGTATGTCATCTCTGCAGAAGCAGGGAATTTTTAAGAGTTTACCACATCAAACAAGTGTCCTGACAGCAGGGAGGAAAGGGTTTGTTGAAGAGAGATGGAACAGGGTATCATCAGCATATGTCCAAGACCTTTAATTTGTATGCAGGTGATATTGTTGAAGGAAATTAGAAGAAGTTGGTAGAGATTACAACCTTGAGAGAAAGGTTACAGCTCCAATAAAATAATGTAGCAAAATAACTAAGTTGTGTTAGAAGCCATGGATGCATAGGAATGGTTAAAAGGCTAGAGTATGGAAAATCTGAAAGTTAAATGATGCTGCAGTATGGTAATGTAGCATGTTGGCAGATTTGGTTACTTTGGAAATGGGTCATAAAAATGGTAAATTTTCAAAATTGGGTATTTGATGAATTTGAACAATCAGCAGAAATCATATTTTCAATTCTAGCCTCCCATGCATCTCCAATTCAAGCTAGTGCTTCCAGTTCATGTATAGCATGATTAATGGCATTATAGTACTCTGATATTGGCTCTGGGATCTATAAATCTTCCACAAAACTCTGACTGTTTCCTCCATGTAAAAATATGACAAAATCCTCAGTGCCCTCCATAATGTTTGGGCCAAAGACCCATCATTTATTTATTTGCCTCAGCACTCCACAATTTGAGATTTGTAATAGAAAAAAAATCATATGTGGTTAAAAGTACACACTGCCAGATTTTAATAAAGGCCATTTTTATACATTTTGGTTTCACCATGTAGAAATTACAGCAGTGTTTATACATAGTCCCCCATTTCAGGGCACCATAATGTTTGGGACACAGCAATGTTATGTAAATGGAAGTAGTCATGTTTAGTATTTTGTTGCATATCCTTTGCATGCAATGACTGCTTGAAGTCTGCGATTCATGGACATCACCAGTTGCTGGGTGTCTTCTCTGATGATGCTCTGCCAGGCCTGTATTGCAGCCATCATTAGCTTATGCTTGTTTTGGGGGCTAGTTCCCTTCAGTTTTCTCTTCAGCATATAAAAGGCATGCTCAATTGGGTTCAGATCGGGTGATTGACTTGACCACTCAAGAGTTGACCATTTTTTAGCTTTGAAAAACTCCTTTGTTGCTTTAGCAGTATGTTTGGGATCATTGTCTTGCTGTAGAATGAACCGCCGCCCAATGAGTTTTGAGGCATTTGTTTGAACTTGAACAGATAGGATGTGTCTATGCTCTTCAGAATTCATTATGCTAATACCATCAGCAGTTGTATCATCAATGAAGATAAGTGAGCCAGTACCTTCAACAGCCATACAGGCACAGGCCATAACACCCCCACCACCGTGTTTCACAGATGAGGTGGTATGCTTTGGATCTTGGGCAGTTCCTTCTCTCCTCCATACTTTGCTCTTGCCATCACTCTGATATGTTAATCTTCATCTCATCTGTCCACAAGACCTTCGTCTCATCTGTCCACAAGAACAAAGGTGACGGAAAGACTAGGTGCTGAGAGCTCTTTTATACCTGCATGAAGGAGGCATTAAACACATCTGAGCAATTACAAACGCCTGTGAAGCCATGTGTCCCAAACATTATGGAGGGCACTGTACCTGTTGAACCATTTACTCATCTATTCTAAAATATTCTTGAGGCCCATTGTATTTGTTACACTTCAACTGCCATATATATTTAAGTTGTTGCATGTATTTCCCAAACTATCCATCTATCCATCTATCACTAAAACTCTCATCTTTTTTGTTTGTATGCATGCGTGTGCATGATATCCCAAATCCCTGGCAAAACAGTATATGAGAGCGCTACAGTTTTGGCCCACCTTACTTACCATTGCCCTGGAATAAAAATGAAACGTTTTGTTCAGATTGATGGTATATTTTACGTTATTATCATTTTAAACTTTACAAAAAACACTTTTCAAACCACTTTTACACTTTCTCTGCCCGCCAGCCGCATTACAATGACGTCACAATGGGATCCTGAATCTCATTTACATTTTTTTTTAAATCGCGATTTTCAAAAAATTGTTTTAATCAAATTCTTCCATTTTCATTAACAGCTAACATTGTGTCGAGGTTATTTTAAATAAAAAGTGCGATTTTCATAGTGATTCTCATTTTTTAAATACATTGCGAATTTCATTGCAATGTATTTGGTGGGATAGGGGGGAGGTTTCATTTTTTTTAAACATCCCGATTTAACCAATTTTCATTGTGGGGGGGTGGGATAGGGGGGAGGAGAGGAGTGGGAGAGCAAGGGATAGAGGGAGAGGGGGAGAGGGAGGGAAGAAGGGTTATGGAGGGAAGGTGACTGAGGGTAGGGGAAAGGAGAGGGGAGAAGTGAGGGAGGGAATGGGAGAGGGGAGGTAGATAGGGGAAAGAAGAGGGAAGTGAGTGGTGGAGGGGGAGTGAGTGCTGGGAGATGCGGGGGAATGAAGGAGGATAGGGATAGGAAAAAGGATGGCGAGGCACAGCTGATGGAGGGTTGCCGTGATCGCGTAACAACGGGGATCTCTGGCAACACAACAGGAACCCCTCAGCCGCGCCCGCGCAGTTGGGGGCTATTAGTCAGTGGTGGAATATTGCCTTGGGGGACGGGCCTAACGGGTCCACACCTGGACTAGTTCTTTAAATAAAATTCAGCATTGGTGTATGTGTTAAAAAATATTTAACAGACCCAACCTACATCCTACATATTGCTGCTCCATATCCCACTTTTAAAAAAAGGAGCGAGAGAGAAAACAGGGAATTACAGACTAGTTAGCCTGACTTTGGTGGTGGGAAAGATGCTGGAGTCAATTATTAAAGAGGTAATAATGGGGCATTTGGATAGCAGTAAAAGGATTAATCCAAGTCAACATGGATTTATAAAAGGGAAATCATGCTTGACTAATCTGGAATTTTTTGAGGATGTGACAAGTAAAATGGATGAAGGGGTGCCAGTGGATGTAGTGTATCTAGACTTTCAGAAAGCCTTTGATGAGGTCCCGCACGGGAGACTGGTGACTAAAATTAGAGCACATGGTATTGGGGGTAGGGTGTTGACATGGATAGAAAATTGGTTGGAAGACAGGAAGCAAAGAGTAGGAATGAACGGGTCCTTTTCAGAATGGCAGGCAGTAGCGACTGGAGTGCCGCAAGGCTCGGTGTTGGGGCCGCAACTGTTTACCATATATATTAATGATTTGGAAGAGGGAATTAGGAGCAACACTAGCAAGTTTGCGGACGACATAAAGCTGGGTGGCAGTGTGAGCTGTGAAGAGGATGTTAGGAGGTTGCAGGGTGACCAGTGACTGGGCAGATGCGTGGCAGATGCAGTATAATATAGATAAATGTGAGGTTATCCACTTTGGCGGCAAAAACAAGGGGGCAGTTTATTATCTCAATGGGGTTAGGTTAGGTAAGGGGGAGGTGCAGCGAGACCTGGGCATCCTTGTACACCAGTCACTGAAAGTTGGCGTGCAGGTACAGCAGGCAGTGAAGAAAGCTAATGGAACGTTGGCCTTCATAACAAGAGGATTTCAGTAGAGGAGTAAAGGGGTTCTTCTGCAGTTGTATATGGCTCAGGTGAGACCACATCTGGAGTATTGTGTACAGTTTTGGTCTCCTAATTTGAGGAAGGACATCCTTGTGATTGAGGCAGTGCAGCGTAGGTTCACGAGATTGATCTCTGGGATGGCGGGACTGTCATATGAGGAAAGATTGAAAAGACTAGGCTTGTATTCACTGGAGTTTAGAAGGATGAGGGTGATCTTATAGAAACATATAAAGTTATAAAAGGACTGGACAGGCTAGATGCAGGAAAAATGTACCCAATGATGGGTGAGTCCAGATCAAGGGGCCACAGTCTTAGAATAAAAGGGAAGCCATTTAAGACTGAGGTGAGAAAAAACGTTTTCACCCAGAGAGTTGTGAATTTGTGGAATTCCCTGCCACAGAGGGCAGTGGAGGCCAAGTCACTGGATGGATTTAAGAGAGAGTTAGATAGAGCTCTCGGGGCTCATGGAATCAAGGGATATGGGGAGAAGGCAGGCACGGGTTATTGATTTGGGACGATCAGCCATGATCACAATGAATGGTGGTGCTGGTTTGAAGGGCCGAATGGCCTCCTGCTGCACCTATTTTCTATGTTTCTATGTCTCTATGTTTCTAGAATTGTGCCAAAATGAAACTCATTTCAGAGCTTCCATTATAGTTTCCCAGATGAAAAAAATGGAAAATTGCAGTAATTTATTCTCAGCATAAAACAAATGGATAATTCACCTGAGAAGCTATTGATCAGCATTATTAACTTTGTTTATCCCACTGCAGGTGCTGCCCCAACCTGCTGATTTTTTTGGGATTCTATATGATTTCGCCTCAGCGCAGAGGGAGAAGAGGAGGGAAGAGACTGCAGACCTAAGACTTTTGCCTCCATCACAGTGAGAAGATGCTGGGTGGACTCACTGTGGTGGATGTTAATATGTGTTTATTGTTGTTTTTATTGTATTATATGTATGACTGCTGCAATTACGTTCAGACTTCGGTCTGAATGACAATAAAGGCATATCTATCTATCTATATCTATATCCAGAATCTGCAGTAATAAGATTCTAAAACATGGTAAAATCATGTTATATTAGAAAAATGAGCCACATGCAAGTCACGTACTCTTCACTGAACGACAAATTATTTTTCCTTGTATTCAGTTACCCAAAGTGACTGAATCCCTCAATGTGTCACAAGACAATGATCCTAGGCAGCAGGATTTGTTGGGATAACAAACCTCCTTTAAATCTCACACCTGTGAATTCATTACCACTCTAGACCTTAACCAATGAAATTAATGATTGATGAATGGAATTACTGAGGTGACTTAAGCATTTGAAGGGCAACTTCTGGATATAATTAATTTCAATGAATTGTTAAAATATAGACTTTGTCTTTAAACAGAACATAGTTGACTTTGCTCATCTACTGTATCCGCTGTTCCAGGTGTCAACTTCTCTACATCGGCGAGATCAAGCGCAGGCTTACCTGATCTCCCAGTTGCTCAGCACTTCAACTCCCCCTCACATTCCCAATCTGACCTTTCTGTCCTGGGCCTCCTCCATTGTCAGAGTGAGGCCCAGCTGGTAATCTGCAGGAAGGACTGTTGTACAATCAGGCATGGAGTTTTATTTTTTTCTGAATAAGTTCTTGGCTCTAACGCCCAATGATCACTGAACCTACAAGTTACATCATATTTTTTTAAATATCACTGTGTACTAGATAATTGTTTTCAAAACAATCTCAATGAATATTAATCTTGGTAACCTGCTGTTGAAATATTGCTGTCATTGAGTGCTTTGACATGAAATGGTCAGAAGGATGACAGATGAAGCTTAATGAGGCAATGTGTGAAGTGATGAGTTTTGGAAAACAAAATTGAGGAGGCAATGTAAATTAAACAGTGCAAAGCGATCACAGTTGTTGGAACAAAAATCTGGCTGTTTATTTATATAAATCTGTGATGCTGGTGATGAAGCCGAATAAAGTTATAAAAATAAGAAGAAATTAAAATGGGTTTCTGGGCTAGCTTACAGCTCATATTTAGTGTCAAATTAGGCTTGCCTCAGGTTGCAGTGTGTGGGATAATAAGTACCATAACATTGTCTCCCAAGTGAGGAAGCGACAGAGAAAGAAACAGCTAGTCACATCTTTGAAGTAAGATGCTATGAACCAAATGACCAATGTTTATGGGGGAGGAGGCAATAAAGGAAGAGAGAAACAGCTAGTCACATCTTTGAAGTAAGATGCTATGAACCAAATGACCAATGTTTATGGGGGAGGAGGCAATAAAGGAAGAGAGAAACAGCTAGTCACATCTTTGTAGTAAGATGCCATAAACCAAATGACCAATGTTTAGGAGGGGCAAAGTGATGGGAGAGGATCCAGGGAAGTGGAAAGATAAGATGCCATAAAACAAATGGCCTATGTTTATGAAGGACCAAGTGACAGAGAAGAAACAGCAAAGAGCTAGGGTGATCTCTTTGAAGATAAAATGACCTAAAACAAATGGCCTATGTTTATGAAGGACCAAGTGACAGAGAAGAAACAGCGACAGAGCTAGGGTGATCTCCTTGAAGATAAAATGACCTAAAACAAATGGCCAATGTTTTTAGTATATCATAACCTGTAAACAAAAGGCCTTTGATGTGATGCCTTTTCCTGTACCTCTGACCATGACTAATGTCTGTGGAATGTGCTAATGTGACAAAGAAACACTATATAATGCGATGTAATTCTGTTGTTCAGAGAAGGGAACCGAGGACAGTCGAGTGTCTATATCGGTCACTTAGCTGGAATTCTCGCTCCCTTCCATCGGCCGATGTTAAGTAAAGTTTTGAACTGGTCTACCAAACAGTTTGTGTGGTGTCTGTTTATTGAGAAGCGAACCTGGTTTAGTAGTTAAGTAAGTAGCTTTTTCACTGGTAGGACAAGCTGAGGAGATGATTTATATACCATCCAGGCTTTTCGGGGGGCACAAAGTACATAAGCAAATAAGTTGTAGTACAATGCAAGGTTGGCTCATCTGCAGTAATGTGGCATTTCTGAACACCACACACGCAGGTGCAGATTTAAGGCACAGATTGACAGGTTCTCAACTAGTATGGGTGTCGTATCGAGGATGGAGATGGTGAGGTCAAGGAATGGTAGGGAAGTGTCGGAAATCGTCCAGGTGTATTGGGTGTATGGGTGTCAGTGGTTATGGGGAATAGGCACGAGGATGGGGTTGAGAGAGAAAGATCAGCCATGATTGAATGTTCAAAAAGGAACTGCAGATGCTGGAATATCGAAGGTACACAAAATTGCTGGGGAAACTCAGCGGGTGCAGCAGCATCTATAGAGCGAAGGAAATAGGCGACGTTTCGGGCCGAAACCCTTCTTCAGACATGATTGAATGGCAGAGTAGACTTGATGGGCTGAATGGCCTAATTCTGCTCCTATAACTTATGAACCACACTAGGAGGAATGTCACAAACTCGCTGTGCTGGGAAATGCAAACCTCACCTTGTACAAAAGTTGTTGGAGTTCAACACTGACTATTTATGTGCAAAGGATGTAGGTCCCTCATTATAGCCTGCTGTCTTTACCTAGTCTGTACCTAATCTGTTTCATAATCAAAGGAGACTAACTATTAAATGCTAGCAATGATGCCACACTATACTACCTCCATTCGTTTTCCAATGGAGATGTACACAGAATTATAAATGGGAGGATGTAAAGGCCTTGGAGAAAACAGCAGAGAAGAGATTTATTGGAAAAGTTATTACCAAAAGGACTTAGAAGTGCACAGACAAGAAATGTGTGATTATTTTTAGACTATAGAAGTTAAGGGTAGAATAACTGTATCACCATGATTCTGTGTGAAATTAAACTTAATTTAGTTTGGAGATACAGCATCAAAACAGGCCCTTTGGCCCACCGGGTCCGTGCGACCAACAATCACAACAACAACAATCCTAGTTTTGCATCTTACGCACAAGGGACAATTTGCCAGCCAATTAACCTGCAATCCTCCATGTCTTTGGAATGTAGGAGGAAACCGGAGCTCCCGGAGAAAACCCGAGGTCACAGGAAGAATGTACAAACTCCGTACAGACGGCAGCTGTAGTCAGCATCAAACCTGGGTCTCTAGCCCTATAAAGCAGCAACTACCGTTACGCCACTGTGCTGACCTACTGCATTACAGTGCCGCCCTACTATTTTTATTCTTTCATAATCCATAGCTTCATTTCATTGTTCATCCATTGCAGGATTCAATAATTCAATGGTACTATGTCACATGCACCTACACAGTGAAATTCGTTGTTTTACATACATCTCTGTAAAATCATTCTGTGCATAAGCACAATTATAAATGTTAATTCTTTTTTTTTCATACATTTTTGTAAAATCATTCTATGCATAACCACAATTATAAATAAGTATAAAAGCGCAATGATTATCGTGTAAGAATAGTAGAATTCACTAAGGGAGGCTCTACACAACGGGTTGCCATGTTTCCGGCACCATCTTGTGTCCTTCAAGCTCTTAAAATAGAATCTGATCCTGACCTTAAAGGTCTGTTGTTCTGACAGTAGCACTGGGTCAGTGTAGCAGGGATTGGCCTGGCCTGGCGATTGTTGGGGATTTGGTGAAAGAGAGGCCAGATTGAGCAAGGTTAATAGCAGTCTTCATCAAGTGACAATAGTGGAATAAATCGCTTTTGCGTGACCATTTTTAGATGATAGACTTGAGGGCACAGCTTTATGGTGAAAGGGTAAAATGTAAAGGAAATGTGCAGGGCAAGTTTTTCTTTTCTTTCCCCCAGAGTATGCAGGTTTCCTGGAACGTGCTTGCCAGGGATATTGGTGGATGCAATCGAGACTTTTAGATGGGCATATGAATATCCAAGGAATGGAGGAATATGGATCACATGCAGGCAGAGGATATTAATTTAATTTGGCATCATGCATGGCATAAACATTATGGGCCAAAGGGCCTATTTCTGTGCTGGTCATCTATATTCCAGTATTTTCATAGTCACAATTATTAGAGTCGTCGGGATTTACAGCACAAACAGATACCACTTTGAACCAATATTTGCACTAGCGACTCAATCGTAGATTTAATTAACCAAATGTAGTTGGCCAGTTACCATGATGAGACCTGACTATAGATCATAAGTATAGTAACTCAGCCATACATGTCAGAACACAGTCCTAAATTGATGAGCACTGAAAGATCCAAGTGATGCATAATGGAGCACTGGCTCTGCAAAAGGCATGTGCATTTTACAAGTAATGATACACTAAATACACCCTATATTTTCTAGTAAATGTAGAGTGTAATATGGATAATATCTAACATCTGTGTAATATCTAAAAAACAATTAAAATTATGCTTGGGTATTAATAGGAATATTCAAAAGTCTCAAAACCTGCCAGTCCAGCAACACAAGTGCGGGATTATTGGAGTTTTGCTGTACAGGTACTTGGAGAATTGGTTACCGCCTTAGCTGCCTCATTAGACTCTGCACCATGCAGCCCTCAAAGCAAGATCTCTTGGCACCAACAACCCTCCCTCTTGATGCTATGCTTGGCAGATGAGAAGTACAGCTAGTTCAGCTATTTATGCGCTATTTGCATTATGTCAGACTAATTGCTTACAACGCGATTTCTATCAGGAACGACAGAACCACCTAAAAGTTATTTTTGAAACTAACAAGCAGAAAAAAAAAAATCACTAATAAATCCAGGGAAAATAAATTATTTTGATGAAACCTCCCACTGCCATCAGTAATCAGACAACATTGCATTTCAACACAGTTTTACTATAATGCTGCTATAACGCACGTTTTGATTACACGATCGATGTATTAAGGAACACACAAGTCTAATTGGTTTTGCAACACAATTTCTACTGGGAACAAGGGAACCATTTAAGTTACTTTGGAAATTGACAAATTGAAAAAGAAATCTGAAGAAAATAAATGTTCATGTATCCTTCCCCTCTCAGCAGTCATCGGGCGCCATTGGCTCTGAAGAGCTCAGTTCACGGATGTCCATTGACATTGACAAGCAATCACTTCTATTGACACTTGTGCAATTAAACAATGTAATTTACTGCCTTTAGTATTTTTAGCTTTAAGTAACAAAAATAAGCTTGTGGCTATCTATATTTTTGAAAAGGAAAATCCTGCAGGAAAAATAAGTTAATTAATGCAACTCTGAAACTCTCTAGCCTCAACCCCCTTTTACCCATTAAGATAATAGTTTTTATAACATGTGTTCTATAACACAAGGTTTCTTCGGATCTCAACTATAGCAGAACTACCCATGTAAATAATCGCAACAATTAACATTTTTATATCATTCTCCCCACCTCCTCACCAAATTTGATTACATAGAACAGTATAGCACAGGACAGATCTTTTGACCCACAATATATGTGTCGAATATGAGGCTAATTTAAACTAATCTGTCTGCACGTGATCTCGATCCCTCCATTTTCCACATATCCATCTAAAAGCCTCTTAAATGCCACTATTGTATCTTCCTTGGTAGCACGTTCCAGCAACCAGCAATCTAAAACGCTTTCCCCTCACATCTCTTGAGGTTTGCCCCATTCACCATTCAAGCTATGCCCTCTGGTCAGAGGCCTGGGCTCAGTTCACATATTCTGCTTACAGACCACATTTCTAATTATATTTATTCACAGGATGTGGCTGTCATAGCAGCTAAAAGTCAACCACATTGGTGGGTCTGAAGACACAAACAACATTAGGTTTGCATGACATAGACTGAAGTCTACAAAGATGATGGTGAGGGCTAATTTGCCAGGCGGGGCTGTAAATGGATGAAAAGCAAAAAGAAAAAAGATATAATGCTGCAACTAAGAAATACAAAGAAGAATGTTTGCTGGAAATCTAAAAGGAGAATACTTGGAAAGCCAACCCAGTCAGGCAGCATTTGTTTAGAAAGAAAGAAATAAGTTACATCTGAATCTTTCTGGGGTTAAAAAGTAAAATGCTGCAAATGCCTCTAATCAAACAACAATTGGAAATATTGTAAACACTCAGAAGGCCAGACAGCATCTATAAAAGAGTGAGCTAACATCCCACCAAGAAAGATCAATGATCCAGATCATAAGCCTGCCCTGACCCGCCCCCCACCAAAGCTCCAAAAAGCACTGACTGACCCACCCAGGATTCCCATCATTTACTGATGGTTCAAGTTATGACAAACCAGAAGAGCAGAACAGAAATGATTGAATTCAATCCTCAGCCCCAAGGGGAATAGCACACCTAGAGGTGAAATGTTGTTCAGTGTTGTTTTTCAAGCTTAAGTTAGCCCTTGCATTCCCTCTCTCTCCATCCCTCCCCCATCCTAGTCCCCCTGCTAGTTTCACTGTTCATATCCCTTCTTTGTCACCTCCTCCACAGCCAACAATGGATCATTGTTGGCTCCTTGGCTATCAGTGCCGGCTCTGATTTGTTCTGTACCTTTTCATATCTCTAGTTTCACTCACCTGACTCTCAGTCTGAAGAAGGGCCTCAACCCGAAACATCACCTATTCCTTTCCTGACCCACTTAGTTACTCCGGCATTGTGTATTTCTTACTTTGGCCTTTGCTGGATTGGAATAATGCAAGTGACCAAAGGCTGAAGTACAAATGGGACAGAGAATTGAAGAAACAGGCAATTTAAGGGTAACTGCAATGGTAGGAAGATAGAGATCTCTGGAGTGGGACGAGTAACCAAACTAAGGGACTGGTCAGTTAATGTGCAGTAGCAGACATTTAAAGAGCTAATTAATTATGCTTATCTGAAATTTATCCCAATAAAAAGACAGATCCCAGCAGAAAAAGGGAAAATAAATTGTCATAGACTTAAGTCATAGGCTGCATGGTGGCACAGTGGTAAAGTTGCTGCCTTACAGTGCCAGAGACCCAGGTTCGATCCTGACGAAGGGGGCTTATCTGTACGGAGTTTGGATGTTCTCCCTGTGACTTGCACGAGTTATCTCCGGTTTCCCCCCACACTCCAAAGGCGTACAGGTTTGTAGGTTAATTGGTTTGGTTTAATTTTAAATTGTACCTAGTGTGTGTGTAGGATAGTGTTAGTGTGCTGGGATAGCTGGCCGGTGCCGAAGGTCCCATTTTCAAGCTGTATCTAAACTAAACTAGACTGGAGGATATAAAGTGGCAAAGGCTAGTGTTAGACAAGAGGAATGTGAATTTTACAAGAATCAGCAGAAACACCAAAAGGTTCACGAGGGAGAAAATTTGCAAGTAACACCAAAACAAATAGCAAGGATATTTACAGATATATAAAATGCAGGTATCAGGGTGAGTATGGGATGCCTAGAGATTGAGATTAGGCAATTAATACCAGTAAATAAGGAAATATCAGATAGTTAAAACAATAATTAAATTAAAGCAGTCTCCATAAGCTCACTTGTGTGTGAACTCTAGCGCTTTCTGATTTTGTTTCCAAATTCAATATCCTGCAATGCCTAATTTATGCTACTTTCTTGAGTCTGAACAGATCAATGGGCTATTTATTTGTACAAAGCAATAGCGCTGTATAGGATATAGTATAGGTCTGAAGAGGGGTTTCGACCCGAAACATTGCCTATTTCCTTCGCTCCATTGATCCTGCATCACCCGCTGAGTTTCTCCAGCATTTTTGTCTAGTTCGATTTTGCAGCATCTGCAGTTCCTTCTTTCGCGCTGTATAGAATATTGTGATTGAGACCACTGCAATCCAGTTAACTCAATAATATCTTTGTTTAAGAAGGAACTGCAGATGCTGGAAAATCGAAGGTAGACAAAAATGCTGGAGAAACTCAGCGGGTGAGGCAGCATTTATGTAGTTAAAAGTTGGGGTCCGTTGCAGATCTGGGTGAGTGAGGCCCGAAGTTTCGGGAGAGTCAAAGTAAAAAATAGAGTTGGGGTCAATAATATCTAGCCATTTCACTGTTTCATGTATCCTGCTTGCCATTTTCTTTTACATATTACCCATTTTTCTTAAGTATTCCTTGGAATGAGGTGATACAGTAGAACTCTTCAAGGAATTGGCAAAAAATGCAGCTCTATAACAGGATTTTAGATATGCGACTTCAGTATGAGATAGGGGTGGGAGATTGCAACCTTCACGTGGTCCACCGTTTCGACAAATGCAATCAACCTGGCGCGCACAAACAGAAGATCAAACAGAACAAGTTGTATTACAACTTGAGGCTGTGCACGCCATACGCAAGAAGAAGAAGGATGAGATTTAAATTTCTATATTGCTTACACTAATTATAATCCCCTGCCATTTTCTCTGCATGCATGAAAATTAATCTTTCAAATTTCTCAGCAGTATCTATCTTACCCAATGTGTAGGAAAGAACTGCAGATGCTGGTTTACACAAAGAATAGACACAAAATGCTAGAGTAACTCAGAGAGACAGGCTGCATTTCTAGATAAAAGGAATGGGTGACGTTTTGAGTCGAGACCCTTCTTCAGACAGTTGAAGGGACTCGACCCCAAATGTCACCCATTCCTTCTATCCAGAGGTGCTGCCTGTCCCGCTGAGTTACTCCAGCATTTTGTGTCTATCTTACCCCTTTAAGGTATCACTAGAGCCAGGATTTTGCCATAAATGCCATGTGTCTTTTCATGCCTTTTTTGATGATTTCACCAAGATAATGCCTTTTTCACAATCGAGTGCCGAAATCAGCCTTTTTTTGCCGTTTTGCTGAAAGGTCGTGCTATTTTCTTTAGTTGTATCGTGATTGCAATGACGTTTTCTATGTTAACACGTTAATATTAATAAGTTAACATGTTAACATGGTATAACTTACAAGACAATTTCCACCACCGGGGCAAAACCAGGGGCGCCACCGTCAGTCATTCATTCGTTCGTGCCGCTGCCCGCTGGTTCAGTCTTCTCCAAGATCAATTTAAGAAAGAACTGCAGATGCTGGAAAAATTGAAGGAAGACAGAAAATGCTGGAGAAACTCAGCGGGTGAGGCAGCATGTATGGAGAGAATGAATAGGCGACGTTTCGGGTCGAGACCCTTCTTCAGACTGATGTGGGGGGCGGGCAGGAAAAAGAAAGGAAGAGACGGAGACAGTAGGACTAATTTGAGGAAGGAAATTCTTGCTATTGAGGGAGTGCAGCGTAGGTTTACAGGGTTAATTCCCGGGATTGCGGGACTGTCATATGCTGAGAGAATGGAGCAGCTGGGCTTGTCCACTCTAGAGTTTAGAAGGGGATCTAATTGAAACATATAAGATTGTTAACATATAAGATTGTTTCCTGCCTCTTGGACACACTAGAGGCAGGAAACATGTTCCCGATGTTGGGTGAGTCCAGAACCAGGGGCCACAGTTTAAGAATAAGGAGTAAGCCATTTAGAACGGAGACGAGGAAACACTTTTTCTCACAGAGAGTGGTGAGTCTGTGGAATTCTCTGTCTCAGAGGACGGTTCTCTGGATGCTTTCAAGAGAGAGCTAGATATGGCTCTTAAAAATAACGGAGTCAGGGGATATGGGGAGACGGCAGGAACTGGTTATTGATTGGAGATGATCAACCATGATCACATTGAATGGCGGTGCTGGCTCGAAGGTCCAAATGGCCTGCTCCTGCACCTATTGTCTATAGAAAGAAGGCTGGGAATGGGGACGGGAAGAAGATAAGGGCTATCTAAAATGAGAGATGTCAATGTTGATGTAAACAACCCAAGCGAAATACCCAAGCTTGTCTCCTCACTACATTTACTGCTGGCTCCAGTTGCAAATCTGAGTTTGAGTGAAGGCATTCATTGATGCTGTAATTCCACTGTAGAAATTGGAAAACAAATCTCTCAGAGGTTTTTTAGAGAGATACACAGAGGAACATATACCAAGCGAGTCATCATTACGAAAAAATTATGTTGACAGCAACTTCAACATTGTTGTGCAGGAAATTAGAGATGAAGTTGCATGCGATAAAATATGGATCTCAATAGACGAGACAACTGATGTTGTGGGGAGATATATTACCAATGTGGTCATCGGTAAACTGGAGGCAGGTCAACTATCAAAGGAGTATTTGTTGACTTCGGAAGTCAAACAGGAAGCAAAGAGTAGGAGTAAACGGGTCCTTTTCACGATGGCAGGCAGTGACTAATGGGGTACCGCAAGGCTCAGTGCTGGGACCCCAGCTATTTACAATATATATTAATGATCTGGATGAGGGAATTGAAGGCAATATCTCCAAGTTTGCGGATGACACTAAGCTGGGGGGCAGTGTTAGCTGTGAGGAGGATGCTAGGAGACTGCAAGGTGACTTGGATAGGCTGGGTGAGTGGGCAAATGTTTGGCAGATGCAGTATAATGTGGATAAATGTGAGGTTATCCATTTTGGTGGCAAAAACAGGAAAGCAGACTATTATCTAAATGGTGGCCGACTAGGAAAAGGGGAGATGCAGCGAGACCTGGGTGTCATGGTACACCAGTCATTGAAAGTGGGCATGCAGGTGCAGCAGGCAGTGAAGAAAGCGAATGGTATGTTAGCTTTCATAGCAAAAGGATTTGAGTATAGGAGCAGGGAGGTTCTACTGCAGTTGTACAGGGTCTTGGTGAGACCACACCTGGAGTATTGCGTACAGTTTTGGTCTCCAAATCTGAGGAAGGACATTATTGCCATAGAGGGAGTGCAGAGAAGGTTCACCAGACTGATTCCTGGGATGTCAGGACTGTCTTATGAAGAAAGACTGGATAGACTTGGTTTATACTCTCTAGAATTTAGGAGATTGAGAGGGGATCTTATAGAAACTTACAAAATTCTTAAGGGGTTGGACAGGCTAGATGCAGGAAGATTGCTCCCGATGTTGGGGAAGTCCAGGACAAGGGGTCACAGCTTAAGGATAAGGGGGAAATCCTTTAAAACCGAGATGAGAAGAACTTTTTTCACACAGAGAGTGGTGAATCTCTGGAACTCCCTGCCACAGAGGGTAGTCGAGGCCAGTTCATTGGCTATATTTAAGAGGGAGTTAGATGTGGCCCTTGTGGCTAAGGGGATCAGAGGGTATGGAGAGAAGGCAGGTACGGGATACTGAGTTGGATGATCAGCCATGATCATATTGAATGGCGGTGCAGGCTCGAAGGGCCGAATGGCCTACTCCTGCACCTAATTTCTATGTTTCTATGTTTCTAAGTATTGGAGAAGTCAAACAGCTCAACTATTGCTCAATTGTTTACATCTTCACTTGCTGTACTTGGGCCAGAAGGTATAAAACATGAGAATTGTAGATGACATGTGCATGTACCTTTAATATAGTTACCTCATCACTACTAACCACTCCCCATATCACAAGTATAATTACAACCTCCCCACCCACTGATCGCTCTCTAGTTTCCGTGACAGACCACGTACAGCTAGTGCTTTCTGTAATGTTACAGTATGAATAAAAGAAGTAAAGCTACAGTGTGTAGATGACACTTCTTTACATGGTGTCATACCTCTTACCCTTGTGCCTCCTGTTTATCGGTTGTTTCTTTAGTTTTGTCCCAGTTTCCTGTTCCCTCTCTCTATTTCCTTGTTATGGCCACTTCTTGCCGCAAACCCGATGTGCTCGTTTTCGATTCAGACATTGCCCATCGATGGGATGTCTTTAGACGTGACTTTGACCACTATGTCACAATCGCTCATCCTGCCGCCACCCCAGAGGTCAAAGCTTCACTGCTTCTCAACCTGGCTGGTCCCGATGCCCTGGAACGGTCAGACTTCTTCGTCTACGCTGCGGGTGAATCTGCTCGGGACCCGGTATGTTTATTGGCTAAGTTTACCGCGATTTGCGACATTCCCTCTAACTGCATCTTAGAACGTTTTAAACTGTTCGGGCGGCGTCAGCACCCTGGTGAATCTGCTGAGAATTATGTCGCTGCGCTGCAGCACCTGGCCAGGCGGTGCCGCCTTGACACGCTGACCCCCGAGGAACTGACCAGGGACCTTCTGGTTTATGGTCTCCGCGATGAAAAGCTAAGGGCTGAACTTTTGCGCAAGCCCGACCTGTCCTTTAATGAGGCTATGCATGCCTGTCGTTTGGCCGAAGCTGTCACCTCGGCGGTGTCACCGGCTGATCACGACATTAACTATGCCAGCGTTACTAGCCGTCGGCGGAACACGAACCCGCCACGACCACCGGGGTCCGGCACTGCTCCCGGGGGATGTACCCAGCATAGGTGCCCCAATTGTAACTTTTCCACTCATCAGTTCAATGTATGCCCTGCCTTGGGTAAAACATGCAACTACTGCAGGAAATTGAACCATTTTTCTGCTGCCTGCCGTTCCCGTGGGAAGCCTGTTGCTGCTCCAAGGCGTATGTTAAACAACTTGGAGCAAGCTGATAGCGAGCTTCCCAGTACCAGCCCAACAAACTCCCTGTGTCTGACTCGGGTTCCTCTCAGGGGGAGACCAGCATATTTTCTCTGTTGGATGCACCTGCTGTGATAACAGACCCTTCAGTTCGTGTAACTGTGCACAACTCGACCTTCACCGCGAAGATTGATACCGGGGCCGTCGCAAATGTAATGTCAACAAGTCTCTTCAGGAAGATAAGAACTAATGAGCAAGTCACTTCTGATCGCTCCACTTTGCATGCATACGGGGGAGGGGTGCTTGTTCCTGTGGGAAAGGCAACTCTGCACTGCAAGATACTGGAGACCTCTCGGCCCCTCACTTTCTATCTTCTCGATTCCAACTGCATTACCCTGTTGGGCATCCAAGCATGCCAGGACTTGGGCCTGGTCTCCTTCCACCGTGACATCCACAAGGTGCAGGCCCTAATGAACCCGTTGATCGAATATCCTGACCACTTTGATGAAGAGCTGGGCGAGCTGCCCTGCAGCTACAAGATTGTTGTCGACCGCAAGGTCGAGCCTGTGATCCGTGCACCACACCGTGTCTCCTTCGCCATGAAGGACAAAGTGGAATCAACGCTGCACAGCATGGTACAAATGGGCATCCTAAAGGCGGTCAGCGAACCCACCAGGTGGGTCTCCACCATGGTTGTTGCCGCAAAAAAGGACAAAAACGAAATACGCATTTGCATCAACCCCCAAAGACCTGAACCTTGCCATCAAACGCCCACACTACCCCATGAGAACAGTGGAGGACGTCGCTGCGCAGGTTGGTCCGGCCACAATCTTTTCTGTCCTTGATGCCAAGAGCTCCTTCTGGCAGATACCGCTTGACAAGCAGTCCTCCTACCTGACTACTTTCAGCACCCCCTTCGGCAGGTTTAGGTTCCTCCGGATGCCATTCGGAATCAACTCTGCCAGCGAGGTGTTCCAGCGGACAATGGAGCAGCTGTTCGCCAGTCTACCGTGTGCCATCATCGTTGACGACATCCTGGTCTACGGTAAGGATGTCGCCGAGCACGACTTCAACCTCCGCCAAGTCCTAGACCGGGCCCAGAAGATGAACTTGAAGCTAAACCCCAAGAAGTGCCGATTCCGCGTCCCGGGGGTCACATATGTTGGACATGTATTCACAGCCTCGGGGCTGAAACCCGACCCACAGAAAACGGCTGCCATCTCCGGGATGTCATCACCTACTGATGTGCCCAGCCTGCAACGTTTCCTGGGCATGGTTAATTACCTGGGGAAGTTCATCCCCGACCTCAGCGAGCTGAGCGCACTCCTGAGGGATTTGACAAAGAAGGACACGGTCTGGGCTTGGTTCCCTCAGCACCAGAAAGCTTTCGACATCCTAAAATCCAGGCTGATTAGTACCCCCACACTCAAATTTTTGAACCTGCAGCGTCCCATTATCATCACCTGCGACGCCTCTCAGTTCGGGCTCGGTGCCGCTTGTCTACAGCTCCATGACGGCTTGCAGCTGCCTGTTTCCTACGCGTCCCGTACCATGACCCCTGCCGAGCAGCGCTATGCTCAGATTGAAAAGGAGTTGCTGGCTGTGGTGTTTGCCTGCTCAAAGTTTAAGGACTTGTAGTTACATTTGGCAACACTTTCACCGTCGAAACCGACCACCAGCCGCTTGTCACCATCCTTAACAAGCCGATCCATGTTGCCTCATCTCGACTGCAGCGCATGATGCTGCAACTCCAGCGTTTCACCTTCGAGATCGTCTATCGTAAGGGCAAAGACATGTTCGTGGCCGACACGCTTTCCCGCGCCCCGCTAACGTCCACCGATCGCCAACCCTATGAAATGTCTGACCTGATGGTGCTCAATGTAAATATTGTCCCTTCGCAGCAGATGAAGTCCCTGGTCCAGCACACTGCCGATGATCCTGCCCTGCAACAGCTTGCTGCCATCATCCAGCAGGGCTGGCCAGATCGTCGTTCCGCTTTGCCGGCTGGTGCCGTGCCCTACTTCCTGGTCCATGATGAGCTCGTGCTGCACGACGGCGTGGTTGTGAAAGGACACAAGGTTGTTGTGCCTGATGCGCTGCACGACCACTATTTTCATGCCGCTCACCGCGGTCATCCTGGGGCCGAGGCCACATTGTCTCACGCCCAGAGCCAGTTCTACTGGCCTGGTATGGCTCAATACATCCGGGAGAGGGTCTCCTCGTGTTCCACCTGCAACAGTCTCGCCCCCCACCAACAGCGACAGCCACTGCTGCAGCAGCCTGCCCCCGAACTGCCCTCGATGGCGGTTGCCACTGACATTTTCGAGTGGCGAGGCAAACACTTCCTGGTCCTTGTCGACTCTTACTCCAACTGGTTCGAGGTTGACCAGCTGCACTCCCTCATCTCTTCGGCCGTTGTCGATAAGCTGCGCCGCCACTTCTCTACCTTCGGCTCCCCGGCCAGCCTGCAGTCGGACAACGGCAGCCATTCACGAGCTCCGAGTTTCGGGCTTTCGCAGCCAGCTGGAACTTCCGCCACTTCGCCAGCAGCCCTGAGTACCCGCAAAGCAACGGTCTGGCTGAGCGCGCCGTCCGCAGTGCAAAGAACTTGCTGGAACAGTGTCGCTTGTCTCGCTCCGATTTTAATCTAGCCCTCCTTAACCTTCGCAACATCTCCCGCGACCCTGCCATGGGCTCCCCTGCTCAGCGGCTCATGTCTCGCACCACCAGACCCCCGATCCCGGTGGCCCAGCGCTCCCTCATGCCCTCCGTCCTCAAGCCCGCTGCTGTCCAGGAACGCATTGCCCTCAAGCACGATGTCCAGAAGCGCTCCCATGATAAGTCCTGCCGCCCACTTCCGCGCCTTTTCCCCGGTCAGGTCGTCCGCATTCAATCCCCCCCTGGTCACTCCAGGCTAGCCACCATCATCGGCTCTGCTGGTTCGCCTAGGTCCTATCTTGTCGACCATGCGGGAACCGTCTACCGCCGGTCCCGCCAACACCTGCGGCTCGTCAACGAGCCTCCACCACCGCCCGCGGACCCTTTTGCTCCCCCGCTGCAGTCTCGGCCTCCGGCCGCTGCTCCACCCGCCGCTCCTCGCATGCCTCGGTCTCTGCCCTCTCAGCTCTATCAGTTCGTTCCTCCCTCGCCTGCCCGCGCGCTGCCCGCTGCTGTGCCCGCATCCCCTCCTTCATCTCCGTCTCCTCCATCCCCTCCCAGCTCCCCCGTTCCGGCTCGGCCGTCTGCACCTGTTCCACTTCTTCCTGCAGGGAGGGAAGATGGCGAGATGCGAACCCGGTCGGGACGTGTCGTCAAGCCGCCTGTCCGCTATGGTGACTTTGCTTAACCGTTTATAGCGCATGAGACGTGGTCGCCCTGTCACTATTTGTTTGCCTTTCGTTTCTAAGGGGAAGGATGTAGATGACATGTGCATGTACCTTTAATATAGTTACCTCAGCACTACTAACCACTCCCCATATCACAAGTATAATTACAACCTCCCCACCCACTGATCGCTCTCTAGTTTCCGTGACAGACCACGTACAGCTAGTGCTTTCTGTAATGTTACAGTATGAATAAAAGAAGTAAAGCTACAGTGTGTTGATGACATTTCTTTACAAGAATGTTCTTCTGTTTGTGACTGATGCCGCTCCGCACATGAAAAAAGTTGCTCGTGCTCTTAAATTTTTATTCCCCAAAATGTTGTATTTGACATGCTTAGCTCAAGGACTTCATAGAATTGCCAAGCACATACGGAGCTTGTTTCCAAATGTCGATCGCCTAGTTTCCAATGTCAAGAAAATCTTCCTCAAAGCACCATCATGTGTGCAGTTGTTCAAAGAAATGGCACACGAGATTCCGCTACCTCCTTAGCCCGTTTTGACTAGGTGCGGTACATTGCTCTCTGCTGTACTCTACTATGCTGCAAATTTTGAAAAGATAAAATAAATCATCAACTGTTTTGACAAAGAAGAATCTGCTGCAGTCAGGATCGTCAGTGAAATCATGCAGCAAAAGTCCCTCCACCGCGATCTTGTGTTTATTGCTTCCAATTTTGCAAACTTCCCATGAGCTATCACTTCCCTTGAGAAACGACAATTATGTGCAACGAGGCAACTTTGGTCATTTAATGTGGTATACCTTTATATTATCATTTTTAACCATATTTTGGTGGTGGAAATACATGCCTTTTTATCAATTTTCGTGCTTTTTTGGTAATTTTATTATGCCTTTTTTGCCTGCCTATTTCAGAGTTTTTTTGTGCATAAATATCCTGGCTCTAGTTATCACTAACAGAAGAAAACTGTACAGGCGCTTTAGAAACATAGAAACATTGAAAATAGGTGCAGGAGTAGGCCATTCGGCACTTCGAGCCTGCACTGCCATTCAATATGATCATGGTTGATCATCCATGATTCCCGAGCTCAAGAGTTCACATTATTCATTTAGAGTCATACAGCACGGAGTATGCTTTGCCAAATGTAACTGATTGGGAACTAAAGCAAATCAATCTTGAAAAAGTTAAAGCATTCCCCAAAATCAAAGTCTTGAAATGCTTGTCATGTGCTCCAAAAATAAGAACATTGAGATCTAATTAGGTTGATAAGAATATTTATCAAGGGCAGCAGATGTATCCTAACTCTTCCAAAAAGTATCATCTGGATGTATCACTCGGTCTTTGATCTGGTTCACTAACCCATTTTAATTTCTTCTCACCCACTTCTAGTTTTCTTTTACCCCCCCTACGAGGAAGGGTCATGACTCAAAACATCACCTATCAATATTCTCTAGAGACGTTGCCTGTCCTGCCAAGTTACTCCAGACCTTGTGTCCTTCTGTGTATTAACCAATATCTGCAGTTCCTAGTTTCATTAACTCAGAGTACAAATCTGCACACAATCAATCTACTACATAGAAAGGAAGTCTAATGAGCCCAATTATTTTGTTACTTTATTGTCACGTGTACCGAGGTAAAGTGAAAAATGTCTGTTACTTTTTTCAAAAGAAATAAAGGACGAGAATTTCTCAAGCACTTGATGCAGTGACAGGTACCTGGTGTTAGTAATTATGACCTTGTTAAATATCCAAGTGTAATCAAGTAGGGAGGGGTTTTTTCCCCACTCACCTATGATCAACAGAGGGTGCTTTTATGCAAAATTCATCTCCATGTATTTAAACAGAACAAATGTATCAATGCACATGTAAAACAGTCTGTAAAATTGGGAACCACCAATCCACGTTACTGAACTGAAGATAGGCACAAAATGCTGGAGTAACTCAGCGGGTCAGGCAGCATCTTTGGAGAAAAATAGGTGAAGTTTGAGGTTGGAAACCTTCTTCAGAAGACCAGAACAAAACAGAGTCAACATCAGATGACCTCAGGAAGGTTGGAGCCCATAATGGTCCATTGTTGGCTTGGGAAGATGTGCTAATAACAGGGATACAAGATGTGAACAGTGGAACTGGTAAGACGACTAGGGTGGTGGAGGGGATGGGGAAATAGGGGTCTTTTGTTCTCTTCCTCCCCATCCACCCTAGACGTCAATTCCTTCACTCTTTTCATGCACTTGTCCAAATGTCTTTTAAATGTTGTTATTGTACTCACCTCAGTCACTTCCTCTGGCAGTTTGTTCTATATATATTGTTCAGTGTGAAAATGTTTCCCCTTTGGTCCCTTTTAAATATTTTGCTCCTCGCCTCAAAATTATTTTGAGTTTGAGACACGCATACCTTGAGGAAAATACATCACCTTACTGTACCACTCATGATTTTTCAAACTATGTAAGATTATTCCCCATCTTTCTGCACTCCAGGGAACAAAGTCCCTGTTTATCCAGCCTCTCAAGCCCTCCAGAACTGGTAACAACCTGAAAACTCTTGTTCCCACCCAGTTTTCTATAGCTGAGCAGTTAGAACTGTACACAGTACTCCAAATGTGGCTTTACCAATGCGTTGTACAGCTGTAACACAGCATCCCAACTTCTGTACTTAATTGATGAAACAAGCATGCAGAAACAAAGAACTGCAGATGCTGTTTTGTACCAAAGATAAACACTAGGTGTTGGAGTAACTCAGCAGGTCAGGCAGCATCTCTGGAAAAACTATGAGTGACATTTAGTGTTGGGGATCCTTCTTCAGAAGGCGAGCATGCCACAGGTCCATTTCATCACCCTGTTCAGATAATCTTCAGGTAACTATATATACTGTACCTCTAGGTCTCTATCCTACAAGAGTCTCCAAGGCCGTACAATTTACTGTGCAAGTCCTGCCCTGGTTTGTCTTACCAAAATGCACAGCTGATCAAGTTCCCATTTTAATCTTAGATAACTTTCTTCACTGTCCACTATACCACCAAATTTATTGTGATCAAAAATACTAACTATGCCACCTACATTCACATCTAATCATTAATATACATAACGAACAACAGTGGACCCAGCACAAATCCATTGGCACACCACTCATTGCAAGCTAAAAAAACAACCCTCTACTGCACCCTACCTTCAAGCTAATTTTGTATTCCATTGGTTACTTCAACCTGAATCCCAGGTTAGTTCAACCTGAAAAATTCGAGACTGGCCTACTATGCGGTCCCTTTCAAATGCCTTGCTAAACGCCACATAGACAATATCTACCACACTGTTCCCCCTCATCATTAATATTTGTCACCTCTTCAAATTATGCAATTAAATTTGAGATATAACTTCCCATGCACTGAGCTGTGCAACTATCCCCAATCAGTCTTAGCATTTCCAAATGCCTGTAGATCCTGTCTAAAATCGGAAATAATTTGGCAACAGAATAATATTAACACAGAGGTTTTGTTGAATGCCAGATTTTTAGATGCTATGCACATTATTAATGTTTAATGAAACATCTGGATTCAACTATACTGGCTACAGAATCCACAAAGAGCTGACCACCACAAAACTTGCCACACCCAATATCATTATTGACTCTCATTATTAAATGAACTTCACAGCAGCTTCATTCACAGATTCAGTGGAAGGTCACAAATTCATAGCTAATCTTGTCACATCAACTTCAAGTTTAACAAAGCATGTGCACTTAAACGCCACTGCAGCAAAGGACTTTGCAAGTACTTTTAGTAAAAGGCTTGGGTCAATGTTTAACATGCCAAGCCTTACATTCATTTATCATTCATGATGCAATTAGCGAACTTAAATGCTTCCAACAAGCTCAATTTCCAGATACTATCGGCACCACATATTATCCTCTTCCAAACCAAATTCTCTCACATTAATTACTCCTTAAATGGATTTAGGTAGATCCTTAACTGTATGCAATCTGTAACATTTGTTTCAGATAGATTTCATACTGTAAAATATCTTTACTCCTCTTCCACTTCGGGAATGAGAATGACTTGCTCCTACTCCAGTTTCATTACCGAGGCTAAACTGGGACCCACAAACTCTGCCACAATGGAACAGTGTCACAGTGGTGCAGCTGGTAGAGCTATTGCCCCACAGTGTCAGAGACCCGGGTTCGATCCAGACATTGGGTGTTATCCGTGTGCATTTTGCACTTTCTCCCTGTGACCATTTGCCTTTCCTCCAGGTGCGCTGGTTTCCTCCTACATAGTAATATAGCGTGGAAAGAGGCTCTTCAGCGCAACCCATCCATGCTGACCTCCAAACCTTTCTAATGCATGTACCTGTCCAAGTGTCTTTCAAATGTGGTTAAGAAGTTTAAGAAGTAACTGCAGATGCTAGAAAATCGAAGGTACACAAAAATGCTGGAGAAACTCAGCGGGTGCAGCAGCATCTATGGAGCGAAGGAGATAGGCAACGTTTCGGCCCGAAACGTTACCTATCTCCTTCGATCCATAGATGCTGCTGCACCCGCTGAGTTTCTCCAGCATTTTTGTGTACTTTCAAATGTGGTTATTGTTCAGACTCAAGACGAGTCAAGAGTACCTCAACTACCTCCTCGAGCAGCTCATCCCATGTACCCACCACCCTCTCTGTGAAGAAATTGCCCCTCAAAGTCTTATTAAATCTTTCCACCCTCATCTTAACCATCCATCTGGTTCTTGATTCCCCTACCCTGGGTAAAAGACTCTGCTTTCACCCTATATATTCCCCTCTTGACTTTGCACACCTCTATAAGATCACCCCTCAGCCTCTTGTGCTCCAAAGAATAAAGTCCTAAACTGCCCAATCTCTCCCTGTAGCTCAGTCCCTTAAGTCCTGTCAACATTCTCATAAATCTTCTCTGCACTCTTTCATCTTTATGACATCCCAAAAACCATGCAGGTTTGCAGGTTAATTGGCCTCAGTAAATTTGCCCCAAGTCTGTAGGGAGTGAATAAGAAAATGGGATAACATAGAACTAGTGTGAAAGGGTGATCGATGGTCAATGTAGGCCCGGTGGCCCGAAGGACAGTTCCATTTAGTAACACCTAAACTAAAACACATATTTAATGGGGTGGCTCATTGGAGAGTATAGAATTTTGTAGTGTTTACACTTACCGGCCTGACAAATGAACTTGAGGTTCTCAAAGCCATTCCAAATACTCCTCCATTTTTAGTAGAAATAAGCTAAGGAATTCGTATGACTTTGTCAGGGCAAAACACTTTAAAGATTTTGAGAACATTGAAGGACGGTGGCGCAGCAGCAGAGTTGCTGCCTTACAGCACCAGAGACCCTGGTTCGAACATGACTATGGGTGCTTGTCTGTACGGAGTTTTTACGTTCTCCCCGTGACCTACGTGGGTTTTTTCCGTGATCTCCATTTTCCAAAGACGTGCAGGTTTGTAGGCTAATTGGTTTGGTATAATTGTAAATTGTGCCTAGAGTAGGATAGTATTAGTGTGCGGGGATTGCTGGTTGGCGCGGACTCAGTGGGCAGAAAAGCCTGTTTCCGTGCTGCATCTCTAAGCTAAACTTTCTTAAATATGTTCGAATGTCCAGAGAGAGAGTGACTGCGGATATTAGAATGCAGAGGAAGTCAAACTGCTAGAAGAACTCTGCGTCAAGCAGCAACCGTGGAGGCAAAGAGCTGGCTGACACTTTGGGTTGAGACATTGCAGAGAACCCAAGGGCCAAATAGCCTCCTATGTCACGAGAAATACAAAGTCTATTTCCATTTATCAACGTCGAGATCTGGAATATCAGAACATTCATGACCCAGTGAGTTCCTCCTGCACTTTGTTTTTTTGTTCAGGATTCTAGCATCTGTAATTTCATATCTCTAAAAAAAATGCTCCACTGTCTGCCACAAAACACAGCAGATTTGAATTAAATAGTATGACATCAATCTGGTGTTGATCAAACAAACACCTCTGATTATGTTCCATCTATTATTCCCAAAGGTAACTATTGAATCAGTGCTGAGATGTGCTTCCTGGGAACTGCCTTTTAATAAAAGTGTGGTTGCTTGAAATCTGGAGTAAAACCAGAAAACACTGCTTGGTAGGTCAGGCAGCAACTATGCAGGAACAAAACAGCTGCCATTGATAAAACAGCTGCAACCATTGATGGAAGCTCATTAATTTGGAATCCCTTTTAGAACAAGCCAATTCCAAACAAAGTAACATTAAAGGTTTGGGATTAAAACAGAAAATGCTGGCAATTCTCAGCAGGTCAGGCAGCACCAATGGAGAAAAACACAATTTCCTGCTCTTGACTACCATTTAATATTCAATATTCTTGATGCATCTCACTTCTGAAATCTACTTTATCCCCACACACCAACTACAAACCTCTTTTGTATCTGGATTAAATACATACTTAAATCATTTAAGAAATAAAAGTAAATAGGAGGAAACTGCTGGAGGAACTTTGGAGGAAATGGATAGATAACATTTTCCTCAGACTGCCCGACCCAAAATATCCATTCCCTCCACGGATGCTGCCTGACTTGCTGAATTCTTCCAACACTGTTTTGCTCAAGATTCCAACATCTGCAGTTCCTGGTAAATATGAGTAGACCACTAGCCCCCTCAAGCCCAATTGCCTTTAATATCATGGCTAATCTACGCTGGTCCACGCATTCCTTATAGCCCTTGGATCTTTCTAATACAGTATTCAGCAATTTCCACGTTAAATATTTTAATGATCTGACATCCCTCTCAGGAAGAAAACTCCAAAGGTTTGACATCCTCTGAGAAGGGATTTATGCACACCAGTTTTAATTAATCGGCCTCTTATCTTAGAACGACATCCCTCTGTGACACACTCGCTACAAAAAACATCACAACCATCTATCCTGTCAAGGCCCCTCAAATCCTGCTTGAATAAGGTAATCTTTCCTTCCAGGCCCTCAACATACATTTGGTTTAAGTTTGAAAGCCTGTTCCCCGTTTCTTTTCATTATTAATCACTATAACATCAGGGACCGTTCTTGAATTGTTCATTTTATTTTTGCTAGGCTGAGTATGTGAAATCTTTTTAAGCAATTAGTCAGCTTCTGATGCCCACTCCTCAATCAGCATTCTCACATACACATCGTGAATAATCTGTGCTGTCATTTAAAATCAAATAATTTATTCAATAAAAAAGACCTCTGGTTTGCAAATTAACAAATAGGATGAATCATAGCTTTACTAAACAGCACAAGTGTTTTTTATAGTTTTGGGAAAATGTATATTTATTCATGTGTAGATGAATCATAGGATATTTGGGGAGTACAGCGTCACAGGTTGACCAGGTTAATTCACAGAATGGCAGGATTGACATATGATGAAAGAATGGATCGACTAGGCTTATACAGTGCATTCAGAAAGTATTCAGACCCCTTCACTTTTTCCACAGTTTGTTATGTTACAGCCTTATTCTAAAATGGATTAAATTCTTTTTTTTTTATCATCAATCTACACATAATACCCCATAATAAAAAACAAAACAGGTGTTTAGAAATTTTTGCAAAATAATTAAAAAGAAATAATTGAAATATCACATTTACATAAGTATTCAGACCCTTTACTCAGTATTTTGTTGAGGCACCTTTGGCAGCGATTACAGCCTCAAGTCTTCTTGGGTTTGACGCTACAAGCTTGGCACACCTGTATTTGGGTAATTTCTCCCATTCTTCTCTGCAGATCCTCTCAAGCTCTGTGAGGTTGGATAGGGAGCGTCGATGCACAGCTATTTTCAGGACCCTCCAGAGATGTTCGATAGGGTTCAAGTCCGGGCTCTGGCTGGGCCACTCAAGGACATTCACAGACTTGTCACAAAGCCACTCCTGCATTGTCTTGGCTGTGTGCTTAGGGTCGTTGTCCTATTGGAAGATGAACCTCTGCCCCAGTCTGAGGTCCAGAACGCTCTGGAGCAGGTTTTCATCAAGGATCTCTCTGTACTTTGCTCCATTCATCTTTCCCTCGATCCTGACTAGTCTCCCAATTCCTGCCACTGAAAAACATCCCCACAGCATGATGCTGCCACCACCATGCTTCACCGTAGTTATGGTATTGGCCAGGTGATGAGCGGTGCCTGGTTTCCTCCAGATGTGACGTTTGGCATTCAGGCCAAAGAGTTCAATCTTGGTTTCATCAGACCAAAACACCAGAGAAAACAACCCTTTTGGCAAACTCCAAATGGGCTGTCCTGTGCCTTTTACTGAGGAGTGGCTTCCGTCCAGCGACTCTACCATAAAGGCCTGATTGGTGGAGTGCCGCAGATATAGTTGTCCTTCCGGAAGGTTCTCCCATCTCCACAGAGGAACTCTGGAGCTCTGTCAGAGTGACCATCAGGTTCTTGGTCACCTCCCTGACCAAGGCCCTTCTCCCTCAATTGCTCCGTTTGGCCAGGTGGCCATCTCTAGGAAGAGTCCTGGTGGTTCCAAGGTTCTTCTATTTAAGAATGACGGAGGCCACTGTGCTCTACGGGACCTGCATTGCTACAGAAATTGTTTTATACCCTTCCCCAGATCTATGGCTTGACACAATCCTATCTCGGAGGTCTACGGATAATTCCTGCGTCTTCATGTCTTGGTTTTTGCTCTGACATGCATTGTCAACTGTGGAACCTTATATAGACAGGTGTGTGCCATTCCAAATCATGTCCAATCAATTTAATTTACCACTGATGGACTCTAATCATGTTGTAGGAACATTTCAAGGATAATCAATGGAAACAGGATGAACCTGAACTCAATTTTGAGTGTCATAGCAAAGGGTCTGAATACTTATGTAAATGTGATATTTGTTATTTATTTTTAATTACTTTGAAAACATTTCTAAACACCTGTTTTCACTTCTTCATTCTGGGTTATTGTGTGTAGATTGATGATAAAAAAAAAGAATTTAATCCATTTTAATCCATACATAATTATCATTACTTGTTTTTCGCCAGAAGTTGTAGAAAGACTGGTAAAGACCTATGATCATAATCAGCAAATTATGACTGGTGCGTTCATTTTCAGCTGTCTCAATGCTATTGGGATGTCACAGAAGTCAAAATCAAGGCACCACAGGTGAAATGACATATTTCAGAAATATTGTAATAACATATTTGAGAAACTTGGGAGGGGAACAGTGGCACATCTGGTTGAGCTGCTGCCTCACAGCACCAGAGACCAAGCTTCGATCTTGACCTCAGATGCTGTCTTTGTGGAGTTTGCACATTCTCCCTGTGATCACTTGGGTTTTCACCGGGTGCTCCGGTTTCCTCCCACATCCCAAAGATGTGCAGGCATGTAGGTTAAATTGTCCCCAGTGTGCATCGAGTGAAGGCAAAAGTGTGACGCATAGAATCATGGAATGAGTGTGAAAGCAGGGCTGCCAACTCTCATGCTTTGAGTGTGAGAATCACGCCCTCAAGCAAATTCTCACGCCCTCACGCTGATCAGAAATTTCTCACGCTCTATGGTGAGAAATTCTGTGATCAATGAAAATTTCAAAACTCGGATAAACTGCATGGTCCGCAGGTGTTGGAGAGCCGGGGCTGGGGGAGGGATGGGACCAGAACCAGCAGCGGGAGCAGATGCGGGGAGCCGGGCTGCGAGTGTTTGTGGGGTTGACGAATCGCTTGCTGCAGCTCCGGCCATGGAGCACTCCGGACAGTCGGGGGCGTCGGAAGCGTTGCGCCGCTGCCACTAGAGTCTCTGTGCCGAAGGGACAGATTCAAAGGGAGGTGGAGAGAGAGAGGGGAAGGAGACGGGGAGACAGTGGGGTGAGTGGAAAGAGAGGAGAGAGACAGAGGGGGAGTGAATGGAGAGAGAGAAGAGGGAGAGGGGGGGAGAGAGCGGTAGGGGAGAGTGAGGTGGGAGAGGGGGGGGAAGAGAGAGATGGGGAAGAGAGAGATGGGAAAGGGGGAGAGGGGGAGAGAGAGAGAGAGTGAGTATATATATGTATATATATGTATATATGTTCCCGAAGTTGGGGGCGTTCAGAACCATGGGTCACAGTTTAAGAATAAAAGGGGGGGGGGGGCAGTTAGGACTGAGATGAGGACAAACTTTCTTCACGCAGAGTTGTGAATCTGTGGAATTCTCTGCCACAGAAGGCAGTGCAGGCCAATTCACTGGATGTTTTCAAGAGAGAGTTACATTTAGTTCTTGGGGCTAACGAAATCAAGGGATATGGGGAAAAACAGGAAAGAGGTACTGATTTTAGATGAATAGCCATGATCATATTGAATGGCAATGCTGGCTCGAAGGGCCGATGGCCTATTCCTGCACCTATTTTCTATGTTTCTATGCTTGAGTATATGGCAATAAAATCGATCACTTGATGTTGAAGCATTCATGCATGGTGGAGGTATAATTTAGTCATAGAGTGATACAGTGTGAAAACAGGCCCTTCAGTGCAACTTGCCCACACCCGCCAACATGTCCCAGCTACGCTACCTGCTTTTGGTCCATATCCCTCCAAACCTGTCCTATCCATGTATCAGTCTAACATTTTCTTAAATGTTGGGATGGTCCCTGCCTCAACTACCTCCTCTGGCAGCTTGTTCCATACACCCATCACCCTTTGTGTGGATAAAGTTACCCCTTAAAAAGTTACCTCTTAAAAATACTTCATACAAAAAACATTGAAATCATACTTCTACAGTGCACTAAAACATGATTTGAACACATCAAATTTCAAAAAGTTCCTACCCTGGGAGGGGGGAGACCCTTCTTCCACACCCTCTCCCCACTGGGTTGCTCCAGTCCCTCACCGGGTACCCCCAAGGCCAGTGATCAGTGATCGCACAGCCTCCCCACTTTCAAAAACGCTCCAATCCAATTTAAAGCATATATATTGCATTCCAGCGTAAGTTAAAAGACTCGCTACAGTATGCACCATATTGCACAATTTCAAGCTGAAAAATGCAAATGTTCTGTACCAATGACGTTTACTCATAAAAGAGCAGTGGCTGAGTAGCACCACAGGTCGTGCTACTGGCTCACGGCTCCAGGGATCTCCCACCCCCTCCCCTCGTTCAATCCTAATCTTGTTTGCTGTCTATGTGGAGTCTGCAGGTTCTCCCAGCAACTGTGTGAGCTTTGCAGCTCTACGTCATTTTCCACTTAATTCTAAAGATACACTTTAGTTTAGGAAGGAACTGCAGATGCTGGTTTATACCAAAGATAGACACAGGAAGCATCTCTGGAGAAAAAGGGATGGGTGACATTTCGGGTTGGGAAAAAGAAGGATCTGAAGAAGGATCCTGACCTGAAATGTCACCTTATCAATTTTTCCAAAGATGTTGCCTGTCCCGTTTTAGTTACTCCAGCATTTTGTATCTATTTACACTTTAGTTTTGTTGGCTACCTACTGCAGGTAAGTGGCAAAGGAACTAATGGGAATGAGAGAACAGGTTTTTGGGCGACAGGAATAAAAAGAGGGGAAATGGAGCAAATGTAATTGTTCAGTTGAAAGCAGGCATGGATCCCAATGGGCTTAATTGCCTCCTATGTTGTAATTAGTAAGTAAATAGAGCGGATAACTGGGTTTCCAAGAAAGCATGCCAAATATCACACCAGACTGAGGATTATATAGGATTTTAGAAGCTCATTCTTTAGATACAATTCTATCCGGCACAATGCAAATTAATAAGGTACTCAAATGAAGAAAAGCAGTGAATCACAGCCTCCACTGGGAAATGTGAGAAGGAAACGGCAGTGCAACTGCTGGCAACAAATGTTTCCAGTTCACGAGGAATCAACAGAAGGAGGAATTAAGTACGAGATGTACCTCAAAGGTATCCAATTATAAACTGAAACAATTTACAACCATCACCTCTCTGATAATCAATGTAATCTTGGACAGTTTCTCCTCGAAGAACATTCATACATAAAGTTGCAATTTGGGAACAATAAGTAAAGCTTGGGAACTTGAATCAAAGCCGTAAAACAAATAAAATGAAAAACAAAGAAAATGATTAAAAAGAAATTGCTGGGCTAACACAATCAAGATTTCCAAAATATTTGAATTTTGCTTCTGCAATTATTTCAATGGGAGGAAGAATTAAATGAGTACAGAGATGAGAGACTACAGATGCTGAAAAGGGACTGCTAGAGGAACTCAGCATGTCAGGCAACATCTGTAGAGAGAAATGAACAGATGATCTTTTGGGTTGGAACTCTTCTTCAGACAGAATCAGAATGAAGAATTGTGCCAACCCTAAACGATGTCTGTCCATTTACATCCATGGATTCTCTCTGACTTCCTCTGGAGGTTTGGCCTTTGTACACACACTGAACTTTTTTTTTCTCTCTCATTTATTATATTGTTTACAGTGTACTATGTTTACATATTCTGTTGTGCTGCTACAAGTATGAATGCAATTGTTCTATCTGGGACATATGACAATAAAACACTCTTGACTAAATAAGCATGGCAGAATTACGCTGCATTTTGTTGTCTCTGTACTGTACACTGCACAATGACAATAAAGTTTGAATCTGAATCTGAATCTGACAGAATACATGGATAATATTAATGGATGTGGTAACATAGCGGAAACCGATGAAAGGTAGGACGACAAATTAACCAAAGATAGACACTAAAAGCTGGAGTAACTCAGCAGATCAGGCAGCATCTCTGGAGAAAAGGAATATGTGATGTTTTGGGTCAAGACCCTTCTTCAGACTGAAGGGTCTCAACCTGAAACATCACCTATTCCTTTTCTTCAGAGATGTTACCTGGCCCACTGATAGTATCTATCTCCTGTGTAAACCAGCATTTGTAGTTCCTTCCAATACGGTACAAATTAACCAGTCTGGTGAAGGATAAGTATCGACCAGTATATGTTGTTTAAAAACCTTTTGTCCTGTTTGTTCATGGGATGTCTGACAGTAGAAAGATCTACTGCCAATCCTTTATTCCACCTGAACTAAGGAGTTTAGGTCAAATATGTTTAGCAGATTTCATTCCCTTTGAAGAACAGTGGTGAAGTATTGAGGCATTTACAATAACCCAGCAGACTTATATTTATCATTACCTAGTTTACCAAGGCATTGAAACCGTATCCATGGTTTGGAACTCTGGCTACTAGTCCAGTAACTTAACCACTACACTACAGTACTCTACCATGTTGTGGGATCTTTCACATAAATCTAAGATGACATAAATCTTCAGTTTAATGTTTCTTGCCAGTGAAACATTGAAGGTTTAGTAAATCAATAATGCTCTCATGCATCACCATGGATTTTGGTCTCAAGTGTTTGAAAAACTCAATTACTACCTATTGAATCAGAGGGAAGAGTATCGAGACCGAGCCAAAGCAAACACTGATGCGGGTTAATTTGTTTTACTTATCCATTTTGAACTTTAAATTCCAGACAAGACTAAGCTTTGAACACAACTGCATTTCAAATAAGTATTTTCAATCTCCAGTTATCACACCAGAATCATAAACATCCCAGAGCATTTTCTTTAGTTTTTTATTGCCCTCAATGCAACTTTTAAAACATGCTTAATTTGGCTTTTCAGAGGATTTTGGACCGTGTGCAGGCAGAGGAAGCAATATTATCCTGCCTTCGTGTTCGGCACAGACGTTGTGAGCCAAAGGGCCTATTCCTGTGCTGTGCTATGTGAAATAACCATTAATTTACATTAATAGATTCATATACAATAAGGTTTATCTAACCATTATCTAAATGGTGGCCGACTAGGAAAAGGGGAGATGCAGCGAGACCTGGGTGTCATGGTACACCAGTCATTGAAAGTGGGCATGCAGGTGCAGCAGGCAGTGAAGAAAGCGAATGGTATGTTAGCTTTCATAGCAAAAGGATTTGAGTATAGGAGCAGGGAGGTTCTACTGCAGTTGTACAGGGTCTTGGTGAGACCACACCTGGAGTATTGCGTACAGTTTTGGTCTCCAAATCTGAGGAAGGACATTATTGCCATAGAGGGAGTGCAGAGAAGGTTCACCAGACTGATTCCTGGGATGTCAGGACTGTCTTATGAAGAAAGACTGGATAGACTTGGTTTATACTCTCTAGAATTTAGGAGATTGAGAGGGGATCTTATAGAAACGTACAAAATTCTTATGGGGTTGGACAGGCTAGATGCAGGAAGATTGCTCCCGATGTTGGGGAAGTCCAGGACAAGGGGTCACAGCTTAAGGATAAGGGGGAAATCCTTTAAAACCGAGATGAGAAGAACTTTTTTCACACACAGAGTGGTGAATCTCTGGAACTCTCTGCCACAGAGGGTAGTCGAGGCCAGTTCATTGGCTATATTTAAGAGGGAGTTAGATGTGGCCCTTGTGGCTAAGGGGATCAGAGGGTATGGAGAGAAGGCAAGTACGGGATACTGAGTTGGATGATCAGCCATGATCATATTGAATGGCGGTGCAGGCTCGAAGGGCCGAATGGCCTACTCCTGCACTTAATTTCTATGTTTCTATGTTTCTATGTTTAAATCATGTAGCAAGTTTCCCCAAGCGGTAATTTTGAATGAATGCAATGGACAATTTTTCAGCAATAAAATAAGGTTATGCTTCATAAGTAACATACAGCTGGCTGTAAAGTGCTTTGGGATATCCAAAAAGAACATTTGCAAATGAAAGTTTTTATTTTCTTATTTTGGGGAGGCCTGTTTACTTTAGTTTTAAAGATAAATGGAAACAGGTTCTGCGGCCCTCTGAGTCATACAAAAACAGGGATGTATTGTCGAGGCTTTATAAGGTGCTGGTCAGACCACATTTGGAGTATTGTGAGCAATTTAAGCCCCATATCTGTGTAAGGATATGCTGGTGTCAGAGAGGGTCCAGAGATTTATGAGAATGATTCCAGGAATAAATGGGTTAACATATGTTTATGAAAGAACTGCAGATGCTGGAAAAATCGAAGGTAGACAAAAATGCTGGAGAAACTCAGCGGGTGAGGCAGCATCTATGGAGCGAAGTAATAGACAATAGACAATAGGTGCAGGAGTCAGCCATTCGGCTCTTCGAGCCAGCACCGCCATTCAATGTGATTATGGCTGATCATCCCCAATCAGTACCCTGTTCATGCCTTCTCCCCATATCCCCTGCTATCTTTAAGAGCCCTATCTAGATCTCTCTTGAAAGTATCCAGAGAACTGGCCTCCACCGCCCTCTGCGGCAGAGAATTCCACAGACTCACAACTCTCTGTGAGAAAAAGTGTTTCCTCGTCTCCGTTCTAAATGGCTTACCCCTTATTCTTAAACTGTGGCCCCTGGTTCTGGACTCCCCCAACATCAGGAACATGTTTCCTGCCTCTAGCGTGTCCAAACCCGTAACAATCTTATATGTTTCAATAAGATTCCCTCTCATCCTTCTAAACTCCATAGTGTACAAGCCCAGCCGCTCCATTCTCTCAGCATATGATAGTCCCGCCAGCCCGGGAATTAACCTTGTAAACCTATGCTGCACTCCCTCAATAGCAAGAATGTCCTTCCTCAAATTAGAGGACCAAAACTGCACATAATACTCCAGGTGTGGTCTCACTAGGGCTCTGTACAACTGCAGAAGGACCTCTTTGCTCCTATACTCGAATCCTCTTGTTATAAAGGCCAACATGCATTCGCTTTCTTCACTGACTGCTGTACCTGCATGCTGACTTTCATAGACTGATGAACAAGGACCCCCAGATCCCGTTGTACTTCCCCTTTTCCCAACGATGCCATTTAGATAGTAATCTGCCTTCCTGTTTTTGATACCAAAGTGGATAACCTCACATTTGTCCACATTAAACTTCATCTGCCATGCATCTGCCCACTCCCTCAACCTGTCCAAGTCACCCTGCATTCTCATAACATCCTCCTCACAGTTCACACTGCCACCAAGTTTTGTGTAATCTGCAAATTTGCTAATGTTACTTTGAATCCCTTCATCCAAATAATTGATATACATTGTAAATAGCTGTGGTCCCAGCACCGAGCCTTGCGGTACCCCACTAGTCACTGCCTGCCATTCTGAAAGGGACCCATTAATCCCTACTCTTTGTTTCCTGTCTGCCAACCAATTTTCTCTCCATGTCAGCACTCTACCCCCAATACCATGTGCCCTAATTTTGCTCACTAATCTCATATGTGGGACCTTATCAAATGCTTTCTGAAAGTCCAGGTACACTACATCCACTGACTATCCCTTGTCCATTTTCCTAGTTACATCCTCAAAAAATTCTGGAAGATTAGTCAAGCATGATTTCCCCTTCGTAAACCCATGCTGACTCGGACCGATCCTGTTACTGCTATCGAAATATGCGGCTATTTCATCTTTGATAATTGACTCCAGCATCTTCCCCACCATCGATGCCAGGCTAACTGGTCTATAATTCCCTGTTTTCTCTCTCCCACCTTTCTTAAAAAGTGAGATAACATTAGCTACCCTCCAATCCACAGGAACTGATCCTGAGTCTATAGAACATTGGAACATTATCACCAATGCATCCACGATTTCTAGAGCTACTTCCTTAAGTACCCTGGGATGCAGACCATCGGGCCCTGGGGATTTATCAGCCTTCAGTCCCATCCAGGCACAAAACTCGCTATCAAATATGGAGGGGACAGGGGGGACACAATTTTTGGTGGCTGCGCGCGCATGCTCAATCCAGCGCTAAATGCAGCTCAACTGCCTGTCTCGCCAGGTTAACCTACAAGCCCTGACTGGACTGACGGGCCACCAGCGCTGCTTCTCCGCACTGGCCATATTTCCCGCAGGCCCAGGCAGGTTCACCAGGCGGGTTCAGGCAGAGTTGAGTTGGGTTTAGCGCTGCTTCTTTGCGCTGGCTGTGGGCCTGGAGGCGCCGCGCCCGTCTGACTCCCGACCTCTCTGGCCACCCATGAGGGGGGGGGGGGGGACGGGACAGCGGCGGAGACCCGGCCGGGATCGACCCTGGCTGCGGATGAGGCGCAGGTCTGTGCCACGTCTCCCTCCTCCAATCACCGTGCACTATCCTCAGTCCCATCCACCCCCATTCCTCCAATCATCGCGCTGAATCATCATGTCCTGCCCCCATTGCCTGCTGACCGACATCTCTCTCGTCCAATCGGCGCCCTCGATCAGCAGTCCCACCTCCATTGTCCAGCGGAAAGCGGAGATTTTAAAATCCGGATTACAAAAGCTTGGGGGGGATGTCGCCCACCTCTCAAAACATGGGGGGGGACGCTCCCCTCTGCCCCCCCCCCCCCCCCCGGGTTTTCCGCCCCTGGTCCCATCAGTCTATCCAACACCATGTCCTGCCTAATGTGGATTTTAGGTCCGTCACTCCAGATCCTCTGGCCACTACTATACCAGAATAGGTGAAGTTTTAGGTTGAGACCCTTCTTCAGACTGATCTGGCGGTGGGGAGGGAGGGGGCACGAAGAATAAAGGAAGTGGTGGAGACAGTAGGCTGTGGGAGAGCTGGGAAGGGGAGTGGAAGGAGGGAGAAAGCAAGGACTACCTGAAATTGGAGAAGTCAATGTTCATACCGCTGGGGTGTACCCAAGCGAAATATGAGGTGCTGCTCCTCCAATTTGCAGTGGGACTCACTCTGGCCATGGAGGAGGCCCAGGACAGAAAGGTCGGATTCAGAATGGGAGGGGGAATTGAACTGCTGAACCACCGAGAGATCAGGTTGGTTAATGCAAACTGAGTGGAGTTGTTGGGCGAAACAATCGCCAAGCCTGTGCTTGGTCTCACTGATGTAGAGCAGTTGACACCTAGAACAGCAATTGCAATAGATGAGGTTGGAGGAGGTGTAGGTGAACCTCTGCCTCACCTGGAAAGACTGCTTTGGTCCTTGGACAGAGTCAAGGAGGGCGATAAAGCGACAAATGTAGCATTTCCTGCGGTTGCAAGGGAAAGTACCAGGTGAGGGGTGGTTGGGTGGGAAGGGACGAATTGACCAAGGAGTTACGGAGGGTGCGGTCTCTGCGGAGAGCCAAAAGGGGAGGAGATGGGAAGATGTGGCCAGTGGTGGGATCCCATTGGAAGAGGCGAAAATGTCGGAGGATTATCTGTTGTATGTGACGGCTGATAGGCTGGAAGGTGAGGACAAGGGGGACTCTGTCCTTGTTACAAGTGGGGGGGGGGGGGGGGGGGATGGGGAGTGCGAGCAGAGCTATGGGATGTAGAGGAGACCCTGGTGAGAGCCTCATCAATAGTCAAAGAGGGGAACCCCCATTCCCTAAAGAATGAGGACATCTCCGATGCCCTGGTTTGGAACCCCTCATCCTGGATACAGATGCGGCATAGACGGAGGAATTGGGAGTAGGGGACAGAGTCCTCACAGGAAGAAGGATGGAAAGATGTGTAGTCCAGATAGCATGGGAGTCAGTGGGTTAGTAGTAGATGTTGGTCAGTAGTCTGTTACCTGCGATGAAGATAGTGAAGTCTAGAAACGGTAGGGAGATGTTGGACATGTGAATTTGAGTGCCAGATGAGAGTGGTGAAATCGATGAAGTCAGCGAGTTCTGCATGGGTGCAGAAGGTGGCACCAATGCAGTCGTCAATGTAGCGGAGGTAGAGTTTGGGGATAGGGCCAAGGTACGCCTCGAACAAGGATTGTTCGATGTACCATGCAAAGAGACAGGCATATGATGAGTTACCATATGATGAGTCACTGGGCCTCTCTACTCGCTGGGGTTTAGAAAGATAAGGGGAGAGGGACCTCATTGAAACTTACTGAATAGTGAAAGGCCTCGATAGAGTGGACGTGGAGAGGATGTTTCTACTAGGGGAAGAGTCCAGGACCAATGTTTCTACTAGGGGAAGAGTCCAGGACCAGAGGCCATAGCCCTAGAATAAAAGGAGGTACCTTTAGGAAGATGAGGAGGAATTCCTTTACTCAGAGGATGGTGAATCTGTGGAATTCATTGGAACAGAATGCTCTGGAGGCCGTCATTTGGTATTTTAAGGCAGAGATTGATAAATTCTTGATTAGTACAGGTGTCAGGTGTTATGGGGAAAAGGCAGGACGTGGTTGAGAGGGAAAGATAGATTGGCCATGAATGAATGGTGGAGGAGATTTGATGGGCCGAAAGGCCTAATTCTGCTCCTATCACTTCTGAACATGATTTCCAACCTCTTCAATTTCTCCACTGTTCTCACCTACTCCACATCTTAAAATTTTGCATCTGCTTTAAAATTTTGCATCTGCATGGCATCATAATGTATGCTTGAATAAACAAGCTGCTAAAATCTAAATTTAATACAATTTTTCCAGAGTAGCCAATTTAACGTTGCTGTTCCTACAAAGGATTTACACTTTAAATGCAATTGCACGATGCACCAACTTCAAAAGTTTTTGCTTATCACCGCAATAAGATCGCCGTTCTCGGCTCGATACACAAAGGGTTATATATTGCAGCATTTAGGCACATTTCAAAAATGTTCATTTGGAATGAATCAGGCCCAGTTGCATTACCAACTGCAAGCAATGTGGCCACTGTGAAGCGGTGGGTCAAGGGAATGCTACTCAGCTGCAGTACAAAACCTGCAGTTAGACAGCAAACCGTAGACCCGAGAATGTCAGGAAAAGAAAACAAAATCACTCATTGGCACAGCAACTAATTCTTTTCTCTAACCTTTCAAAAACAAGGCCTCTGAAATGGCCTACAATTAAAGTCAAGTGTTTAATTGCCATATGTACCAACAATAAAATTCTTACTTGCAGCAACATAACAAAAACATAATATACATAGATTATATGTAATAAACAAAAGGTTATTGGATTAATAACACCAGTGCAATAAAAGTCCAAAGTCCTTAATGCAACCAAAGACAGACCATAGTTCATATTTGAGGTTAGTATTGTGTAGGAATGGGGAACAGACACAGAAGAGATTGCAGGTGCTGGAATCTTGAGTGAAAAAAAGTGCTGGAGGAAGATAGACACAAAATGCTGGAATAAGTCAGAGGCCCAGGCAGTATCTCTGGAGAAAAGGAATAGGTGACTTTTCGGGCCGAGACCCTTCTTCAGACTGAGAGTTCAGCCATGATCAGACTGATGATCAGCCATGATCATATTGATGATCAGCCATGATCATATTGAATGGCGGTTCAGGCTCGCAGGGCCGAATAGCCTACTCCTGCACCTATTTTCTATGTTTCTATGAGTCAGGGGAGAGGAAAACAGTGCTGGAGGAACTCAGCACTTTGCTGGAATAAATGCTAGACTTATCAGGGACACCCATTGTCAAATTATATGACAACGTCCTCTCCTCGCACATCATTATTGCTTCCATTCGAAGATAGTGAGGTGGGGAGAGTTAAAAATCACAGAATCATTTGCACACTAGTTCAAAACTGGTGGCAAATTGAGTTCAGGTAAAATAGTCAATAAAGTAGCAAAGAAATGATGGATGGATACAAATTAATTGGTGTTCTCCAGTACAGTGTGACCCACACAGGGTCTTCCTGTAACAATCAGCAACATTCGCCACACAGCCCAGCTTGTAGGGCAAAGAGCGACCAATAAAATATACAAATAAACGGGTGACAATTAAAATATGGGAAATGCTGTGTAAGATGCTGGCTGGGAGGGGGAGTGTGTCGAGGCTGAGCTGAGGAAGACAGAGTGGGTGCTGAGGCAAAGGTGAGTGCTGAGGGAGGGAGACCGGGTGCTGAGAGAGGATGGTTTGGTGCCGAGGGAGATTTGGTGCTGAGGGAAAGAGGAAGGGTGCTGATGAAGGGAGGATGGGTGCTGAAGGAGAATAGCTGCTGAGGGAGGTTGGGTGCTGAGGGGAA
This sequence comes from Amblyraja radiata, assembly GCF_010909765.2. NCBI lineage: Eukaryota > Metazoa > Chordata > Chondrichthyes > Rajiformes > Rajidae > Amblyraja > Amblyraja radiata. The sequence goes on along the minus strand of NC_045959.1, from coordinate 55,812,990 downwards.
GAAGGTGGGTGCAGAGGAAAAGACAGTAGGTGCTGAAGGAGGGTTGGTGAAGGAGGGTGGGTGCTGAAGGGAAGAAGGAGGGTGCAGAGGAAGGGACAGTGGGTGCTGAGGGAGGGTGGGTGCTGAAGGAGAGCTGGTGAGGGAAGGTGGGTGCTGAGGGGGGGGGGGGGGCGGGGTGCTGAAGGAGACGAGCTGCTGAAGGAGGGAGGGTGGGTGGGAGCCGAAATCGTGAGCTTACCTATCCCGGGCGCCACATAAATGAAGTAGAGGCAGGAGGAGGAGAGCGAGAAGAGGAAGATGAAGGCGAAGAAGGAACGGTTGGAGAGCCGCACCAGTCTCTTCAGCATCCTGCCGCCGGCTCCGCTCCACACGGGGGGGGGAGGGGGGAGGAGTTAACAGTGCGGAGGGGGCATGGTGGCCGGCCCGGGCCGTCTCTCTATCTCTCTCCGTCTGTCCGCCCGCCGCGGGAGGACGACGACGCTGCTCGAGCCCCGGGCGGGAGCGGGAGGGGGAGGGGGAGGGGGCACCTCGCGCGACGAGCGGCGTCGTCCGCGTCCTCGAGCAGAGGGTGGGAAGGGAGCAGGGGGCGGGGCCAGTGGGAGGCGGGGCCCGCAGAGTAGCCATGGAGACCCTCGACCGGCCCCTCTGTTGCGTCACACGCGCACGTAAGGACGCGCGTGCACGCACAGTGACGTTAGAAGCCGTTGGACGCGGGCGCGCGAGGGTTGTCGATGCGGGAAGGAGGAGCGAGAGGCGGCGGTGACGCCGGTGGGCAGGGCACGGTTAGTAGTGACGTCAGCTGGCGGGTGTAGACAGAGGGACCAGTGACGTCGTGTGGAGGAGGAGGTGTCAGGCGTGACTCAGCCGTCACAAGGTGGCAGAATGGATCAAGGTTGTCAAGGGTCTGACGAAGGATCTGGATGTAATACGCCGAAAAGCTCTTGGTAGAGCATCACTCAGCACTACGATGGTAGTGGACGTGCTAGTCGAGATGGAGATGCCGTTGGAGTGCATCTTTGTATGTGTTCATGTTTTGGCGATCTCTGATGCTGGCTGGTAGTTTGGTATTCCAATCCCTTGCTGTCTTGAAGAAAAACGAGTTAGAAAGTGCTAATGAAGTGCCGTGCGGACCAAAATTATTTCTATGTTTCGGGACATCTCGACCCGAAACGTCCCCCATTCCTACTCTCCAGAGATGCTGCCTGTCCCGCTGAGTTACTCCAGCATTTTGTGTCTGTCTTCTGTGACTTTGCTGTTCCTTCCTGCACATTTAGTTTGGTTTAGAGGCAGGGCTGGATTTAGATGAAGAGAGGCCTTAAGCTATTTCACTTGTGAGCCCCCCCCCCCCCCCCCCCCCCTCCCAATCCCCCACCACTACAAGACCATGACTATCCGACAGTGACAGTGTGACACTTTTAGATGTATGTTGTCATTAAACAATTGGTTTTAAAATACATATTGGATTCACCGCGGAGTGGGCGATGCCTTACCTGGATCGCCGTTTGAAGCTGGAGTGTTTTGCCTGTGGCAGGGATGGGGGTTGGGGCCGGAGGAAGGCAGGTGAGTGGACTGAGGACGAGGCAAAGTCTGGTGGAGGGGTGGTGGGTGGTCAGGGGGGAGGGGGGTATGAGGACTGTAGTGTGGGTGGGGAAGAGCTGGGGTCACATGGTTTGAGGGGAATGGGGAAGACCCAGTGGAACAGCCACTGAGGTTACCAGGGTTGGGGGGGCCTAGCACTAAGACCCAGCACAGTCAAACCCAGGGGAGTGGGAGTCTGCAGCGTAGAAACTTCAGGCCCGGTGCTGAGTCCAGGCTGCAGGTAAGGCGACTGCTGCGGGCTGCTGGAGGGCGGTGGAGTGGCCAGGGTCATCGGGCAAAGAATAGGAGGTCCCGGTGGGCAGATGGTCATTGTGGCAGCGAGGTGAGTAGGCCCCCCTAGATCTCGAGGCCCTAAGCTTATGCTTATATGTAAATCCGGCCCTGTTTAGAGGTACAGCACGGAAACAGACCCTTTGGCCCACTGTGTCCATGCCGACCAGTACGATAGCACCAACCTACACACCAGGGACAATTTACAATGTTACCTAAACCAATTAACCAACAAACCTGCACGTCTTTGTAGTGTGTGAGGAAACCAGAGCACCCAGAGAAAACCCATGCTGTTGATATAATGCTGTTTCTTCATTGTCACTTAATTAATTTATTACAAATATCTACCCAGTGCGGTGGAATGGAAGAAACTAATGCTACAAGTGAAAAGCCGACAGCAGTGAAGAAAGCGAATGGTATGTTATCTTTCATAGCAAAAGGATTTGAATATAGGAGCAGGGAGGTTCTACTGCAGTTGTACAGGGTCTTGGTGAGACCACACCTGGAGTATTGCATACAGTTTTGGTCTCCAAATCTGAGGAAGGACATTATTGCCATAGAGGGAGTGCAGAGAAGGTTCACCAGACTGATTCCTGGGATGTCAGGACTGTCTTATGAAGAAAGACTGGATAGACTTGGTTTTTACTCTCTAGAATTTAGGAGATTGAGAGGGGATCTTATAGAAACTTACAAAATTCTTAAGGGGTTGGACAGGCTAGATGCAGGAAGATTGCTCCCGATGTTGGGGAAGCCCAGGACAAGGGGTCACAGCTTAAGGATAAGGGGGAAATCCTTTAAAACCGAGATGAGAAAAACTTTTTTCACACAGAGAGTGGTGAATCTCTGGAACTCTCTGCCACAGAGGGTAGTTGAGGCCAGTTCATTGGCTATATTTAAGAGGGAGTTAGATGTGGCCCTTGTGGCTAAAGGGATCAGAGGGTATGGAGAGAAGACAGGTACGGGATACTGAGTTGGATGATCAGCCATGATCATATTGAATGGCGGTGCAGGCTCGAAGGGCCGAATGGCCTACTCCTGCACCTAATTTCTATGTTTCTATGTTTCTATCATCTTATCAAACCACGTATAAACCGATCCCATTCTTTAACTCATCAGTCTGAAGAAGGGTCTCCACCCGAAATGTCGCCAATTCTTTCTCTCCATAGATGCTGCCTCACCCGCTGAGTTTCTCCCGCATTTTTGTATACCTTTGATTTTTCCAGTATCTGCAGTTCTTTCTTAACCATTCTTTAAATCACTGTTTTTAGGGTCTCGTGTAAACGGAGATTTCCAAGGCAATCAGAAACGATCGACTTTATTTATGATAGACTGATTGTGCACTTAACTATCTTTTTTTAGATTCAGTAACGTTCCCACTTCAAAGCCTCGGCCTGATTTATCTCAAAACTGGATGGCGAAATTTGAAAATACATTGTTTATACTGAGCACACACACACACACACTTTCATGCACTGATACACACACAGACAACCTACACCTGAATCTTAGATCAGAAGAAGGGTACCAGCCCAAAACGTCACCCATTATTTTTCTCCAGAGATGCTGCCTGACCCAGAGTTACTCCAGCACTTTGTGTCTTATCTTCTATTAACACTGTTTGACCCATTCTTTCTTACTGTCAATTTGAGTTTATTATCATACATACAGTTATGGTGAGGCACAGATACAATGAAAATCGTGCTTGCAGCAGCATCACAAGCACAGTCTCAGCCAACACATAAAATCGTCAATTAAACATAAAATTACACATATTCTACAAGACTGAAAAGAAAATTCACTGTGCAAGAAATAAGACATTACAGCGAGACACTCCAAAAACGTGTAGATTTGTAGGTTAATTGGCTTCTGTAAATTGCAAATTGTTCATATGGCGTAGGATAGTGCTCGCGTATAGGGTGATCGTTTACAGCACAGACTCGGTAGGCCAAAGGGCCTGTTTCCATGCTGTTCCTCTATAGTCTAAAGTATAGAGAACAAGTCCGCGGTCGTTAAAGAGGTGGTCCGTAGTGTTCCATTGCAGAGGTAGGATTAGGGTTGTATGGGTCGGTTCAAGAACCTGATGTTTGTTGGAAAGTAGCTGTTCCTGAACCCAGACGTGTGGGACTTTAGGCCCACGGTAACAGTGAGAAGAGAGCACGCCCTGGGTGGTGGGGATCCTTGATGGTAGATGCCCTTCTTGAGGCAGCACCTAGTGTAGATCCTGATCCAATTTTAAATCAATTCAGTGTTTAGCAATAAGTACTCATTTTGTTTCTTGTATGCCGAGCAAGCCAGAGACAAAACCTGCCATATTAATTAAACATTTAAAAGGCAACAGAACATCTCTGCTGCCTCCATCAATATTTTATACTGCGTATTTTATTTGGACACGAGGATATTTTATAAAGGCTTCACGAGGGATGGCAAAATCCCATTGAGCCGAGCCTGGCAGTTAGCATGCAATGGAAATGTTTATTCATTTGTTCTACATCTCTCTATATCACCGTCATAATATCTCTCGTTTCCCTTTCCCCGACTCAGTCTGAAGAAGAGTCTCGACCTGAAATGTCACATGTTCCTTTTCTCCAGAGTTGCTGCCTGACCCGCTGAGTTACTCCAGCACTTTGTGTCTATCTTCGGTAATAAACCAGCTTCTGCTGATCCTTCCTACACACAATGCACAGTTGGCAAAGCTCCAGAGCTTCTCTAGCTGAAGCTGGTCCTTCACAGGAGGTCCTCTAACCAACAGCAGGACCTTCAGGAACTGGAAAGGTTTGCTCTTAATTAATCTTTAATTAGCATCCAGCATCAGACTAATTGTCACTCACATCCAAGGTTATAACCCTGTGATGTTCTCATTCTGTAGATAATTTGTTTTCCGAGCAGCACAGATTTGAGCGAGTAATTCAGACTTGAGAGTGCAGTAGAGTATTTCTATACCAAAGTATATCCTTGATAAGCAAGTGAACTATTAGAAATAGCCTACTGAGCCCACATGCAAGAGGCGCCATGTTTTGGAGCGATTTTCAGAGTCCAGTCCATACTCTAGTTCTTACGAGCGGTGCCTGTTCCAGACAAGTCCCAAGCTGCTGCTGGCCTGCAGCCATCTCCTTCCTTGAACACTACCCCCTCTCCTCATCCATCCACTTTTGTTTCCCTGCAGCTGACCTCGAGGGCATGTTAGTCAAGACCCCAGTTCCTTCTCTCCGACCGGCATCACTCCTCACCAATCACATCCATCGTCGTCGCCGGCTCCATCCTCCCTGTCTCTGGTCTTCGGGGGACGAACAGGGGCTGGCTCGATGGGCTCCCCCACCGAGGCTACGGTCTGCTGGGTCCTATGTGCAGGAAACCGGCTTGGCCACTACCTCCTGTACGCCGCGGTCCGCCGGGTCGTGTTCGAACACGGGGAAGTGGAGGGAGATGGAAAGACGAAGTTTTAGATTAAAACATTTTTTGAAGAACAGGCCATCTTCCCTTGGCCTGCTAAACTATCCATTGTACCTACAAATGGTGATAACCTTCATTGCTAAGCATGTAACATCTGCAGCGATCTTGGCCACTTCCATTCACAAGAGAAATGTGCCTTTTAATACACTCATAAGTCATAGGAGCAGATTTAGGCAATTCGAGTCTACACTGCCATTCAATCATGTCTGATCTCTTTCCTTCAATCCCACTCTCCTGCCTTTTTCCCCCATAACCTTTGACACTTGTATTAATCAAGAATCTGTCAATTTACGCCTTAAAAATACCCAATTACTTGGCCTCCACAGCTGTCTGTGGCAATGGATTCCACAAGAACTTCAAATTCCTGGGCGTGCATATTTCCAAAGATCTCTTCTGGTCCCAGAACACTGATGCCATCATAAAGAAAGCACATCAGCGCCTCTACTTCCTGAGAAGATCACGGAGAGTCAGTATGTCAAGGAGGACCCTCTCGGTAGAGGGCATGCTGACCGGTTGCATCGTGGTTTGGTTCGGCAACCTGAGCGTCCAGGAGCGGAAAAGGCTGCAAAAAGTTGTAAACACTGCCCAGTCCATCATCGGCTCTGACCTCCCTACCATCGAGGGGATCTATCGCAGTCGCTGCCTCAAAAAGGCTGCCAGCATCATCAAGGACCTACACCATCCTGGCCACACACTCATCTCTCCACTGCCATCAGGTAGAAGGTACAGGAGCCTGAAATCTGGTACATCCAGGTTCAGGAACAGCTTCTTCCCGACAGCCATCAGACTATTAAACACAACTTCAAACAAACTCTGAACTAGAACAGCCTATTGCACTTTATCTGTTTATTTATATATATACACACATATTCTATGGTATATGGACACACTGATCTGATCTGTATTTATGCCTACAATATTCTTTTGTGCTGCAGCAAGCAAGAATTTCAATGTCCTATCTGGGGCACATGACAATAAACTCTCTTGACTTGACAGTGTAGATCAGTGTCACTCATGTTATGAGTCATACTGTAGCTCTGCCTACTAGTTTAATAGCAAGCCTCCCTTCCCTTTCTTCCTCGGTCTAGAGTTATGTGTTAAGATGATGTTACCTATGCTGTAATGCTAATAAAAGAGCCCAACTACATGGTGTCAGAAAACTCGGATTCACTCCTTACCTAATTATATTGCTTTTATTTTAGTTTGTTGTTTTCTCTGGTATATGTTATACCATTGCTTTTGCTCTCAGGAAACCAGAGATCCTGGTGTTTGACAAAGACCTCGCAGAACGGTGGCGCATGTTTGAAGATTTCATCATTTACATAGATGCGGCTCACCCAGCTGCTGCTCCAGGCGTTCGTGCCTCGATCCTCCTTAATCTGATAGGCACAGAAGCTGCTCGGCATGCCAGAAGATTTCACTATGAACCAGCTAGGTTCGACCTGGTTGATGTCCAGATTGCTCCCACTGAATCTATCCGGGACCCCGAATGTTTGCTACGCAGGTATGTGAGTTAAGAACTAACTTAATCATGGTTCAACAATAATTTTCACGAAGCCAGAGGCTTGGCGAACCGATTGAAACTTATGTTAGTGCTTTGAAGCACATTGCCAGTCGATGCAATTTTGGGAATTTATGTGACAGCTTAGTCCGTGACCTTAGTCTATGGTTTCCGCTATGATAAATTATGGGACGAATTACTGAGAGATACTGAGCTTACTCTAGAGACTGTTGAAAACGGCTGCCATGTTGCTGAAATGGCTGATGCTCATACAAAAGTTTTAGGATATGGCCCCCACTCTGCTCACAACATTAATGTTGTCGGCACACCTTATCAAGCCTCTCGCCGTTCTCCCCAAGTGCCCAACAGCTCTATCATTAAATTCATAGACAATTGTTTTAACTGTAGGGGTTCGCATGTTGCAGTTCTTGACCATTGCCCTGCGTATGGAAAATGTTGTCGTTTCTGTAACAAAAGGAACCACTGCTTCAAATGATGCCGCTCGCGTAGCAAGTTCAAATAAGACAATCTATCAATTCACTTGACCATGAGAGCCTGCTCTCGAAACACTCTCAACCAGCTCCCACGGATTTGCAGGCTGCTAGCGAAGGTTTTGATTTAGATGTTCACTCCCTGTCTGATTTACCACATAAGCTTCAAGATCCCAAGGTCGCTTTGCTCATTAAAGGCAAGAATTTTTTTCTGAAAGTTGATATGGGCGCCAGGTGTAATGTCATGTGTCTGAGTTGAAAAATATATGAGACTATCACTCCTACGGCTGCTCCCATTTGCAGGAAGTCCAGTGCACCCTATCGGTTGCACAAGTCGAGTTATGCTGCTGTCTTAATTCACGTGTCCAAAACCTTAGTTTCTATGTTGTTTGTGAGAATGTGCCGACCTTGCTGTCAATGCTTGTCACGACCTGGGGCGTGTCTCTTTCAGTCCTCCTGTTTGTCATCTGACCGCAACCTGTGACTTTACTCAACAAATCTTGACACAATACAAACCTTTTTTAGATGGCAAGCTGGGCAGGTTGCCTGTTAAGTGCACAATTACGATTGACCCTGAGGTACTCCCAGTTGTTCGTCCAGCACACAGGATTCCCCATGCCATGCGGGACCGTGTTCAAAGTGAAATCAGCTGAATGGTGTCTCTAGGTGTAATTGCCCCCACCGCTGGCCCTTCGGATTGGGTCTCGACCATGGTTGCGGCAACAAAGAAGAATAAGGACAAAATACGGATTTGCATCAATCCCAAGGACTTAAACACAGCCATTAAACGACCTCACTATACCATGCGCACTGTGGACGAAATTGCAGCACAGCTGGCTGAACTAGAGTACTAGATGCCACAGTACTAGATGCCAAGAGTTCATTCTGGCAGATTCCGCTGGAACGCAACTCCTCTTCAGCACACCATTCGGGCAATACACATTTATTTGCATGACTTTTGGCATAAGCTCTGCTAGTGAAGTATTTCAACGAGCTATGGAGCAATTGTTTGCAGGTTACCCATGTTCCATTGTAGTGGATGACATCCTCGTTGCTGGATGAACTGTCGAAGAACACGATGCTAATCTGACAAAGGTCCTAGACTGTGCCAATGCCGTCAACCTCAAAAATGCAAATTCAGGGTAAGTGAGGTGAAATACATAGGCCATGTGTTCACTAAGAACGGCCTAAAAACGGATCCGTCGAAAACCAGTGCCATCAATGAGCTCCCAGCACCCACAGACGTGCTCAGTCTGCAGAGATTCCTTGACATGGTTAACTACCTGAGCAAATCTATTCCGGACTTCAGTGAAATATCAGCCCCGCTGCGCCAGCTTACCCACAAAGACACTGTTTTGGGCCTGGCACAAGCAGCAGCACAGGGCGTTCGACACTCTTAAGCAGCAGATGTCTTGTGCTCCTACTCTCGCCTATTTTGATCCTAAATGACCGGTCACACTGACTTGTGACGAATCACAACATGGACTTGGCGCAGCATGTCTTCACAATGATGGTAGCAGCAACAAGCCTATTGCCTATGCCTTGCACACCATGACTGACACAGGACAACGCTATGCCCAAATTGAAAAAGCGCTGCTAGCGGTCGTTTTCGCCTGCAAGAAATTTGACGACTATCTTTGGACATACGGTCACGATTGAAACTGACCACCAACCTCTGTTCAGCATCTTTAACAAATCGATTCATGCCTTTCCAGGTTGCCTTCAACGGACTTGGAGCACGGCTGGCCAGACAAACACTACAATATACCGCTGCAAGTTCGGCCCTTCTTTGCCGTCCGCAATGAGCTAGTACTGCAGGATGGCATTATCGTAAAAGGCCATAAGGCTGTAGACCCTGCTTCGCTGCACAGCAAGTATTTTAACGCTGTCCATGCAGGGCACCCAGGCGCAGAAGCCACTGTCTTACGAGCAACAAACATGTTTTACTGGCTGAATACGTCCTCGAGAATGTGGCATCCTGTGCAGTGTGTAACATCTTGGCACCTCATCAACAAAAGCAACCACTTCTCTCACATCCGGCTCCTGCCCTTCCGTGGTCTACAGTGGCAACTGACATATTTGAGTGGAATGGCAAGCAATACCTGGTTTGACATTGATTTTCTTTGCAGTCCTACTTCTCGCGGGGTAGCTTTAAAACATTTTGCAGCCCCTGGAGCCCCTTGCATACTGCTATCTGATAACGGCAGCCAATTTACCATCCAACACTTCAAGGAGTTTGCTGCATGCTGGGGTTTTCGCCACATCACCAGTCGCCCTGAATATCCAGTCGAATAGACTAGCTGAACGGGTCAAAAGTGCCAAACAGCTCATGGAACGATCCCACAGAGCTAATTCCGATGTGTACCTGGACCTGCTCAACCTACGCAACATCTCCCGCGACCCCATCTTGGGTTCAACTGCTCAACGCTTATTGTCAAGACAGACCCGAGCCACAGTGCCTGTGGCTGATCAGGCATTGATCCCGCAGTTGGTCCCACCATCGGAAGTCCAGTCCAGGCTGCAGCAAAAGCGTGACATTCAAAAACAGTGGTATGACAAAACAAGCAGGCCGCTGCCACCATTAACCAAGGGGCAGGTGGTTCGTTTGCAAATCGACAAAGGTCATGACCGTATCGGTGTAATTTCTGAAACTGCCTCAGAGCCACGCTCATACTTGGTCAGTGTGGATGGCGGCACCTACAGACGCAAGACAACATATCCTGCCTGCGAATGAGCCGGCTCCACCTCCGTATTATCCGGACCGTACAAAGTGTACTTCCGTCCACATCGGTCCGTCTGTACCAGCACAACAACCCACTTCTGAAACGTCTGCTCTGCCAGTGGCGACGCCTCCTCCGCCTGTGCTAAAGTCCCCTGTTTCATCACCGGGAATCACCATGTCAGGTGGCGGTTTCAATCTCCGCCACCTGACATGCCACCGACTCTGTCCCAGATGGCACAAAATTGAGATGGTTTATATCGCACACGTGCTGGTCGTGTTTGCAAGCCCACTGTGAAGTACCCGGGCTATGTTTGACTTTCCTCCGGGTGTTTATAGTTTCCTTCCACATCCCCAAAGACTCTGAAGAAGGGTCCAGACCGAAAACGTCACACATTCCTTCTGTCCAGAGATGCTGCCTGTCCAGCATTTTGTGTCTCTCCCCAAAGACAAGCAGGTTAATAGGTTAATTGGCCCTCGTTAAAATGCCCTTGGTCTGTGGGGAGTGGATGATAAAGTGGGATAACATAGAACTAATCTGTGAATGGTGTATCTTTCAACTGAATGCTCCTAATGGATTAAGGCATAAGAATACAAAACAGTCAGTCCGAAGCAAACACTTGTATATGGGTTATATTTTATTCTATTTACAGACATTACCTATAAATATAATACATCATTTCTTGAAAAGACATCTGTTTTAAGTCTGTGGACATTAAATAACACATTGAATTTGCAGAGTTCCATTATAATGTAGCTAGCTGGTTCCACCTCATAACACTCTGTGGATGTGGAAAAAGACTAGACTTTCAGTCAAATTAAACCAAACCGAGAGAGAAAAATCAAACAGAGACTTGCTTCATTATTCAGCTTATTGTAGACCTGAGATAGTGAGAAACACATCAGGAGGTAAAAAGTGGCGGGGATCCAAGACATCAAGCAATATTTAAATTTATACTTCAAAAAAGAAAAAGGTGGAACGCAAAAAAAAAAGATTTATTGGGAGATTTGTTGCAGCAGTGAATTGTTAGTAAGTGCAATTAATGCAATCCCCCCACCCCACTCTCACCACAAACTACACCTCAGAAGTGATCGATGTGGCTCAGGTGAGTCACCCAAGGACTCCAGGCAGACGGGACAGTAAGCTGGAGTTGGAAAAGCCACCATCTCAGGGACAAGTGACAGTCATCCTAAGACCAGCAGGAGTCCCAGTCTGTGTCCAATACTCACGTCTCAATAAAAAATGTTCAACCACAGCAGAGGTGAACAACAAATTTTTTTCAGAACATATTACAAATCGAGGACATACAATCCCATGTGTCTTTTGTTGTGAAAGACTTGAAAAATAATTTTGGGGGGGGGGGGGTGGTCTCTCAGTTCCCCTCCACGTTCCACCCCCCCCCCCCATCACGCCCCCCTCCCCCCCGCCCCCCCCCCCCACCCCACCCCAATCATCTGTTCTGTACAATTTTGTTTTCAATATTAGTTCGGAAGTTGAAGGTGCAAAGTGGAACCGCATGGGATTTTTCACTGGTAGCCACAAAAGGAAGAGGGCAAAGTTGGCGTTCCCAGAGGAGGGGTCAGGCGAGATGTTGGCACTGGCTGGTCTGATGGTTAGACGCTGTTGATGATGATCAGGGCCGGGCTGGAGTTCTGCTGGCTGGTCTCACACTGCACATTCTGGTCGGCCAGCTTGGCAAAGACCCGCGGCGTGCCCAGGTTGTAGACACCGGCGTGGACAAAGCAAGCCTTCAACGCCACCGTATGGACCTCCTGCCCCTTCAGCTGGATCTTGTAGGTGGTCTGCCCCAGCCAGGTGAATGAACCGTGGACCTCCAGCATCTCCGGGCTACAAGGAAGGACAGGGTAGAGTCATGAAATGAACAAGGAACGGTCATCCTGGAATTGCTACCATCTACCTCATTGGAGACCCTCGGACAATCTTTAATCTGACTTTACCTTGCTAAAAACATTAGGTAGACAAAAATGCTGGAGAAACTCAGCGGGTAAGGCAGCATCTATGAAGCGAAGGAAATAGGTGACGTTTCAGGGTCGAGACCCTTCTTCAGACTGATGTGGGGGTGGGGGGGCGGGAAGAAGAAAGGAAGAGGCGGAGACAATGGGCTGTGGGAGAGCTGGGAAGGGGAGGGGAAAGAAGAAGAAAGCTGGGACTACCTGAAATTGGAGAAGTCAATGTTCATACCGCTGGGTGTAAACTACCCAAGCAAAATATGAGGTGCTGCTCCTCCAATTTACGGTGGGACTCACTCTGGCCATGGAGGAGGTCCAGGAAAGAAAGGTCGGGTTCGGAATGGGAGGGGGAGGGGGAGTTGAAGTGCTGAGCCACCGGGAGATCAGGTTGGTTATTGCGAACCGAGCGGAGGTGTTGGGCGAAGCAATCGGCAAGCCCTAGCTTGGTCTCACTGATGTAGTGCAGCTGACACCTAGAATAAAAACATTATTTTCTTTATCATGCTTCTGTCGACCGTGGACGGCCCGACTGTAATCATGTCTAGTCTTTCCGCTGACTGGATAGCACACAACAACAAAAAGCTTTTCACTGTTCCTCAGTGCTCATGACTAAACTAAATTAACTATACTCAATTTGATACAGTGAGAATGCGGGGAAAATGTTCATAAGGGTGTTGTCGGGACTGGAGGGCTTGCGTTATAATAAGTTTAGATGGCCTGAGTCTGTTTTCATTGAATAGAACAGTACAGCACAGGAACAGGCCCTTCAGCACACAATGTCTGTGCAGAGCATGATGCCAAGACTAACTCTTATCTGCCTGCACATTACCCATATCCCTAATATCCTGCATATCCCAGTGCCCAAGCAAAAGCCTCTCAATGCCACAATCATATCTGCCTCCTCCTCCACCACGTTTGACTGTGTTCCAGGCACCCACCATCCTCTGTTTTTCAAAAAGCACATTTGCCCCGCACATCTCCTTTAAAATTTGCCCCTCTTATCTTATATCCTCTATTTATTGCCATTTACACCCTGGGAAAAATGTTCTGACTGTCTATTCGATCTATGTCACTCAATTTTATATACATCTATCAGCTAAGAAACTAGTAAAAGGTGAAACTTGAAAAGCTTCAAGCAATGAGTGTTTCATATTAAGAATGATATTCTGGGCAGAATAACAGATCTTTAGAATACTGATATTAAAACACTGGATCAGAACATAGGGTTTATTTACAAAAGGGATTATTGAGCTAGTAGTAAAGAGTGCAAAGAAGATTTACAAGGATGTTGCCAGGACTTGAAGGCCTGAGTTGAAGTGTGAGGTTGGGCAGGCCATGACTTTATTCCTTGGGAGCACAGGATATTGAGGGGTGATCTTATAAGGGTGTATGAAATCATGAGGGGAAGCGATAGGATAAATGCAGAGTATTTTACCTAGGGTAGAGGAATCAAAAAACAGACGGCAAAGGTGAGAGGGAACAAGATTTAATCGGAACCCATGGGGAAACTTTTTCACACATAGTTCGGTGAGCGTATGGAATAAGTGGCCAGAGGAGGTTGTTGACGCAGATACTGTAACAGCATTTTTTTTTAAACTTGCGGGACAGGTGCATGGAGAGGAAGGATATGGATCAAATGTTGGGAAATGGGACTGCCTTAGATGGGGCGTCTTGGTCAGCCTGGACGAGTGGGGCCGATGGGCCTCTTCCTATGCTGTATGACTCAAGTTGGGTTTTTGAACAAAATGTCTGGTATCTGTTATTGCTCCTGTTGTATTTCCAAACTCCTGTTATCAGGTTGCTACGGTTGGAACTGCATTCACGTACTTTGAATCATTAGCCCAAGACATATCCAACTTGGTGCTTACTCAACCACTTTAATTTATTGTCACATGTATCGAGGTACAGTGAAAAGCCTTTTTGTCACGTGCTATCCAGTCACGGAGACATTATTCATGATTACAATCGTGACGTCCACAGTATACAGATAAAGGATAAAGGGAATAACATTTAATGCAAGATAAAGAGGATGCTTGTATCCATCGTAATGCAAGATAAAGTCCAAGTAAAGATAGTCCAAGTGTCTCTAATGAAGTGGCTGGAAGGTCAGAACTACTTTCCAGATGGTGAGGGGATGGTTCAGTACTCGTGATCAAATAAATTTGTGAGTCAGTCAAATAGACCTGCATGCAGTGTTTAGTTTAGAGATACAGCGCTGAAACAAACTCTTGGGCCCACCGAGTCCGCGCTGACCACCAATCACTCCGTACACTAGCACTATCCTACGCACCAGGGACAATTTACAATTTTTACTGACGCCAATTAACCTACAAACTTGTACGCCTTTGGAGTGTGGGAGGAAACCGGAGCACCCGGAGAAAACCCACACGGTCACGGGGAGAACGTAGAAACTCTGTACAGATAACAGCTCTAGTCAAGATTAAACCTGGGTCTCTTGGCACAGTGAGGCAGCAACTCTACCACTGCGTCACTGTGCCACCCACTGTGAAGCAACGTGCGATGTTACCTTGTGGCCTTGTGCCGCAGGTCCACGATAATGTCCACTTCGATCTGACAGCAGTTGAACAGAACAAGGGTTACGGGGACTAAACACAAACTGTGGAGTAGAGAAAAAAAACATTTCAAAATATGTTACGCAAATCCTTCTGTGCAAGCATAGCTGGGTTTAACGTTGAGTTAAAGGCTGCATTAGTACAGCATTTTTTGTTTGTACAGGTCCACCACCGATTTTCCGGCAAATGGTGGTCCGGCACCTCCTTTAATTCGGACAGAATTCGAGAGTACACTTGAAATTGTCGTGGTTTACATGACTCAAATTAAAGATATAAATGACACCGACACGGAGAATTCTTCAAGAAGACGAGAAGCCTTTAATTTGCACAAATCTGGGCCTGGAACATTCAGAGATAGTACAGCTCGGCCACTCTCCAAATGTTCTCTGATCCATCCTTTCATGCAGCGTTTTATTATAATTTCAGTTCTTATCTTTGGCTGCTTAGCATGCATGTTTTTACCAACTTTAACCTCTTACTGTCCTTGCCTTTTATCTCCAATCTCTGAGTTACCATAATGTTCTAAACTGAAGCAAAAATAAACTAAGCAATAACATGTTTTTGGGCCTTGACTTCTGAGCACACAAAAATAGCTGACATCTGCGAGCTTTACTAATTGTTTTTAAACATATTGGTAAGATTTAAGAAGTAACGTGTTTCTTCTATATACATTCTATATAACTTCTATAAAATCTCCCCTCAAAAATGTGGTGCCTAGACAGCCGATGTCGATCTCATTGGGACTTCTGCAACTGATTGGCAGGTTGAATTTGCCTCCTGCGGCTGGGGCTCGGGATAGCCGGCAGATCCGTTAACGTGGCAGACTTCAAAGGCCGACTTTGCGGACCGGTATCTCTGCTCCTTGGTGGGCGAGGAAGACCGTTCCGATACCGTTGGACTCCTCTCAGAGGCTGTGACTTCTGATGGTCCGGCAGAACGGATAATATCCATAAGACACAGGAGCTGAAATAGGCCATTGGGCCCATTGAGTCTACTCTGCCATTCAATCACAGCTGATCTATTTTTCCCTCTTAACTCAGAAACACATTAGTCTACAGCATTTATGGGGGGGAAATCACAAAGTGCTGGAGTAACTCAGCGGGTCAGGCAGCATCTGAGGAGGAAATGTACAGGTAACATTTTGGTTCGGGAGCATTCTTCAGCCTGAAGAAAGTTTCTCCAGCACTGTGTTTTGCTCAATATTTTATCATCTGCAGTTCCTTGCATCTCCTTATAAGTGGAGAATAAGTCGTTATTACAAAATTTTGTGCATAACCAGTCAGTTCAGCAATGATCAGATAATTTATGCAAATTCTCTCAGGGTCCCTGTGGTATTTATCTTTACCATTTTATTTTCTTTCACTAACTTGCTTGTTAGTTCAAATCGTTCCCATGTTTTCACTTTAGTTTTTATGGCCTTCGCTCACAATTCTTATTTTAAACAATGCCAAGTGTCTACCTGCTGCTCAACTGGTCAATGCTCAATAAAATATCTGATTAAGTGGTTATAAATGGAATTTGGGATTTAAAAAAATCTATTATAATCATGTTTTTTTCACAAGTAACTACAGATACGAGTTTACAAAAACAAAAATAGTGGACTAACTCAACGGGTCATGCAGCATCTGTGGAGGACATCTTGGGTTGAGAAAGCTGGCAAACTGGTGGGGGTGGGACAAAGCCTGGCCAGAGATAGGTGGATCTCGGTGTGTGGGGTGTGATTGGCAAATGGGTGAACAAAGGCTAGATATATAAAGTAGACAAAGGGTGTAAGATAAGGAGAGAAGAGTGAAGCCAGACTCCCCGATGGATTGCAACATTGTCGTGGTCGGGGAGCTTGTGTGTCTCAGTGACCCCTAGAGCTATGCCAGCGGGAGATTCGTCTCCTGTTAGGGTCTCCCATGCTGGACAGGTCGAAGGGTAGAGGCGAGACAAAGAGCGATCCACTGGTCCTCCAGGTTGGGGGTTGAGCACAGGGCTAACAACCCTGTCCCGTAAAACAAATATGTTACGGAAACAGCAACTGAAGGAATCAACACTACTGGGCGTGATGGACTTCCAGGGCTATCGACAGATGCTAGGATGAATGTCAATGATGAAAGCCGAAAGGAAGCCACTTGCAGGAAGGTGGAAGTTCAAAATGCCAAACATAAGACTAGGATAGGTTTGTGGAATGTGCGAACAATGTACAACACAGGGAAACTAGCACGTGACATCAGAGATGAGACGCTACAACCTAGATATTCTTGGAGTAAGTGAAAGTAGATGGATGGGATCAGGGAGACTTAGGGCCAGCACAGGGGAGACAATGTTGTACTCAGGAAGGGATGATGAGAATCACAGAGAAGGAGTAGCCATAATTTTAAAGAAATTAGTAGAGAATAGTTTGATAGAGTGGGAACCTGTCAGTGGGAACCTGCCAATTGATAGAGTGGGAACATGAAGATCAGAATTGGGGGGGGGGGGGTAATTAATACAACCATCATCCAGTGTTATGCTCCAATAAACAATTGTGATGATCGTGTTAAGGATGAATTCTATGAGCAACTACAGGCTGAGTTAGAAAACACACCAAGACATGACATGAAGATTGTGATGGGAGACTTGAATGCCAAGGTTGGAAACAACAACACAGACCAGGAAAGAGCTATGGGGAAAAAAGGGCTGTGGTACTATGAATGAGAATGGAGAGAGACTAATAGATCTCTGCACCACTTACAATCTAGTACAGGTGCACAACCTTTTATCCGAAGATCCAAATAACGAAAACCTCCGAATAGCGGCCATTTTTTCGGTCCTTGAAGAAAGGTCCTTGAAAACGTTCACCGAGGGCGGCCCGCAGAGGTGACAGCGGAACCTCCAGTCGGTCCTCGAAGAAAGGGGAACTAAATCCCCATTCATAAAAGAGAAGATGAGGGTATATTGCGCGGGAGGGTTAATAATTGACAATATGCTGCTGCCTGCCCGCTGAATTAAAAAGTTCTCACGGTAGACTCACGATACACAGTGTTTCGTGAGTCTTGCGTGGGAACTTTTTAACTCAGCGGGGCAGGCAGCAGCAGATTGTCGCTCGCTTCAGTATCACCCCACCTACACCCCTCTGCTTCCCGGCCATGTGTGTGACCCTTTCCCTCCCCTCTCCAGCTCCCCGCCCATTGCACCGGCGCGGGGGCTTTGCACTGTCTTCACGTCGGCGATTGCAGCAGGACCGTGTCAGGACAAATTGGACACCGACCACCAGGCCCACCGCAAGCACGGAGATCCCAGAGACCCACAGCCAACAGCAGCCCAGCCCAGCCCCACTCCAACTACAGAGGAACCTGGGTTGCGGATGACGGGGCGCAGCTCGGGGCGTCGTAGGGGCCCATCGGGGAGCGGCCACTCAAAGCCACGCCGGGAGATGTAGGGCCCTGCCCCGGTCTTGATGTTGGAGCCCCCGGCGGGCGCTAGCAAGTCCGCGGCAATTTACAGTCGCGCCGGGCGTTGTAAGGCCCCCCTCCAGGTCACTCTCAACCTCTATGATGTTTGCTCTCAACCCCGTAATTCGGGCGGGAGAAGTCGCCGCTGCCGGTGCCCCGCAAAGCAGTCTCCCACCGGAGACCCGCGAGCTCCCGGTGTCACCATCCACCGGAGTCGGGTCGCAGCAGCTCGCCCCCGCAACTCTCCACGCTCCGAAGCTGGCTAGCTCCACGGAGGTAGGTCCGTAGGTCCACAGCTCCCACCGCCGCCCACCGACCCCCAGGCCCACTGCAAGCACGGAGATCCCAGAGACCCACAGCCAGCAGCAACTCCAGCCCAGCCCCGCTCCAACTCCAGAGGAACACGTAGGGGCAGAAGCTGATGGTGTGCAAGGTACGTCTTGTTCTTGGGGTGGCGGATGAGGGGGCGCAGCTCGGGCTGTGGGCGAACTGCCACTTGTCGCTGTAGCGGCCAAAGATCATAGAGGAGCTCCTCTATGATCTTTGGTAGCGGCCCATCGGGGAGCTGATTCCTCTGGAGTTGGAGGGGGAGGGGGGTATTGTGCTGTTTGATCGCCCCCTGCTATCCCAGGGACAGGGAGACACAGCGGCTTTTTAGACTGGTGGGCAATCACTTCCAAAGTTCTGCCCACACAGTCAGTACACTTCTCCTACACTGTATTTCATACAAACATTTATTCTGCAAGAAAAAACGACATTGAAGACTCAAACTCGCGATCGAGTAACTGCCAGGATCAAGGCGCAAACTCGCGACCTTGCGGATATGAGCCGAGCACTCTACCACTGAGCCAGCCATTAAAATCTACGCTAAAAAATTTCCATTCCGAAGACCGACAAATTCTGAATTACGAAAAGTGTCTGGTCCCAAGGCTTTCGGATAAAAGGTTGTGCACCTGTAATTGGAGGGACCCTCTTTCCGCACAGAGATATCCACAAACTGACATGGTACTCTCCAAAATGAAAGGATAAGAATCAGATAGACCACTTGATGATTAACGGCACATGGAGACGCTCATTACTTGATGTTAAGGTTAAACGGGGAGCTGATGTTGGTAGTGACCACCACCTAGTCCTGGCTGTTCTCAAAGTAAAACTGAGGAAAACAGAGAGCAAAAAGACAGACAGGCAACAGTTTGACATTGAGAAACTACATGACCCAAAAGTGAAAGGCTCTTTCGTGTTACAATTAAGGAACAGGTTTCAGGCACTAGCAGATATGGATGATCACACAGAGCCAAATGCAAATTATATTAATACTGTGTGGGAACAAACCAAAATAGCTTATGTGAAAACCAGTGAAGCCTGCCTGGGGTTTAAGCAGAAGTCAAAAAAGGAGTGGATGACTGAAGACACATGGCAAACCATTGAAAATAGGAGAAAATTAAACAAGCAAATAAATGAGACAAAGTCCAAACGGTTGCAAGAAAGATACAAGATGCAGTACCAAGAAGCAAACAAAGCAGTTCAGAGGAAAGCCAGAGCTGACAAACGGGTGTACCTGGAAGATCTTGCTAATAAAGCAGAAGATGCAGCTAAGAAAGGGGAGCAAGGGAAGGTCTACAAGATAACCAAGATAATCTGTGGCAAAAATCGTCAAACGACTGAGTTACCAATTGTAGACAAAAAGAGCCGACTCCTAACAACAGAAGCAGAACAAGAAGCTCGCTGGATGGAACACTTTAATGAAGTACTGAATAGATCACCGCCCATAATAAAGGCTAACACCCAACAAGCAGAGGATGACTTGGACATTAGCACTGAACCACCAACTTAGGAGGAAATTGTTACAGCCATTATGTCTCTCAAAAGTGGAAAAGCCCCTGGCCAAGATAACCTCAATGCAGGACTGTTCAAGGCAGACCCAGAACTTGCAGCTGACGTATTTGTACCACTATTCACAGCTATTTGGGAAAGGAAGGATATACCTGATGACTGGTCAGAAGGAGTCATCATTAGGATACCAAAGAAAGACAACTTAAGAGAGTGTAGCAATTGGAGAGGGATCAGATATTTGCCCTTCGTAACATTATAGAACAGTGTACAGAGTGGCAGAGACAGATATACATCAACGTTGTTGATTTCGAGAAAGCATTTGACGGCATCCACCGAGTCAGCCTCTGCGGCATACTACGAATGTATGGGTTCCCACAGCATATGGTCAAAGTAATTAAGAGCTTCTACGCCAACGTCTCTTGCAGAGTGGGGAACAGTAACCTACACATTTCAGGTGAAGACAGGAGTCCGACAAGGGTGTGTGATGTCAGCGCTACTCTTCAATATTGTTATTGACTGGGTGATGCGTCCCGAGGACCAAGCAAGAGGCATATGATGGGCCCTCTTCTCAGCATTGGAAGACCTTGATTTTGCTGATGACTTGGCTCTGGTCTCCCACACTCACAAGCACATGCAGGAAAAAAACATGCCGTCTCAGTGACTTTGCACAACAAATTGGCCTGGAGATAAACCAGAAAAAATCTGAAGTAATGACACTTAACATCCAAATCCCCATGACAATCCAAGTGAATGGAAAGGATCTTCCCATAGCTGAGGAGTTTACCTATCTTGGTAGCAAAGTCAGACACGATGGCAGAGCACACAATGACATCAACAACCGGCAAAACAAGGCTAGGAATGTTTTCAGAATGCTAAACAATGTATGAAGGTCCCAGCAATACAGCACCAAGACCAAGCTGAAGTTATACCAGAGCCGTGTCCTCTCCACCCTCTTATATGGCTCGGAATGCTGGAGAATGACAGCGAGCGACATCAACCAGCTGTCGGTCTTCCATACAAAGAACCTGAAAAGAATCCTTAGAATATTTTGGCCAAACACCAAATCCAACCAAGATCTCCTTGCTCAATGCCAACAAGAGAGCATGGACACCATCATTATGAGAAGGCGCTGGAACTGGATTGGCCATATACTGAGAAGAGAACCAGACAGCATCACAAGAATAGCCCTGCACTGGACACCGGAAGGGAAACCAGGGGCCACAGTCTTAGAATAAAGGGGAGGCCATTTACAACTGAGGTGAGAAAAAATATTTTCAACCAGAGAGTTGTGAATTTGTGGAATTCCCTGCCACAGAGGGCAGTGGAGGCCAAATCACTGGATGGATTTAAGAGAGTTAGATAGAGCTCTAGGGGCTAGTGGAGTCAAGGGATATGGGGAGAAGGCAGGCATGGGTTATTGATTGGGGACGATCTGCCATGATCACAATGAATGGTGGTGCTGGCTCGAAGGGCCGAATGGCCTCCTCCTGCACATGTTTTCTATGTTTCTATGATCTATCTTTCACCTCTCAACACCATTCTCCTGCCTTCTCCACATAACTTGTGACACCCTTACTAATCCCAGAGTAGGAGAATGAAGAACCAGAGGACATAGTTTTCAGGTGAGAGAAAAAGATTTAATAGAAATCTGAAGGGCACCTCTCATAAGAACTGGAGCATGGAATTTGAAAATATCGCCAAAACAAAGCACCTTATGCATGTGGGCTCTGTGGACTATTTCTGTAAACTTGCTAATCGAGGATCAGGTGTATGGAAATGCTCTACCGGACTGTTTGTAAGAAAAATAAACTCAAGTGTTAGCACTCTGGACATGTGATAAAAAAAGCAACATTGAACTTGACAAACGTACTTCTGGAACAAGGCTAAAGTATGGATGTTTACACAACTTCCAATTGAGTCATCTTCATTTACAAACCTTTTTTGATGAAATGAGTGGTCATAGTACTCTGGGTAATGAAGGCTAATCTTAATGAGATGTGAAAGTTGTTCCAGGCTTGGTCTTGCAGGGAGCTGTGGCTGTTCTAGTCGGATGAATTTCAACAGAACCATTTCCTGCGCTTCCTGGAATATCCAGGAGAAAAATAACATACATAAATACCTTTATTACAAGTTCTACAACATAACAATGAAAACATAACCTAACTTTATTTAAGCTGTAACAAAAGCATGATCTGGTTTGCACCTATGACCCTAGTTGAAAGCAAATATATACTTCGCCAAATCAAGGTAGTGCTGATAGCAGGATCATCTTCCCACTACCGTGTTACAGTAAACTTCAGAGATACAGTGCGGAAATAGGCCCCTTGGCCCACCGAGTTTACACCGACCATCTACACTATGACCATTCCACACTAGTTCCATGTAATCCCTCTTTCTCTTCCACTCTCTATGTATTAGAGGACAATTTTACAAGAGGCCAATCAACCTACAAACCTGAAAGTCTTTGGGATGTGAGAGGAAACCGGAGCAGCCAGAGGAATCCCACACGATCACAAGGAGAGTTGTGAATTTGTGGAATTCCCTGCCACACAAGACAGTACTTGAGGTCAGAATCAAACCGGGGTCTCTGGCAATGTGAGGCAGCAGCTCTACCAGCTACTTCACTGTGCCCTTATTTCATTTCTTCCCCATTTACTAAAACTATTTTCTATACCTCATTAGTCATCCTTTAACATTAAAATGTTCTCAGTTTGTGGTCTGCCACTGACCTTTGCTGCATTAGAGAGGGCAGAACAATGGTGCAGCTGGTAGAGCTGCTGCCTCAGCACCAGAGACCAGAATTCGATCCTGACCTTCGGTGCTGTCTGTGTGGAGCTTGCATGTTTTCACATGACCCTGTGGGCTTCCTTCAGGATGCTCCGGTTTCCTCTCACATCCCAAAGAAATGTGGGTTTGCACGTTAATTAGCAATAAATAAATCTGTAAAATTGCCCCTGGTGTTTTGGGGATGGATGAGAAAGTGGGATAATACAGAACTTATGTGAACGGGTGATCAGTTTCGTTCACAGTTACAGCATGGAAACAGGCTCTTCATCCCACTAAGTCCACACCGACCATGGATCACCCTTTCATACTAGTTCTATGTTATCCCACTCTCTCATCCATTCCCTACACACTTGGGGCAATTTGCAGAGGGCCAATGAATCTATAAACTCGCACGTCGCCTTTGGGGATGTTGGATGAAACCAGAGCACACAGAGTAGGTATGTTGCAAAGCCTACCTGAAGCGTCTTTGAAAATCTGCCGCTGCGGGTGTGCGCGATTTTGGCGCCGTTTAGAGGGGGTGGGTTTAAAACGCGATTTTCTCTAGGCTGTTCAAATCGAAGATGTTCAGCCTAGTTAATTATTAACGAAAAATCGCTGGAAGACCCCGTTGCAAAAGCTATTATTAGGTTTAAAGGCCTTGAATAATAGTTATAGTAGTTTAAAAATCAATCTCTAAACCCGCGACCGCCAGCAACCGCAGGGTCTCATAAAGCAGACAGCTGAAGGTAGGTTGTATATTTTTACATTAAAAAGGGCTTCTAAAGATCCCTTTATACAAAGTTTAATATTGCGAGTAGCTCATTTTGGGCCCATTATATCGCGCAGTATTTTTCTGGGCATTTGGGGCACAAATCTACCGCAATGTGAACGTTCTAAACCAGCGCGTTCCACAGGGACCCACTGGAAGCTGATTTAAATGGGCATTTATTTACAGCAATTGAACACTGAATTCCTTCCATTTGGCCTATAAATTAATGTAAATGAGATTTTAAAATCATGTTTTATTGTGAATTATTTGTGAATATTATTTGGACATTTAGGCTATTTAAAAATGTTAATCATTTATTAAGAAATGGATAGATGTTTAGATCTAGTAATTGAAGTCTGAAATTAGCTACAATTAGGTAACTAACTAATTATATGCTTTAATTTCAGGTCATCCAAGTAAGATTATTTTATATTTGTTTCAGAATGCTTCAATCTATGATAACTGAAAATTTCATTCAGTTCTCTTAATTTTTAAGAAAGTTATGGGCTTTTGACTGTTCACGATCACAACTTTTTTGTTATGTCCATAGAAAATCAATAGGGAACAAGATGCTCATTTCCGAGTATGAAAATGGCCATAACTTTTTAAATACTTGAGATATGAAAGTGAATTAGGTGTCAAATTAAACTTATTTTTATGCTTTATCTGATGGGATAAATTACAGACTTGATTTTTAAAATCTCAAAATTTTGTAACATTGCTACACAGAGGAAACCCACATGGTCACAGGGGGTATGTGCAAACTCCACACTATTCTGATAATCTGTCCTTTATACTTTGAACATGGGAATATGCCCACCGGTGCACAGGTTATCCTAATGCAGAATAAATTAATTGGCAATAAACACCAATCTTCACCACATGTAATGACAGGGTGATTCAAAGATTCGCCTCATCATCCCTTAGGGTGCAGCAGTAAATCCCATTTTAGCCAGTGGCGCACATATCATATGAATACTTAAAATGTGAAGTTAGAAAATGAATTTTTATTCCAATTTATTTAACCGATTTAAAATTCCTCGAATGGATGCCACAACTGAGATTTGAGCTGCTGTTTTAAGATCATTAGTCTCGGGATTGTTGTAATAAAAAGGACGCGGATTGTTTAAAAACGCAGCGGCTGGATTACCTGTACATGAGGTAAAGAACAGGCTTCTTTCCCAATGGACTGGAGAGCAACATGGAGCTGGCCTTCCAAGATGAGCTGTTTATTGTCCTCCACAACGTAAGCCTGCAAACGAAAGGGAAAAGCAACTTACAAAATGGTAGTAGGTTATTTTTCACTCTCAGCCATTGCACAGTGCAGGACTACGTTAGTTGCATCATTAAAGACCTATATTAACCAAGCATGGGACACAGGCGACACTGTTGCGCAGCTGTAGAGTTGCTGCCTTACAGCGCCAGAGACCCAGGTTCGATCCTGACTATGGGTGCTGTCTGTACGGTGTTTGTATGTTCTCCCCATGACCTGTGTGGGTTTTCTCCAGGATCTCTGGTTTTCCACACTCCAAAGGCGTACAGGTTTATAGGTTGAAGATAGACACAAAAACCTGAAGTAACTCAGCGGGACAGGCGGCATCTCTGGAGAGGAATGGCTGACGTTTCAGGTAGAGACCCTTCTTTAGACCAGAAACGTCACCCATTCCTCTCTATAGAGATACTGCCTGCCCCGCTGAGTTACTCTAGCTTTTTGTATCTATCTTTGGCTTAAACCAGCATCTGCAGTTCCTTCCTACAGGTTTATAGATTAATTGGCTTGAAATTGTCCCTAGTGTGTTAGATAGAGTGGGGATCACTGGTCGGCACGGACTCGGTGGGCCGAAGGGCCTGTTTCTACGCTGTATTTCTAAACTAAACAAAGATATTTCATTTAAATCAAGCCGTTGTTTTCCATCTATTATATCACTTGCCCAACATTATGTTTATTATTATCACCTTTAGTGATACAGTACGGAAACAGGCCCTTTGGCCCACCTTGTCCACGCCAACCAATGATCTTCTGGACACTAATTCCCTGTTATCCCAGTTTGTTTTTTTTAACAATAGGGGCAATTTACAGAGGCCAATTAACAAAAACCTGCTTGCCTTTGGACTGCATGAGGAAATCGGAGCACCCACGCAGTCACAGGAAAATGCCCAAAGTCTGTACAGACAGCACCCGTAGTCAGGATCGAACCCGGGTCTCTGGTGCTGTGAGATAACAACTCTAATGCTGCGCCACTGTGATGCCTTGTGTACCGGGATGAAGTGAAAATCCTTGTTTCGCAAGCTATCTAAACAAATCTGATAATATTATACTTGAATGTAATCAAGCTAAACTCAAGAAAAATGAGTCTGAAGAAGGGTCCTGATCCCGAAATGTCACCTATCCACATACTCCAGGGACGCTGCCTGACTTGCTGAGTTACTCCAGCACTATGTGGTTTTTTTTTGGTGTAAATCTGCACCTGCAGTTTCTTGGGTCTCGTATAATAGAGTAATGGGGAAGAAACAGAGTACAGAATATAGTTGTTAGCATTGTAGTGCCTCAGTTCCAGAGAGATTGAAGTCTCCTTCAGTGATTGCCCCGGGGCTGCAAAATGTTTGCAAGTCAAGTATTTTGTTAAAATGTTGGCACGGGTTACGATGTTCCCAGCAGCTAATTTGGAAAGAGCAAGCCCTCAAAAACGATGATAATGACAACATGATATGTTTTATGAATGTCTTACTGAAACAATACATGATGCTTACTTTCTACTATTTTTCAAAAACCATGGGGTCTTTAACATCTCCGAACCTACCGACCTGCAGCCCTTGCACTTTTTTTTGCTATTCTAGTGGAATATGTTCTGTTCCTCCAGTTTGCACATGGTCTTATCAGTTTGAAGAATGTTCCCCACCCAAAACTTAATTTTTCCATTCTCCGGCGTAGATGTTGCCTGACCTGCTGAGCAACTCTAGCACTTTGCTTTGCTTTTGCTGAGATTATTTCCAACAGTTTATCATCAGGGCATTAATTAAAGCTATCTCGTTTCCCTACACACAAAATGGACCTATAGGTCAGAGGGAAGTGGGGGTGTCATTCAGGAATTGCTTCTCACATAACAGGACTTACCAGAATGTCAGAAGTCAATCATTTCATATTTGTTATGGTTTTCCTTCAACCTTCAATTGTGCTTTTAATAAGCACGCCAGAGTAGGATACAAAACAATCACAAAGTCACTGCTTCAAGTTAGAAAGTGGTCTGTAAATATTGAGTTCCCTTCTCTAAGTTGTAAGACATTTTGACGGGTACATGGACAGCAGACAGATAGTGGATTATGGGCCAAATGCGGGTAGGTGGGACTCGTGTACATGGGGCAGCTTGGCCGGCATGGACAAGTTGGGCCGAAGGTAGACACAAAATATTATACCAACCTTCCATAATACTATAATGTTCAGATCCACCTCATTGCACTTCTGCACTAATTTTGTAACATGGCCAGTTTTGTGTCTGCTGGGGACCATGGGAGGCTGCAATGCAGCCTTTCGAGACTGTGCAGCACAGCAACTTTGAAAGAAGAAGTCTGCACACGGAGTGGTTGCACTGATTATCTGCAAAACACAACACAAACTCTCAATTAAACAATACATGCAAGACACTATTCCAAAATTGCAAGCACCCTGACATCCAATAACCAAACCATAAAAGCGACAAAATGTTATTTTGCTGGAGAGGGTGCAGAGAAGATTAGAGAGGATGTCACGAGGACACAAGGGCCTGAGCTAGAGAGAGATTGTGCAAGCTAGGACTTTATTCTTTGCAAGGGTGCATTCTCAGCCTCCTCCTTCTCTCCTTATCCACCCACGACTGTGCAGCCAAACACAAATCCAATTCACAAATTCGCAGGCGGCACCATTGCAGTGGCTGGATATGAAATAATGTCGAGACGAAGAAGATGGAGAATCTTGTAACCTGGTGCCAAGACAACAACCTTTCCCTCAATGTCAACAAGACAAAGGAGATAGTGATCGACTTCAAGAAGCGAAACGGTACACACACCCCGGTATACATTGATGGTGAAATGGAGATGGTTGAAAGCTTCCAGATCCTGGGAGTAAATATCACCAGCAACCCATATCAAAGCAATGGCCAGGAAAACATACCAATGCCTCGACTTCCTTAAGCAGAAACAAAAACTGCAGCTGGTTTACACCAAAGATAAACACAAAGTGCTGGAGTAATACAACGGTCAGGCAGCATCTTTGGAGAAAATGCCTAGGTGATGTTTTGGATCTGAAGAAGGGTCCCGACCTGAAAAATCACCCAGGTGATTTTCTCC
Source organism: Amblyraja radiata (assembly GCF_010909765.2). Taxonomy (NCBI): domain Eukaryota; kingdom Metazoa; phylum Chordata; class Chondrichthyes; order Rajiformes; family Rajidae; genus Amblyraja; species Amblyraja radiata. Next base: position 55,785,306 of record NC_045959.1, on the reverse strand, counting down.
AGAGATGCTGCCTGACCCATTGAGTTACTCAAGCACTTTATATCTAACTCTACTTCCCTTAGATGGCTTAGGAAGTTTCCCATGTTTCCAACAACTCAAACTAAATTCTACAGAATTTAATGGGATGCATCACAGCATGATCTCAGAACAGCATCCAAGACCACAAGAAAATGCAGAGAATTGTGGAAATAACCTAGACCATCACACAGGGCATTCACATCCAACGATACAGTGGCCTACATGAAGACCAGATACGACCTTGGTAAGGCCATCAAAAAGGCCAAAAGGGACTTCTGCTCCAAACTGGAGGACGAGACAGATGTTCGGCAGCTGTGACAGGGTCTGAATGCAATCACCTCCTACAAGGCAAAACCAGGAGGCAGCTCGAATGCCGGTGTAACATCACTCCCTGACGAGCTCAATGCGTTTTACGCACGCTTTGACAGGGAGAATACTGATGTGCCTTCCCGATCCCCCATTCGCTGCGATGGCATTTCAGTCTCAGTCACAGAGGCCGATGTCAGGAAATCCTTCAGAGGGGTGAACCCCCGAAAAGCACCTGGACCTGATGGTATACCCGGTCGTGTTCTAAAAACCTGTGCGGACCAACTGGCGGGAGTTTTTACGGACATTTTCAACCTCTCACTTCTGAGGTCTGAGGTCCCCACCTGCTTTAAAAGGGCATCAATTATACCGGTTCCCAAGAAGAGTAAGGTGACGTGCCTCAATGACTATCGACCAGTGGCACTAACGCCGGTGGTGATGAAGTGCTTTGAGAGGTTGATCATGGAGCAAATCAACTCCTACATCGACAAAAACCTGGACCCACTGCAGTTCGCATACCGCCACAACAGATCAACGGTGGATGCGATCTCGCTGGCCCTCCACTCCGCACTGGACCACTTGGACAACAAAAACTCATATGTCAGGCTGTTATTCATTGATTACAGCTCGGCATTTAACACAATCATCCCCTCCAAACTGGTTACCAAACTCGCAGAACTGGGTCTCTGCGCATCCCTCTGCAACTGGATCCTCGACTTCCTCGTCCACAGACCACAGTCTGTTCGTATTGGTGGAAATGTGTCAGCCTCAATAACAATCAGCACGGGAGCACCTCAAGGCTGCGTGCTCAGCCCCCTGCTGTACTCACTCTATACCCATGACTGCGTAGCGAACCACAGTGCGAACTCCATCATCAAGTTCGCTGATGACACCACTATTGTGGGGCGTATCACTGATGGGGATGAGTCAGAGTACAGAAGAGAGATCGAGCAACTGTCCCTATGGTGCCAGCGCAATAACCTGGCCCTGAACACCAGCAAAACCAAGGAACTGATTGTGGACTTTGGAAGGAGTAGGAGGGGGACCCACAGCCCCATTTATATCAACGGGTCGATGGTTGAAAGGGTCAAGAACTTCAAATTCCTGGGGGTGCACATCTCTGAAGATCTTTCCTGGTCCGAGAACACGAACGCAATTATCAAAAAAGCTCATCAGCGCCTCTACTTCCTGAGAAGATTACGGAGAGTCGGATTGTCAAGGAAGACTCTCTCTAACTTCTACAGGTGCACAGTCGAGAGCATACTGACCGGTTGCATCGTGGCTTGGTTCGGAAATTTGAGCGCCCTGGAGAGGAAAAGATTACAAAAAGTAGTAAACACTGCCCAGTCCATCATCGGCTCTGACCTTCCTTCCATCGAGGGGATTTATCGCAGTCGCTGCCTCAAAAAGGCTGGCAGTATCATCAAAGACCCACACCATCCTGGCCACACACTGATCTCCCTGCTACCTTCAGGTAGAAGGTACAGGAGCCTGAAGACTGCAACAACCAGGTTCAGGAATAGCTACTTCCCCTCAGCCATCAGGTTATTAAACCTGGCTCGGACAAAACTCTGATTATTAGCAACCACTTTCTGTTATTTGCACTACCAGTTTATTTATTCATGTGTGTATATATTTATATCATGGTATATGGACACATTTATCTGTTTTGTAGTAAATGCCTACTATTTTCTGTGTGCTTAAGCAAAGCAAGAATTTCATTGTCCTATACAGGGACACATGACAATAAACTCACTTGAACTTGAACTTGAAACCAACTTCCTTTCCACTGACTCCATCTATTATTTCACACTGCCGCGGCAAGGCCACCAGCAAGATCAAGATCCAGTCACACCTTGGACACTCCATCTTCTCCCCTCTCCCATCAGGCAAGGGGAACAGAAGTGTGAAAAAGCATACATGCTGATGCAGAGACAGTGCGTTCCCAGCTGACACAAGGCGAGTTAACCATCCAATCCCCAATGACCTCCCATCTATCTCATGTCTATTTTTAATTGGACTTTACCTTGCACTAAACATCATTCTTTTATCGTGTATCAGTACATTATGGATGGCTTGATTGAACTCATGTATAGTCTTTCCACTAACAGGATAGCATGCAACAAAAAAGCTTTTCACTGTACTTCAGTACACGTGACAGTAAACTATTACTTGGAGCACAGGAGGCCTGATACACCTTAGAGGTATATAAGATCATGAGGGGAATAGATAGCGTGAATGTACAGTCTTTTGCCCAGTGTAGGGGAATCAAGAACCAGAGGACCTGGGTTGAAGGTGAGAGGGGTAAGATTTAATAGGAATGTGAGGGGCAGCTTTTTCCACTCAGAGGGAGGTGGATATATGGAACAAGTTGCCAGAGGAGGTAATTGTGACAGGTACTTTAAAATTTAAGAGATATTTGAGCAGGTACATGGAACAGTTCTACACAGCAACAGGCTCTTCAGGCACAATACCATTGTTGAACATAATGCCAGGTTAAATTAATCTACTCTGCCTGCATGCGATCCATATCCCTGCATATCCATGCCACCATCAAAACTGACTTTAAAAAAAAAGATAGATGTTCAATGAACGATCACCATAACCGTTTCAGGATATTTCATCAAATGCCAATTAATATTTGATTGCTGCTTAAGGTATCACGATTAGCTAAAAGTAATAGCAATGAAATGTAACAAAATTATATGTCTACTCACCTGCTCACTTCCCAAAACGATATCTGCAAATATATACCTTCCTTCTGAACACGAGGTAGCTATGAAATGAGAACAGCAGCATGATTTCCCTTAATTTAGCGATTACAACTGCAATTACATCAGAAAAATTACATCAGAAAAATTACCATAGTCTGTATTTGGGCTCACCTTCTGAATGTTGACATCGCGTTGCCCGAAAACACAGTTTTGCTCTCTCGCGACTGCTGAGTTTTGCATCTGAAATTTAACAAACAAAAACGTTATTTAGGTTGCTCTACTTGTCATTTGTGGTACATTTTATTTTGCACTTTATTGCAGCTAAATAAATAGCTGAGTTAGCAGCTCAACAAATATTGCAGCACAGAGGCGCAGCAGTACAGTTATTGCCTTACAACGCCAGAGACTCTGGTTCGAATCTTGACTAGGGGTGCCGTCTATAGGAGTATGTACGTTCTCCCTGTGACCGTGTGGGCTTTCTCCAGGTGCTCTCGTTTCCTCCCATACTCCAAAGACATACGGGTTTGTAGGTTAATAGGCTTCAATAAAAATTGTACATTATCCCTATTATGTAGGATCGTGTTAGCGTGCGGGGATCGCTGGTCAGTGTGGATTCAGTGGGTCGAAAGCCACGTTTCCATGCTGTATATGAAAACTAAGCTAAATCCAATCGCTTCACAAAGACTCCCATTGCCATTGCTCTGTTCGTCCTGCCAAATGATTAATCTTAGCCTGAAGCGCTGACTGTCCTACTCACTTTCAATAACACCACCAATTGTTTTGTCATCCACAAATCAATCAACCATACCTCCCACATGTAACAGGATCATGTGTTGATGTTGGTAATGGAAAATGAAACAGCACATGAAGTTGACCCTTCAAATTCAACAGTCTTGTAAATATGCAGGATGGATCAGGGTCACAGTTTTGCATCAGCAACTAACGAAACCATGTTCAATGCCTGGAATCTGACACCCTTCGTGTTGTACTTCTGCAGTTTCTTGCGTCACCCATTGCTTAATTGCATTTGTCCTTGCCCACATGGAAAATCTACACGCTTCCACTCCACCCCCCCCCTCCCCCCCTCCTCCCCGATGTCACCCACTAATGTGAATACCATCCTATTCTCTTCCAACTTGCCCAAATATCGATTAGGAAGCTCAGCTGAGATCTAGATTTCAGTGCCTTTTCGATACGGCCACTGGAAGTTTACCACTTTCCTGAACATTGATCAGAGTAACTGGGAGATTTAATTTCAAAGCACTGGGAACAAATGGGTTGTATAGTTTTCCCCAAGCTAACCAGCAGGTTAGAGACCAATACTGGATGCAACAAAGAAAACAAAACTTGCTGCGTTCAGTCCCTCCCCAGCCCAATAAACAATAGACAATAGGTGCAGAAGTAGGCCATTCGGCCCTTTGAGCCAGCACCGCCATTCAATGTGATCATGGCTGATCATCCCCAATCAGTACCCCGATCCTGCCTTCTCCCCATATCCCCTGACTCCACTATCTTTAAGAGCCCTATCTAGCTCTCTCTTGAAAGCATCCAGAGAATCGGCTTCCACCGCCCTCTGAGGCAGAGAATTCGAGACTCACAACTCTTGTGAGAAAAGGTGTTTCCTCGTCTCCGTTCTGAATGGCTTACCCCTTATTCTTAAACTGTGGCCGCTGGTTCTGGACTCCCCCAACATGACCATTTTTCCTGCCTCTAGCGTGTCCAAACCCTTAACAATCTTATATGTTTCAATAAGACCCTCTCATCCTTCTAAACTCCAGAGTGTACAAGCTGCTCCATTCTCGCAGCATGACAGTCCCGCCACCCCTGGAATTAACCTTGTAAGCCTACGCTGCACTCCCTCAATAGCAAGAATGTCCATCCTCAAATTAGGGGACCAAAACTGCACACAATACTCCAGGTGTGGTCTCACTAGGGCTCTGTACAACTGCAGAATGATCTCTTTGCTTCTATACTCGAATCATCTTGTAATGAAGGCCAACATGCTATTCGCTTTCTTCACTGCCTGCTGCACCTGCATTCTTACTTTCATAGGCTGATGAACAAGGACCCCCAGATCCCGTTGTGCTTCCCTTTTTCCCAACTTGACGCCATTTAGATAGTAATCTGCCTTCCTGTTTTTTATACCAAAGTGGGCAACCTCACATTTATCCGCATTAAACTTCATCTGCCATGCATCTGCCCACTCCCCCAACCTGTCCAAGTCACCCTGCATTCTCATAGCATCTCATAGCTTTCGTTATTCCTCAGAGTTGCGTTACACTTCTGAAGCCATTTTTTTTAACCATTAAGGGCAGGTGGGAGAATAGTGGGTGGCAGAGTTGGTAGAGCTGCTGCCTCACAGCCCCGGGTTAGATGCTGACCTCGGGCGTTGTCTGTGCTTGGGGTTTGCACGTTCTCCTTGTGACAACGTGGGTCTCCTCTGACTGCTCCAGTGACTTACCACCGTGACTTGCCCTCCCTCACCTTAAGCCTGTGTCCCCTGGTTCTTGATTTCCCTATCTATCATCCTAACTAATCCCTTCAGGATCATATACACCTCTATAGGATCACCTCTTGTCCTCCTGCGCTCCAATAGAGTCCTCGCCTGCTCAACCTCTCCCTGCAGGACAGGCCCTCTTCCTGGCACCATCCTCATGAATCTTATCTGCACCCTTTCAAGCTTAACATCTTTCCCGCCCTTTCCCAATGGCGACATGGAGGTACAGTAGTAGTGTTGCTGCCTTACAGCGTTTGCAGCACCGGAGACCCTGGGTGCTGTCTGTACAGAGTTTGTACATTCTTCCCTGTATCTTCTCTAAACTAAAACTAAACAAAACAGGCTGACCAAAACGGAACACAATGTTCCAAATGTGGCCGCAACAATGTCTTGTACAACTGTAACAACCTCCCAACGTCTATATCTTGTGGCATGTGGATGGAAACCAGGGCACCCAGAGGAAATTCACCGTGACATATGCAAACTCCACACAGACAGCATTGGAACATAGAACAGAACAAGAACCACCCTTCGGGCTGCGATGTCTATGCCGAACATGATGCTGTCCAACTCTTATCTGTTTACACACAATCCACACCCCCCCCCCCCCTCCCCCACATCCAGGTCCATCCAAAAGTCTTTGAAACACCACTATCATATCTCCACCATCACCCCTGGCAGCACATTCCAGGCACACCACCCTCTGTAAGAAATTTGCTCCGCATATCTCTTTTAAACCTTACCCCTCTCACCTTAAAGCTATGACCTCCAGTATTTGATATTTCCATCCTGGGAAAAAAATCAAACACTAGAGATCCGAACTGAATCCCAAAACTGTGATATCACCGGTCTGCTAGTTTCAACGCTGGAATAATACGAGAAAAACCATAACATTGGGATAAAACAAGTCGAAAGGCAGGCAAAAATAAATCACCAACCTTTATCTTCCGTAGGGTTGATACATTTCTGTAGTTTCCAATGCTCACTGCAACTAGACACTTGAATTATGTGGAATTCCCTCACGCCTGCTTCACTCTGAAAGAATAAGCCCCAATGTTAGTATGACACCTACATTATTTTATAGCAAATGCCAATTGTTCATGGTTTGACACGTCCATTTAAAAACCAGAGGTATATTTTGTTTGCTTTCTTCCCCCCTTTTATAGAATTAAAAAAAAAGTTTTAATATAAAGATACAGAAGAGGGCCTTCAGCCTACCAAGTCCATGCCGAGCATCAATCACCCATTCACACTTATTCTTTGTTAACCTGTATTCTCATCCACTACTTGCACACTTGCGTCAATTTATAGAGGAAGAATTAACCTACAAACGCGACGTTTAGTATAGTTTCGGGATACAGTGCGGAAACAGGCCCTTCGGCCCACCGAATCCGCACCAACCAACGATCCCTGCAAATAACACTATCCTGCACACACTAGGGATAATTTACACTTATACCAAGCACATTAACCTGCAAACCTGTACATATTTGAAGTGTGGGAAGAAACTGGAGCACCTGAGAAAACCCACGGGATGTGTGATGTGGGAGGAACCTGGAGAAGCCGGAGGCTACCCATGTGGTCACAGGCAGAATGTGCAAAGTCCACACATACACACACGTGCCATGGTCAGGATCAAATCTGGTTCTCCAGCGCTTCGAGGCGGCAGCTCTTCCAGCTGTATCACCCCTATTGATTATTAATTTTCCAGAATTTTTCCCATTCCAGCAGAGCGGCACAGCAATGCAGCACTAGATTTGCCGCCTCACAGCGCCAGAGACCTGTGGTCGATTCTGACCATGGATGCTGTCTGTATGGAGTTTGCACGTTCTCCATAACCCTGTGGGTTTTCTCGGGTGCTCCGGTTTCTTCCCACACTCTAAAGACTTACAGGTTTGTAGGTTAATTGGCTTGATAAAATGGTAAATTTATTCCTCGTGTGTAGGATAGTGCTAGTGCTGGTCGGCACGGATGTAGTGGGCCAAAGGGCCTGTTACCGTGCTGTATTTTAATGTCTAAAGCAGGAGTCTTTCCACAAATGGTTCATGTGCGGTTCTGCTTTTAGATGAAGATAGACACAAAAAGCTGGAGTAACTCAGCGGGACAGGCAGCATCTCTGGAGCGAAGGACTGGGTGATGTTTCGGGTCGAGATCCTTCTTCAGACTAAGAATCAAGGGGGAGGGAAACTGAAGATATGATCCGGTACAAACAAATGAATGAAAGGTATGCAAAAGGACAAATCAAAGCCAGCAATGATGATCAAGGTGAACAAACAGTGAAACTAGGGTGGACAACTGTGAAACTCGTGGAATGACTTGGGAGGGGGAGGGACAGTGAGAGAGGGAATGCAGGGGTTACTTGAAGTTAGAGAAATCAATATACATACCGCTAGGTTGCAAGCTGCCCAAGCGATATACAAGGTGCTGTTCCTCCAATTTGTGTGTGGCCTTACTCCTGACAGTGGAGGAGGCCCAGGATAGGAGGGTCAGTGGGAATGGGAAGGAGGAATTAAAGTGTTTGGCAACCGAGAAATTGCGTAGATTGTGGGAGATTTTCCTACTTCTTCTTCTTCTTCTGTGGCATGGTGCAAAGGATGTGGCGCAATACCACACCATTTAATCGAGGCACCATACAAGAATAACATGTTTAAAATAAAGGATGAATCAGACTATTTGCCTGACTCCAGGCTCCAAACTCCTTATAACAGCTAATCCTCCACTCCTTATAAATCTGTCAGTCAAATTGTAATAACTAAAATAAAGACAAAACCACGGTTTAAAGTGACTAATACAGCGCACACACACACACACACACAAGATGTTCTGGCAAAGGCCAATGCTAATATTTATCTTCACACAAGCTTCCTTCCACTCGTTCATCTCACGTTATTACTAAACTTTTCTATTTATCTTCATCTCTTTATCTTGCCCTTCCTTAAAAATATCAATGACATAGTCACCTCAGTTATTTCATGCGTCACAAATTTCCTATTTATCAGGATAAAAGATTTGCTTTTTAATACATTGATCAACTGAACCACCTTTGTCGACATTCAAGTTTTGCAGCAGAGTTTGTAGAGTCAAAGTCATACAGCGTGGAAACAGGCCCTTCAGGTCAGCAATGTGATGGATGTTTATGTAAATTATGTTGTGTCTTGGGTCTATTTGTTTGTAATGTATGGCTGCAGAAACGGCATTTCGTTTGGACCTCAAGGGGTCCAAATGACAATAAATTGAATTGTATTGTATTGTATTGTAACATGCCCACATGTCCCATCTACATTAGTCCCACCTCCCAGTTTGGCCCATATCCCTCTAAACCTGCCCTATCCATGTACCTGCCTAAATGTTTTTAAATGTTGCGACAGTACCTGTGTAAAAAAGTTACTCCTATTAAATCTTTCCCTCCCCCTCCTCACCTTAAACCTATGTCCTCTGGTTCTCAATTCCCCTACTCTGGGCAAGAGACTCTCTACGTCTACCTGATTTATTCCTCTCATGTTTTTGTACACTTTTATAAGATCACCTCTCATTTTCCTACGTGCCAAGAAAGAGTCCGAGCCTGTTCAACCTCTCCCTATGGCGCAGGCCTTCGAGTCCTGGCAACATCCTCATAAATCGTCTCTGCATCCTTTCCAGCGTGAAACATGATGCCAAGCCAAACTGATCTCATTGCCTGTACATGATCCATAACTCTCTATTCCTTGCCTGCACTGCAGATGACTTGTTTGTATTCATGTTGAGTCTTTTCTTTGACTGGACAGCATGCAAACAAAAGCTTTTCATTGTACCTTGGTATAAGTGACAATAATAAACTAAACTTCCTCATGCCAATCTAAAAGCTTCTAACACCACCCCTGGCATTGCGTTCCAGGCCCCAACCACAGCCTGTGTAAAAAAAACTAGCCCGCACATTTCCAACAAACCTGTCACCTTATAACTATTCCTTCTAGCATTGAACATTTCCATCCTGGGGAAAAGATTGTGACTGTCCACCCTATCTACATCCCATAATTTTATATACATGAATGATGATTTCCACTAATGAAAATGAGCAACAATTCTTGTTTGAGGAGATGGTGCATTCTCTGATAATCAGTTTCTGGCATCCAAGGATAAGTACAAGTACACATCTCTTCAATCCATTTGCAGTTCATTTTTATATTTCAGTTCATGTTTAAACAACTCACTGTGTTAATGTTGGCCACATCCAGAAAGAGGAGGAGATTATCGATGTCGCTCTTTGCTTCTGCTTCAAGGGCGTTGCTCCTGCAAGCCGTGGCCCTAACACTGAGAGAGCGGCTCGTGCATATTATTGCTGTGTGTCTCAGCACTCGGTGGCTGTGGGCAGAGAGGCAGAGGTTTCACGGTGACTTTAAATTCAAAGATACCTTTCACACAACACAAAATACCCATTGATGGCCTGCACAGCCGTCTGTGGCAATGAATTCCACAGATTTACCACCCTCTAACTAGAAATCCCTCCTCACCTTTCTAATGTTATGTCCTTTTATTCTGAGGCTGTGCCCTCTCGTCCTATACTCTCCCACTAGTGGCACATCCTCTCCATGTTTACTCTATCCAGGCCTTTCATTATTCGGTAAGTTTCAATGAGGTTCCTCCATCATCCTTCTAAACAAAGAGGGCTGTGCTTTACATTCCACTCCTCTTCCTTCCTTATTGGACTCCTTTGGTCTCCTTTCCAACCCTCGTCTGTCACTATCTCCACCCCTGCCAATTAATCCCCCTTCACCTGCATCACTTGCCAGACATTGCCCCATGCCCACCTCTTCTCCCTCGTCTCCAAGAGTCTGAAGAAGAGTCCTAACCCAAACCATTCCCTCCGCTGATCCTGCATGACCCACTGAATTCCTCCAGTACTTTATTTTATTTACTTAGTAATTGTGGTCTCTTATCTCTCCACATACCAATTATAAGACTTACAACAATGCAAAGAACTGCAAACAGGAAAGGCGCTTATGAATAATTTCAACTAGCCAACCTCTCCAGTTTGTCAGAACCAGCCTGCTCAGATCCACCTGTAGCCTTAACCACAGATCAGAGCATGATCAAGGACCAGTCTCACCCCGGTCACTCCCTCTTCTTCCCTCTCCCATCAGGCATGAGGTACAGAAGTGTGGAAACGCACACCTCTGGATTCAGGGTAAGATTTTCCTCTCACCAACAAGAGACATTCCTGACCTCCCATCTACATCATTGGTGACTCTCGGACTATCTTTAATCAGACTTTACTTGACTGTTTCTGGCACTAAACATATACCCTTTAACCTGTATCTGTACACGGCTCGATTGTAATCATGTAGTTTTTTCGCACCAACAAAAAGCTTTTCACTGTACCTCGGTACACATGACAATAAACTAAACTAAACATCGACTCATTTTATCTCTCGCCACAGATGCCGAGTATTTGCAGTATTCCATTAGCTCACATTTCCAGCAACTGCTTTGTTCTGCATTTCAATTCACAAAACTACCCACAATCATCTCGATTTACAGTCCAAAATGCTAGAGTAACCCAGCAGGTTAAGCAGCATCTCTGGAGGAAATTGACAGGTGACATTTCAGGTTGGGACCCTTTCTCAGAGTGAACAAGGTTCCCAACCCGAAACGTCACTATCCACAAGTGACCCGAAATGTCACCTTTCCATGTCCTCCAGAGATGCTGCCTGACCCGCCAAGTTACTCCAGCACTTTGTCATTTTTTTGTAAACCAGCATCTGCAGTATCTTGTGTCTTCATTCCTTCAGACAGATCAACTTTGAATAATAGGTATTTATCACCCAAAGGAGGTGGTTGTCAGTGTGTGAGTCACCTGTATTTTGGGCTCCACCCTGTCAGACATTCCACGATCTCTCTATCCTTCCCCCTCTCTGCAATGTTAAACATGCTAACACATCTGGCTCGAAACTTTACCTGTTCCTTTCTCCATAAATGCTGCCTGACCTGCTGAGCATGTCTAGCACCTTTTGTTCTTATTTTACATTTCTGATATGTGCAATTCTTTTGCTTTTGACTAGTTCAATTGGTGCTTTGCAGGTTAGTTTAGTTTAAAGATAGAGCATGGAAACAGGCTCTTTGGCTCACCGAGTCCGCGCCGACCAGCAATCACATACACTGGTCCTAGCTACACACTAAGGACAATTTACAGAAGCCAATTAAACTATAAACCAGCTGGTCTTTGGAATGTGGGAGGAAACTCACACGGTCACAGGGAGAATGTACAAACTTCATACAGACAGCACCCGTGGTCAGGATCGAACCCTGGCACTGTAAGGGAACAACTTTGTTGCGTCACTGTGCTTAAAGTTTGGGGTCCATACACAACATCGTTTCTAGTGAATCACAATTATATATGTTGTGTCTCCATAAAGGAGATGTAATCAGACAATTAAAACATGCCCATAGGTAGGTGCATGAAGAAACAGCCCAGCTGTCTGGTGAAGTTTAACACCCCAAGGATAAAGCAGCCTGCTCGATTGACATTGGATATACTGTATTGAACAGCTCCGCCTCTGCTGTGATCAGACTCTTGAACCCACCGCTCACGTGCTAGGGATGAATTATCAATCTTCCAATCGACCTCATTGCAACTTTTGGACTTTAAAAAAAATCTGCACTTTCTTTGTAGCTATAACACGATATTGTACACTATGCTTATTTTATCCATTGCATTACCTGATGTACAGTATGATTGACCTCAATAGCACACAACAAAGTTTAACAGTATCGCAGCACACGTGACAATAAAAATCCAATACTCTCCACTACACTGTAGCTGAAATCTATCCGATGCATTGCTGCAATTGTCAAGGCTTCTTTAACAGAAAGTCACTTTCGGCCATTTGTCCCAGGTTAGAGCATCCAGATAACAAATATGTAGTTTTTCCTTCATCGTCATTGGGTCAGATTCTTGGAACTCACAATTTGAAAACACCATGGGATTATCAGACATCACAAAGACAGTTGCGGTTAAAGAAGAGATCTCTCCAGCATTACAGGCCTCAAGAAGAATTGCAACTTTAGACATGAATAGAAGGTGCCAATATTGCTAATGATTACTGAGTATTTCATTAAAAAAATTAAATGGAGAAAATATCCAGCAGCTCAGGCAACACTTGTAGAAAGAAGACAATGAACCTGTTGGAGTATTTCTAGGATGTTGGACACTTAAGCAAAATGAAACGTGCTGGAAGAATTTCAACAGTCAGGCAGCATCAGTAGAGGAAAGATAGACACAAAATGCTGCAGTAACTCAGCAGGTCAGGTAGCATTCCTGGAGAAAAAGAATAGGCTATGTTTCGGATCAAGACCTTCAGACTGGAAGGATGGCGAGCTAGCAGAGGAAGTAGTTGAGGCAAGTAATATTTCAACATTTAAGAAACATTTAGATAGGTACATGGGTAGGACAGGTTTGGATGGATATGGACCAAATGCAGGCAGATGGGACTAGTGTAGATGGGATATGTTGTCTAGTGTGTGCAAGTTGAGCCAAAGGGCCTGTTTCCACACTGTAAAGGGCCTGTCCCACTTACGCGACCTTTACAGGCGACTGCTGGCACCCGTGATAGGTCACCGAAATTTTCAACATGTTGAAAATTCAGCGGCGACCAGAAAGACGCTACAACTCTTTGGAGACCTCTCACGACCATAGGAGACCTCTCACGACCATACAGGCGACCCCTGGCGACATGTCGCGGATGACCTCTCACGACCATAGGAGACGTCTCACGACCATACAGCCTGTATGGTCATGAGAGGTCTCCTATGGTCGTGAGAGGTCCCCAAAGAGTCGTAGCGTCTTTCTGGTCGCCGCTGAATTTTCACATGTTGAAAATTTCGGCGACCTATCACGGGTGCCGGCAGTCGCCTGTAAAGGTCGCGTAAGTGGGACAGGCCCTTAAGACTCTGACTCTATGACTGGACAGCAGGCAAACAACGTTTTTCACTGTGTCTTGTTACATGTGACAACAATACACCAATGCTAGATTGACAAACTAATGTGTCATTAATTCGACAATCATGGCATGAAAATATTTAATGTGGGCTATGAAAGTTGCCAGAGACAAGGACAAACTAAACTAGTATTTCATCTGTATTATGAACAGGATAATAGGGAAGATAGACACAAAGTGCTGGAGTAAATCAGCAGGTCAGGTGGCATCTCTGGATGGGTGACGTTTCGGTCGGTACCTGACCCTTCTTCAGACAAAAGGGAACCTCATGTGGGTCATCAAGTACATTTGGTTTAGCATGTGCAAGGTCAAAGGATTTTGTAGTTTGTTGTGCAGTTCACAATCATTTTTACGGCTTTACTGACCAAAAATAATTATTCCAAAATGCTGCTTTCACGAATGATGTATCTATGAGTGCTGGTTTAGGGGACAGTGCACAGTATTTAAATCTCTTACATGCCAAGCTTATGCTATAGACAAAATAACACAAAAAGATGCTGAGAGCTCAGGTCAGGCAGGTTTTAAATTGTAGAGAAGGTAGGGGAGCGGCAGAAGGGTCAACGGAGCAAACATGAAGCTAATGTTTGGGTGGGGATAAACTGTACAAGTTTATAGTGGCACTGAGGAATATATAACATGAAGATAATCTATGAGAAGAGGGCAGCTGGAGTGCAACACAAAGAAACAAAATAAGTTGCAAACTGCAGAGCTGCAAGACATTTCTCTCACGTTAACAGAATTTGGGAGTTTGCTGTGCAAATCGCAACGCTTTTTACTGCTTTACTGACAAAAAGCAATTGTTCCAGAATGCTGCTTTCACAAATGATGTATCTATGGAGTACTGGTAGAGGGGACAGTGCACATTATTTTAAGCTCTTACACACCAAGCTTATGTTATGGGCAAAATAAGTTGCAAAAGCTGCAAGACATTTCTCTCACGTTTAACAGCTTCTGTACATGAATGAAAGACACGCATATAAAAGATATAGACATTTTATAGATACATCATGGAAACAGGCCCTTCGATTAGTTCTTCTTTAAAAATGTAAGTTTTGAAACAAGTTTATACATGTCAAATATCAAAACTTGAAAATGACCAATTCCAGCGTTTATAGGAGTCATTTTTGTTGGCAAAAGAAAATACTCGCTGGAGTTTAGAAGGATAAAAGGTGAACTTCATTGAAACTTACCGAATAGTGAAAGGTCTGGATAGAGTGAATGTGGAGAGGATGTTTCCTCTAGTGGGAGAATCTAGGACCAGAGGCCACAGCCTCAGAACAAAAGGACAGACCTTTAGAAAGGAGATGAGGAAAGAGGGTGGTGGATCTGCAGAATTCATTGCCACAGATGGCCGTGGAGGCCAAGTCATTGGGTATGTTTAAGGCGGAGAATGATAGATTCTTGATTAGTACGGGTGTCAGGTGTTATGGGGTGAAGGCAGGAGAATGGGGTTGAGAGATACAGATAGATCAGCCATGATTGAATGGCGGAGTGGACTTGATGGGCTGAATGGCCTAATTCTGTTCCTAGAACTTATGAAAATGAAATTTCAGAGGTAAACTCACCCCGATTTTGAATGTGGTTTTGTACTCTCATAATAAAATAAAAAGTTTATTTCATGTACTCCTTCTTCATCGGGTCCACGTAACCACAGGGGCAGTTGCACAGATGCCGCAGGTAACAATACAGAGTCAGGAAGAGGCACTTCGATCACCCAGCGTGTATTTCCAGAGACCATCCCAAAGTCTGCAGGAGAAACGGATGAAGTGATGGCAGAGGAGGTGCCCGCACAGTCGGTTACCACAGTCTTGTAGGCGCTACAGTTTTCTGAAGCCGTCGGACTTAGTGGCGTTAACGCGGAAGTTTTACTCCCAAAGGAAAAGAAATCTGGGTCCTTGCACACAACTTTTAATCCAGTAAGCGGGCACTGGCTTACGTTCACAAATTCCACGTAGGTTTTTCTCAATTCCCCACAAAGCAATCCAGTGGGAAAGTTAATGAAAAATACCTGCCAACAGAAAAATGGTCCATTAATTCACAATTTACACAGTATGCACAAATATCACAACATTCATCAGGCAAATTCAGGAAAATAAGGAAATTACAAACAGCACAGAAACAGACCCTTCAGCCCAACTCATCAAGATGCAGCCCACTAGTCTCATTGTCTTCATTTGGCCCATATCCCTCTAAAGCTTTCCGATCCGTGTACTTGTCCAAGTGTCTTTTAAATGCAGAAGATAGTCGCTAAATGCTGGAGTAATTCGGCAGGTCAGGCAGCATCTCTGGCGAAAAGGATTAGGTGACATTTCAGGTCGAGACCCCTCTTCAGACAGAGTCAGGAGAGAGGGAAATTAAAGGTATGAAAAGGTAAAGAACACCGACAGCCAATGAGCCCATTGTTGGCTGTGGAGTAGGTGATAATAACGATGGGATTCGAACAGTCAGAAGTTTCTAATAAAGGCAATACTGCGGTTGTCATGGGGGAATTTCAATATGCAGGTAGACTGGGAAAATCTGGTTGGTTCTGGATCCCAATAGTTCAAGTTCAAGTTCCATTTATTGTCACATGCACCAATTGGTACAGTGAGATGAGTTACCACACAGCCATACAAATAAAAAGAACACAATACACGATAGAATTTAACATGAAGGGAATTAGTAGAGTGCCTCAGAGATGGTTTCTTCGAGCAACTTGTAGTGGAGCCTATCAGGGAAAAGGCAATTTTGGATTTAGTGTTGTGTAATGAACCGGATTTAATAAGGGAGCTCAAGGTGAAGGAACCACTAAGAGGTAGCGACCATACTAAGATAAGATTCAACCTGTAATCTGAGGGGGAGAAGATGAAATCAGATGTGTTGATATTACTGCTGAACAAAGGGGACTACAGAAGCATAAGCAGGCCAAAGTTGACTTGAAAGGGACCCTAGCAGGAATGACAGTGGAACAGCAATGGCAGGAATTTCTGGGAATAATTCAGAAGATGCAGGATCTTTTCATTCCAAAGAAAAAAAAGATTATACGGAGATAATTAGGTGACCGTGGCTGACAATGGAAGTCAAAGATAGCATAAAACTAAAAGATAAGGCATATAACATTGCAAAGATTAGTAGGAAGCCAGAGGATTGGGAAGTTTTTAAAAACAGAAGGTAACTAAAAAGGCAAGAAAGGGAGGAAATATGAATTATGAGGGGAAGCTAGCGAATAATATAAAAGAAGATAGCAAGAGTTTCTTCACATATGTGCCTAAACCACAGAACCCTCTTCTCCACAGTGGGCAACCTCCTCAAGCCTCGAGCCAACACTCTCCCTACCTCTACTCCGGATCTCTGCAACTCATTCCTCCACTTTTTCGCTGATAAAATCAGCACCATCTATCAATCTTTATCCCCTGTACCCGACTCCCCAGCATCTACTCCACCACCTACCAAGGCCCCTCCTTTCAACATCTCCACTGACCTCCTTACCCCTCCTCCACACTGCTTCCTCTCCCAGTTTGACCTGGTCACCCCTATTGAAATCTCCAAACTCATCAGCTCTTCCAAACCCACTACCTGCTCCCTCGACCCTCTCCCCACTCCCCTGTTGAAGCCCTGCCTCCCCGTTCTCTGCCCCTACCTCACTAATCTCTTCAACTCCTCATTGTCCCAAGGAATTGTCCCCTCCGCTTTCAAAACTGCTGCCGTTACACCAATCTTAAAGAAACCTGGTCTTGATCCCTCCTCTCTCATTAACTACCGCCCAATCTCAAACCTCCCCTTCCTTTCAAAAACCCTGGAGCGTATCGTTGCGTCGCAACTTCATTCCCACCTCCTTGCGTATAACCTACTTGAACCCCTCCAATCTGGCTTTCGCCCCCTCCATAGCACAGAAACTGCTCTCCTCAAAGTCCTCAACGACCTCCTCACCTCTGCTGACACTGGTTCCCTCAACATCCTCATCCTCCTCGACCCGAGCGCAGCTTTCGATACAGTGAACCATAACATCCTGCTCACCAGACTCAAGGACCTCGGCATTGAAGGCTCTGCACTCAGCTGGCTCCGTTCCTACCTTTCCAACAGATCCCACTTCATCTCTCTCCACAACCACAGCTCTGCTACAGCCGCAGTCACTCAAGGCGTTCCCCAAGGCTCCGTACTCGGCCCCCTCCTCTTCATCATCTACATCCTCCCCCTTGGTCAGATACTCCGCCACTTCAATCTGGACTTCCACTGTTACGCTGATGACACCCAGATTTACCTTGGCACCAAATCCCCCCACAACCCCCCCCCCTCTCCCATATCAACTCCTGTTTGTCAGCTATAAAAACCTGGATGCAACATAATTTCCTCAAACTCAACAGCGATAAGACAGAATTCCTCCTCATAGGCTCCAAAGCCACACTCAGCAAAATCAATAACCCCACTCTCACCATCGATGACACCACTGTCTCCCCATCTCCCCAGGCCCGCAACCTTGGCGTGATCTTTGATTCCACCCTCTCCCTTGAGCCTCACATCCGCCATGTCATTAAAACCTCCTTCTTTCATCTCCGCAACATCGCCAAACTCAGACCCTCTCTCACACCGCCTGCTGCTGAAAGACTAATCCATGCCTTCATTTCCTCCCGACTGGACTATTGCAACTCACTTCTCCTTGGCATCAGCTCCACCTACATCAACCGACTCCAACTGGTCCAGAACGCAGCCGCCCGACTCATCACCCACACCAAATCCTGGCATCACATCACTCCAGTCCTCAAAAAACTTCACTGGCTTCCCATCTCCCACCGGATCACCTACAAAATCCTGGTCCTCACCTACAAAGCCCTCCACCATCTGGCCCCCACATATCTCACTGACCTCCTCTCCCCCTACCAACCCTCACGGTCCCTCAGATCCACATCAGCCGGTCTCCTCTCCATCCACAAGTCCAACCTCCGCAGTTTTGGGGACAGAGCCTTCTCCAGGGCAGCTCCCAGGCTCTGGAACTCCCTCCCCCAACTGATCCGCAATTCCGTGTCCCTCACCATCTTCCAGTCCCGCCTCAAGACCCATCTCTTCACCTCTGCCTATCCTTAGCCCCACGTCCCCGTCCCTTTTCATCTGTGCATTAATTGCCTCATACTGTGTTTTGTATTGAATTCTGTCTTTACTTTGTGTACTAGTCATGTCTCTACTATTTATTTCATTCCCCTTACATGTTTTTCCTCGACATGCTCAATTTTTGTAAGGTGTCCTTGAGACTCTTGAAAGGCGCCCATAAATAAAATTTATTATTATTATTATATATAAAGAGTGAGAAAAAGGTTGACCTGCTGGAAAATGATGCTGGAGATGTGATAATGGGGAATAAAGAAATCGCTGAGAAACTGAATAACTTTTTTGCATCAGTCTTCACAGTGGATGACACCAGCAACGTGCCTGAAATTCAAGAGAGTCAGGGGATGGAAGTTAGTGGAGTGGCTATTACTAAGGAGAAGGTGGTTGGGAAACTGAAAGGTCTGAAGGTGGATAAGTAATCTGGACTGCACCCCAGGATTCTGAAAGAGGTAGCTTTAGAGATTGTGGATGCATTACTAGTGATCTTTCAAGAATTGCTAGAGTCAGGAGTGGTTCCAGATGATTGGAAAATTGCAAATATTACCCCGCGGTACAAGAAGGGAGCAAAGCAGAAGAGTAGAAGAGTGGAAACTATAGGCTAGTTAGCCCGATAAGATTTTCCCTATAGCTTTTAATTTCACATTTTAACTGCAAAAAAAGTTTTGATTTTAGAGAACGCCAAATTGACAATGAGTGTTAAATGTGCACAGGTAATGATTGATCTTTACCTCTAATAAGGGCTTTGTCTCTGTGATGATGGGATCTAACCGCCGATCTGATCCGTACTTCACAGAAGTTTTCTCTTCTTTAGTGTTATTGAGTCTAGGTCCCTGGATTTCCAAATCTTGACGGCCTCTTACTGATAATCCGTGAGGTACTTTACCTAAAATATTATTTTTAAGAAAAATTCTGGATGTTTCGAAAAAGAGCACTTATAATTTAACATTACACATTCCATGTATGCTTTAAAATATAAAACAAAACACTTTTATAAAGCATAGAACAGAACAATACAGGAACAGGCCCTTCGGCCCACCATGTCCACACCAGACATGATGCCATGTCTTAAATGGAGTCAAGTTGGGAAAGGGTAAGTACAACGGGATCTGGGGGTCCTTGTACGTCAATCTATGAAAGTAAGCATGCAGGTACAGCAGGCAGTGAAGAAAGCGAATGGCATGTTGGCCGTTATAACAAGAGGAATCGAATATAGGGGCAAAGAGGTCCTTCTGCAGTTGTACAGAGCCCTAGTGAGACCACACTTGGAGTATTGTGTCCAGTTTTGGTCCCCTAATTTGAGGAAGGACATTCTTGCTATTGAGGGAGTGCAGCGTAGGTTTACAAGGTTAATTCCCGGGATGGCGGGACTGTCATATGCTGAGAGAATGGAGCAGCTGGGCTTGTACACTCTGGAGTTTAGAAGGATGAGAGGGTATCTTATTGAAACATATAAGATTGTTAAGGGTTTGAACACACTAGAGGCAGGAAACATGTTCCCGATGTTGGGGGAGTCCAGAACCAGGGGCCACAGTTTAAGAATAAGGGGTAAGCTATTTAGAACGGAGACGAGGAAACACTTTTTCTCACAGAGAGTGGTGAGTCTGTGGAATTCTCTGCCTCAGTGGGCAGTGGAGGCAGGTTCTCTTGATGCTTTCAAGAGGGAGCTAGATAGGGCTCTTAAAAATAGCGAGTCAGGGGATATGGGAAGAAGGCAGGAATGGGGTATTGATTGGGGATGATCAGCCATGATCACATTGAATGGCTGTGCTGGCTTGAAGGGCCAAATGGCCTACTCCTGCACCTATTGTCTATTGCCATGTTATACTAATCCATTCTAATCCATATCCTTCCATTCACTGCATATCCATATGCCGATCTAAAAACTCTCTTAAATGCCCCTATCAATGCTCCCTGACTCCAAACATCTGAAAAGGTAGCCAAGTTTCATGCACATGACATGGGCAAGAATGCTTCAAACACAACCTGCCCTGCACAGCGCAAACCTTTTGCCCTCCCCACCCCTTCCCCGACTGACCTTCAGTCCAGCTCAGTCCATGGTAGTACTCCAGTTGATCAATTGAGCTGGGTTGATGGAGGTTATGAGTAGCTTGTGGTTTGATCCCAGATTTTGCCAAGGAAGGACTGCTGACATTGAGACAGTTGGCTGCAGGAACAGGTGAAACAAGGAGGAGGAATGGACGCAATCTTTACAAATACAATATTGACAGGAAATGCTCAAAACACTTAACTGTCCTAAATAAAAGGGCCTATTATTTCAAGTTTAAGTACCTCTCCTCCCAACCCAAACCAATTGCTCAGTAATTTCTCCATTTCAGATATCCAGCATCTGCAGACTGAAGTGTCCAAAACATCACCTATCCTTATATATATCCATCTATATCCAGATATAGACATAAAGTGCTGGAGTAACTCAACAGGTCAGGCAGCATCTCTGTAGAAAAAGGATGGGTGACGTTCTGGGTCGGGACCCTCCTTCAGACTGAGAGTCGGGTGTTGGGGGAGGGGGGGGGGGGGGGGGGGAAGAAGAGGCGAACAGCTGGAGGCGATAAAAGACCAGGACCAATTAGGGCCGCCCACAAATGACCTCAGATGGGGCAGTGCCTGGTAGGTCCATTGTTGGCTCGGGAAGGAGTGATCTCAAGAGAAACTAGGTGGAGAATTGTGGAACTGGTAAAATGACTGAGCAGGAAGGGGACAAAAAGAGTGCGGGGGGGGGGGGGGAGAAAGAGAGGGGAGTACAAGATGAAGTTAGTTAAAATTCGAAAATTCAACGTTCATACCGCTGGGTTGTAAGCTACCCAAGCGAAATATGGGGTGCTGTTCCTCCAATTTTCGGTGCTATTGTCGTCTGGCGGGCTTACCTAATAAACATTTTGTGGTCTTCTTCACGCTGAATTACTCTTGCACTTGTACCTTTTACTGCAGTATCTTGTTTTGTAAATATAGGTGCTCAAACAAATTACTTTCTTTGCATTTTGGCATATATTTTTAAATGTCTCCTAGTCTACCATATATACAAGCACTTTGTGCACTTCAATATTTGTTTCTTTAAAAAGTAATTTGCAATGCATAATCTAATCGTGAAGATGCAACTGACAGATACCTGGACAAACAGATCATCTCACCTGCTATCTGTGTTCCAGAGCTGGAGTCAAGTCCATCTTGTTTAAGAGCTGATGATACTGTGCTAAGATTGTAAACGATTCCGAGAATGTGCAGCTCACCTGTCAGACGAGGAAGCAGTTTTAATCTTACCTAAAGAAATAAAGGAAGAATTTACTTCAAAGTATAACATTCCTAATACAGTAACACATGCAAATCTTTGAGCTGCTCCTTTGAAATATGTAACGCATTTAACTTTATTGAATGTGATAATCAATTATTAGAAAAATCCATTTTGCTTAGCTCAATGGTTTCTGTTGATTTTAGTTTCTAGTCTTGGTTTCACGGTTAGACTTGCAGTAAAGTTGTTGCCTTACAGTGCCAGAGACCCGGGTTCAATCCTGACTACGGGTTCTCCCTGTGACCACATTGGATTTCACCAGGTGTCCCGGTTTCCTCCCACAGTCAAACCATACACGTTTGTAGGTTAATTGGCTTTGGCAAATATTGTACATTGTCTCTAGTGTACAGGGTGATCGCTGTTCGGAGCAGACTCAGTGGGCCGAAGGGCCTGTTCCCATGCTGTATCTCTAAAGTCTAGTTAGATCACATTTGCTCCAGAGAAAGCTATCCCCAGGGCACACAAAATTGGCGTGAAGGTTGGAGATAGAACATGGTTTAGTTTAGTTTAGTTTAGAGATACAGCTCGGAAACAGGTCCTTCGGCCCAGAGTCCGCACCAACCAGCGATCCCCGCGCTGCCCAACACACACTAGGGATGATTTTACATTTATACCAAAGCCAATTAACGTACAAACCTGTACGTCTTTGGAGTGTGATAGCAAACCGAGATATCTGAGAAAACCCACGCGGTCACGGGGAGAACGTACAAACTCTGTACAGACATCACCCATAGTCAGGATCGAACCCGGGTCTCTGGAGCTGTTAGGCAGCAAATCTACCGCTGTGCCACCGTGCCACCCTCTGTGGTTGAGATACTTTTCTTATTATAAACATGTAACCAGTGGTGTTTCACAGGGGATGGTGCTCAGTTAATTGTTGGTTGTTATTTTTTTATTAACAGCTTGGATGTGAATCTAGGTGGCACGATTAGCAAGCTTGCATATGACACTAAAATTGGAAATAGTGGACAATGAAGGTTACCTATGATAAGTCTGACAAAGGTTTTCGACCTGAAACGTCACCTATTCCTTCTCTCCAGAGATGCTGCCTGTCACGCTGAGTTATTCCAGCAATTTATGTCTATCTTCAGGGTAAACTAGCATCTATAGTTCCTTCCTACGCACTTACCCATGATTACAACAGGATTACGATTAACTAGGTCAATGGGAGAGTTACGGCAGATGGGGAACTTAATTCAGATAAATGAAAGGTATTAAATGTTGGCAAGACAAATCCAGGCAGGGTAAATGGGAGGGTCCTGGGGAGTGCGATGGAATAGACACACTTCGGGATACTGGAGTTGTAACATGTTACAACTGTACAAGATATAGGTACGGTCAGATTTGCAGTACAGTTCTAGTCGCCCTTCTCTAGGAAGTTTGTCAACAAACTGGAAAGGGTGTAGAAAAAATGTATACAGATGTTAACTGGCCTGGAAGTTTTGTGTTATAAGGGGAGGCTGGATAGAAGCATACAGTAGAGTCATACAGCAAGGAAACAGGCCCTTTGGCCCAACCTTTGACGACCAAGATGCCACATCTACACTCGTCCCACTTGCCCACATTTGGCCCATATCCATCTGAACCTTTCCTATCCATGTACCTGCCGAAATGCCATTTAAATGTTGTTATTGTACTGGCCTCAACTTCCTCCTCTGCCACCTTGTTCCATATACCTGCCACCCTCTGCGTGAAAAGGTTGCCCCTCTGGTTCCTATTCAATCGTGCAGAAGGTGCAAGCTCCACACCGACAGCACCCAAGGTCAGGATTGAACCCTGGTCTGTGGCGCTGTGAGGGAGAAGCTCTACTAGCTCTGCCACCTGGGTTACATTTAATGTTGATTCCATTCTCTCAATGGAGGTATCTGAGCTGGAGGGGCGAAGCAAGAGGAGCAATAAAAAGCAAATATCAATGCTGCCAAGTAAATACTGAGTTATCAAATATGTCAGGAAAGTACTCCACTCACCGTTTTGGTCTCTTCACCACTTATTTGGAATTCATTTATTACCTCCGTGAAAATGTTGTGAGACGCCTGTAATCAAGAAAACCACGGGAGCTTTTTTGTTAAATGTATGATGTAGATTTCCAACTAATTGTCCAAAATTAAACTACACCAGAAGAAACTTGGTATTGTTTACTTATTTACTGCTCAACTTATAAACTTAGTAGACGAGTCACATGATTGCACCGAACCATCCAGTGTACAGTTACATTATAAAGGGAATAACGTGAATAACGAGCAGTGCAAGATAAAACCAGTAAAGTCCGATCAAAAATAGTCGGAGGGTCTCCAACAAGGCTGATCGGAGAAAAGATTTAAAAGAACGTGGTTAAAGTAAGAAATGGTGCTGTCGGAGTAGAGATTTAAGAGTGGAGTGATTGTAATGCATGATTGCAGAACCACCTCTGTGATCAGCACACGAGTCGCTGGGTTTGGGTGTCATCTTGGATCAATCATGATCTTTGCTATGGAGACAATGAAACAACTGAAAACATTTTAAAAATTACTTTAAAAACCAGAGTGAAAAGGCTGGGGAAATTAGCAATGAAAGCAGAAATGTTGAGCTATTTCTATAGTTAGAGAATGATGTGTGTATGTATCAGAGCACAGACGGTAACAAGTCAACCAGCATAATCAAGGACCAGTCTCGCCCCACCTACTCCCGCTTCTCCCCTCTGGCAGGAGGCAGAACTTTGAAAACACATATCTCCAGATTCAGGAATAATTAATCCCATCTGTTATCACGCAACTGAACCAACCACTCAAAAACTATAGTGCGGTCCTGACCTCCCACCAACCTCATTGGAGACCTGTGAACCATCTTTAATTGGATATCAATGTTATTTTTGCACAAATTTTGTTCCCTTCATCTCTATTTGTGCACTGTGGACAACTTGATTGCATTCATGTATGATCTTTTATTTGACTATATAGCAAACAAACAAATGTTTTCCAGTATATCTGGGTATATGTGACAATAAACTAACGAGAAAGGGTATTATTCCAAGAATATATCATTACCTTCATATGTGAATCTTTCTCGTTGCTGATCGATTCTCTTGCATCTTCCTCAGATCCTTTCATAAAGTCTTTGAAGTTAAATTTCCACAATAACGATAGATCACTCAATAATAGAGGGACCTTCAAAGGATTTTTGAACACTACTTCAACA
Source organism: Amblyraja radiata (assembly GCF_010909765.2). Taxonomy (NCBI): domain Eukaryota; kingdom Metazoa; phylum Chordata; class Chondrichthyes; order Rajiformes; family Rajidae; genus Amblyraja; species Amblyraja radiata. The sequence continues at coordinate 55,760,238 of NC_045959.1, read as the reverse complement.
GTAACTGGTTCTAGAAACAATAAAGATAGTAAAAATAACAATAAATTGCAGACAAACTGGAGCAGCCTCTTGAATTACTGAGTAGAGTGCATTAAGCAGGTATCTCGTTTGAGGAAAATAATATTAGTGTAACAAAAGGAAAAGGGTGCAGAAGGGATTCACCAGGATCTAATCTGGCTTTACAGTCTAGAGTTATTGGGAGAGGGTGGGACTTTTTTTTGGAGCATAGGCTCAAAGGGGTGATCTTATTCAAGTGTACAAGATTATGAGTGGCACGGATAAAGTGTACGCTCACAGTCTTTTCCCTCCAGGGTTGACAATTCTAAAACGAGAAGGCATAGGCTTACAGTGAGAGGGAAGAGAATGAAGGACCTCGGGCAACTTTTTCCACTGAGAGAGTAATAATGCAAGCAAATAATGCAATGCATTGACTCTCCCAATATGTGAACTCGGTCAGCCTTGACAAAATGGGCAGCAGGGACTGTTTCTGTGCTATACAGCTCGATGATTCTAAACATAAAGTGGAGATGAAATTAACATTGTGTCTGGATGCAATGGAAGGCCAAGCCGTAATTAGGAAGCCTTAACCCAAAGACATGAAGCAGTGCAATAACTAGGTTTTGCATCACCTTGTCGTCTGCTTCATTTGCAAGAGCTAGAACCAATTCCGTCTCTTCAATCTTGAATGCCAAATTATTCCCGGGGCGGGGGAGTACTTACACAGCAAGAAGCAACAGAAATAGACTAACGATGAAATGAAGATGAACATTTGGGCAAAGAGAGAGACAAAGTGCTGCAATAACTCAGCAGGTCAGGCAGCATCTCTGGAGAAAAGGGAAAGGTGATGTTTCGGGTCGTGATCCTTCTTTGGAACATTTGATTAATTTGGAAAGGAGAGCAGTGACAACGCATATTATTTAAAGTGAACAAATAAGAATAGCCCTTGAGTAAGTTGAGCCTCTGCGTAGGTGAATTGAGAAACAGAGTCCTAGCTTGCTCAACCTCTCCCAACAGCTCTGGTCCTGGCAGCATACTCATAGTTCCTTTGCATCTTTTCCGCTTGAAAGAATTTAACATTTATTGCACCAGCAAAGAATCGTAACACAACTAATTATTCTAACCATTTACCTTCCACCACAGCCACAGGGAAGCGCAAGTTGTCTGTCTGGCTGTTGAGACAGTACTGAGTATACTGAAAATTCTGTGGGATTGCCCCTTTGTTCACTATAGCTACAACCCGCTCCTCAAGTTCTTTCCACTGCTGGGATGCTTCACGCTCATATTCCTGGTCCAAGCTGACGTGCGTGGCTGCTTGTTTTTCACCTGATGGGAAGAGAAATAGAACTTTATATATCATGATCAGAAACTCCATTACAAACAGATCCCTTGTGCACCCATTTTGTTGGAAAAACAAATGGCAACCTTAAAGATGTTCCACCCAAAATTCACCCAGACACTTGTCAATGTGTAGGTAGGGTTCCGTTCATTAGCTCTTCCAGAGGAAGGGTCTCAACCCAAACCTTAATTTGTCCATTCTCTCCACAGATGCTGCCTGACCTGCTGAGTTCCTCCAGAAGATTGTTTTTTTGCTGTACATTCCAGTAATCTGAATAGCAACTTGAGTAAGGCAAAGTGAAAACTTGCAGCACTCAGTTTGGCTCTGGGCAAAGGTCCATCAGCATACAACGACCCAATGGCTGCCCTATAAATTAACTCTTAATTCTCTGCTACTTGGAACCCCTTAGGGAAAGGCTTGGATGGAGTGGATGTTTCCACTAGTGTATGACCTCGAGGAATAGAGGTCATAGCCTCAGAATTAATTCCTTTAGTCAGAGGGTGGTGAATCTGTGGAATTCTTTACGACAGACGGCTATGGAGGTCAAGTCAATGGATATTTAAGACAGAGATAGATAGATCCTTGATTAGTGCGGTGTCAGGGGTTATGGGGAGGGCAGGAGAATGAGATTAGGATGGAGAGCAGCCACGGTCGAATGGCGAAATAGACTTGATGGGCCGAATGGCCTAATTCTGCTCATTTCACTTATGACCTTAGATATAGAAGGCCTACAGAGTGCTCCAACTTCACAGGGAATAAGTATACAATGTTCAGGCTAAAGTCTTGTAAACCCAATCACTTATATCATTGTTGTTCCTTATCTGGTGATCAACAATGCCACCATGCATAGAGATATTATTACGTTAACATTTTATGGTATTTAATGTGGAATTCATTGCAACAGAAGGCTGTGGAGGCCAAAGTAATGGATAGTTTTAAGGTGGAGATTGACAGATTATTGATTAGTAAGGGTGTCAGGGTTTATGGGGAGAAGACAGGAGAATGGGGTTGACAGGGAAAGATAGATCAGCCATGATTCAATGGCGGAATAGACTTGATGGGCCGAATGGCCTAGTTCTGCTCCTAGAGCTTATGAACGATCCATGTGAGAAAGCCTTATTCTGCAAAGGTTGCACACTCCAAGGGAGCTGTGACAATGTCGATTTCCATCCAGAACTATGATATTTAAACTAATAGATGACTCTAATCCCACTTTTAAATGATTTAATATTGACCAACCAGGCCGAGTAAATGCATGAATTAAATCATTTCTGATTGCATCTGCCAGTAATTATTTGCACTCAACCCGATTTTAAACCAACTATAATAGTTTTGGAAGATTTAAGCAGAGGGCAGTACTAAAACAAAAATAGACAGTGCTGGAGTAACTCAGTGGGTCAGATAGCATCCCTGGGGAACATGGGTAGGTGAGATTTCAGGTCGGGATCCTTCTTCAGACTGATTCTCCAGGGATGTTGCCTGATCTGCTGAGTTACTCCAGCATTGTGTCTTTTTTTTTGTAAACCAGCATAACAGCACCTCATATTTTGCTTGGCCAGCGGTATGAGCATTGACTTCTCTAACTTCAAGTAACCCTTGCTTTCCTTCTCTCCAACCTCCACTTTCCCAGTTCTCCCACCAGTCTGACTGTCTCTGACTACATTTTATCTATGTTTGCTTTGTTGTTACTTTCTCCCAGCTAACAGTGATCTATTCTACATTTGCCTTGATTTCTATTTCCATTGTCCCATTTTCATACCTTACACTTCCTTATCTATCAGTCTGAAGAAGGGTCTCGACCCTAAACGTCATTCATTCCTTCTATCCAGAGATGCTGCCTGTCCAGCTGAGTTACTCTAGCATTTTGTGCCTATCTTCAGTTTAAACCAGCATCAGCAGTTCCTTCCTGCACATCTGCAGTGCCTTGTTTCTGCAGTGCTAAAACATTTAGTTTTAGTTTACTTTTTTTTGTTTAGTTTTAGAGAGAGCAAGGAAACAGGCCCTTCGGCCCATGAGTTCACGCCGACCATCGATCACCCTTTCACATTGGTTCCATGTTACCCCACTTTCTTGTTCACTCCCTACGCATCAGGGTCAATTTATATAGGTCAATTAACCCACAAACCCGCATGTCTTTGGGATGTGGGAGGAAAGCGGAACACCCAGAAGAAACCCACATGGTAACAGGAGAATGTGCAAACTTCACACAGACAGCACCCAAGGTCTGGATCAAACCTGGGTCTCTGACGTTGAGGCAGCAGCTCTACAAGCTGCACCAATGCCAATCACTTCCAGACATTTATCGGGAGAAAGAAAATGGTAATCTCAAAAATGGTAAAATTCAAAACCTTGAATATTCTCATGGTTAATGATACCACCAGAGAATTCCAAACGCCTGGTGAATTAATACACTGAACAACTATTTAAATCCCTGCATAGCATCTTGAGCGTTTTAAGGTGAAACTTATAATAGAAACAAATTCGTAAAGTTGACTACTGAATTGTCAAGTGGTCTTAAACGCCTGACTGATGCACTTCCTTCGGTGAAGGACTCCATCTTTAGACTTTCAACTTTGGAGATAGAGCGTGGAAATAGGCCCTTCTGCCCACCAAGTCGGCGCTGACACACTAGGGACAATTTTTTTTAAACCAAAGCCAATCAATCTACAAACCAGTGCATCTTTGGGATGTGTGAGGAAACCCGAGCACCCGGATGAAACCCACGCGGTCACAGGGAGAACATACAAACTCCGAACAGGCAGTACCCGTAGTCAGGATCAAACCTGGGTCTCTGGTGCTGTAAGACAGCAACTCTACCACTGCGCCACCCATAGTTAAACATGGAACAGGACCTTCCACCCACGCCTTCTCCAGTTCTTCCTCAGCTTGCCCCATATGCCTCCAATCTTACACCAACTCTTTGGATATGGTGTGGTCAGCTGTGTGTTCATAACATCAAGGCAACGACAGATAGGCAATAAATGCCTTCATCACCCCCATCCAAACAGTAAATTGAAAATCTCTGCTGAGGTGATTTCTAATACAAGTGGCAAACTTTGACGACCAAAAAACCAACCTTCTGAAGGGCGCCTGTCATGACCAAAAAATACCCGTGTCGCTGAGCTCTTAATATAGGGCAAAGGTAGTTGGGGTAGCGGTGCTTCCGGTGACAATTGGCTGACGCTCTGAAAAGGAATGGAAGAGTTTTCTTTAGTTAGTAAAATCTTAAATTGTTACAATTTCAATAATATACATATATAGCTTCACTCCTTCTAGCGCTTGTCAGTCATACAGCGTGGAAACAGGCCCATTGGCCCAACTTGCCCACAGCAACCAACATGTCCCATCTACACTGGTCCCACCTGATGCGTCTGGCCCACATCCCTCTAAACCTGTCCTATCCATGTATCCGTCTAATTGTTTCTAAAAAGTTGTTATAGTCCCTGCCTCAAAAAATGAAATTGCTCTATTTGGCAGGAAAACTAAATATGAAGCACATTTTTGAAACAGTGAGACACTGCAGAATTTTGAATTGCAGGGGATCAACGTGCATGATTCATGCTGACTGGCCTGTAATTACTGCAAGGAATGAGGAGAGCTAAAGAATGACAGAATTAATTATAAATATAGACAGGCTCCGTTTCAATTGCATAATGCGAGACCATAATTCGGCACGGACTAGAAGGGTCGAGATGGCCTGTTTCCGTGCTGTAATTGTTATATGGTTATACCCAGGGTATTGTGTGCAGCAGTGGGCAGTGGTTTTAGGATAGATGTAAGTCTGGTGAAAGCAGTTCAGAAGTGGTTTACTGGAGTGATATCTGGCCCGCACAGGTTTTGGTTTATTGTCACGTGCACCAAGGTACAGTGAAAAGCTTTTTTTGGTTGTGTGCTAACTGGTCAGTGAAAAGACTATATATGATTACAATCTATTCGTCCACAGTGTACAGATACAGGATATAGGGAATAACATTTAGTGCAAGATAAAGTCCAGTAAAATCAGATTAAAAATAGTGTGAGGTTCTCCAATGAGGTAGCTGGTAGGTCAGGACCGCTCTGTAGCTGATGGGAGGAAGGTTCAGAATGGTAGAAGGTGAGGTAGGACATGTTAGGCTTGTAGCCATTGAAAGAACAAGCAATTGTTACTGGGATGTTGCCAGGATTGGATAGGATAAGCTACAAGGAGAGGTTAGATAAACTAGATAATCGCCCTGCATTGTTGGGAGGGCGAGGGGAGGCATGATAGAAGTATATAACAATGATGGGAGGCATAGACAGGGTACACAGTCTGACTCTTTTCACAGATCAGGGAAGGCACTTGATTTAAGGGAGTGAATAACTCCAAATATAGAGCCAGTCAACTGCTGGAACAGAACAGTTTAGCACCAGTATAGGCCCTTAGGTCCACAAGTGTAGGAAGGAACTGCAGATACTGATTTAAACCGAAGATAGACACAAAATGCCGAGTAACTCTGCGGGACAGGCATCATCTCTGGATAGAAGGTATCAATTTACGATAGAAGATAAATTCAAAATATAGGGGCAGCCAATCACTGAATTTATCAGAGGTTTTATATTAATCAATATATTCTTTCTGCTCAAAATTTGTGAATCAAATACTGTGCCCATAATGTTTGGGACAAAGACCCATCATTTATTTATCTGCCTCTGTACTACACAATTTGAGATTTGTAATTGAAAAAAATCACATGTGGTTAAAGTGCACATTGTCAGATTTTACTAAAGGCCATTTTTATACATTTTGGTTTCACCATGTAGAAATTACTGTTGTGTTTAAACACATCGTGGAGAGTGGCTGGAACGCATTGCAGGGGTGGTGGTGAAGATATTATAGTGGCATTTAAGAGGCTTAAATAGGCACATGATATGCAGGAAATGGGAGGGGTAATGAGGCAAATGAGGCGTGTGAGTTTGTAGGTAAAATGGCCATTGTAAATTGCCCCTAATGTGTAAGGAGTGGTTGAGAAAGTGTGATAAACAATAGACAATAGGTGCAGGAGTAGGCCATTCGGCCCTTCGAGCCAGCACCATCATTCAATGTGATCATGGCTGATCATCCACAATCAGTACCCCGTTCCTGCCTTCTCCCCATATCCCCTGACTCCGCTATCTTTAAGAGCCCTATCTAGCTCTCTCTTGAAAGTATCCAGAGAACCGGCCTCCAACGCTCTCTGAGGCAGAGAATGCCACACTCACAACTCTCTGTGTGAAAAAGATCACAAAATTAGTGTGAACTGGTGATTGATGGTCGGTGTGGACCCGGTGGGCTGAATGATCTGTTTCAATGCTGTATCTTTCAATTAGTTTAGCATGCCATACATTCGGCATGGACATTAGAACATAGAACAGTGCAGCGCAGGAACAGGCCCTTCCGCCCACAATGTTTGTGCCGAACATGATTCCAAGTTAAACTGATCTCATTTTCCTGTACATGATCCAAAGTCCTGCACTTCCATGTGCCTACCTAAAAGCCTCTTAAATGCCACTATGGTTTCTGCCTCCCCACCACTCGCAGCAATGCGATGCAGGCCCCCGACCATTAAACTTTCCCCCACTCGCCTTCCAGCTACGTCTTCTAGTGTTGGACATTTCCAGCCTAGGAAAAAGGTTCTGACTGTCTTCCCTATCTATGCCACTCATAATTTTAAACACTTCTTATCAAAGGTCCTGCAGAGCAGTATCATGACTTCCCGACTCTTATATTCAATACCTCTCACAATGAAGGCAAGCAGACCAGACACCCCCTTCACCACTCCATCTACTAGTGCTGCCACTTTCAGTGAGCTATAAACTCCAAGATCCCTCTGTGCACCAATGCCTATAAGGGTCTTGCCATTAAATGCATACTTTCCCATTACATTCAACCTCCTAAAGTGTACCACCTCACACTTGTCGGGTTAAACTCCATCTGCTATTTCTCTGTCCATTGAATCAGAGGGTCTATTCCTGCACTGTACTGCTCCAAGTTCTATTTGTTGCAGCCTCATCTGTAGCTGGTCAGTGATTAGTGCAGTAGCATTATATCCTTTAACAGATTCTGCAGGTAATGCTTATTTTAGACATCAATATATTGAATTTGCAAAAATTAAAGGATTATATCTCCACAAAAAATATCTATTCCCCAATAGAGCCAATGAATTCCAGCTGGGGCGACACAGAGTTGCGTTACAGCACCAGAGACCCGGATTCGATCCTCAATTCGGGCACTATCTATACGGAGTTTGTAGAACCTTGTGACCTGCATGGGTTTTATTCGGGTGCTCCGGTTTCCTCCCACATTCCAAAGACACATAGGTTTGCAGGTTAATTGGTTTTAAAAATTGTTCCTAGTGTGTAAGCTTGTGCTAGTGTACGGGGTGATCGTTGGTCGGCGTGGACACTGTGGACCTAAGGGGTCTATTCCACGCTGCATCTCGAAACTAAAGCTAGGTTCCACTGCTACTTGCCGACTTCTCTTACCTTATAAACATACAGGTACTCCCGAAGGAACGCTTCCTGCTGTGAAGCCATCTGCTTGCTGTCCTTGATTAGGATGTGCCTGAAGGCTGCCACAGCATTGTCCAGCTGCCGCAGAGTGAAAGACTGACGACCAATGGTGAAGTTGATGTGATCCTCTGCCAGACTCCAGCCTTTCCCTTTGTAAACCTGCATGGCTTGACTGTAGCACCGCAAGGCGTGCTTCCGCTGCAGTAAGATAAAGAATATACATCCCAGTTGCAAAATTGAGAAAGCATTCAGAGATTTAATTAGGGCAAGGATTCCAGTTTAACCATTAAAACAATCCTAATTGAATGAGGAAGCTGTAAACTTCAATGTATTTTCGTTCCTATGCATGCAAAAAAGGTCATCTATAGAAATTTCCATGGTAACCAGATATGTCTAAGTTCAGAAACATGGAACGGCAGATGCTGGGTTATAAAAAGAGACACAAAGTGTTGGAGTAACTCAGTGGGACATGTCCATGTTATCCAGGGATGCTGGCTGACCCTGCTCAGTTACTCAGGCACTTTGTGACCACATTTAAGTTTGGCTTCACATTACAAGATTTCTCCACCATCGCAAGTCTATCAAGACTCCAGAAACATCAAGGCAATCATTTGAATCCTTTTAGTTTTTAGTGTTATAGACAGCATGGAAACAGAACCTTTGGCCTACCGCCTCAACGCCAAACATCGATCACACATTTACACTAGTTGGAGTCAGAGTCATACAACATGGAAACAGGCCCTTCGGCCCAACTTGTCCATGCTGATGATGATGTCCCATCTACACTGGGTCCACCTGCCCGTGCTTGGCCCACATCGCTCTAAACCTTTCCTATCCATGAACCTGTCCAAATGTCTTTTAAATGTTGTTCCAGCACCTCCGGCAGCTTATTCCATATACCCACACTCTCCATGAAAAAGTTGTCCCTCGGGTTCCTACAACTTAGAACAGTATCACACTGGAACAGGCCCTTCAGCCCACAAAATCCATGCCAAACATGACGCCAAGTTAAACCAATCTCCACTGCCTGCATGCGATCCATATCCCTCCAATGCCAGCATATCCATATGCTTAACGAAAAGCCTCTGAAACACTGCTATCGTATCTGCCTCCACCACCAACCCTGGCAGTGCATTTTAGACACCCACCACTTTGTGCTGATGTAAATAAACTGAACTAAACTCAACTGGAAAGCAAGAGAATTTTATACAACTCATGCAAGGCAATAGAATCTGTTGGCTGAATAGACGGAGCAGAATTAACCAAATGCCTTGAAAATATATCAATTTAGTTTAGGGAGAAGGCATGGAAACAGGGTCTTCGGCCCACCGAGTCAGAGTTTACCAACGAGCGCTGCATCATTCAAAAGATCTATTAACTGTACCGTTCAAAGGACCAGAGATCTGGGTTCAATCCTGACTACGGCTGCTTGTCTGCACGGAGTTTCGCTATGATCTGCATGTGTTTCTCCGGGTTCTCCGGTTTCCTCCCACACTTCAAAGACGAACAGGTTTGTAGGTTAATTGGCTTGGTATAATTGTAAATTGTCCCTAGTGTGTGCAGAATAGTGTTAGTGTATAAGGATCGCAGGTCGGCGCAGACTTGGTGGGCCGAAGGGCCTGTTTCCGCATTGGATCTCTAAACTAAACATGCTTACCTGATCTGCTTTACCAAATCGATGCCCGGCTAGAATCATATGGAAAGCAAATTTTCGCACCATGGGGGATCGCATGTTGATGAAACAATGAGCAGCTTGTTCCAGTAAAATCGCACTTCGGAGGTCAGAATCCTGCATTTACAAAAGACAATAATATTTCACATCACTGCATAATTTGAATACCAAAGTCTAATTAATATATTAACTGTTCTTCTCAAGTGTCATCTAGATCAGTAGCACAATAAATTCAGTTATATCATCCATTATAATCGATGGGTAACTAAAGACGTTCTGAAAACAATAAGCAACACATTTAAATTTAGAAACAAGGAACTGCAGATGTTGGTTTACCAAAAACAAAAGTGCTGGAGTAATCCAGTGGGTCAGGTAGCATCCTTGGAGAACATTTTGAATTGGTTCTGAATAAATGGATCTAATTAACCAATTAAAATAAAAGGAACAAGAGGATTTTATTTTTAATCGTGTCAAAGGAACTCCCTTTGATCACCAAACTTGTTCCCATCACAATTCATTCCCATGGGCGCACTCTCCCATTTAAATCAAACACCGGGCTTTGGCATTGAAGGCTTTATCACTAGAACAAATGGGATTCTGAAAATTGCAAACAGATTGTGAGATTAGAAGGATAGCCTGAAGAGTTGTCTGAAGTAGGGGAGAGTTGTGTCCGTTCCTAAACATTTCCCAATAAGAATCCCAATGGTGCAGAGAGATTGTTTGTAATATTTGTAAATAACATAGATGTAAATGTAGATGGCTTGGTTGGTAAGTGTGCAAACGACCCCAAAATTGATAGAGTTGAAGTGAGTAAAGGGCCTGTCCCACGAGCATGCGACCTGCATGCGGCAAGCGCGACCTAAAGGGCCGGTCTCACCAGCATGCGCCTGCATGCGGCAAGCGCGACCAAACCAGAAGCAGGGGCCGCGCGGTGGTCGAGTGAGTGACATGAAGTTTGAGCGAAGTCAGCGGGAAGTTCACGCGTGACGTACGGCGTCGAGGCGGCTGCGGGCCGGCAGGCCCTAGCCGCGCGGAATTTTTGAACACGGTCAGTTTTCCGGAGCCCCGCGCGATGTCGGGACCAGCTCAGCACAACTCCATACGGCTCCGACGATCGAAGTGGGACCGGCCCCGCGAGGCCGTACGGCTCAAGCGACCACGTTAGGTCGCGCTTGCCGCATGCAGGCGCATGCTGATGGGACCGGCCCTATAGGTCGCGCTTGCCGCATGGAGTCGCATGCTTGTGGGACAGGCCCTTAAGGCTGCCAATGTATACGGCAGGATGTAGATCAGCACGGGAATGGAAAGATAAACGTCAGATGTAGTTTCATGCAAATTCCAGGTGTTGCACTTTTGCAGGTCGAATGCAAGAGGAAGTATACGGTTAGTGGCAAGACTTAACAACATTGATGTTATGTGGGATTTTTAGGTCCCAGTCCATTGGTCTCTGAAAGTCACAACACAAGCAGATAGTGTGGTAAATAAGGCATATGGTATGCATATTGGTCGGGGCATTGAGTACAAGAGTTAGGACGTCATGTTGCAGTTTTAGGACTTTGGCTAGGTCACATTTGGAGCATTATGTGCATTTCTGGTTTCCCCATTACAGGAAGGATATGGAGACTTGAGAGGGTGCGGAAGATGTGTGCCAGGAGACCGCCTGGTTTAGTGGATATTAGCTAAAAGGAGGGTGGACAAACTTGGATTGTTTTCTCTGGTGGTTGAAGGCTGAGGGGAGGCTGGGCAAAAATAAATAAAATTGAGAGGCATAAAGAGGGTAGACAGTCAGAACCATTTCCAAAGGATGTAACAGTCAAAGGCTGGAGGGTATAGCTTTAAGGTCAAAGGGGAAAGTTATTTAAAAAAACCACAAACAACCTTCATTGGTCACGGACATGCAAACACACAGTTTAAGGAATTTGAGAAACTTGGAAAAATGGTTGGTTGATGGATGACCTGGACTCAGTTGCTGAAGAACCTGCTTCTAAACTGTATCTACTCATGACTCTGATAAGAAAATACTTGGCGCAAGAAATAAAATAAACTGCACCTAAATGACATTTGAATGATTTTCAATGGAGATTATCCACCCATTGCAAAATTGTACTCTAATTCCACCTGGTGGACATGTTATTTACTGACATGGCACGAGGATAGTAACCATGTCAGCAAGACAAACCTCTTGCAGTGGTAAATCAAACCTGCAGTTAACAGCAGTAACACGGAGGGAAGGTGCCAGTTTAATTTTCCATCGGAGATCAAAAACATTAGATATTTTCATCCGCTAATAAAAATCTTCAATCACAATTAATGCTGCAGTTTCCTTTGTTAGAATTTAAGTGCTTAATTTTGTTTCAGTCAAGTGCAATTACAGAAACACTTCAGGAGCAGGCAGATCCATCTTCCATCACTGCTGTAGATCTTTTCACACAAATCACTTATCTGTTTAATATTGCATCTACATGAGCTAAAATATGCTAGAATAGATCAGTAGAAAGAATATAATTTCTTAATTTTAGATGTCTTCAAACTCTCTACAGGAAGTGAACTACTATTACAGGTGGTTTACCACAATGCTGCCTGGATTAGAGGGTTTCAGCTACAGGGAGAAATTGGACAGATGGATTGTTTTCTCTGGAATGTCAGAGATCGAGGGGAGATTTGATGGGTATATGAAATTATGAGACACAAGTTTTTTGGCAAGTGGTGGGGGCCTGGAACGCATTATTGTGGTGGCGGTGGAGGCAGATAGTGGCATTTAGGTAGTTTTAAGATTGGCACATGGAAGTGCAAAGAATAGGGGTATGGATCATGTACAGGCAGAAGAGATCAGTTTAACTTGACCACGTTCGGCTCATTGTGGGCTGAAGGGCCCATTTGTGTGTTTTGCTGTTCTATTTTGACTATAAATTAGTCCTCTTTCCATAGAGTCAGAGCCATGTCGCATGGAAACAGGCACTCTGTCCTAACTCGTCTATGCTGACCAAGATGTCCCATCTGTCGGCATTAAGCCCATACCCCTCTAATCCTTTCTTGACTATGTACCTGCCCAAATATCTTTTAAATACAAGAAATATATTACCCAAGCATTTTATAAATTGAAATCAGGGCAACCTTGACCAGAGTTGAAAGGGTCTATGCTAGTTGAATTTAATCAAAATTGAGTTAAGGACAAGTATTTCATCTCCATGTTGCCCATGACAACATATCAAGAACAATTCTGCACCAACAAAGTGCTGGAGGAACTCAGCGGCTCAGTCAGCATCTGAGGGGGGAATAGGCATACAACATTTCTGGTTGAAATCCCACTTACATTGCTGTCTCCTGCACCTGTACAAAACCAATTGATTGCATCAACTTTACGATTAGTTTCCATCCTGCCCTCAAATTTTTTCCTCCACAGATGCTGACTGACCCACGGAGTTCCTCTAGAACATTATTTTGTGCTCAAGATTCCAGCATCTGCATTCTCTTGTGTCTCAATTTTACACTAGCCTTGTGAGAAAAAGTTAAACCATGACAATACCAGGAATGGTTTTGAGGAATTTTCCTACCTCACTGGTCATCCGAATAAGAAGTGTTGCAGCTTCTGAATATTTGGCTTGGCTTTTCAAGATTTCAGCACTCAATAATGTGCATCGCTCAGCGAGTACCAAGTTCCTAGGATGGAGCAATTGTATGAAATAAAAATTAAATACCAAGATGCGTTGAATTAATTCCTCCCTCCCCAACTACGATCAGTTTAGTTTTAGTTTAAGTTTAGAGATACAGTGGAAACAGGCTCTTCGGCCCATCGTGTCTGCATCGAGCAGCAATCCCTACACACGGACACTGTCCTACACACAAGGGACAATTTACAATTTATTCAAACCAATTAGCCTACAAACCAGTAGGTATTTAGAGTGTGGGATGAAACTGGATCACCCAGAGAAAGCCCACACAGGTCACAGGGAGAACGTACAAGCTCTGTACAGACAGCACCCGAGGTCAGGATCGAACCCGGGTCTCCAGCTCTGAAAGGAAGCACCTCTACCGCTGCGACACTCGAGACTGAAGATGAGTCCTGTCCCGAAATGTTGCCTATCCATTCCTCCACAGATGTTGCCTGACTCGCTGTTACTCCAGCACTTTGTGTTCTATGCAAGATTCCACCATCTCCACTTCCTTGTATCTCCACTGAATTGATTCATTCAGCCTACTGGATGCATGTTGACGACTAAGAGACCAACACCATCAGTATAATTTCCCTTTTGCTGGTATTACCTGCCGCCCAGTCACTTGCTCTCTCACCAACCCACTGACTCCACCATCGTAAAAATACGCAAAGTACCGGAGTAACTCAGCGGGTCAGGCAGCATCTCTGGAGAACATGGATAGGTGACATTTCAGGTCAGGACTTCTTAAGACTATCTTTGATGGTTTCTCCACGTGTGTACAATAAGCTTAATTTACAGCAGCCAATAAACGTAATAGCATGTTTCTAGTACATTCGAGGAAGCCACCACACCCAAGGGAGAATGTGAAAAATTCACAAAGAAATGCATCAAAAGATACATGAATCCTTCCTCTCTCCACAGATACTGCATGACCTGCCCAGTATTCCCAACATGGTGTTTAATTTCAAGTGATTTCGCTTCTCTGAATTCCATTTATTTTCTACTTGGCATTTCTCATCAGGAAAAATCCTTGCTTAATGAATTTGTTCACTGCTTTATAATTTTGCAGTAACCAAATCCAAAACTGGTTTTCAATCTTGAATGATTTTGTTCAGAGTTTCAGAACATCACCCTCAAGGCATTTCAAATTCATTGGAAAACTGCAGTCATTTCTCCTCATCATTAAATGTCAATTGCCATTTGACTTGAGCAGAGGTGTCACGTACTTGCACAGGTCCTTGTAGGTCTGAATTGCCGTTTCCATGTAATGGGTGGGATATTGCCTCTGCGCTCCAGGCTGAAGAAAAACAGAGGCTGCCGCCATTTCCTTTGGCAAGTTAAAATTTTACAAAAAGTTAATATTACTTTCAAGTGTCATCACAACATTCAGCATTTCAATAAAAATAACAAGTTACATATTGAAGAGAATATACAATAATGCAACAAGGTATCAAAGATAGACACAAAATCCTGGTGCGAGTCGGGTCAAGCAGCATCTCTGGAGGAAACGAATAGGTGAAGTTTCGGCTCGAGATCCTTCTTCAGACTGAAATTTCACCCATTCCTTTTCTCCAGAGATGCTACCTGGCCCACTCATTTTGTGTCTATCTTTGGTCTAACATCCAGCATCTGCAGTCCCTTTCTACAAAGAGATATTGAAGACAATATACAATAATGCAACAAGGTATCAAAGTAACTCAGCAGGTCAGGAAGCATCTCTGGAGAAAAAGGATTGTAACGTTCCAGGTCGGGACCCTTCTTCAGACATTCAGCAGGGTTCTGACCCAAATCGTCACCCATCCTTTTTCTCCAGAAAATGCCTGACCCGCTGTTACTCCAGCACTTTGTGACTATCTTTGGTATAAATCAGCACCTGCAATTCCTTCCTACACAAGGTATCAAACTATTTTTAAAACATGGGGTACCCCATTCAATGTTAAACTAGTCAGAGTCATTCAGCGTGGAAATAAGCCTATCGGCCTAAATTGCTTATGCTGACCAACATGCTCCATCTATACTAGTCCCAACTGCCTGCGTTTGGCACATATCCTTCTAAACCTCTCCTCTCCATGTACCTGTCTAAATGCTTCTTCAACATTCTTACTCATTCTTGGATGATGATTGACAATAAATAAACCAAGAGTCCAGAGTGTTTAATTGTCATGTGTATCTCAGCATGTCATGTGTATCCCAACTACCATGGACTTTGTATAGGTTGCACTACATACTTTAGCTTGCACTATTATGGTATGGTTACCAAGTAGAACTGTTAATATACAGTATCATTTATTGTATATTTGTATTATTGCATTAATGTAGTATATTTAGAGACCTCATCACTTCCAACCAGTTTCATCATTTAGAAACAAAGAACTGCAGATGCTGGTTTGCAAAAAAGGACACAAAGTGCTAGAGTAACACAGCAGGTCAGGCAGCATTTCTGGAGAACATAGGTAAGTAACGGTTCGGGTTAGGACCCTTCTTCAGACAGAAAGATCTCGACCCGATACATCATCTATCCAGAGATGCTGTCTGATCTGCCAAGTTACTCCAGCACTGCATCCAGTTTCATTATAGATACATAGAAAATAGGTGCAGGAGTAGGCCATTCGGCCCTTCGAGCCTGCACCACCATTCAATATGATCATGGCTGATCATCCCGTTATTTGGTTGTTTAAGCACTAACCAAAGCCCCTGCTGCGTAAAGCATTGCTTGATCATTGAGAAAATCTTTCTTTGCTGTATGGTAGCAATTGTAAGCCAGGTCGTAGTGCTGAACCAAGAAACAAAGATCTGCCATTTTCCTTATTTGCAACTCTGGAGCCTCTGGTGGATACCTGGTAAAGATCAAGGGGAGAAATAAACAATATCAGAACAAAGAAGAACACAGTGCATCTCACTCACCTCATTCACAGTTGTCCAATATTCAGGCGCTCCAATTTATCTGCATGTCCATAAACTAGACAAATTCACACATTGCAAACACAGACCTCTCATTTTGCAGAGGTATGATTTTTCATTGGTTTTGCATTTCAGCACCATTAGGGTGCACGGAAATTACATTAAAAGGGATTTTACATCTTTGGTTGTAAACAATTACATTGTAATTTTCAAAAAAGGACAAAATTGTTGAATGCAAGTTTTCCATCTCTCCATGACTTGTGACTGGAAATCTTTCAATCAGAAGTTACCTCAATCTAAGTTAAACTTATCATACGCTATTTTCCTTTTAAAGATATTTCTCTACCCTCTTACTCCTCAATGCATAGCTTGATCACGTGTGTATGGCTAGAATGTATTCAGAGTTAAATAGCACGTATAAAGGCCGTTCGGCCCAACTTGCCCATGACAACCAAACTGCCCCATCTACGCTCATCTGACTGTGTTTGGCCAATATTCCTCTAAACCTTTCATATCCATGTACCTATCCAAATGTTTTTTAAAGTTGTTTTAATAACTGCTTCAACTACCTCCTCTGGCAGCTCATTCCACTATGTGAAAAGGTTTCCCCTCAGGTTCCTCTCAAATCTTTCCCTTCTCATCTAAACCTACGTCTTATGGTTCCCAATTCCCCTACTCTGGGTAAAAGACTGTGCTTTCACATCATCTAGTCCCCTGTTTCAACAGCAGAGGTTGGCAACCTTGTTCTGCCTAGAGGCCAGGCCGCATGTCTGTGAGCGGACGACGGGCAACATCTATCACATGTACACACGGATCCCGCCCCAATCCCGCCCCGGATGGCAGGCATCAAATCAAATTAACAGAAGGTAGACAAAAATGCTGGAGAAACACAGCGGGCGAGGCAGCCTCATGCAATCCTTGCATGTCTCACCCGTTGAGTTTCTCCAGCATTTTTGTCTGCCGTCGATTTTTCCAGCATCTGCAGTTCTTTTTTAAACGCGTTCACAGAAGGTGCTCGGCCGTACCGGCGGCTTTGCGCAGGATGCGGTACACCCAGAGCTCGGCGCTCGGTCGCGCTCGCTGCTCGGCAGACCGGATGATTACGGGGGAAAAAAATCCGCCTGCAGGTCGGATGGTTTCGGGTTACGGGCCGCATTCGGCTCGGGGGCCGTAGGTTGCCGACCCCTGATGTACAGTATGAATTGACTGGATAGCACACTTAAATCTGTTCACTGTATCTCAGTACGTGACAATAATCAATACATAGTTCCCCAATAGTTAAATCTAATATTAAAACCCTGGAACTTATTCCCTGCATGAATTCTTCCACAAGATCTCAGAACAAAGACCAAGAGAGGCCAAGTCGATGGATATTTTTGAACCGGATTGGCAGATTGTTGATTAGTGTCAGGGGTTGTGGGGAGAAAGCAGGTGTATGGGGTTGAGAGGGAAAGGTTGATCAGCCATGATTGAATGGCCTAATTCTACTACTAGAATTTATGAATAAAGTATTAAAACATTTTTTTTAATCTATTCTCATCCCTGCCAGTTCTTCAATATTTTTTACCCCTTTTCAATTTTGCCAAAAAGGGAAGAAGTCTACTTACAACAGACTGGAAGCATTTTTCAATTCATTTATAGTTTTCTCTGGCACTTTACTCCCACTGAACCATTTTTTTGTTGCAGTAAATAAAGTGCGACTGAGGCCTTTTCTGGACACCAGCTACAGAAATAAAAATTTGCACCATCAGCTAAAGTAATAATGATTTACATGCAACTATTTCAGACCTATAGAAAAGTAAAAACAAAGGAATTGCAACATAAATGCAAGAAAACATTCAGTGAGAATACATCTTGAACCTGTTATTAAAACATATATTTGCTGATCTCAACTGCTGCTTGTAAATACTCCCAGATGACTGAGTAACAGGGATCCACGCACAAATACCACTCAAGTCGTTATAAGGTGATAGCTAACCAATATGACAATGCTGGTTTACTAAGCTAAATGTAATAGAATAAAAATAATGATCCATTGGATCAAGAGATGAGAATTTTACTTTATCCAGGGGTTATGTACATCTTGCATCTGCTCTCTATTGGAAGAAGTGAGATTTGCATCATCATTCTACTAAATACATTCAGATAGCTGCTTGCTACAGCAGAATGTTGGTCACAATATATTAAGGTCAAGGCTCAAATGATTTTAAAGATACACGAACATGGAACAAAGATTTTTCAAAAGTTTTCTTGCATCATACATGTGAAACTTCATACTTTAATATTCCTCTGATCCTTCCCCAGTCACTCCCTCTTCTCCCCTCTCCCATCAGGCAAGTGGCACAGATATGTGAAAATGCACACTTCCAGATTCAGGGACAGTTTCTTCACAGCTGTTATCAGGCAACCGAACCATCGTACCAACAACTAGAGAGTGGTCCTGACCTCCCATTTACCTAATTGGAGACCTTCGGACTAGCTTTAATCAGACATCACATTACTCAATACGTTATTCCCTTCATCCTGTATCTGTGCACTGTGGATGGCTTGACTGTAATCATGCATAGCCTTTCCGCTAACTGGATTGCACGCAACTAAAAGCCTTTCACTGTACCTTCGTACATGTGACAATAAACTAAACTAACAATTTGTTTTATTCAATTCCTCTTAACTTCAAGAGCTTCCCTTATTCAGTTTAACTAGTTCCTTACTTTAAAAGCATGTGTTTATGTTAAGATAATGATAGGTCATATTAAAAATTCAGATTTGTTTTTAAACTCTATTCTAACACGTTATGGGCATCTGTGGAAAGGTCAGCATGTATTGCCCACTTACTGCCCCCAGGTAGGCGGTGGGTGAGCCACCTTCCTCATCCACTGCGGTCCCTCTGGGGTAGGAATTCAAACTATACATTTGGGCGACAACAAAGCTAACGGTTATATTAATCAGCGTCAAACTTTTCAAATGCATCGCACACTTCCTTCCAATTTTTATCAATCTAACAATCTACACAACAAATGTCCTTGAGACTTGGAAGGTGGCTTTACTCTGTTTGCCAAGAGTGGCATGGTTAGATTTAAGGTTATCTTGGAATAATAGCAGTAACCTTTTCAACACATTAAAAAAAAAGTTAAATTGCAAGGCCTAGATAAGATTAACCGTCAGAACCTTTCTCCCTCAGGGTGGAATCAAAGACTAGATGGCACTATTTTAAGGTGAGAGGAGCAGAGTTTACGGGGACAAGGGGGGGGGGGGGGGGGGGGGGGGTGGGGGTAGGGGAATTGATAAGCAGATGATTGGAACTAACCATCAACAGAGATTGAGTATCAGGAGGTACCATGAGACAACTGGGCAGGACAGTGGCGCAGCGTTAGAGTTGCTGCCTTACAGCGCCAGAGACTGGGTTAGATTCTGGTTACAGGTGCTGTTCTCCCTGTGACCGAGTGGGTTTCCTTCGGGTACTCCAGTTTCTTACCACACAAGATGGGGTGGGAGATTGCAACCTTCACGTGGTCCACCCTGTTTCGACAAATGCAATCAACCCGGTGTGCACAGTCAAACAAGATCAAATAGAACAAGTTGTCCTACAACTTTAGGCTGTGCACGCCATACGCAAGAAGAAGAACCACACAAGATTTACAGGTTTGTAGGTGAATTGATTTTTGTAATTGTCCCTAGTGTGTACGATAGTGCTAATGTAATGGATGATTGCTTGTCAGCGTGGGCTCGGTTGGCCGAAGGGCCTGTTTCCGTGCTGTATTTCTAAAGTTTAAACTCTGAATTCCCAGAACATGTAAATCATATGAAGAAACAAAACTGGAAAATGTTAGAAAAACTCAGTTCGGTCTTTACAATATTTTCTGTTTTTGTTTCCAATTTCCTACACCTGTAGTTTTTTTCCCCCTGATTTTCATTTAGATGAAGGCATAGATTGCATACAATCTGAATGAGTTAAGGAATCCAATTCGGATCACCTTTGCTCAAAAGTTTTACCATCCCCTCAATCAAATGCCTTGAATTGGGTGTCATATTATTTTTGACTCTGCTCAGAAGAACATTTTGATGGTGAATTGGCTTGGTAAAATTTTAAATTGTCCCCGCGTGTAGGGCAATGTTAGTGTGTGGGGAGCACATGTTGGCGCGGCCTCGGTGGGCCAAAAGTCCTGTTTCCGCGTTGTATCTCTAAACTGAACGAAAGACTAAAGCATGACGAGATAGCTCAATGCTCTTCACTACCCAGAGACAGAAGAATATCACTGCAAGCTTTAGTAGTGGATTTACAGCATTAAAACACAGTACATTCTTAATAACACTTTACACCTTTACTAACACAAATTTCCTCAATGCAAAAAAAAAAAAATCAGCATATGATTTCTGCATCAATTTGACTCGTTACATTGTATTAATCAAGAACTGCAGATTCGGGTTGGGGCCCTTCTTCTCCAATCTGAAACGTCTTTATTTGGTTTCGTTTAGAGAGACAGCATGGAAACAGGCCCTTCAGCCCACCAAGTCCGTGCCGACCAGCAATCACCCATACACTAGTTCTATCCTACAGATTAGGGATAAATTACAGAAGCCAAATCACCTACAAACCTGTACATCTTTGGAAAGAGGGAGGAAGCCGGAGCTCTCAGAGAAAACCCACGCAGTCTCAGGGAGAACGTACAAATTCCATACAGATAGCACCCATAGTCAGGATCGAAACCGGGCCTCTAGCGCTGTAAGGCAGCAGTTTTATTGCTGCACCACTGTGTGGCATTTTGTGTCATATAATTTTCTATCTGTTAATTGTGCACTTCAACTTAATACCTGACCATAACATCCTTCAATTTTGTTTATATCTTGCCTCGCACATCCTCAGAATTGAATTGAATCCTTTATTTGTCATTCAGACCTTTCGGTCTGAACGAAATGCTGTTGCCTGCAGCCATACATGTAATAATAACAAAACACAATAAACACAAATTAACATCCACCACAGTGAGTTCACCAAACACCTCCTCACTGTGATGGAGGCAAAAGTCTTAGAGTTACTGTCTCTTCCCTCCTCTTCTCCCTCTGCGCCGAGGTGATACCCCACCGGGCGATGGTAAGTCAGTCCCGCGGTCAAGCTCCGCGGCCCGGGGGTAGACGAAGCTGCCGCCCTCCAGTCCAGCGGACGCAGCTGTTGCAACGGGTGCTCCGGAAAACAGGCACCAGCCTGTGACCTGCGAGCTCCCGACATTGTCCTCCACTGGCCCGCGGCCGAGCCCCAGATCCAGGTCGCCGCCGCCTCAGCCGCCGGAGCACCGTCTCCGCCCCGCACCGGGCCGCCCACAAGGCAGCGTCTCAGCCCCGCACCGGGCTGCCCCCACCGGAGCACCTTCCAGCCGGGAGCCGGTCAGCCCTCACCGGAGCGCCTTCCAGCCGATAGCCAGGCCACCCACACGGCAGCGGCTCAGCCCCGCACCGGGCTGCCCCCACGGGAGCGCCTTCCAGTCAGGACCCAGGCCACCCACACGGCAGCGTCTCAGCCCCGCACCGGGCTGCCCCCACGGGAGCGCCTTCCAGCCGGTAGCCGTGCCGCCCGCACGGAGCGCCGAGTCGTGCCGCTACCCGGACGTCGCCACAGCTCGAAGACGGCCAGCCTCGCGTTGGTGAGTCCTGGCTGGCTCTACCTCCGGAGCCTCGAGGTCGGTCGCAGGTTGGAGGCCGCCAGCTCCGGAATGTCCTACAACACTTCTTTAGCATGGTCACCATTGTGAGATTACAATCTTTTGCATGGGCTTTAGGACATACAAGTACCCGGACAATTATACAATGGCAGCACGCGTGCTTGAAACGAAAGATGCAAAACAATAACCACACCTGGTCGTTCAGTTGCCGGATAGTCTTTTCGATGTGTGGCAGTAATCCTCGGAAGGTGAACTCCTGAATGAACTGTCTAATTCGATCATGGTCAGTCAGAGTTAAACTCAGTCCACGAGCACCAGAGCTGTTTTGTTTCATCACAGCGTTGACTGCTTCCACAGGTTTTGCTTGGTTAGGTCCGTCGAGTTCCCTTGACTTCGCACTTCCCTGAAACGGGTGAGATTTGCAGTTGTTTGGAATTCCAGCTGTTGAAATGGAGAGAGAAAGGTTGGATATTAAGTGCTGGTCAACATCCAGGGAGCGCAGAGCTGGAGTCTTTTCTTCTAATCTTGCCAAAGATTTTTTTACTCAACAAAATCCACAAAATTTGAGAGATTAAAGGAGGAGAAGCAATATATATATATATATATATATATATATATATGGCAGCACGCGTGCTTGAAACGAAAGATGCAAAACAATATATATATAAAACTGTCTAATTGTTTCTTAAACATTGCAATAGTACCTGCCTCAACTACCTCCGCAGCTCGTTCCATACATCCACCACCCTTTTGAGTAAAAGTTACCCCTCGGGTTCCTATTAAATCTTTCCCCCATCACCTTAAATCAATGTCCTCTGGTTCTCGATTTCCCTACTCTGGGCAAGAGACTCTGTGCACGTACCCGATCCATTCCTCTCATGATTTTGTACACAACAAGGTCTAGGACTTTATCTGAAATGGATCAAGATGAAAGGTCAAACAACTGAAAGGTCAACTTTGTCTCTGAGATAGGGTCTTCTACTCGAGACATTATCTGCTTCCCATTTCAAAGAAGTCTACTGGACTGGTGAGAGCTTCCAGTATTTATTTCAGTTGAAAGGTTGTGACCTAAAACAACTATTTCACTTAAACGACACAGGCCCACCTGCTGAGTATTCCTAGCAGTCACACTATTTCATGTTTGGCTGTTACCTTAACACAAGGATTAAAAATTAGCACACTGATCCAGAGAATATCAAAGTCCTTTTTAACCAAGCACGACATAAAAGCTAATGCCATTGAATGAGTACAAGCTGCGTGCCAGGAATTCAGCGAATACAGAACGTGAATCTAAACACAACAGCTAATAATAGCACAATATTTTTTTTAATATAACTATAAATCCACAAAAGCTGAGACAAGGCTATGTCCTAATGTGTTAACCATTTAAGACGAATGCTTTAAAGCCAAGTCAATAAACGTAGTGAGCCGCATTTGCCATTAAAAGCGTAAAAAGCTGAGTTTGATTTCCTATTGGACAATGCAACATCTGACAGTGTAGTACTTCAGTTAGCTTATTTGCCATTATCTTTATTAAATTAACACTTTTAAGTAATGAATTTGAATTTTGTGCATTGGCATTTTGTCTAGTATTTACTTACCGTTTATTGAATTGTCCAATCCGTCCAGCTCCACTCCAATCACACATTCTTTACTCTTGCTGGCAGGTGGAACAAAACCATCACAGATTTCCTACAATAAATGAAAAATATTAAGTAAAGCTATAAGTTGCCATTTTAAACATTGGATGCAATCTAAATACAGTATCAATAATCTGCTCTCCAATTATCAGAATCATGCAGCATGGATATAGACCCTTCGGCCCACCTAGTGCATGCCGACCAAGATGCCTCATCTCCATTACTCCCACCTGTCTGCGTTTGGCCCATATTCCTCCAAACCTTTCCTATCCGTGGACCTGGCCAAATGTCTACTGCTATCATACGTGCCTCAACTAGCTCCTCTGGCTGCTCATTCTGTATACTCACCACTCTCTGTATGAAAATTTTACCCCTCAGGATCACATTAAATCTTTCTGGATTTAATAGGGATTACATTTTACCCAGGAATTGTATGGGTACAGTAGATAAATTAGCTTCCTGTGCTCCAAGGAATAAAGTCCTAGCCTGCTCGTCCTCTCCCTATAGGTCAGGCCCTGGCAACATCCTCATAAATCTTCTCTATCTCTGAACATGTTGGCACTCTTTCCAGCTTACCAACATCTTTCCTATAGCAGGGTGAACAAAATTGAACATAGGACTCAAATGTGGCCTCACCACGGTCTTGCAGAACTGTAACATAAAGCCCCAACTTCTATACTGAATACCATGACTGACGAAGGCCAATGTACTGAAAGACTTAACGGCCACACAATCCCCCTGCAACGTCACTTTCAAGGAACTATGTACCTGCACTCCTCGATGCCTCTGCTCCATAACACTCTCCAGGGACCTGCCATTCACTGTGAATGGTTTAACTTCCCAAAATGCAACTTTGCACTTATCTGCATTGAACTCCATCAACGATTCCTCTGCCCACTTGCCCAACCAATCAAAATCCTGCTAATATTCGATAGCCCTCTTTGCTGTTTCCAATACCACCCATTTTTGTGTCATCTGCAAACTTATTGACCATGCCTTGTACATTCTCATCTAAATCATTGATATAAACCATAAACAGCAATGGGCTGCACCAATCCCTGACACACACCACTAGTCACAGGCTTCCAGTCTGTAAAACAACCTTCCACCATCACCTTTTGCTTCATGAAGCCAATTCTCTATCCAGTCAGCTAGTTCTCCCTGGATCCCATGTGATCAAACCTTCCAGAGCAGCCTACCATGCAGAGCCTTATCAAATTCCTTGCTTAATGTTTGGAGATCTCCATGGTTCAGCATTAAGCTCAATTCCAGTTTTAAACCAAGTGCAAAGCTCATTATTTATCACTTTGCCATCAGCAAAATAATTGGTGATTATAGTCATTTGTTGTATTGTACTGCCTTCCTTTGCTTAAAAAAGTGATAATTCTCCATAAATACTTAACTCTCTTTAATTAGGTATTCGAGGTGAAAAGGAATGTATACCTGGTTTTGCAAATTGTTGCGATTCAAATACTGACTCCAAGGGTCAGGGATCTGTTCATCTGCTCCACTTGAAGGCATTCGAGAGTTAAACTTGAGTAAATAGCACACCTGCGTCCCATATTTGTGTTTCATTTCTTCATAGACAGTTTCAGCTCTGAGGGATAAGTTAGAAATGAGAATTACTGCAGTTCAAGGTTGTCGACAGCAATCGTGGTGGAGTACATGCCCCAATCAGCATTAAAAGTGCCGAAGCAGAAATGGTTGGGAGCTTCAAATAGCTTCCTAGGAATGCCAAGGATGTTCAAGGAGCTTCCGAGGCATATATATTACCAACAATCTGTTATGGGCTAACCACACTGAAGTGACAGCCAAAAGGCACATCATGCCTCTTCTTTCTCAGGGAAACTGTCTCAAAGGACTCTCAAACCTTTGCAGATGTACCATAGAAAGCATACTGTGTAGGTAGGAACAGCAGATGCTGGTGTACACTAACGATTGACACAAAATGCTGGAGTAACTCAGCGGGTGTGGGTCAGTCAGCATCTTTGGAGAAAAGGAGCAGCACCCTTCCTCAGACAGAGTCAGGACAGAAGGAAACTAGAGGTATGAAAAGGTGCAAAGAACTTTATCTTTAGTTTCCCTCTCCACTAACTCTCAGTCTGACGAAGAGTCTCTACCCGAATCTTCACCTATTCCTTTTCTCCAGAGATGCTGTCTAACCTGCTGAGTTACGCCAACATTTTATGTCTCTAGCAAGCATACTGTCAGGTCTCTTCACAGCTTGGTTTTGGGAACAGCTCTGTGCAAGATCGCAAAAAATTGCAGAGTCGTGGCCCACCCCATATACAGACCAGATTTCCCACCATTTACAGTTCATACTTCCTCGGAAAAGCCACCAACATAATCAAGGACCTTTCCCACCCCGATTATTCCTCCTTCTCCCGTTGAGAAGTTAAAACTTGAACGCACATATCACAGGTAGAGGAACAACTTCTTACCCTCTATTATCAGATTTCTAAACGCTCCTTCCATAAGCTCAGGTACAGTCCTAATTTTCCAACCCATTTCATTGCAGATATTGGACTATGTCTCAGGAACTGTTATGCTACAGTATTGAGAATCTATATTCAGCACTTTGGCATAATTCTCTTTGGGCTACCTTTTGTTGACCATTTACCACCATGTGTTTGGCTTGATTATATTCATATACAGTACAAGCTGACTTGACTGGATTGCACACAAACAAAAGCTTTTCACGGTACTTATATAGGTGACAATAATAAACCTAAACACAAGGTTAAACTTGGACGGTGAAATAAAAACTAAATGGGAAAATTTAATGACATGCAGAATCAAGGAACTGCTGATGAGATGTGTAGGAAAGAACTGCAGATTCTGGTTTAAACCGAAGATCGACACAAAAAGCTGGAGTAACTCAGCGGGTCAGACAGCCTCTCTGGAGAAAAGGACTAAGTGACGTTTCAGGCTGAGACCCTTCTTCAGACTGAGAGTCAGGGGAAAGGGAAATAGGGTTACTTGAAGTTGGAGAAATGGGAGGGGGAAATTAAAGTGTTTGGCAACTGGGAGATCAGGCAAGTCCAGGCAGACTGAGCGAAGTTTATCAGCGAAACGATCGCCCAGTCTACGTTTGGTCTCACTGATGTACAATAGTCCACACCTTGAACAATGGATACAGTAGATGAGGTTGGTGGAGGTGCAAGTGAACCTTTGCTTAATCTGAAAGGACTGTTGTGGTCCCTGGACAGTCGAGGAAGGAGTTATAGGGACAGGTGTTGTATCTCCTGCGTTTGCGGAGGAAGATACCTGGGTGGTTTGGGTGGGAAAGGATGTTAACCAGGGAATTCTGGAGGGAATGGTCTCTGCGGAAAGGGGTGATGGGACGACGTGATTAGTGTTGGGATCCCGTTGGAGATGGCAAAAATGTTGGAGGATTACGTGTTGTATGCGACGGCTGATGGGGTAAAAGATAAGGTCCGGGGGGGATTTTATCCCTGTTGCCACTAGGGGGAGCATAGTTACGAGGTACATGGAATTGTGGAGGCTGGTTTACCAAGGAAAGGCACAAAGTGCTGGAGTAACTCAGCGGGTCATGCAGCATCCCTGCAGAACATGGATGAGTGACGTTTTGGGTCTGGAACAATCTTCAGACTGAGGCGGGTGCGGGAGGAAAGAAGAGTGGAAGGGAAATGCCAGTAAAGCTCAGGAATTCCCCTCTTCTAAGATTTGGGGCATGTCACCAAGTCCTGAAGGTTATAATTTTACACAATGTTTTGAATGCTGAGAATGAGTACAGAATGAAGCAAGTTGACTCTTCATTAATTCAAATTTTAGTCTAGCTGGTTTCAACAAGAATTTGCAAAAGATCAAAATTATTGAATGAACTTGAGAAAATGCAAATTGTCACAGAGTTATTATTATATCAATAAAGTTCTTCACAGTGTGAGAAAATACATATTTTAAGCAATTAACTGATGGTGCCTGAACTGGGAAGAGCTGTGACATGGATAAATGGAAATGCTGCCTTCATATAATTGATTTGATGTTTAACAAGTGTACAAATCTAGATTTGATGTTGTGAACCAATAATCAACAGCACCACTTCCGGAAATGGCGGCGCTGTTAACAGCTGCGGCTCGCCTGCAGTCCGTCTGTCTTTACTTTTTTCTGTTGTTTTTTTTGTCTTGTTTTGGTTAAATTTTAGCTTGTTGGGTTGTGTTAGAGAGGGGGGGGGTGAAACATGTTCTCTGTCTCATCCTTCGGGGGAATGCGACTTTTTTGTGTCGTATCCCCCTCCTCTGCCTCCGTCTGCGCTGAGGCCTAATGGCGGCGCTGGCGGCCTCCAGCCTGCGACTGACCCCGAGGCTCCAGAGGCAGAGCCAGCCAGGACTCACCAACGAGAGGCTGGCCGTCTTCAGGGCTGAGGCAGCGGGTGGCCCGACTTGCTGGTGCGGCGTTCTGGCTTTCGGCGGCGGCCTGAAGCTGATGCAGCGGGGCTCAGAGCTGAGACAGCGGGACCCGGAGCTGGGGCAGCGGCCTGGAGCTGGGGCGGCTGCCCGGAACTGGGGCAGCGGCCCGGAGCTGAGACTGCGGGACCCGGAGCTGGGGCCCGGAGCGGAGACTGTGGGACCCGGAGCTGGGGCGGCGGCCCGGAGCGGAGACTGTGGGACCCGGAGCTGGGGCGGCGGCCTGGAGCTGGGGCGGCTTCCCGGAGCTTATGCTGTGGCGGGCCGTCTTGGAGCGGAGACGGCTATCCGGCGGCGGCGACATCACCACGGAGGTCCGCTGGACTGGAGGGCGGCATCTCCGGCCTGGATCGATCGCCTCAGCGCAGAGGGAGAACAAGGAGCGAAGAGACGGAGACTAAGACTTTGCCTCCATCACAGTGAGGATGTGCTTGGTGAACTCATTGTGGTGGATGTTTAATTTGTGTTTATTGTATGTTTTGTTTTTATTGGTTCTGTGTATGACTGCAGGCAACATAATTTCGTTCAGACCGAAAGGTCTGAATGACAATAAAGGAATCTAATTCTAATTCTAATTCTAATCATGTGAACTCAGCTTGAGGCTGCATTTAGTCGTTACTCAATTTTCTTCTATGTAATGGAAACTATTTTAATTTAATGGAATGTTTTTATTCAAATGCCAATCAGTAGGCCACTATATAATTGCAATTTTAGATTTGACATTTTTCAATCCAGTCAAAATAATTGAGGCCTTTAGATAGACACATGAATATGTGGGAAATGGATGAATCTGGATCACGGGTAGACACAAAATGCTGGAGTAACTTAGCGGGTGTGGCAGCATCTCTGGAGAAAAGGAATGGGCGACGTTTCGGGTCGAGACCCTTCTTCAGATAACGTGCAGGCAGTGATTAGTTTACCTTGACATAATGTTCGGCACGGATATTGTGGACGGATGGACCTGCTCCTGTGCTGTGCTTTTCTGTGTAGAAATTAGGAAATGCTGATGCTGGTTTACAAACAAAGACAAAGTGCTGGAGTAACTCAGCGGGTCAAGCAGCATCTCTGGTGAACAGGGGTAGGTGACATTTCCCGACCCGGAACATCACCAATCACTGTTCTCCATAGATTCTGCCTTTCCCGCTGAGTTACTCCAGCACTTTGTCTTTGTTTGTCTGCACTTTTCTATGTTCCATTAAATTAAATTGTGGCTGCAGGACTTTCATTAACGTTTATTTGTTTTGGTTTATTATTAGCACATGTACCAAGATAGTGAAAAATTGTTCTGCATGGTATCCAGATAGATCAGACTTTACGTGAGTATGACTGGTCGTGTTAAAGAAAAAGTGAAGTGTATAACAGTGCAGGTGGCAAAGATAAACACAAAATGCTGGAGTAACTCAGCGGATCAGGCAGCATCTCTGGAGAGAAGGAACAGGGGACATTTCGGATCGGAACCCTTCTTCAGAGAGTGTTGTAGCTGTACAGAGCAGTGTAATAGTGTTACAGTTACAGAGAAAGTGCAAGGAATGCTTCAAGATAGATTGGAAAATTGGGAATACATCCTAAACAGAGAAGAGGTCTGTTCAACTTTTGTCTCTTCTGTCCAATGGGAGAGGGGGAAAAGAAACAATAACTGTGGTGAGAGGTCCTTTATTTCGTTGGCTGCGGTTTAAATCTTCCCCCCTTCTCAAGATTATTACAAGGAAATAAAAATGCTGATGTGGTGTAATGTCCCTTTCATCATTTGATCCTAAAACTGCAAGTTTTACAAGGCATCCTACTGGTCAGTCACAATATAAAACTACGGAAGGAGAAAAAAAATGACATTGTTTTTTTAATGCATAAACGCAACATGCTTGTGTTTTAAAATATGGCCAAGAACAGCCCACAAACAATTATTTGATGTCTTTAGAGTACAGGTCCACCCAAAATTTTCCAGCAGTTGGTGATCCGACCCTTCCTTCTATCCAGACAGAAATCACCCTCTGGAACTTCTCCCAAAAATGTGGAACTAAGGCCAGGTGAGACGGCCAATCTCGACCTCATCGGGACATCCGCGGTCGATCAGCGGGTCGAATTTGCTCCCTGCGACCGGGTTTCTGGAACTCCGGCCTGGCCGGAGACGGCGGATCTATTCCCATAGCCGACTTCAGTGAGCCAGTATCTTGGCCTCAAGGCCGTGACCTCTGTTGACCCGGAAAACGGATAATCCAGAAACGCTCTGGAACCAAGGGTGCCAGAACAATCGATGGTGGACCTGTAAATAATTTGCTTCCAATCGTTTTCCCATACTACGTAATTATATTTCTCTTCCTCTGCTTTCACTCCCCACAACCTTCCACTTGCCTCTCTTCCCAGTCGTCATCACCAATGAAAGGCAGCACGTTATCACGATGGAAACCTTAGTGAATGTAAAATTGTTTTATGCATGAAATGAGGTCGGCTGGCTCAATTACAATGTAGGAACATTCACCTACTCTTGTAATGCTGTTCGAATCTGCCCGAAATGCTGTTCGAATCTGCTTGATTATGAAGATAAAGAACTGCAGATGCTGGAAACATTTACAAACACATTGTAAAATAAAGTGTTGGGAGTGACTCAGCGGATCAGACAGTATCTGTGGAGGGAATGGACAGGCTATGTTTCGGGTCAGGACCCTTCCTCAGAGTTAAGGGCCTGTCCCACATGGCGATTTTTCGCCGACTGTCGGCATCATTGACTGACGTATCCGGTCAACAAAAAATTCACGGCGTGATGCGGTGGTGACGACGTATTGACGAGAAGTGTTTCCTCAAGTGTCGCAACATTTTTCGTCACAGGTGGATTATTAAATGTTCTAAATCTTTCGGCGACCCTGATACGTCAGTCAATGACGCCGGCAGTCGTCAAAAAAAAAATCGCCAAGTGGGACAGGCCCTTTACTGTGTGTTTTGCTTGATTAAAAAGATTGGGAAGTACAGGATCAGAAACTCCATTGAGACATTCACAATAAACAAATGACCTGTCTAACTAACTGATAAATTATTCGGTAGTCTGTTTTCAAGACAGCGTCAATTCCACCATGCACCAAAATCTGATTAAGTAAAAGCCCAGCGTGTCAGACAACATCTGTGGAGGGAATGGTCAGACAGTATTTCGGGTCAGGACACTTCTTCAGCTCCATATTCATTCCTACCGCAGATGCTGCCTGACTTGCGGTGTTCCTCCAGCACTTTGTTTTGCTCAAGATTCCAGCATCTGCAGTTCCTTGGGCCTCTGAACAAAGTAGTTTAGTTTAGAGATACGCATGGAAATTGACCCGTCAACCCACTGGGTCCATGTTGACCATTGATTACTCTTACACTAGTTCTACATTGTCCCAATCTCATCCACTCCCTAGACTTCAAGACCAATTTTACAGAGGACAATTAACCTACAAAACCACAGGTCTTTCCGATGTGGGAGAAAACCGGAACATCCGGAGAAAATCTAAGTGGTCACAGGGAGAATGTGCAAACACCACAGACAGTTGCCGAGGCCAGAATCAAACCCGGGTTTGTGGTGCTGCGATGCAGCATCTTTACCAGCTGCTACACTTTGCTGCCCAGTAGTTGAATATAAATCGAATTACATTTTCCTCTGAGCTTGAACACATAATTCTTGAATTTGCAAACATTTTATAATTTCTACAGAGCTTAAGATCAAATAATTCAACGCTTACCTTTCTTCTTCCCCTTCACTGACATCATGCAGTAAAACATAGTACTTCAATGTGTTTGGAATAAACCACTTTGGATACGAGTAATCACTGCTGTGCTGGATACGATGCTGCTCTTGTGATAGCTTGAAAAACTGTTCCATTGGGTCAGAGTCTCTTGATGACACCACTAGCATGCCTGAAGGAACACTTAAGGAAAATGCAATTCAAACCATTTCTAAATTGAATGCCTTTGGCGCACAGGTAAAATGATGAAAATAATCTTTGTTAATATAGTGATACATCAATTGTAGATTTGATATTTTCTTTGTCAACCAGTTAATTGGCTTCGGTAACTTGTAAAATTGTCCCTAATGTGTCGGATAGTTTGAGCGTACGAGGTGATCACTGGTTGGCACGGACTTGATGGGCCGAAGGGCCACTTTCTTCACTGTACCTGGCAGAAATCTAAAGAGGGGTTTGCAGCACAAACAAGAAAATAATCTGAAATGTAAAAGGAATATCTGTGAAGCTCAAATAATTTTAGTTGCACTCATTTTGGGGTAAAATGTGGATCATTTTCCAAAGACCACAAACAACTACATTTGAGCCCGTCTACGTGGCATTCAAGGGAATTTTCCACAAGCCGAATTAGAGAAGGATAGTCAGAATCGACAGGAAGGAACTGAGTTACTCCAACAATTTGTGTCTAACCTGGAGTAAGCCAGTTGAATTGCAGAATCCCATAACCTTGCTGTTTTATTTGTTCACCCTTTCTCCACTACCCATCTTGATTAAATAGCAATGCCATCACAACCTACACCACACACTACTGCTGCAAACTCCGCTCAGCAACATTGGAATCAAAACTCTCATCCCTGACACGACTACTCCCAATGGTAATAGATCTGGTCTCTTGTGTTACACTCGCTCTATTGCTGCACGCATCCCATTCACTCATCACAACAGCACTTGCTGACTTATGCTGGATAATATTCCAGTCACACCTTCATTTTTAAATTCTCATACTTTGAAAGTGTGTTTTGTAACTTCACCTTCTCTTACCTCCAGCCACTATAACCCATTGACGATAACCCTCTAAATCTGTCCACTTATACGTTCTCTCGTTTCATCACTCCACCAGCAGTCTTGTCTTTAGCTGTCTGAAGTCTCTCTGTAGAATTCTCCATCTACAGACCTCTCTCTAATTTAACATGTTCATGAAACCTCTACTTTGAATAATCATTTGCTTACCTACCCTATTTTCTCCTTGAACTTGACACCAATTGTTATTGTCAACCCTCCTGCGACGATCTGTGGGAGGTTCTATCACATTGTAGGCTCCCTAAAAAAAAAAAATCAGCCCTGGCAGCTCACAGCTCCTTTGATTAGTTGTAGTCAGTTACACTGCCAAACATCTAAAATCTATTAAAATCTTGTTTCTGTAAAATAAACATTGTACTTTGCCAGGATAAGCATATTAAGACAATGGGCAAGTCAGGAAAAGGATACATGCTAAATAGTGGTGCAGAAACTCATGGTCTGATGGAGGCATGGACTGGAAGAAATATTCTCTGTAGGCTTCAAACCAGGGAGTGGTAGCTAAAATATAGAATTTAGAAACAATTAAATATTCACAAACTATTTTAAAAATGCAGCCAAATGGATACCAAGATAAAACATTCACGCTGAACAAATAATTCTATTACAAGCAAATTAATTTTTTACACAAAGTATTTTGCCTTGTGCTTTATGAAGTATTGAAGAGGACACTTGTTGCTAAAACAGGGTCTTCCAGATCAATGCAACTGACATGCTGCAGAGGAGTTTTGTTAGACATGATGTGACTGCAAAACACATGGCATATTAGGATATGGGGGAGGGGGGGGGGGGGGGGGGCAGATTTTAAGCAGTGATTTAAATGTGGATGGAGTTAGACGATTCTAAATCTTACGGTTGAGGTAGTTGAAGAGAGCCAGAGACAGAAGAGAGCAGGAATCCTTTAGACCATAGTCAATTGAAGGATTAAAGAAATGGGAAAAAATGAAATAGAATCATAGATTCATAGAGAATGGAAATAGGCCCTTTGGCCCAACTTGCCCATGCCGACCAAGATGCCCACATCACCACGTTTCACACATATCCCTCAAAACATTTCTTATCCATGAACATACCCAAATGTCCAGGACTCCATTTGCCAGATTCTTGCTGTCATTTAACCAATCTGTTGGAGGGCAAAAAAGTAACTACACAATGTAGGAGCAAAATGGAAAGGCCTCGTGGAGTTGCTGTTAGTAATGGGCAATTTATTAAACAGGAGCCAGCCAAAGCAGACCTCCCGGTGAGCACCAGTTGCTCGTTGTTTCAAACACCAACTCCGTGTGGCCTTTCCATTTTGCTCCTCCACTGTGTAGTTACTTTTTGCCCTCTTCACAACTTAGTTTTTGGGAACTACTTTAATGTCAAGAGCCAAGTCATTTATACAAATTGCAAGTTTGAAGAAGTGTTCCGACCTAAAACATTACCTATTTATTTTCACCTGAGATGCTGCCTGACTCGCTCAGGTACTCCAGCATTTTTGGTCTATCTTCTATATAAATTGCAATACGAGAGACCCCAGCATCAGTACCACTCAATATACCTTGCTAACTAGAAAAATAGCCCTAATTCATTGTTTACTGCAAACCTCTGTTACTTCCTACACCTTTTCTGCAATAACCTTTGAGCAAGCATTGTATGAAACTGCTTCTTGAATGCTCAGTCTATCCACCTGTTCCTCCTCTCTATAGTACCTTTTATTTTAAAAGAGCAGTAAATTGCTCAGGCCATGTTGACTTTGCCTGATTGCTTTGAATTTTGAGGAGGCCTGTTTCAACATAACAGCTTAGTCATAATAGCCTTGCCCAAGAACCAAGTGCCATAGCAATATAATAACCTCCAACATTTTGCCAATGACAAATGAGAAGGACTTTGCTTTGTGCTTTGCTTACTTGGCATCTTCTGCCATGTCAGCTATTGCATATCAGCAATTAAAACGCTAGCTGATAAATAATCCTGATATTTGTCTGTTTTCTAGCCCTTGTTACATAGCACAGCAGGTTGCATCCAGATCTTTGATGGGTAGAAGGTTCACCATGACTTTGACGGATGTTTGGCAGCTATCAAATACCTTAATGAGCACACAACCTACAAAATGCAACAGTACCATACATAAGACATCCCATTGAAGCTGTGTCTCTGTTCCATCCTGCTGCACCATTTACTGAATAGTGAAAGGCCTGGATAGAATGGACCTGGAGAGGATGTTTGTGATTCTCTACGAATCCTTGTGATTGAGGCAGTGCAGCATAGGTTCACGAGTTTGATCCCTGGGATGGCGGGACTGTCGTATGAGGAAAGATTGAAAAGACTAAGCTTGTATTCACTGGAGTTTAGAAGGATGAGGGGGATCTTAGAGAAACATATAAAATTATAAAAGGACTGGACAAGCTAGATGCAGGAAAACTGTTCCCAATGTTGGGCGAGTCCAGAACCTGAGGCCATAGTCTTAGAATAAAGGGGAGGTCATTTAAGACTGAGGTGAGAAAAAACATTTTCACCCAGAGAGTTGTGAATTTATGGAATTCCCTGCCACAGAGGGCAGTGGAGGCCAAGTCACTGGATGGATTTAAGAGAGAGTTAGATAGAGCTCTAGGGGCTAGTGGAGTCAAGGGATATGGGGAGAAGGCAGGCACGGGTTATTGATTTGGGACGATCAGCCATGATCACAATGAATGGAGGTGCTGGCTTGAAGGGCCGAATGGCCTCCTCCTGCACCTATTTTCTATGTTTCTCCTAGAGGGATAGTCTTGCACCAGAGGCCATAGCCACAGAATAAAAGAACGTAGAGAGGAATTTCTTTAGTCGGGGTGGTGAATCTGTGGAAATCATTGCCACAGACAGCAATGGTGGCCAAGTCATCGGGTATTTTTAAGGCAGTGATTGACAGATTCTTGATTAGCATGGGTGAATGGGGTTGAGGGGAGAAGACAGATCAGCCATGATTGAATGGCAGAGTAGAATTGATGGGCCAAATGGCCTCATTCTGCTCCTATAATTTATGCAGATATGAAACATTGTACATATCATGTTGGTAATTTAAAGGGTCCACAATCTGCAGTTTCCCCAGTGACATCATGCTGAGAGCTGGCTTGAACCTCAGTGGATGAAATCGTGCAGGTGGACAGAAATTTCCCAAAATTAGAGAATTCTAATTGTTATAAGAAATCAATTTGGTAATTGTTTTAAAAATCTAGAATATAAAAAACAAGCTTAAATAATTATAATTTTATCATACCACAATTTTAAGGGCAGTACAGTGGTGCTGCTCCTCTATGGCCATGAACTATCCTGGCATTATAAAACATTTATTTTTTGAAGACTGAACTTTTTGATCATCTTAGTTTGTTAATTTCATGAAAGCTTCAAGCACAAAACTGAATTCCCAAGTCAGTAAGATCTTCTTTACCTGGTTCCAACAAATCCAAGGAATGCCATTATTTACTTTGCATTTCCAAAAATGTGCCTTCATAATAACTGACCATCATAACTTAATTCAAGAATTTTGTAGAACATGACATTAGCAATTTATACTTCAATGGTTTCGTAAGCTTCCAGTAAATGCAATTTTATTTCAAATGGAAAAATTCTGAAAACAAATGCTGTTAGTTAATTTGAATGTATTTTAACTAGTCAGTTGATTATTTTATCATCAGTATCTCTCAAAAAATAGACCAGTTAAAACTCTGGCAGTTCTTTGCAATTTAAGAACTGAGTTAAAGCACTTGTGACACTAAAGGAATTAACAATTGAAATACCAGCTGATAACTAATTCAGATATTTGCCCATTTTGGCAAATTATAATGTCTCGATTTACTGTATTTTACTTTGTCAGAAATTGCACTAGTGTGCAAAGTAGATTTCTGTGAAAGAGGAAAATAGGAAATTTATTCCTTCCTATATGGATTTCCAGCTACTGTTCATCTCGTGTAGATGGGGCATCTTGGTCAACATGGACAAGTTGGACCGAATGGCCTGTTTCTGTGTTGTATGACTGTGGCCATTTCTGGTGAAATTGTTTGTTCCATAACAATTCTATCAACATTTAATGCAAGAAAATGAAAAATGATTCTCTGTATCAAACTAAAGGTAGCAATAGATTTAAAATGCCAAATTACATGTAGTACAATTAATCACCTTGTACTTCCTATTTATTTTTAGCAGTAAAATTATCAAAGACCTTTAAATTTATTTCACCTTGAAAGAGGAAGCATTTTTTCAGATTCTGGGCACAATACATTTTAAGTGGTGGGTATGAATGAAGTATTAATCTAATTTTTATTTTCTAAATTCAGTATCAACTTGTGCAAAAAAGCATTTCTGCAATAATAAACCAATTATATTAAATTAAGAAAGATTAGATTAATAATCCCAATTAAATAAATTGTTAATTCCATGTGGTATTTAAAAAAAAATTTAGAAAGGGGATGGACTGTTTGAGTGAGTGGCAAGTGGAATAGCAATGCATTGCTTCAGTTATCCAGCCAATTGAAATCAGAATATCAGTAGCAATAATGCCTTCTGAATTATCCATCGTTGACCTGTTTTTCTTCCTACTCTGTACCTAATCAGTAACTGTGTACCGAAGATAGACAAATTGATGGAGTAACTCAGCAGGACAGACAGCATCTCAGGAGAGAAGGAATGGGTGAAGTTTCGGGTCGACACCATTCTTCAGACTGAGAGTCAGGAGACAGGGAGACAGACAGACATATGGAAGGGTAAGGTGTGAAATGAGAGATCAAATGGGACAAGGCTCCAGGAAAATGTAGAATAGATCATTGTTTGCTGAGGGGGAAGCATACAATCAGTAAAATTTAATCAATTACCCCAGCATTTTCTGTCTATCTTCAGAGTAAAGCAGCATCTGCAGTTCCTTCCTGCACAGTAACTGTACACTGTGGACAGCTTGATTGGCATTATGTATAGTCTTTCCGCAGACTGTATAGCACGCAACAAAAGCCTTCCACTGTACTTTGGTACACTACAATAACTACTATCAGGTGCAATTGAAAATAAAGCATTTATTTTGAAGAAGGGATTCGACCCAAAACATCACGCATTCCTTCTCTCCAGAGATGCTGTCTGTCCCGCTGAGAAACTTCAGCATTTTATATCTTTCTTCGGTTTAAACCAGCACCTGCAGTTCCTTCCTAAGCATTTATTTTTAATGTATACTGATGATACCCAGTTATACCTTGCCACTGTTTCTTTGATCTTCATTTGCTTTTATGCCAAAACTCTAATTTTACATAGAGAAAAGAATCTAATTTTCTCGACATCTCTACTATCCTGTTTCCTGCTTGCTAAATATCAGAAAGGCCAGCTTATGAACCTATCATGTTTCCTTATTAAATCTACTCAAAAACACCTTTCCTTTCCCCAGAAGTCTGCATAGAACCAGGAACTTTGATGGTTCACGTATCAGCCTTGCTGAGTTTGAGACTTCATATTAGGGGCACATCGGTATTTGCTGCCTTACAAAACTTACAGACCAAGGTTCGATCCCGACTACAGGTGCTGTCTGTACGGTATGTGTACGTTCTCCCCATGACTACGTGGGTTTTCTCCGAGATCTTCGGTTTCCTCCCACACTCCAAAGACGTACAGGTTTGTAGATTAATTGGCTTGGTACAAGTGTAAATTGCCCCTAGTGTGTGCAAGACTTAATTTTATATTCCAATCCCCCCCCCCCCCCCCACCATCCCAATTTGCAATAACAGTACATGAAAACCATAATTACATCCATCTAAATTCTAAATTCACCTCACCAGCCTCTGCAATCCACACATCATTCCCTGACATTTCTTCTTCTTCTTGGTTATGGCGTGCACAGCTTAAAGTTGTCGGACAACTTGTTCTACTTGATCTTATTTGCTTGTGCACGCCGGGTTGATTGCATTCATCGAAACAGGGCGGACCACGTGAAGGTTGCAATCTTCCACCCCCCCAGACATTTCCATCACCATCAACATGATCCCACCATCAGTCACATCTTCCCATCCCCACAGAGACCAGTTTTCAAGAGAGAGTTAGATTTAGCTTTTAGAGCTAAAGAAATCAAGGGATATGGGAAAAAGCAGGAATGGGGTACTAATTTTAGATGATCAGCCATGATCATATTGAATGGCGGTGCTGACTCAAAAGGGCAGAATGGTCTACTCCTGCACCTATTTTTCAACATTTCTCAGAAACTCCTTAGTTCACTCACCCCCATCTAAATTGCCCCCACTCCATGTGTTTTCTCCTCCAATCGCAGGGCAGGAGATGCAACAGCTGAACCTATACCTCCTCCCTCACCTCAAAACAAAATGTTAGTTGGAGGTCTTTTATGTGGGGGGTGAGGGAGGGGAAGGGGGAAACTTTATTTCTTAGTCCCCTACCTGGTCGGAGAGGCGGCTTCCCTCCAAGCTGTTTCTTCGCCCCTTCCTCGGGGCCTACCATCGGACTGAAGTGGCGTTTCCTGTTGGGACCGGTCACGACTACAGCTTCGGCAGCGGCACAGCGCTGGGACACCATTACGGAGCAGGTGATGCCTTACCGGGTCGCCATGCGGTAAGCTACAGAGGGCTGTGAACGCCGACTCCAACATCCTAGGAGCTGCGGCTGCGAGCGTCCAGCCGCGGGCGGCGCTGGATTTAAAACACCGCGAAGCCTGGGATCCGAGATCCCAGGCTCCAACCAGCACGGCCTGTCGACTTCGGGTGCCGCAGTCTCCGGGGAGGGAGCGGCCGCTCCAAACATTTCCAAGCCGCCGAGGAGTGTTCACCCGACGTCAGAGTTCCAGCTTTCCGG
Source organism: Amblyraja radiata (assembly GCF_010909765.2). Classification (NCBI taxonomy): domain Eukaryota; kingdom Metazoa; phylum Chordata; class Chondrichthyes; order Rajiformes; family Rajidae; genus Amblyraja; species Amblyraja radiata. Next base: position 55,720,869 of record NC_045959.1, on the reverse strand, counting down.
CAAGAGGGCTTGAAAACATCGGACTGGCTGCAGAGGCCACAAATAGGCCCCGACCTCGGGTGTTTCACAGAGGAAGAGGACTGAACTTTCTGATGCCTTTCCCCACAGTGGAAATTTTTGATTCTGTTGTGAGGGGCCGTTCAAGTTGAATTCTATAATGCGTTGTGTCATTTTTCCTTATTTTTAATTTTTCTATGGACGTACGGAAACTTAATTATTTTATGTAAAGCACTTTGGTTTCAACGCGAATTGATTTAAACGTGCTATATAAATAAAATTTACTTACTTACTAACTACTTACTTACCTCCATCCCCCCCGCCCCCCCCCCCCATAATGTTTGGGACAAATGGTTTCACGGGTGTTTTTAATTGCTCAGGTGTGTTTAAATGCCTCCTTCATGCAGGTATAAGAGAGCTCTCAGCATCTAGTCTTTACTCCAATCTTTCCATCACCTTTGGAAACTTTTATTGCTATTTATCTACATGAGGATCAAAGTTGAGCCAATGAAAGTCAAAGAAGCCATTATGAGACTGAGAAACAAGATTAGAACTGTTCGAGACATCAGCCAAACCTTAGGCTTACCAAAATCAACTGTTTGGAACATTATTAAGAAGAAAGAGAGTACTGGTGAGCTGACCAAGATCTCCACAGATGACAGAAGAATTCTCTTTATAATAAAGAAAACCCCCCAAACACCTGTCCGACAGATCAGAAACACTCTTCAGGAGTCAGGTGAGCATTTGTCAATGACCACTGTCCGCAGAAGACTTCATGAACTGAAAAATTCAGAGGCTACACTGCAAGATGCAAGCCACTGGTTAGCCGCAAAAATAGGATGGCCAGGTTACAGTTTGCCAAGAAGTACATAAAAGAGCAACTACAGTTCTGGAAAAATGCCTTGTGGACAGATGTAACTTATATCAGAGTGATGGCAAGAGCAAAGTATGGAACTGCCCAAGATCCAAAGCATACCATCTCATCTGTGAAACACAGTGGTGGGGGTGTTATGGCCTGGGCATGTGTGGCTGCTGAGGGCACCAATCTTCTTCTCTTATCCATTTATCATCATTGATGATACAACTGCTAATTGTAGTAGCATTATGAATTCTGAAGTGTATAGACACATCCTATTTGCTCAAGTTCAAACAAATGCCTCAAAACTCATTAACCAGCGGTTCATTCTACTCAAGACAATGATCCCAAACATACTGCTAAAGCAACAAAGGAATTTTTCAAAGCTAAAAAATTGTAAATTCTTGAGTGGTCAAGTAAATCACCTGATCTGAACCCAATTGAGCAAGTCTTTTATATGCTGAATGTGCTGTAGAAAAACTGAAGCTGACTAGCCCCCAAAACAAGCATAAACTAAATATGGCTGCAATCCAGGCCTCGCAGAGCATCACCAGAGAAGACACCCAGCAACTGGTGATCCCTTGTGCTCCTTTGCAACTGACATTTGTCTGCCCATTTGTCAATCAAATTCACCCATCACTTGGTCCATTTTATTCCACCCCACCTTGTTCTCAGTTTCCTCTCCCCCACTACAATCAGTCCCGACCCGAAGCATCACCGATCTACTCCCTCCACAGATGCTACCTTTACCCACCGAGTTAATCTTTTTGCTCAAGGTTCCATTATCTGCAGTTCCTTGTGTCATTAATTGCTCAAGCTCTGTTCAAAAGTACTGCAGTTGCCAGGAAAAGTGTGGCTATTTGAATGCAAAGCATATGGATTAAATGGAATAGACAATAGAGAAACAAACTGCTTCGCACAGATGGAGAATATCAGTGTTCATACAAGCCTTCTGCCCCTTCATTAAAAACATATCCTCCCTTTTTCCTTTACCCACTCCTTTCAGTCACATAAATGCAACATTGCTGCTTGTTTTAACTATAGCTCTTGTAATAAATTCCACATTTTCATCTCTTCCTAGACATAGAAATATCCCATGAGTACCCTGACATATTAGTAACCATATTTAAACCATAACTCAATTGCAGAGCCCATCAACTATTCAAAATCCATAAATTCATAAATCCATAATCTAATATCAATGTTTGGAACAGATGGACAGTAAAGTGAAGCCAAATTATTTTTAGTTCCATTCCATCTCTCACATACAATGAGAACACCAGCCTGTATAGAACAATACCAGTTACTGAGCTGTTTGCAAACAGGCAGTACAGTGTGTTCCAAGAATAACCATCGAGTTGAAGGTGAAAAATAATCATATCACTATAATTGGACAAAATAGGGTACAGTGCAGACATACAGAGAAGGAGACAAATTCAGAAGTACTCACCAACTTTGTGTTTGTTCCCAGCATAAGATATGCCAATTCAAACTACAAAAAGACCAGCTCCAGATTTCAGTCAGAGCACTGAAAAATAGCTGTCGGCCCAACTCATCCATGCGGATCAATTTGCCTATCTATGCAAATGTGTTTGCACCACACAAGCTCAACTCTTTCCTATCCATGTATCAGCACAAATATCTTTTCAATGTTGTTATTAAAACTGCCTCTGGCACTTCCTCTGGTAGCTTGCGTGATAGATGGACCATCTTCTGGATAAAAGGTTGCCCCTCAGGTTCCTATTAAATCTTTTCCCATTCACCTTAAACCTACACCCTCTGGTTCTCACTGGGAAAAGACCTTGCATTCACCCTATCTATGCCTCTCCACAAGATCGCCCCCTCAGTCTCTGAAAGCAAGGAATGAAGCTCTGATCAGGCTGCAGGGGTTTATCCAGCACTTCCTCCATTGTAATGCAGCCTATCACCAGGACATCCCATTAACATTCCCCAAGTTCCCTCGTATTCAAAGGTAGACACAAAATGCTGGAGTAGTTCAGCGGGACAGGCAGCATCTCTGGAGAGAAGGAATGGGTGATGTTTCGGGTAGAGACCCTTCTTCAAACTGAAAATGGATAGAAGAAATTATTGTAACCAGATCAAATCCTTTTGAATTAGCAAGTTCCAATGATTATGCTGTATTAATAAATGGAGGTAACATTTTTCTTAAATATTGTGAAAAGTAATAAAAGAGTGTCACTTCCTCTATCTCCTTTATTTTATTTTTGAAATTTGGCATTAGGAAGTGGAGATCCCCACTTGCTATGCGCTACAATACTGAGAACTAATTCCTGCACTCTGTGTAAGAAAGAACTGCAGATGAATGAATTGATAAGTTTATTGGCCAAGTATTCACATACAAGGAATTTGCCTTGGTACCCCGTCGCAAGTGACAACATGACATACATGTTGGAAAAATCGAATGAAGACAAAAATGCTGGAGGAACTCAGCGGGTGAGGCAGCATTTATGGAGAGAAGGAATAGGCAACGTTTCGGGTCGAGATCCTTCTTCGAACCGAAGAAGTCCTGCGTGGAGTTTGCAATTTCTCCCTGTGACCACATGCGTTTTCTCCGGGTGCGCCAGCTTCCTCCCACATCTCAAAGATGAGGGGGCTTGTAGGTTAATTGGCCTCTGTAAATTGCCCCTAATGTGTCAGGAGTGCTGAATAAGAAAGAACAAATGTGAATGGCTGACGTTGATATGGTGGCCAAAGGGTATGTTTCCATGTTGCATCTCCAAATATAAAACAAAGCTTTTCAGTATCCCTCAGTGCACATAACGACAATAAACCTAAATCTGTCCATTAGATCCTGAGGCAAAGACTGAACATAATGTGCATTCAAAAGGCATGGGACTTCAATATACAGCTGTGTCAAATTGAAACTCCAAGCATAGACAAAATAGTCCACCGTAAATCTAAAAGCACAACGCAAACATTGGAACAATTATCAATGTAGATAAAATCTATAAAATCTCCAATCTATTGCACACACTAAGCAAATGCCTTCAATGTCAGAGTAGTCTTGAAAGGTGTAATTCCATCCAAATAATTTGAGCTGCAAACATTTTGTGACAATGTACAACCAAACATGACACTCAAGTGGACTCAATGTGCTGGAGTAACTCAGCAAGTCAGGCAGCACCTCTGGAGAACATGGATAGATTGCGTTAGGGATAGGACAGTGGCACAACTTTAGAGTTCCTGCGTTACAGCAGCAGAGACCCAGGGGTTCAATCCTGACCATGGGTGCCATCTGTACAGAGTTCCCACTTTCTCCCTGTGACCACATGGGTTTCTTCCGGGTGCTCCGTTTTCTACCCACAGTCCAAAGATGTGCAGGTTTGTAGGTAAGTTGGCTTCTGTAAATTGTCCCCAGTGTGTAGGATAATGCTATGGTACGGGGAGATCGCTGATGTGCACAGACTCGGTGGGCCAAAGGGCATATTTCCATTCTGTATCTCTGAAAGTCTAAAGTTTAGAGTTGAGACTCTTCTTCAGACATTCTAGTGTCAGTTCTGAGTGAGCGCTGCATCAACAGAAGTGTGTTCTTTCAGATGCGACATTAAACCAAGGTCTCATTGGCCCTCTTCTGCAGATGTAGACAATTTGATTGTTCTTACAAAAGGGACTCTTGGAGATAAACACAGTCTGCTATACTTACCCTTGAACCAAGAACGCAAGAATTAATTAAGACATTAATAGAGCTCCATTTGTGATAGTTTATCGTCAGGAAAGTGTTCAGCGACATCACCTACATAAGACCTGGCATAAACTACAAAAGCAATCTAAGGTGCTTCACAGCAACATCATTGAACATAAATATCAAGCCAAGTAATGACATTAGAGACACAAGAAACTGCAGATGCTGGAATCTTGAGCAAAACAAAGTGCTGAAGGAATTCAGTGAGTCAGGCAATATCTGAGAAGGAAATGTATTGGCGACGATCTGGATCAGGACCCTTCTTCAGATTTTGATTCTGCAGACTCAGAACCTGATATTAGGACTGGTGGCTAAACGACTTGCGAAAACCTGGGGGAGGTGGAGTCAGGCAAGGCGGAATGCGGGAGGGGCGATGCTGCAGGGTCAGATGGAAAGAAAAGGTCTTAGGAGGAGAGAGAAAATGGACCCAGAAGGGTAGGTGGAGAAGATGATAAATGGAAGTACAAGTGTGGACGAGGAACACAAAAGTAATCGGGGCAGTAGTGAAGGAGAGGAGGGTACAATCAGATTGTGAGTAGTCTATTCAATACCCTGCCATAACCAAGTAGAGGAAATGTACTGTTAAATCTGCAAATACTATTATGTTTGTATTGAGTTGGTCTTATTTTCCATCCACTCTTAACTGCTTTGATCTTTGCAACAAATAGCATGCAAACACAGCAAAGAAAACAAGATTTACGCATTTGATCCTTTAATCCTCCTTAGCCATTCAAGATGACGATGACTGCTTCAGCAACTTGTTTGCAATATAAAGGCCAAGAAAAACATCAGCAGTCAGAGGATGGAGAGCTACAAACTAGCAAAGTAATTTTAATGAAAGGAAATGGAAAGGAATGAGAAGATAAGTAGCTGCAAAGCCCACACCAACTTAAAATAATACCTGCATAGAACTTGGACGAACTCAGCTGCGTCAAAGTGTCTTTCCAATTATTGTACCATGGAACACTAGCTTTAACTGAGCGATCTGATGGAAAACAGAAGACGATATTAATGACCCATCATCAGAGTTAAGAACTCATTTAATGTATGGAAAAGTCCAATATCAGGCTTTCTAAAACAACTTGGTGTTTCTAACAGAATTATGCTTGGAAAAACTAATTTTCAACTTCCAAATACATTTACATTCAAACTGTGGCAACCCAACCTAATCCACACAAATGTCCAGCTGATACAACCACCATTACTCTCAAGTGCTGCCTCACCAATTCAGCTTAGTGTCTACTTTGGTGTACTCAAATAGCAATTGACATTAAAAACAAATCACGAAAAAATTAAGGCGATTTTAAAAAGAAATCGGATTTAAAAGCAACAGGTAGGAAGAAATCTTGTAATTAACAACATTTCACAATGCATGTTTAAGCAGGCAGGCACGCTCAGTTGCACTTCGCATCTTCTGATGGTTAAGGTCTTCCTTCGGTGTGTTTTTTTTTTTGAAGTCTTCAGAACTGCATTTGAGTACAAATTTATTAAGGCTTCCATGGTATTGGCTTAATTTTATCCACACACCTCTATTATGTTCATGCCGTGAGGAGCGATAAAATAAATTAATCTGGGACTTAATCAGCCACATGACACCAGTCAAACTAAAAGATAAATCACAACCACAAAAACAACATCAAAAGCCTTCATTGGCTAAGTCATATAAAGGGGAACTATCAACTTTGAATGAAGCCTCACTGCATCTCAAAGAATGAATGGGACAGGCAACCAGAATGTCACATCTGCCCTTGGAGACTGAACTGAGGTATTCTCCAATACAGTCAGCTAATCTACACATTTCACCAATGCAGAAGCGACCATCCTATGACTAAAATAAATCGGAAGTGAAAATGAATTAATTCACCAGGAGAGTGTCAAGGTCCCTGAATGAAGAAAGGGGACAAAATGGCATGTCTTGCCTCTGATGGAATTGCATTGGAAATCACCTCAGGAGGAATGGTTGATGATAGAGACGGAAAAGCAAAAGAGTGAGAGGGAAGATAGAGACAAAAATGGTGGAGTAACTGAGTGGGACAGGCAGCATCTGTAGAGAGAAGGAATAGGTGACGTGGGGGGTGGAGACCCCTCTTCACACAGATGTGAGGGGAGTGTGCGGTGCAGAGATAACAGGTAATGGAGAGAGACACACACGCACACACACGCACACACGCACACACACACACACACTCTCTCTCTCTCTCTCACTGTGTGTGTGGACGAACGAAAGGGGAAGCCTCTGGTGTGGCAATATTATAGATGTAGACATAATGTACGATGAGATATTGCCTGTGGCTACAGGAGTTACGGGCAAGAACAGAAAAATACCACCCTTGCTCTGGGTGGGAGGGCACGAAAACAGAAATGTAGGAAATGGAATGAATAAGATTGAGAACCCGATCAATAATGGTAGACGGAAAGCCAAAGTTGAGAGCATCTCAGGAGTATTGGGTGTGTGAATTCACATCAGAAGAATGGATATGATGGAGCCACAGAAGCTGGAAGTGTGGAATTGAGAGTTTAAGTAAGTAGGGTCGAAGCAGTTGTAGTCAGGTATCAGGGTTCAATCCTGATTACAGGTGCTGTCTGTAAGGAGTTTGCATGTTCTCTGTGACCGTGTGGGTTTTCTCTGGGTGCTCCGGTTTCCTCCCACATCCAAATAAGTACAGGCTTGAAGGTTAATTGGCTTCTGAAAATTGTCTCAAGTGTGTAGGAATGCTCTCGTGCACAGGCTGATCGCTGGTCGGCACAGACCCGTTGGGTAGAAAGATCTGTTTCCGTGCTGTATCTCTAAAGTATAAGGTCATGGGAACAGCACAGGAACAGGCTCTTCAACCTACAATATCTGTGCCGAACACAATGCCAAGATCAACCCTTATTGGCCTGCACATAATCCATATCCCTCCATTACGTATATATCCATGTGCCTATCTAAATGTCATCCCTACTTTCATTCCTTGGCCTCAGAATGTTCAAAATTCTAATGTTAGCTTGAGGAATAGCACTTCATCTTCTGAATAGGCGCCTTACTGCCATTGGGACTCAACTAACCAATTCCATTGAAAGCACAAACTTCTGTAATATGAACTTAACCCTCATTACTCAATTGTTTCCTGACCCCGAGTACATGTAGTCTGCAATATTGCCCGCCTCTGTGGCACAAATATGTCAATTAATAAATTGGGGAACATTATTTGCAATACCTGGGCCAAGTTGGTGATAACATGATTTTGCTCATGAATCACTTGTTACTTTGTAAATTGACAAGCAGAAAAATTACGGTATTGGATTTAAACAGTACTGTTTCCATGTAACCGCCAAGCAGTAATCTGACACCACTGTTCCAAGAACAGTCTAAATGTCAGTTTCACCACGGTTGGCTATTGAAATTGACATGCGATCTCTTCTATTGACACTTGTGCAATGATACTCTATTCAACAAAGTAACAGAACATTGAGTATTTTCAACTTACAGTAAAAATACATGTATTACTATCTTTAGTTTTTGAAAATTCAAAGGGAAAAATAACATTTAAAACTCCTCCAGACAAATTAGCCACAATTAACAAGCCTTACTGCGGGTCGAAAAGTCTCGAGCCCTAAGCCCTCCGTTGACATGATTGCCTTTATAACACTATTTTCCATGACAAAAGGTTTCTTAGCAACCATTACATTACCGAACTACCTGTACTCCAGCAACTGTAGTGTTTTGTACCTCAGTTCCAGCATTTTCTTTACACTGTACTCATTCATTTAAAACTACTCCAGACAAATAAGCCACAATTAACAAGCCTTCATCTGTCTACCGCAACCAATGGCATCCACCTTTTGTAGACTCTCTTGGTCACCAGCCTATCACATACGATCCTCTTGTTCTCTCCCTGCCCCCACCTCCTTTGAAACTTTAGACAACCAAGGTGAAATTCAATTACCAGGCTCAAACTCATGAATGGTTTAATAGACTGAATGAGGAAAAACAGATTCCAGTGACAGAGGCATTGATAACCAAAGGTAAACAGAAGAGCAAAGAATGGCACTGAGTAACTTTTATTTTAGACACTTTTAAGTTTGAGTTTAGTTTAAGTCCAAGTTCAGTTATTGTTATTGTTAATAATGAAAAGTTTTTGTTGTATGCTAACCAGTCAGCGGTAAGACAAAACATGATTACAATCAAGTCAGTGTACAGATACAGGATAAGTGCAATAATGTGAATAATGTTTTGTGCAAGATAAAGCCAGTAAAGTCCGATCAAAGATAGTCCGAAGGTCTCCAATGAGTTAGATAGTAGTTCAGTACTGTTCTCTAGTTGTTGGTAGTTCAGTTCAGTTTATTGTTACGTGTCCCAAAGTTCAGTGAAAATCTTTCATTGCGTGCTAACCAGTCAGTGGAAAGACAAGACATGATTACAATTGAGCCATTCACAGTGTACAAATATATAATGTTTAGTGCAAGTTAAAGCCAGTAAAGTACGATCAAAGATAGTCCAAGGGTCATCAATGAGGTAGATTGTTGTTCATGACTGCTCTCTAATTGTGGTAGGATACGTTCCGTTGCCTGATACCATTGGGAATGTGTAAGAAGGAACTGTTGATGCTGGTTTAAACCGAAGATGGACACAAGAAGGGTCTCGACCCAAAACGTCACCTATTCCTTTTCTCCAGGGATGCTGTCTGACAGCTGGGGATGCTTCGGTTGCCTGATAACAGCTGGGAAGAAACTGCACCTGAATCTGGAGGTGTGCGTTTTTACACTTCTATACTTTACTATGATGACCTACAATGCATTGCCTAAAGACTGGTGAAAGTTTGAAAGGTAACTCAGTGGGGAATTGGATAAATATTTGAAGGGCAAAAACTGGAAGGCTACAAGGAAAGATCAAGGAAGTGGGACTAGATGTATATCTTGCACAATGTACTCAACACATTGCCCTGGATTACTCACATTTTATTTGAAGGTCTTCCAGATTCAAGTTTTTCACAAGCAATCCAGCTCAAATAATAGTCATAGAAGTCACAGGCCCTCAGGATGTCAACCAAGATACCCCCTTCTATACCAGTCCCAACTGCTAGCATTTGGCACATATCCCCCTAAACCTTTCCTATCCATCCACCTGTCCAAAGTGACACAAATCTGTGGAATTCTCTGCCACAGAAGGTAGTTGAGGCCAGTTCATTGGGTACGATATCATCTATATTTAAGAGGGAGTTAGATGTGGCCCTTGTGGCTAAAGGGATCAGGGGGTATGGAGAGAAGGCAGGTATGGGATACTGAGTTGGATGATCAGCCATGATCATATCAAATGGCGGTGCAGGCTCGAAGGGCCTAATGGTCTACTCCTGCACCTATTTTCTATGTTTCTATGTTTCTAACACACACACATGGGCAGACCTGCTGCCCCTGCAATCGGTAGGATTCGAACCAGCGCAGGGAAACACCAATGGATTTTTAGTTCCACACCTTAACCGCTCAAAACCACAGCCTGAAAATTCCTCCTCCAAATGGCATACGATCATTGCGATAGTGTCATCTTGATGAGATTCTGCATTGCAGCATGTGACGTGTTCTTACAAAGGTGCTTGGGGATTTGATGCTGAATGAGATTTTCTCAAGGCAAAGCTCCTGTCCAATACTTCTAACAACCGTCCAGACATTCTGATGTTTAATGCTGCTCTCGCATGTTACGTAATTTTCCTCAAAAATTGTGAAAACGGAAGTGAAATAAGCATGTATCAGAATGCCAATGAGGAAGCTTTGTGTTAAATGATAAACAGTTTGCATTCATACAACAAAAACCTGCTTACACTGCCCTCCATAATGTTTGGGACAAAGACCCATCGTTTATTTATTTGCCTCTGTACTCCACAATTTGAGATTTGTAATAGAAAAAAACTCACATTTGGTTAAAGTGCACATTGTCAGATGTTAATAAAGGCCATTTTTATACATTTAAACAAACATAATCATAATCATACTTTATCAGCCAAGTATGTTTTGCAACATATGAGGAATTTGATTTGCCATAGTCATCATACCAATAAAAAGCAACAGAATACACAAAATACATTTTAACATAAACATCCACCACAGTGACTCCTCCACATTTCTCACTGTGATGGAAGACGCAAAAAAGTTCAATCTCTCCCTTCTTTGTCCTCCAGCGGTTGGGGGCCTCTAACCTTCCATTGACAGGACGATCTTACTCCCGTAGCCGGCGGTGGGACTCCTCGTCGAGGCGATCAAGCTCCTGCATCAGGGGGGAATCTCAGCTCTTCCATGCTGGGCGATCTACCCCGGGTCGGCGCTCGTCGAAAGTCGTGCCGCTTTCGGAGCTTCCCAGTTCTTTGATGTTAAAGTCTGCAGGCCGCAGTTGGAGCGTCGATCCCAGGCAAGGAATCAGCTCCGATGGTAAGTTCACACCCCGCGGCGGGGCTGAAAGTCAGTCCCGAGCAAGAACTCCAGCTTCACGATGTTAGGCCGCAGAGCAACCGAAGATACAATATCCGGAAAACAATCGCATCTCTGGCAAGGTAAGAGATTGAAAGAAAGTTTTCCTCGACACCCCCCCCCCCCCCCCCCTTTCCCACCCACATAAAACAAACCAGAGAACATTAACACATACTTTTTAAACACACTAAAAATAACAAAAAGTTGAAAAGGACAGACTGTAGGCGAGGCTGCCATCGAAGCGCCACTCAGTGGTTTCACCATGTAGAAATTACAGCAGTATTTATACATAGTCCCGTCCCCCCCCCCCCCCCTTCAGGGCACCATAATGTTTGGGACACCCCAATGTCATGCAAATGAAAGTAGTCATGTTTTGTATTGTGTTGCATATCCTTTGCATGCAATGACTGCCTGAAGTCTGCGATTCATGGACATCATCAGTTGCTGGGTATCTTCTCTGGTGATGCTCTGCCAGACCTGTATTGCAGCCATCTTTAGCTTATGCTTGTTTTGGGGGCTAGTCCCCTTCAGTTTTCTCATCAGCTCAATTGGGTTCAGAACGAGTGATTGACTAGGCCACTCAAGAATTGACCATTTTTTTAGAAACAAAGAAAATAGGTGCAGGAGGAGGCCATTTGGCCCTTCGAGCCAGCACCGCCATTGATTGCGATTATGGCTGATCATCCACAATCCGTAACCCGTGCCTGCCTTCTCCCCATATCCCTTGATTCCGCTAGCCCTTGGAGCTCTATCTAACTCTCTTTTAAATTCATCCAGTGAATTGGCCTCTACTGCCTTCTGTAGCAGAGGATTTCACAAATTCACAACTCTCTGGGTGAAAAAGTTTTTCTCATCTTAGTTTTAAATGGCCTCCCCTATTTTCTTAGACTGACACCTGGTTCTGGACTCCCAAAACATTGGGAACATTTTTCCTGCATCTAGCTTCTCCAGTCCTTTTATAATTTTATATGTTTCTCTAACATACCCTCTCATCCTTCTAAATTCCAGTGAATACAAGCCCAGTCATTCCAATCTTTCCTCATATGACAGTCCCGCCATCCCGGGAATTAACCTTGTGAACCTACGCTGCCCTGTCTCAATAGCAAGGATGTCCTTCCTCAAATTAGGAGACCAAAATTGCACATAATACTCCAGATGTGGTCTCACCAGGGCCCTGTACAACTGCAGAAGGACCTCTTTACTCCTATACTCAAATCATCTCATTATGAAGGACAACATGCCATTAGCTTTCTTCATTGCCTGCTGTACCTGCATGTTTACTTTCAGTGACTGGTGTACAAGGAGACCCAGGTCTCGCTGCACTTCCCTTTTTCCTAACCTGACCCATTGAGAAAATAATCAGCCTCCTTGTTCTTGCCGCCAAAGTGCATAATCTCACATTTATCTACATCATACTGCATCTGCCATGAATCTGCCCACTCACTCAACCTGTCCAAGTCACCCTGCAACCTCCTAGCATCCTCTTTGCAGTTCACACTGCCACCCAGCTTTTTGTCATCTACAAATTTGTTGGTGTTACTTTTAATCCCATCATCTAAATCATTAATATATATTGTAAAGTTGCGGCCCCAGCAACGAGCCTTGCGGCACTCCATTTGCCACTGCCTGCCATTCTGACAGGGACCCGTTTATTCCTACTTTTTGTTTCCCATCTTGCTGGAGAATGAACTGCCGGCCAATGAGTTTTGAGGCATTTGTTTAAACTTGAGCAGATAAGATGTGTCTATGCACTTCTGAATTAATTATGCTACTACCATCAGCAGTTGTATCATCAATGAAGATAAATGAGCCAGTCATACATGCCCAGGCCATAACACCCCCACCACCGTGTTTCACAGATGAGGTGGTATGCTTTGGATCTTGGGCAGTTGCTTCTCTCCTCCACACTTTGCTCTTGCCATCACTCTGATATAAATTAATCTTCATCTCATCTGTCTACAAGACTTTTTTCCAGAACTGTGATTTCTCTTTTAAGTACTTCTTGACAAACTGTAACCGGCCATCCTACTTTTGCGGCTAACCGATGGTTTGCAGTGTAGCCTGTGTATTTCTGTTCATGAAGTATTCTGCGGACAGCGGTCATTGACAATTCCACACCTAACTCCTGAAGAGTGTTTCTGATCTGTCGGACAGGTGTGTGGGAGGTTTTCTTTATTATAGAGAGAATTCTTCTGTCATCGGCTGTGGAGGTCTTCCTTGTTTCTCACTCATAATGGCTTCTTTGACTTTCATTGGCACAACTTTGGTCCTCATATTGATATACAACAATAAAAGTTTCCAAAGGTGAAGGAAAGATTGGAGTAAAGACTAGGTGCTGAGAGCTCGTTTACACCTGCATTAAGGAGGCAATTAAACATACCTGAGCAATTATAAACGTCTGTGAAGCTATGTGTCCCAAATATTATGGTGCCCTGAAATGGGGGGTCTATGTACTCTACATGGTGAAATCAAAATGTATAAAAATACCCTTTAATAAAATCTGACAATGTGCACTTTAACCTTATTATTATTTTCCATTACAAATCTCAAATTGTGGAGTACAGAGGCAAATAAATAAATGATGGGTCCTTGTCCCAAACATTATGGAGGGCACTGTATTTCCTCTTTCATATCCACCAATGAAAGTCACTCCAATGTTCAATTCAAAGCCTAATATTGCCAATATTCTTCTGTGAAGAATCTGACAAAACGCTAACTTGCATCGCACATTACACACCACTTCTCCTTGCTGAATTTCCTCCTTTTTCCCCCCCCCCCCCCCCCCCACACACACATTTCAAACTCTCAATCCTCTTCACCTCTGTTCTTTACATTCTACTCCAATAATGTTGAATGCTAAATCTTCGACTGTCTCACTCCCAAACTGGTTCCCAGTAAGCCTGTGCCTCAGTTCAGAGATTAGTGAACAATACAGTCCTCTCCCTCAAACTGAGCACACTCTCAAAAAGCAGAAAATTATCAGCTTACAATGATCAAACAGTATGTTTTTTTCAAATTAAGACTCTGTACAAAAAGACATACTATTTCATTTGTCCACGTCATAGGAGCAGAATTAGGCTATTCGGCCCAGTATCTGCTCTGCCATTCAAACATAGCTGATCTATCTTTCCCTCTCAATCCCATTCTCCTGCCTTCTCCCCGTAATCTTCGACACCTGTACTAATCAAGTACCTGTCAATCTCCGCTTTAAAAATACCCAATGACTTGGCTTCCACAGCCGTCTATACCAGTGATTTCCATAGATTCACCACCATCTGACTAAAGACATTTCTCATCTCCTTTATAAAGGTATGTCATTTGATCACAACTAATATGTGCCTCAACTCTATTTACATTTTCTACATTTCATTTATTAAAATACACAAAAATGTTAGTGGCTGTTTGACTGTTTTTCTCTCTCTCCCCAATAGTATGGTCCAGCTTGCTGGGCATGTCCAACAGCACTGCTAATTGCAACACATGACAGAAAAGGCATAATTTGATACTAACATTAACTCATTTGGTTTCATATAAAATAGTCCCTTTCTTCTACCTACCACTCTGCTACAGAAAACAAACTTTTCTCTTTCCAGTTCGTCGACAGCATAGTGACACATCTGGTAGAGCTGCTGCCTCAAATCGCTGGAGACACAGGTTCGCTCCTGACCTCAGGTGCTGTCCGTGTGGTTTGCACATTTTCCCTGCGACAGTGTGGTTTTCTTCCAGGTACTACAGTTATCTGCCATATCCCAAAAGTGCGGGCTTGTAGGTTAATTGGCGTCTTAAATTATCCCTGGTATGTAGGGAGTGGATGAAAAAGTGGGATATTATAGAACTGGTGTAAACAGGTGATTGATGGTGGGCATGGACTCAGTGGGCCGAAGGGAACTGGTTGTGTATTTCTCAAGTAAATAAAGAGTTTCAGACAAAATATTTTCTTGCTTGTTCCACAGATGTTGCCTGACCTGCAGAGTGCTTCCAGCATTGACTATTTTTATTTCAGATTTCCAGCATTTGTGTTTTTACATGATTTTCATTGCTCAATGAATAATGGCAATTTCCCATCTGCAATTTCCGGGCAACGTACTAAATGTTGGATCTGCATGCTATCTTTATGCTTCACATTAGAGATTCCTCTCTACAGCGACAGGCTGTAATCTCTCTCTATTTTAACAATATTCATCTTTTCTATTCCTCCTTCGAAACTGCAAGATTTTCAGAAGGCCTTCGATATGGTGCCGCACATCAGGCTGCCAGGGAAGACGAGAGCCCATGGTATTAAAGGGAAGATACTAGCATGGATAGCGGGTTGGTTGGATGGCAGAAGGCAAAGAGTTGCAATAAAAGGCGCTTTTTCCAGTTGGCTGCCAGAGACCAGTGGAGTTCCGCAAGGGCAGGGGCAGCTTCTCGTCATGTTGTATATTAATGATTTGGATAAGTGGCCAAGTTTGTAGATGATGCCAAGATAGGTGGAGGAGCAGACAGTGTTGAGGAAGCAAGGATCTGCAGAAGGACTTGGACAGGTTAGGAGAGTGGGCAGAGAAATGGCAGATGAAATTCAGTAAATCGGTAATAGGAATAAAGGCGTCGATTATTTTCTAAATGGAGAGAGAATCCAGAAACACGGAGGTACAAAGGGACTTGGGAGTGCTGGTGCAGGACTACCAAAAAGTTAATTTACAAGTCGAATCGGGAGTAAGGAAGGCAAATTCAATGCTAGCATTTATATCAAGAGGACTGGAATACAAAAACAGAGATGTAATGCTGAGGCTCTATAAGGCGCTGGTCAAGCCGCACTTGGGAGTACTGTGAGCAAATATGGGCCCCATATCTGTGGAAGGATGTGCTGGCTCTGGAGAGGGTCCAGAGTAGGGTTACAAGAATGATTCCAGGAATGAGTGGGTTAGCATATGATGAGCATTTGACAGCACTGGGCCTCTACTCGCAGGAGTTTAGAAGGTTGAGGGGGGACCTCATTGAAACTTCCAGTCTAATGAAAGGCGCAGATAGAGTGGATGTGGAAAGGATGTTCCCGCTGGTGGGAGAGTAGAGGACCAGAAGTCATAGGCTCAGAATTAAAGGGCGCTCTTTTAGAAAGGAGGTGAGGAGGAACCTCTTTAGTCAGACGGTCGTTAATCTGTGGAACTCATTGGCGGTGGAAGCCAAGTCAGTGGATATCTTTAAGGCAGAGATGGACAAATTCTTGATTAGAATGGGTGTCAAGGGTTATGGGGAGAAAGCAAGACATTGGGATTAGGAGGCAGAGATCAGCCATGATTGAGTGGCAGCATAGACTCGATGGGCTGAATGGCTTAATTCTAATCTTATAACTTGTGACTTCATGTTCATCCACATTGCACCTCACCTGCTCACTCACATCATCTATTTACATCTCTTTGTAGAGTTCCTCTTACTTGTTTTACTACAATCATTGTGCTATTGGACTGGCAAAAAAGATGAGATGAAACAAGTATTACAATAAAAACTCAAGAACGGGAATCCAATCACAGCAACAAATTCAACACTCAGGTTGGAATTGAATAAATACTTAAGGAAAACATTTAAGAGCCTTTGCAATTTCCTCAAAGATAGATTAACTGGACAGCATTATTAAAAATCGTGCCACAGTATGACAGGGTATAAATAAACGCAATGCTTTAAAGTTTACATGCGCCAAACTTCTTAGTTTGCTCAGAAATTAAACAATCTCTTTACAAATTAGAAATGTAAATCTTATGTCTGGAAAATTCATGTTTTGTCGAAAAAACTGACTGAGGCATAGGCGTAAACAATCTTCTAATTGGTGCCCCTAGATGCATGTTTAAGAATGATGAGATTAGTTGACTATTCTGCTGAAACTAACTGAGCACAATTAAACCCACTGAATCATAAAATTCACCACGTTGCCACACATACCAACATTTCCCAATGTGACTCAACGGACTGGCACAAAGCACTGCTTCCGACCACAAAAGCACTTAGCAGTGCTGACTTTGTCAGAGGTATACAGTCTTGAACCTGGTCCTTCAGGCTCAAATCATCCATGCTGACCAAGTTCCCTATCTGAGCAAGTCCTATTTGCCTGCATTTGGCCCCTATCCCATTAAATCTTTCCTATCCACGCATGTCTAAATAATTTTTTTAGCTTTGCAATTGTATCCGCCGTGACAGCCTCTTCTGGAAGCTCATTCCGTACATGCACCACGCTGTGTGAAGAAATTGCCAGAGGACTTTTATTAAATCTTTTCGCTCTCACATTAAACTCAATTCATGGCCTCTATTCTGGGGAAAAGACTGTCTATTTACTTGATTTTATATACCTCTTGCATCTCCCCTCAGCCTACGACATTCCAGAGAAAAAATTTGCCAGCCTATCTCCTGGCAACTCAAGTCCTGGTAACATCCTGGGTGAACCTTTTCTGCACTCTTTCCAGCTTAATGGCATCCTTTGGAAATCATCAAGGCATAACTGTGACAGACTCTTACAACATTCTCATCTTTCTTGACACGGTTCCATATGGTAGGCTAGTGTGAAAGGTTAGATCATACGGAATCCAGGGCGAGCTAGATGTGGACACATAATCGGCTTGGTGGAAGGAGTCAGAGGGTGCCAGTGGAGGACTATTATGCAGAGTCAGACCTGTGACCAATGGAGTTGATGTTGGGTCCATTATTTGTCATCCATCTTAAGAATTTGCATGACAATATTGTGAACGTCACCAGTAAATTAGTGGAGAACACCGAAATTGGTGGAATAGTGGACAGTAAAGATTTTCTAAGATTGCAGCAGGATCTAAATGAACTGGGCCAAAGGAATTTAAATCAAACAAGTGCAAGGTGTTGTATTCTAGAAAGTTAAACCAGAGCAGGTTTTACACAGTAAATGGCAGGGCCCCATTGAATGTTGTACCCAGGAGTACAAGAAACAGGTCCATGAAAGTGGCAACATAGGGTGTTGAAGAAGCCATTTTACATTCTTGCCTTCAATAATCTGGGCACTGATTACAGGAGGTGGGGCGTTATGTTGCAACGGTACAAAGTGTTGGCGAGACAACACTTGGAGTATTATGTACAGTTGTAGTTGCCCAGCTAAAGGATGTTATTAAGCTGGAAAGGATGCAGAAAAGATTTGCGAGGGTATTACCAGGACTGGAAAGCAGTGCCGGATTTAGATTAAGAGAGGCCCTAGGCTGTTCTACTTGAGAGGCCCCTCCCAATCCCCCACTCCCACGACTAGAGGAAGATGGAAGAGTCCACCAGATTGACACCAATTTGCAGCCGAGCGTGGCCAATGAGATACACACGATACTATACGATAGAACTTCATTAATCCCAGGAGGGGAATGTGTGTGTGTGTGTGTGTGTGTGTGTGTGTGTGTGTGTGTGTGTGTGTGTGTGCGTGTGTGTGTGTGTGCATGTGTGTGTGAGTATATATATTATATATACACACACACACACAGTTATATAGTCATATATAAATATACACTGTTTTGTTTTCTCGTTTATAACATTGTTTACAGAGTACTATGTTCACATATTCTGTTGTGCTGCTGCAAGTAAAGATTTCATTGTTCTAACTGGGACGTGAGAGAATAAAACACTCTTGACTTACATCGCTATTGTGTGGGATAGAACTGGTGTACGGTTGATCAGTGGTCGGCGTGGACTCTGTGGGCTGAAGGGCCTGTTTCCACGCTGTATCTTTAAATTAAACTAAAAACACTAAACTAGGGGAAATCTAAAGAAGGGTCGCTACCTGAAACGTCACCCAATGTCTTCTATC
This sequence comes from Amblyraja radiata, assembly GCF_010909765.2. Lineage (NCBI taxonomy): Eukaryota > Metazoa > Chordata > Chondrichthyes > Rajiformes > Rajidae > Amblyraja > Amblyraja radiata. Next base: position 55,702,089 of record NC_045959.1, on the reverse strand, counting down.
CAGAGAAGCTGGCTGCGCCATGGATTTCCCCCGCACAATAAAAGCATGGCATAGTCTTCACCTCATCAGAGTTACCCAACCAGACGCAACTAAATTTAAGGTAGCTCTTTTTTCCCCCAAGAACCCTTTTTTGCTTAAGTCAAGAGAGTTTTATTGTCATGTGTCCTAGATAGGACAATGAAGAGTTTGGTGGTGGAGGGTCCAGTTTAAATTCCATTTGGAATATTTTTGGAGGACCAGGAAACCAAGAAGCAAGTGTTACTCCAGGGAGTTACTCCAGCTCCAGGGAGTGATTCTGCGTTTGTTTTCAGCGGTCGCGACGAGGCGGCGACAGGACAGCACTGGCGGCCAGATCTCCCACAATGCAAAGGGAGGGAGAAAATGCCCGGCGACGACCAGTTGCCATGGCAGTGCGCATGTGCAGGGCGGCACATGCGCACGTGCATGGCGGCACATGTGCACAGCCACGGCCGATGATGTGCTGGCCGTGGTTGTGCGCATGTGCAGGGGGAGGATGTGCGGGCCTTGGCAGTGCGGATGAGGAGCGGCCGGCAGTGTCGGCGAATGAGGAGCGGGCGGAGAGTGGAGAAACAGCAGCCTGGACACGGATGGCAGGCGGAAATGGAGAGTGACAGAGAGAGAGAGAGAGAGAGAAAGAGAGGGGGGCCTGCTCAGAGTTGAATGTTAACGTCCCAGATGCTTGCCAAGCCGGGCAAAATGGCACGGCTTTTAGGTTGCCCACAGGGACTTTAGGTCGCCATTGGCACCCGGGCAACCGTTAATTTCGAGCCCTGCAACTATAGGGGGCCTTGTCAAATACTTTACTTAAATTAAAGTATTCAACCTCCATCGCCCTACCCTGATCAACCACCATTATCTCTTCAAATATACTCACCCCAGTTAGCAAGATGTGACTTCCTTAACATAGCCATGCTGTCCTTCATTCACCCATTCTCTCTCAAATACAAGTAAATCCTATTGCTAAGAAACTTCTCCAATAGCTTCTCTACCTCAGCTCTGAGGCTCACCAGCCTATAATTTTCTACTACATTCTTCCCTTCTTAAAGAAAGGAGCATTGGGCACTCTGTAGTCCTCCTTGGCCCTATCTGCGGCCAGAGAAGATACAAAAGTCTTCAAAGATCTCCATTTCCTCTCTCAATCTTGGATAGCTGGGGAATTATCTGCCTTAAATCTACGAGACTCAACACCACCACCTTCTTAATCTCAACCTGCTCTAGCCTATTAGTACACCCCAGACAGATCTCACTATCCCCCACGGCATTCTCATTTGTGCATTCCGATGCAAATAACTAGTTTGATACCACGCCAATATCTTGTGACTCCAAGCCCATATTCCCTGCTTTATCATTGAGTGGTTCCATCCTTTCCCTAGTTACCCTCGTGTTTTTAAAGCGCCCCTTCCTTTTTCCATTCTGTCCCAAATACTACTTGAGATTTGGCCTTAACTAAATGTTTTTAAAATCCCAACACATGCAGCAACAGTTCAGGAGGAAACATGTACCACAATTCGAGTTACTTGGATAACACTCACATGAAAGAAATTTTAGTTTTGAACAACAAAACATGTTTGGATCTGGAATCATCACATGCCCAAACTGCACTTCTTGTACTCATATCACTAAAAATATATTTTGACAATCGTTTCTATTCCCTCTCCATTGCAAATAACTCAAGCCATGCTCTTGAATACAAAACCTACTTCTTGGCTTTTTTTTTGTTGTTTAAAAACAAAAAAGGTCAAGGATGCATAATGAGATGTAACAGAAGTTGTTGATTTTGCTGAGTTTATTGTAAAAGTAACGTGTGAACTTTGAGCTACAAGAAAACACGCATTAAGAGAACGCAAAGGCTCGAGTAGTGCCGCGCAGTGGAAACAGTGAAGGGAACTAAGCCTCAAAGTAACTACAGGGTTGAACTCTGATATAATCAGCACTCACACCAAGCCATGGAGCATGCAATCCAGCCAGAAAAGAACTCAAAGCAGCTAAGCATCGATGCATATGAACCAACTACAAGAAACTACAGAAGTATGGGAGATGAGACTTGACAATTGTACTTCAAGGTGGCATTTGCAGCTAATCTCTGCTCCAGCTAAACAATTCTAACTCAGATCATCTTGTGCAGGATTCATCCACAATATAATCAAAGTGATAAAAGCTATCTTTAATCTTGCACAGGATGCAAAACATATCCAGTACGGAATCATCCGTTTAGTACATTTGGACATTTAAAAAAAGACTAACAGTAGCTGCTTAAATATGATTTAGTCAAAGGCATGTGCTACATGCACCTACGGGAAACTGCATTTCAGCTATTAATTACTAAGATATATCACATGTAATGAACTCACAACCCACAGACAGGCAAATGTTCAGACCCATGGTAAGAAATGTTATTCCATGAAATTTGAAGGAAAATTGATCAGCAACTATTGGCTCAAGTACTGCTTCAATTTAATTCCCAAAACCCAAATGAATCGAAATCTCCAGCCAGTTTTCCTCAGCCAAGATAACTTTCACATGCAGAGTAACTAATAAACATAAAACCAGGAGCTTACCGCTGATGTTGAGATCATAATCTCCTGCTGTAATCACATTAGCGACCAATCCTTCTGCAGGCTGGCTAGCAGAAACCACCTCACTTAACAGCTTGCGAATGGTTGTCTGCTGTGGCGGTTGAGTGACAATGCTGGTGACGCTGATCCGCAGGTTTTTAATAACGTGGCTCTGATTGTTGGGATCCCGCATGTGAACTAGATGAAGAAAAACAAAGATAAATCAATCACCTTGCAGATTCTTCAGGTTTCATTGCCATGCTCTACACTGAAGACCTCCATTCAATGACAATTATAAAGCTCCCTGAAGTTAACTCAATTACCCACCACAAGAGAAGCTCACATTTCTGAAGAACATTCAGCCTATTGTGCTTGAACTATCCATTTAATTCTGCTTCACCTTCTCTTCCCCCATTGCCTTGGAACTTCCTTATGTAATTACCCTATTCCTTCTTGAGTTATAAATGTAATTTATTTCCAACACCCTTTCAGGCAGTGCATTCAAATCACAATTCTGTGTGCAAGTCTCAACCCTCAGAGAACTTTATCTAACTCAGGTCTGTATTTTCTGTCCAATGAAGATGCCATCAATACAAAATTTGAATACAAAATGTTGAATTGCATCAGTTTATTTCCCCTTAACCTTGTCTACCCACTTTCTCCAGATTTTCTGCTAACTCAATGCCCTAGCTGCAGTCTTATCAATCTTCTTCTATCCATTCTTCCTAATATACCATACATATATGATAAGCAGTGACCCCATGTGCCTTATTCAAAATGATCCCCGTGGTCATATTGTTGATGAAATTCAGTGTAGAAGGTAGTGGATATTTTAATAGAAATTAAAAAACTGTAAATCTGAAATAATGCAGGAAATATTCAGTAGGCCAAGTTGCATCTGTGAAAAGAGAAACAGGTCATGGTTTTGGTTTATTATTGTCTCTTTTACCGAGATCCAGTGAACAACTATGTTTTGCACTATTGACTGAAACTCAGCTCACCTGGATACAAATACTTGGAGGATGCTGCAGAAGTTAAAGCAATCAGTAACACCACAGCTTTATCTAGAAACAGGTTACGTCTGTCCTTAAAACTTGAGCATCCAGTCTGGGTAAAACTTTGGGAAAGATGTAGAGACTTCTGACAAGGATTAAAAATTTAATAATAATGATTCCAGAAATGATTCATCTTACGAACTGCATGGATAAATTGGAGAAGTGCTTTTTTTTAAAAGAGTGACGGTTGAGAGTAAATGTAATATAGTTGTTTCAAATTAAAAGGATAACCTGAAATAAAGAGAAACTGATTCCTGTGAAGGTATAACAATCTCAGATGATTACTGAGACAATCAAGGGTGAATTGAAGCAGATATTTTGTACATGATTAGGATTTGGAATTTAATGCCCAGTAGAAAATGGAGACAGGCTCAATCGGAAAATACTGGAAGGTGGCCCAATAGAAATGTTCAATATGCATTTTTATAAATTGTGCCCTTTTTTCCAATAGAACAAAATTGCAAGGATATGGGACGAACAATAGAGAGAAACAAGATGATACTTTGAAAGAGTACACTTGAATAAAACAACCGACCATATTCATTGTTTTAATATTTATTTCCTTGCTTAAATTGGGTCGATATCACACATTCCTTTTTAGAGTGGATTTAAACTGCGATATGTGGCACACAAATGTGACCACTGTTCAAGGCAGAACATTGATCACAAGCTATCCTTTGACGTAAACAGGCACCAAGATATGGTGTGAACCATAGGGCATCACAATTGTAGGATTCTTATCTCCTGTCAAAGGTTGCAACTCATGTCAGAAAAGGTTTACTCAACAAAACAGAGCAATAAGTACAAGATTGCTGGTTGGATCCAGAACTCACTCAGTCACATCGAAGAGTAAGAAGAGATTAGTTAAATTTGACATTACTTTTAGCCCAGACATTATGCGCCAAAGGGCTTGTTCATCAGTGCACTGATCGATGTTCTAATATTTTATGAAATTCTAACTACATGTATATCCTAGAAAAGGTCAAGAGAGTCAAGAATGTTTTATTGTCATATGTCCCAGATAGAACAATGAAATTCCTAATTGCAGCAGCACAGCAAAAAATGTGAACATAGTACACAGTAAATATAATAGACAAGAAAAAAAAGTTCAGTGTGTGTATATAAAGTGCCCTCCATTATGTTTGGGACAAAGACCCATCATTTATTTATTTGCCTCTATACATCACAATTTAAGATTTGTAATTGAAAAAAAAAAATCACATGTGGTTAAAGTGCACATTGTCAGGTTTTAATAAAGGCTATTTTTATACATTTTGGTTTCATCATGTAGAAATTACAGCAGTGTTTAAACATAGACCCCCCCCCCCCCCCCCATTTCAGGGCACCATAATTTTGGGACACCTCAAAGTCATGTAAATGAAAGTAGACATGTTTAGTATTTTGTTGCATATCCTTTGCATGCAATGACTGCTTGAAGTCAGCGATTCATGGACATCACCAGTTGCTGGGTGTCTTCTCTGGTGATGCTCTGCCAGGCCTGTATTGCAGCCATCTTTAGCTCATGCTTGTTTTGGGGTCTAGTCCCCTTCAGTTCTATCTTCAGCATATAAAAGGCATGCTCAATTGGGTTCAGATCGGGTGATTGACTTGGCCACTCAAGAATTGACAATTTTTAAGCTTTGAAAAACTTCTTTATTGCTGTAGCAGTATGTTTGGGATCATTGTCTTGCTGTAGAATGAACCGCCGGCCAATGAGTTTTGAGGCATTTGTTTGAACTTGAGCAGATAGGATGTGTCTATACACTTCAGAATTCATTATGCTACTACAATTAGCAGTTGTATCATCAATGATGATGTGGATAGGATAAGAAGATTGGTACCTTCAGCAGTCATACATGACCAGGCAATAACACCCTCACCACCGTGTTTCGCACATGAGGTGGTATGCTTTGGATCTTGGGCAGTTCCTTCTCTCCTCCATACTTTGCTCTTGCCATCACTCTGATATAAGTTCATCTTTGTCTCATCTGTGCACAAGCCCTTTTTCCAGAACTGTGGTTGCTCTTTTAAGCACTTCTTGGCAAACTGTAACCCGGCCATCCTATTTTTGCATTCAGTGGTTTACATCTTGCAGTGTAGCCTCTGTATTTCTCTTCATGAAGTCTTATGTGGACAGTAGTCATTGACAAATCCACACCTGATACCTGAAGAGTGTTTCTGATCTGTCGGATAGGTGTTTGGCAGGTTTTCGTTATTATAGAGAATCTTTCTGTCATCAGCTGTGGAGGTCTTCCTTGGTCTGCCCTTTGCGATTAGTAAGCTCGCCAGTGATCTCTGTCTTCTTAATGATGTTCCAAAGAGTTGATTTTGGTAAGCCTAAGTTTTGGCTGATGTCTCTAACAGTTTTATTCTTGTTTCTCAGTCTCATAATGGCTTCTTTGACTTTCATTGGCACAACTTTTGGTCCTCATGTTGATAAAGAAAAATAAAAGTTTCCAAAGGTGATGGAAAGACTGGAGGAAAGACGAGGTACTGAGAGCTCTCCTATACCCAGCCAAGCCATGTGTCCCCAACATTGTGGTGGCCTGAAATGGGGGGGGGAACTATGTAATCTCCACATGGTGAGATCTCCACATGGTGAAACCAAAATGTATAAAAGAACCCTTCAATGAGGTTGAACAATATGCACTTTATCACATGTGAGATTTAGTATAACAAATTTCGAATTGTTGAGTACCAGACGGGAAAAAAGAACACAGACACATAAATAGTGCCATGGAACCCGACCAGTCCATGACAATGTTTTACTTAAGCATCTTCCCACCTTGTCCACCCTCCCCTCAAATGCTCAACACAATTCATGCACATCCTATGATCACAAGTGAGACATTCGCTCCACTGAGTAAACAAGTTTCTTCTGAATTGGCCTGTGACCTTAAATTGATGACTGCTTGCTAGGCTCTCTCAAAACAGATTTTCTCTGTATTTATCCCCATCATCAAAACCCATCATTTAAAAAACCTCCACTCTGTCAGCTTTCAATCTTATTTTCTGAAGTAAAAAGAGACTGAGCTTATTCATCCTTTCCTGATATATTTGCCCTTGCATTTTTGGCTTCATCCCCACAAATCTCCTCGGCATACTTTCCAATACAACGCTACATTTTGCCTAATACGGACCAGATATGTACGTAGCCCCTAAGTGTGCTTTACCAATGTCCCTTACAGATTTAGTATAATTTAGCTACTTTCTCATTCTCTGAAAGTAAAACCTACTCCTTGCTCTGCATTTATTTTGGTTTTGTTAACCTTTAGTGATTTCTCCACACGCAGACTGGGAACCCACCCAGAAGGTCTTGCTCGCCCTCCCAAAAGAACCCTGCACTTACAACAACTGGGACTTGAAAATGGCGGCAAATCTGGCGACTCTGTATACTCTCAGTGTACTACTACTATGTATTAAAACTGTATCTGAGATGCTTATCTAAGATGTATTTAAGTGCTTATGTATAGTACTGAACTGTACACAAAAATGAATTTCATTGTACCTCATTACATGCCACAATAAACCTCCACTGACTTAGTTTATAGATACAGCGCAGAAACAAGCCCTTCGGCCCACCGAGTCCGCACCGACCAGCAATCCCCGCACACTAACGCAATCCTATACACACTTGGGACAATTTACACTTCTACCAAGCCAATTAACCTACAAACCTGTACGTCTTTGGAGTGTGGGAGGAAACCGAAGATCTCGGAGAAAACCCACACCATCCCGAGAACGTGCAAACTCCGTACAGACAGCACCCGTAGTCAGGATCGAACCCAGGTCTCCAGTGCTGCAAATGCTGAAAGGCAGCAACTCTACCGTTGCGCCACTGTGCCACCCAATTATCACACAGGACCTATGCGTTTGGTCATTAAACCTTCACATTTTAGAGATACAGCACAGAAACAGGCCCTTCGGCCCACCAAGTCCGCGTTGACTCGCGATCACCCCATACACTAACCTACACACACTAGGGAAAATTTTACAACTTGCCGAAGCCAATTAACCTACAAACCTTTACGTCTTTGGAATGTGGGAGGAAATCGGAGAAAACCCACGCGGCCACAGGGGGAAACGTACGAACTCCATACAGACAACCCCGTAGTCAGGATCAAACCAGGTTTCTGGTGCTGTGAGGCAGCAACTCTACCGCTGTGGCACTGTGCTGCCGCTGTGCACCAGTTAATGGTTGGTAAGGCAAGCAATCAAGGAGCAAATGCTGCATTTGCATTCACTGTTTCAGGATTTTAGAATAGGAACAGGAATGTCTTCCTGCAATTGTACATGGTCATGGTGGGAACAGGTTGAGCTGCAGACATTGTGGAGCGCACGTCCACTGAAATGGAAGACGGTCACAAACTCCACAAGCAGAATCAAGGGATATGGGCAGAAGACAGACACGGGTTACTGATTGTGGATGATCAGCCATGATCACAATGAATGGCGGCGCCGGCTCGAAGGGTCAAATAGCCTCCTCCTGAACTTATTTTCTGTGTATCTATGTTTCCAAGGTGTGAATGTCACCAACAATTTGAACTGGTTCAACCACATCAACATTATGGCCAAGAAAGCATACCGACACCTCTACTTCCTGAGAAGGCCAATGAAATTTGGCATGTCTCCAATTTCTATGAACTACAGAAATTATACTATCAGTATACATCACAGCTCTGTACAGTAATTGCTCTGCCCAAGACTGCAAGGATCGCAGAGAGTTAATGGCCTGTCCCACTGCGGGGACCTAACTCGCGAGTTTAGAAGAGTTTGCTCTCGACTCATACTCGCTGCATGGTCGACACGAGGTCCTAAGAGGTCTTTGTAACTCTCCTTCTTGCTAGAGAGTAGTCCCCGCGTATTCGAGGCCTCAGCTAGGTCGCGGCGTTTTTTTCAACATTCTGAAAACTGCCTGCGAGTGAAAAAATGTCACCATGGAAAAAATCGATATATTTTTTCTTCATAGGTTTAGTCGAGGTAGGTCGTAATGCTATCGTAGGTAGTCAAAGGCAATCGAAGGTAGTCGAAGGTAAAGCTCATTGAGAGAAAAAAGGTAAGTAAACCGACCGGTAATGTTAAATGCCCGCTAAACTTTATTAAAAGTGGCCTGCTTCTTAAAAGTGTCTCGACTCCTTCTCCCCCCTTCTCTCCCTCCTCTCTCCCCCCCCCCCCCCCCCCCCCCCGTAACTGTGTCAGCCGTCTTTGGAAACGTTTGTTCATCGCGGGTGTGAATTTCAAACAGGTGTGTGTGTGTGTGTGTGCGCGCGCGCGCATTCGATCCGGCGCAGTTTTATCGCTGACAGTCGATCCAGCTCGAGGTTTTTCAGGCGAGTGCCCTGGAGCTTGTAGGTCGAAGACAGTCGCTGAAAAGTCGCGTTAGTGGGACAGGCCCTTTATGGACGCAGTCCAGTCCATGATGCAAAGCAGCCACAAACCTCCTATTCGCTCAGCGACTCATTCTACACCACTCTGTCTTGTGAAAGCAATCAATATTATAAAGAATCACTCACACCCCAATCATTGTCTTGTCTCCCCTCTCTCATCCGGTAGAAGATACAAAAGCTTGAAAGCACATGCTGCGCTTCGTTCTCGCCATCAGAATCTTGAACGGATCTCTTGTATGCTGAGGTCGCATTCCCGATCCTTCAATCTACCCCACTGCACTTTTATTTTTGCAGTTCATTGCCTCTGTACTTTTATTATCTGCACTTTCTCTATAACTGCAACACAATATTTTGCATTCTGTTTATTTTCTCTATTGCACTACCTGTTGTACTGTATTCATGTACAATGTGTTTGCACTTATTTACGGTATGATTTGCCTGGATAGCGTGCAAAACAAAGTATTGTATCTCAATACACGTGACAATAATCTTTTCTACATTCAATGTTCAAATGCACCTAGTGGTGTGAGAAACAGATTCAAATGTAGTTTTCAAAATCGAATGCTGAATAATTTGCCGTCGAAAAATGTGGCTGCAGAAGGAGCTAGAATTTTTTTAAACTTGGGCACCTACACAAAAAGTCAGCATTGGCTCAACAAGCATGAGGATTACAATACAGAAGAATAGGATCCTTCTGTATTGTAACAGGACAGCACAGTGGCACAGCTGCTAGAGATGCCACCTCACATCGCCAGAGTCCCGGGTTCAATCCTGACCACGGATGATGTCTGTGTAAAGTTTGGACGTTCTCCCAGTGACCGTGTAGGTTTCCGCCAGGTGATCCTGTTTCCTCTCACATCCCAAAGACATGCTGGTTTGTTAGTTAATTGGCCTCTAAAATTGCTCCTAATGTGTCGGGAGTGGATGCAAAAGTGAGATAACATGGAACCATCCTCCCACAATTTGAGAGCAGTCCTGTAGATTACTTTCTATCTCATTGGAGACCCTCAGACTATCTTTGATCGTACTTTGTTGGCTTTACCTTGCGCTAAACGTTATTCACTTATCATGTATCTATACACTGTAAATGGATTGATTATAATCATGTATTGTCTTTCTGTTGACTGGTTAGGACGTAACAAAGAGCTTTGTACTGTACCTTGGTACACGTGACAATAAACTAAACTGAACTAGTGTGAACGGGTGATGGATGGTCAACATTAATTTGGTGGGCCGAAGAGTCCGCTTCCATGCTGTATCTCTAAAATAAACTGAACACTAACAAGCAGACAACTTGAGTGTTAAACATTTTAAACCACAGCAGCCTTTGAGGAATTGGAAACATGCATTTCAAACCATGTGCACATGTATATCACATGAATTAAATTTGGAGCTGAAACAGGCTAATCAGAGAAAAATATCATAAATTGTAAATTAAGGTCAGATGTTTTTCACAGCAGGAAGCATTCTCTCCATCATATCAGAATTTGTGGTTTTGTGCAGAATCCCAAGCACAAAGATAAATGATCCAGGAATAACGTTTTTCAACCATAGAAGGCAGTGGGTACATGGCAAGAGGAGTGAGTTAATGCAAGTACTATAACAACATTTAGAATACATTTGAACTGGTACACAGCTAAGAAAGGTTTAGCAGGATATGGCTCTAACGTGGGCAGGTGGGACTAGCATAGATACGATATCTTGGTCAGCATGGATAAGTTAGGCCAAAGTTTCCATTCTCTATGCCTCTGTGTCTCAGATGGGACAAACTGGTGCTGCCTTTAATATTAAATGAATATCTTATCTGCCATCTCCATTGGGTGAAAAAGATCACATAACACTGTCAAAAAGCAGTTCTCCCTAATATCCTTCTCAAATAACAGTTCTTCCTAACATCCTGCTGAAAACACATCACTCAACAAACATATTTTAAATGATTAGTCCTTCTCCCATTGCTGTTTCAGGAACTTGTATAATGCACTCATCACCAATATTACAAAACTGACCACAATACAAAAATATCTCACTGGCTGCAAAGTATTTTGATATCCTGTAAAGATGTGAAAGTTATAAAAACACAAGCCCTTGTTCACATTAAAAAAGATACACAGTGCCCTTCATAATGTTTGGGACAAAGACCCATCATTTATTTATTTGCCTCTGTACTCCACAATTTGAGATTTGCAATAGAAAAAAAAAATCACATGTGGTAAAAGTGCACATTATCAAATTTTAATAAACGCCATTTTTATACATTTTGGTTTCACCACGTAGAAATTACATAGAAACATAGATAATAGGTGCAGGAGTAGGCCATTCGGCCCTTCGAGCCTGCACCGCCATTCAATATGATCATGGCTGATCATCCAACTCAGTATCCTGTACCTGCCTTCTCTCCATACCCCCTGATCCATTTAGCCACAAGGGCCACATCTAACTCCCTCTTAAATATAGCCAATGAACTGGCCTCAACTACCTTCTGTGGCAGAGAATTCCAGAGATTCACCACTCTCTGTGTGAAAATGTTTTCCTCATCTCGGTCCTAAACGATTTCCCCTTATCCTTAAACTGTGACTCCTTGTTCTGGACTTCCCCAACATCGGGAACAATCTTCCTGCATCTAGCCTGTCCAACCCCTTAAGAATTTTGTAAGTTTCTATAAGATCCCCACAGCAGTGTTTTATACATAGTTCCCCCCCCCCCCCCCCATTTCAGGACACCATAATATTTGTGACACAGCAATGTCATGTAAATGAAAGTAGTCATGTTTAGTATTTTGTTGCATATCCTTTGCATGAAATGACTGCTTGAAGTCTGCGATTCATGGACATCACCAGTTGCTGGGTGTCTTCTCTGGTGATGCTCTGCCAGGCCTGGATTGCAGCCATCTTTAGCTCATGCTTGTTTTGGGGTCTAGTCCCCTTCAGTTCTATCTTCAGCATATAAAAGGCATGCTAAAAAAAGGCACTCAAAAATTAACATTTTTTTAGCTTTGAAAAACTCCTTTGTTATTTTAGCAGTATGTTTGGGATAATTGCCTTGCTGTAGAATGAACCGTCGGCCCATGTGTTTTGAGGCATTTGTTTGAATTTGAGTAGATAGGATGTGCCTATACACTTCAGAATTTATTATGCTACTATCATCAGCAGTTGTATCATCAATGAAGATAAGTGAGCTAGTATCTTCAGCAGCCATACATGCCCAGGCCATAACACCCCCATCACTGTGTTTCACAGATGAGGTGCTATGCTTTGGATCTTGGGCAGTTCCTTCTCTCCTCCATACTTTGCTCTTGCCATCACTCTCATATATAAGTTAATCTTCCTCTCATCTGTCCACAAACATCTGTCCATAACTGTTAAATATTTGGCAAACTGTAACCTGGCCATCCTATTTTTGCAGCTAACCAGTAGTTTGCATCTTGCAGTGTAGCCTCTGTATTTCTGTTCATGAAGTCATCTGCAGACGGTGGTCATTGACAAATTCCACACCTGACTCCTGAAGAGTGTTTCTGATCTGTTGGACAGTTGTTTGGGGATTTTTCTTTATTATCGAGAGAATCCTTCTGTCATCAGCTGTGGAGGTCTTCCTTGGTCTGCCAGTCCATTTGCAATTAGTAAGTTCACCAGTGCTCTCTTTCTTCTTAATGATGTTCCAAACAGTTGATTTTGGTAAGCCGAAGGTTTGGCTGATGTCTCTAACAGTTTTATTCTTGTTTCTCAGTCTCATCGTGGCTTATTTGACTTTCATTGGCACAACTTTGGTCCTCATATTGATAAACAGCAATAAAAGTTTCCAAAGGTGATGGAAAGACTTGAGGAAAGACTAGATGCTGAGAGCTCTCTTATACGTGCATTAAGGAGGCAATTGAACACACCTGAATTACAAACGCCTGTGAAGCTATGTGTCCCAAACATTATGATGTCCTGAAATGGGAGGACCATGTATAAACTCAGCTGTAATTTCTACATGGTGAAACCAAAAAATGGCTTTTAATAAAATCTGACAATGTGCACTTTAACCACATGTGATTTTCTTCTATTACAAATCTCAAATTCTGGAGTACAGAGGCAAATAAATAAATGATGGGTCTTTGTCCCAAACATTATGGAGGGCACTGTAACACTCTCACAAAACTCCAGTGACACTTGTCCAACGCGCAGAACTGAAGGTCTACTGTCATTTTTCACGATCAAATTTATAGCCAAAGAATCGTCGATGTTGTCGGGGTTGTCAATAAACCTCGCAGCCAATACGAACAGAGTAAGCACTGACAACCAACAAATTCGTGACGATAATTATAAGGCATGACAATCGGGGATGGGGAAAGAGTGGTGGCATGGAGAGGTGAGGGACTAGGGGGCGGGGATGTTAAGTGTCATCCCGGGGCGGCCTAGTAGGACACGGGGGTGGGACGGGGACCTCATAGACACTGAGCCTCTCGGAGGGAGGGGAGGGGAGGGGAGGGGACGCGGGGAGTTGACGGGGGGGGGGAGGGAGGGGACCGAGACCCTCACGGCGGAATAAGGAGGCGAGGGGAGTGTTATTCTGGTGGGGCCTAGTCGGACACGGGTGAGAGGGGTCGGGGACGGGTCCCTCTCACTGCTGTCCCGCAGCAGTCTGGCCGCACGGGCTCCGGTCCGCCGCGCCGGCACCAACCTTCGGACGTGAGGCGGCAGAAGGGCCGAACCAGCTCGGCGAACGACAGGTTGTTTTTCCGCGTCGAGCCGTCGGCGGCCTCGCTGCACAGCACGGCCACCATGGGAACGAAGGTGTCCTGGATGAACTCCTGGACGCTCTGCACGCACTGAGCCATCCCCGCACTGCAACGCCGACAGTCGGCGGCTGTTCGCTGGGCGAGCTGAGTTCAGGACCGGCCCACTGCAAGCGGCGCCATGTTGGGGCCAGCGCCGTCCCTCCCGTCAACCCTGCGCCGCCTCACGTGACCGGGACCCGGCCACGCCCCCTCTTCGCCTAACGGCAACTGCGCCTGCGCACGGGGCCCAACTCCCAGGGCCGAGGTGTCAATCATCGAAGCGGGGTGGGGGAGGGGCGCAGTCTCCGGGGGCGAGGTGTCAATCTCACATCGTTCCGCCCATTAATCCCCACGTGATCGCAACCCAGTCCCAGTCCCCGCCTCCGATGTACGCGCCTGCGCACTGCAGCTCCCTCGGTACCACCGTCAATCATCAGAAGTGGCCGCAAACAAGCCCCGCCCATGGGCTCCGCGCCTGCGCACTGCACTCTTTCATACACCGTCACAGCCCCTTCGGCCCAGCATGTCCATGCCATTATTTACACTACTAGTAATTGGTTCCCAGTCTTCAACGCTCTTTAAACGTTGCTCGCACGACATTTTAGTGTCTCTTAAACCTTATGAGGCTCGCAGAACTGGGTCTCTGCGCATCCCTCTGCAACTGGATCCTCGACTTCCTCGTCCACAGACCACAGTCTGTTCGTATTGGTGGAAATGTGTCAGCCTCAATAACAATCAGCACGGGAGCACCTCAAGGCTGCGTGCTCAGCCCCCTGCTGTACTCACTCTATACCCATGACTGCGTAGCGAACCACAGTGCGAACTCCATCATCAAGTTCGCTGACGACACCACTATTGTGGGGCGTATCACTGATGGGGATGAGTCAGAGTACAGAAGAGAGATCGAGCAACTGTCCATATGGTGCCAGCGCAATAACCTGGCCCTGAACACCAGCAAAACCAAGGAACTGATTGTGGACTTTGGAAGGAGTAGGAGGGGGACCCACAGCCCCATTTATATCAACGGGTCGATGGTTGAAAGGGTCAAGAACTTCAAATTCCTGGGCGTGCACATCTCTGAAGATCTTTCCTGGTCCGAGAACACTAACGCAATTATCAAAAAAGCTCATCAGCGCCTCTACTTCCTGAGAAGATTACGGAGAGTCGGATTGTCAAGGAAGACTCTCTAACTTCTACAGGTGCACAGTCGAGAGCATGCTGACCGGTTGCATCGTGGCTTGGTTCGGAAATTTGAGCGCCCTGGAGAGGAAAAGACTACAAAAAGTAGTAAACACTGCCCAGTCCATCATCGGCTCTGACCTTCCTTCCATCGAGGGGATTTATCGCAGTCGCTGCCTCAAAAAGGCTGGCAGTATCATCAAAGACCCACACCATCCTGGCCACACACTCATCTCCCTGCTACCTTCAGGTAGAAGGTACAGGAGCCTGAAGACTGCAACAACCAGGTTCAGGAATAGCTACTTCCCCTCAGCCATCAGGCTATTAAACCTGGCTCGGACAAAACTCTGATTATTAGCAACCACTTTCTGTTATTTGCACTACCAGTTTATTTATTCATGTGTGTATATATTTATATCATGGTATATGGACACATTTATCTGTTTTGTAGTAAATGCCTACTATTTTCTGTGTGCTTAAGCAAAGCAAGAATTTCATTGTCCTATACAGGGACACATGACAATAAACTCACTTGAACTTGAACTTGACTGCATCGACCCTTCAAGAAGTGTGCTCCAGATTCCAACATCCTCTGGGTAAACATGACCTTCCTTCCTCAGATCTCCTCTAAACCCCTTGCCCATTACTCTAAACATCGTGACCATGGAGATATGTTCCCGAATAGTTACCCTATCTATGCTCTGCAGATCGGTATCCCTCAGACTTTATCATTGTCACTTTTGTGCATTTCTTTAATTCATTGTTCTTTATCTCTCTCCATCATCGTCTATATCCCTCGTTTCCCTTATCCCGAACCAGTCTGAAGAAGGGTCTCGACTCGAAACGTCACCCATTTCTTCTCTCCAGAGATACTGCCTGTCCCGCCGAGTTACTCCAGCTTTTTGTGTATCTTCGGTTTAAACCAGCATCTGCAGTTTCTTCCTGCACATACCACAGAGAGTGTGTTTCCTCAGATTATCTGTTGTGCTGTTTGCTTGTAAGAATTTTATTGATCTGTTTTGGGACATATAACAATTAAACACTCTTGATTCATTTGTCCCCAATCTCTCTTTCAACTTTCTCCCCCCTAAATCAGTCTGAATTTAGCCCGCATCTATTGTTCCCTGTGCCTCTCTATCCTTTATGCATTAGTTGTCACCTTATCTACCTGTGCTGCCACCTTCTGGGATACTTGAAATGGTACACCAAGTTCCCTCAAATGGCAAATAGCATAGAAATGTAATCAACAACATAAACACCGAAAAAATCTGATATCCAGACTTTTCAAATTATTGTTTATACCTGCAATACCCCAACATACTTTTATTTCATTGTTTTTACATGTTACACAACGGTATAATAAATTGTGTAGGAGATTGTCCAGGAGTGTGTAAGAAGGAACGAGCAGATGCTGTTTTACACCGAAGATAGACACAAAATGCTGGAGTAACTCAGCAGGTCAGGCAGCATCTCTGGATGGAAGGAATGGGTGATGTTTCTGGTCGAGACTCTGCTTCAGAGTGGCCATCATATAATAAATTTTCCAGCAAAAAGTGAGTTAAAAAGGAACGTGAGAAACTGAACCCAAGTGAGTTTCATCATGCAAGTTTCAGTTTGACTTGATATTGGATTATTAGACTTGTATCAAAATATACGGGAAAACTGTTATCCCAGCAAAACATTGTGCCAGAGTATGAAAAATCCTTAAAAGACAAAATTAAGGTACCATAGCTAAATGCATAAAAAAGAAACAAAGTGCTCAAGCAACTCAGTCGGTCAGGCAGCATCTATGGAAAACATGGATAGGTGACGTTTCAGGTCCAAAGATGCTGCTTGAGCCAGTGAGTTATTCCAGCTCTTTATTTTTCTTTTGTATAAACCAAAGACCTGATAGAAGTATATAAAATTATGAGAGACATAGTTAAGGTAGACAGTCAGAACCTTTTTCCTGAGGGTGGAAATGTCAAAGACAAGTGGGGATAGCTTGAAGATGAGAGGCAAAGGTTAAAGGAGATGTGCAGGGCAAGCATTTTCACACAGAGTGGTGGGGGCCTGGAATGCACTGCCGGGGAGTGGTGGTGGAGGCAGATACTGTAGTTGCATTCAAAAGACGTTTATAAATCACATGGATATGCAGGGGATGGAAAGAAAGGGATCACATACAGGCAGATCTGATTAGTTTATCTTAGTACAGGTCATCCTGTACCGATTTTCCGTCAAATGGTGGTCTGGCACCTTCCTTAGTCCGGACAAAATTACTAGAGTGCACTTGAAATCCCCCCGAAAATGTGGTGCTCAGGCCGGGTGAGGCGGCCAACCTCGACCTCATCATGACTTCCACGTCGACGGCGGGTCGAATTTGACCCCTGCGTCTGGAGCTCTGGAACTCCAGCCCGGCCAGAGTCAGCAGATCAGTCGGTATCTCGGCCTCCGGTGGCCTAGGCAGACCATTCCGCTACCATTCGACTCCGCTAGGAGACTGTGACCTCTGCTGGTCCAGCAAAACGGATAATACAGAGAGGATCTGTATCATGTTTGGCATGGACATTGTCGGCTGAAGGGCCTGCTTTTCTATGTTCTATGTGTCAAAGAGGAAAGAAAAATACAAGCTGCTGTTTTGGTCGCTCGTAGTGATTGTGTTTAACTTTCGACTGTAGTCGAAACTCACAACTCTAGATTATTAAGGATTTTGACAAGCTAGAGGCAGGAAACGTGTTCCCAATGTTGGGGGAGTCCAGAACCAGGGGCCACAGTTTAAGAATAAGGAGTAAACCATTTAGAACGGAGACGAGGAAACACTTTTCCTCACAGAGAGTTTTGAGTCTTGGAATTCTCTGCCTCAGTGGGCGGTGGAGGCCGGTTCTCTGGATACTTTCAAGAGAGAGCTAGATAGGGCTCTTAAAGATAGCAGAGTCAGGGGATATTGGGAGAAGGCAGGAACGGGGTACTGATTGGGGATGATCAGCCATAATCACATTGAATGGTGATGCTGGCTCGAAGGGCCAAATGACCTACTGCACCTATTGTCTATTGTCTATAGTGTCTGTTCCGAATGCTTGTGTGAAGGAGTGAAATACTTGCTTGCAGCAGTGAGGAAGAGTGCTGGCCCCAGGAACTGTGGCCCCAGGTATGCAGCAGTAGAGTCATAGAATCAGACAGCACAGAAACAGGCCCTTCAGCCCAACTTGACCACATCGGCCAACATTCCCCATCTACATTAGACCCACCTGCCTGCATTTGGCACATATCCCTCAAAACCTGTCCTACCCATGTACCTGTCTAAATGTTTTTTAAATGCTGCGATAGTCCCTGCCTCAACTACCTCCTCCAGCAACTTGTTCGATACACCCACCACCCTATGTGTAAAAAAGTTACCCCTCTGGTTCCTATTAAATCTTTTCCCCCTCACCTTAAGCCTATGCCCTCTGGTTCTTGATTCTCCTACTCTGGGCAAAAGACTGGGCGTTTACCCGATATATTCCTCTCATGATTTTTGATCACCCCTCATCCTCCTGCGTTCCAAGGAATGGAGTCCTAGCCTGCTCAACGTCTCCTTATAGCTCAGACCCTCAAGTCCAGGCAACATTCTTGTAAATCTTCTCTACACCCTTTCCAGTTTGTAAAGGGGAGTGCTGACAGGTGGCATGCAACAGGAAAGGTGGGGGGTTAGGTCATGAGGTCATAAATGATTGGAGCAGAATTAGCCCATTCGGCCCATCTTTGTACTAACCATTTGCTCAGCATGTGGTATCTAGGGAATGGAGGGATATGGATCATGTGCAGGCAGGGGAGATTAGTTTATCGTGGTGTCATGTTTTGCATGAACATTGTGGGCTGAAGGGCCTGTTCCTGTACTGTTCTATGTTCTATCTCATCTCACTCTGCAAAGCAAAACTCGCCTCAATCTTTTTAAATTCCTTTGTCTATGGACATATCAGGAGATTGATGCAAAGATTAGGCTGGCACATTGGTGCAGCTGGTAGAGCCACTGCCTCACAACGCCAGAGATCCGGCTTTGATCCTAACCTCAGGTGATGTCTGTACGGAGTTTGTACGTTCTCCCTGTGACCACGTGGGTTTTCTCCAGGTGCTCTAGTTTCCTCCTACATCCCAAAAATGTGCGGGTTTGTCGGTTAATTGGACCTCTCTAAATTGCCCCCAGTTTGTAGGGAGTGAATGAGAAAGTGGGATAACATAGAACTAATGTGAACGGGTGATCGATGGTCGGTGTGGACACGGTGGGCTGAAGGGCCTGTTTCCATGCTCTATCTCTATACTAAACTAAACTAAATTAAATTGACCTGGTGAGTATTTTCAACACTGTTTATTTGCTCTTGCATTGTACAAGGCATGGTTTACAATAAACCATTAGATTTCCCGTAATCCACAGAATGTCTTGGTTTCGCTTTCCGTTTGTTTGTGGTTTGGGACTTGCAGAGAACTGACTTCAATGAGATTGACAGTGACAGAGAGATCCAATCCAACACCACCGCTCCTGCATTGCTTCGCCTCCACCAGCCTCCTTCACCCGTAGATCTCAGTTTCAAGAATTTGACTGGCAGCGGAATGAAAATCAACAGAGACACAAGAGACTGCAAATGCTGGAACCTCGAACAAAACACAAAGTGCTGTAGGAACTCAGTGGGTCAGGCAGCATCTGTGGAAGGATACAGATTGTTAACGTTATGGGTGGGAACCCTTGTTCAGACTGATTGTAGTTGGGAGAAGCTGGAAAAGAGAGATGGGGGGGGGGGGGGGGCCAAAACCAGGCAAGTGATAGGTGAATACAGATGAGGGGGATTTGATTGGGAGATGGGTGGAGTAAGTGGCAAATGGAGGTGAAAAGGCTACCAGATAAGGAAAAAAAGAGGAATTAAATGTAAAGGCAGAGGGAGGAATATGAGTGGAAGTGGACGGGGGTGTGCACAGATAGAGGGGAGATAAAAGGCCCTGACCCGCCCCTACTTCTCATTTCCATGTTTCTCCACCCTATTGCAATCAGTCTGAAAAAGTGTCCCGACCCGAAATGCCATCTACAAATTTCCCTCCATAGATGCTACCTGACCTGCTGAGTTCCTCCAGCACTATGTGTTTTTCCAAAACATTGGTGTCTAAGAATTCAAATTGAAAGCATAGTTTTAGGTGCACGGAGGAACTGCAACTGTCGGTTTATACTGAAAATAGACACAATGATTGAAGAACGGTTCCAGCCTGAAACATCACCCATTCTTTCTCTCCAGAGATGCTCCCTGTCCTGCTGAGTTACTCCAGCTTTTTGTGTCTATCTTAAGTAGGACTTAGTTCTGTAACATTTCCAACAAAAATTAATTGAAATGTCATCATATTTGCAGTCCCAGGCAATTGCGTAGTGCAGAAGAATCGGTTAGTTTGGACAGGTTTGTTAGTTTCAAACTTTCAGGGGAATTATCCACTTATCACTTACCAGGCTTTGTCCTGCCCTTGCCTCTCCTCCAGCTTTCACCCCACCTCCCCCCCAAACCACAATTAGTCTGAAGAAGGGCCACAACCCAAAACATCACCTATCCAAGTTCTCTAGTGATGCTGTCTGACCCACTGAGTTACTCCAGCACTTTGTGTCTGTTTTTGAAGGGGAATTCTGTTGTTTTGGACTTTTGTCCGTCGGCAGCAAAGTTTTTTATTTCCTGACATTCTGTGCCGCTGCTTCAGTTCCTCATGTAGAGATTGTTTCACCATCTGCGGTGGGAAATTCCAACCTGGCAAAGTGCCCGGCACCCACGTGATCATGTGGACAGTGAGGGAATGTATACATTTAAAGAAACTGGATGTTTCTTTCTCTGGAGGAGGTAGCAAAGCCGATCAAGATGCCCTTCGACGCTTGTCTCATTTACCCATGCTTGCCCCTCATCCTTCAAAACCTTTCCTATCCATGTACCTGTCCAAACCCTTTGTCCCAAACCACTGAGCCAACCAACTGCCCATCTACACTGGTCCCATTTGCCTACATTTGACATACTGTAGGTCCCTTTAAACCTTTCCTATCCATGAACCTGTCCAAGCCCAAGCGAAATATGAGGTGCTATCAAAGCTTAGGCAGCTTACAACCCAGCGGTATGAATATTGATTTCTCCAATTTCAAGTAACTTGCATTCTCCCTGCTCCCATGAGGGAGAAGACCCAGAAGCTTAAAAGCCCATACCTCCAGACTTGGGAACAGGGAAGCTTCTTCCCCTCTGTTATCAGGCTTCTGAATGGTCCTTCCATAAGCTAGTGTGCTGTCCGATTCACCTCTACCCCATTTCAGACATTGGACTTTGTCTCTGGAACTGATGCGCTCCAATGCTGAGAACTATATTTCACACTCGGTATCTTCCCCTTTGCTCCATCTATTGTACTTGAGTTTGACCTGAATGTATTTATGTATAATATCATCTGATCTGGTTGGATAGAATGCAAAACAAAGCTTTTCACTGTACCTCAGTACACATGTCAATAATAAACCTAAACCTATTGGACAAACCGTTTTCTCTGGAATGCCAGAGTTGAGGGTAGACTGTTAGAAGTATATGCAATTATGAGAAGTGGAAATGTCAAAGTCTAGAAAGCATAGCTTTAAGGTGAGGGGAGCATAGTTTAAAGGAAATGCGCAAGACAGGTTTTTTCACACAAGGGTGGTGAGTGCCTGGCACACACTGCCAGGGGTGGTGTTGGAGGCAGATACAATAATGGCATTTAAAATGCTTTCAGATAGGCACATAGTCCAAATTTTAATCCAAATTTTTAGCGATTATGTTTTGCCATCCAAGTTTACTGAGTTTACAAATTGATTTTGTATCGCTTCAAGCTTATGCTGGGTCGTGCATTTTTAACTTGTCATCGAGTTATTTTCCTACATTTTTTATTGTGACGCAGTAGTGTGAATTTCGCCATCAGCCATTTTGATGCACTGTATTTCGTTGTGTGTAAATTGGTGAACTTTTAACTTTTCTACGCTGTACTTTGGCCTGGACATCAATCAACCATGGGGAATCTACACCTTACATTAGCCGTTTTGACTTATATGTGCCTTCTAAAGAACATTTTTATGCCTTGCGACATCTCGTCAGCAGTACAACTCGACCCTCCCACCATTTTGGATATGGATCACGGGGCTCCTTTTTTGAATCACCTTTGAACATCACTGAAGACATGCCGGTGAGCTTGTTCCATTTATCTTTTATGTCATCAACAAGTCATAACCACCGTTTTGCCACTAAGAACTTGAATAGTACCACCTATCTGAGTTTGCTCGTGTTGCTGTTATCCGGGGATATTAACAGCGATATTAACACCAATCCTGGTCCATACACCCCCCCAAGTACCCGTGTGGAGTATGTAGTAAGGCAGTGAGGTGGAAGTAACAAGCCATTGAGTGTGAGGACTGCAATTTATGGTATCATAAAAGTGGATAAATGTGAGGTTATCCACTTTGGTGGCAAAAACAGGAAAGTAGATTATTATCTGAATGGTGGCCGATTAGGAAAGGGGGAGATGCAACGAGACCTGGGTGTCATGGTACACCAGTCATTAAAAGTAGGCATGCAGGTGCAGCAGGCAGTGAAGAAGGCGAATGGTATGTTAGCATTCATAGCAAAAGGATTTGAGTATAGGAGCAGGGAGGTTCTACTGCAGTTGTACAGGGTCTTGGTGAGACCACACCTGGAGTATTGGTCTCCTAATCTGAGGAAGGACGTTCTTGCCATAGAGGGAGTACAGAGAAGGTTCACCAGACTGATTCCTGGGATGTCAGGACTTTCATATGAAGAAAGACTGGATAGACTCGGTTTGTACTCGCTTGAATTTAGAAGATTGAGGGGGGGGTCTTATAGAAACTTACAAAATTCTTAAGGGGTTGGACAGGCTAGATGCAGGAAGATTGTTCCCGATGTTGGGGAAGTCCAGAACAAGGGGTCACAGTTTAAGGATAAGGGGGAAATGAGATGAGGAAAACACTTAGGACCGAGATGAGGAAAACATTTTTCACACAGAGAGTGGTGAATCTCTTGAATTCTCTGCCACAGAAGGTAGTTGAGGCCAGTTCATTGGCTATATTTAAGAGGGAGTTAGATGTGGCCCTTGTGGCTAAAGGGATCAGCGGGTATGGAGAGAAGGCAGGTACAGGATACTGAGTTGGATGATCAGCCATGATCATATTGAATGGCGGTGCTGGCTCGAAGGGCCGAATGGCCTACTCCTGCACCTATTTTCTATGTTTCTATGTATTGAAATGAGCGATGAAGTGTTTGAAGTTTTGCAAAATCATGTATCCCACAGTTGGATATGTACTACATGTAGCCTCCCAAATTTCGCCTCATTTATTTTTGACTTTATGGATGATTTTGAATTGCCGAGGTGCTGTTCGGAGCGCTAAACAACTCATGGAGCGCTCCTACCTAGCAAAATCCGACGTCTACTTGGACCTGCTCAACCTACGTAACATTTCAAGGAACAGCATTCTCGGCTCCCCCGCCCAGCGGCTAATGTCTCGCCAGACGCGTCCACCACTGCCCGTCTCCCTGCAACAGCTGCAGCCGCGCGTCCGCTCTCCCACCACGGTACAAAGGTGGGTGCGATTTAAACACGACACGCAAAAGCATTTTTATGACAAGACCAGCAAGCCGCTTAAACCATTGGTACAAGGGCAAGTGGTACGCCTACAAACCGACAAGGGACATACCAGACTAGGGCACATTCATGGCCCCTCAAATGAACCACGTTCCTACCTGGTCGAAGTGGATGGTGTCCTCTACAGACGCAACCGTCAACATATCAAATTGTCAAATCCATTTGATCCGTTGGCTGCATCTAGTGTTGAGCCTTTAGACCTTGACAACTTGGAGCCAAGAAACATTCACCATACTACTTCTAGCCCCAAACGCAAGGAAGAAAAAAACCAAACAGAAATCTAAATGCAAGCCCATCAATATTGTTAATATAAACTGCCAGAGTGTTAAAGTGAAACGTGATCAGTTCCATGTGTTGCTTGACACGGAAAGTCCTGATGTAATAACAGGGAATGAATCATGGCTGAACAGCAACATTACCTCAGGTGACATTTTCCCACCAAATTACCAAACATTCAGGAAGGACAGATATGGCGGTGATACACATGGGGGAGTTTTCTTCGCAGAAAAAGACAATCTCATCGCAAATGAAGAAACCAACCTTATGACAGATAGTGAAAGCATGTGGGTCAGCATTCGTATGCATGGGATGACGCCTATGTCCTTGGGAGTTTTCTACCGCTTGCAAGCTATCAATGTTGACTATGTGAGGCGCCTTGGTGGTGCCCTGAGCAAAATTCCACCTCAAGCTTCAATGTGGCTCTTGGGGGATTTCAATCTTCCGAACGTAGACTGGGAAAATTTAAAGTTCAAGGTGGATCTTATGCTGGACCTAGTAAAGCAATGTTGGCACTTCCACTCGATCACAACTTATGTCAACAAGTGAATGAACAGACTAGACGTAACAACATCCTTGATTTCTGTTTCACAAACTCACTATCTTTTGTGGAAAGCACAGAGGTAATTCCTGGTATCAGCAACCACAAGGCAGTGATTGTGAATGTATCGGTGAAACCTAAGTTAGTCCGGCCAGCCAAGCATAAGATTTTTCTCTACAAGAAAGCCAAATTTGAAGATATAGGGGACAGGCTCAGGAACTTTGACGAGAAGCTGACTTCTGAGTACACTGAGTCAAAAACTGTTAATGAGCTAGTGACTGAATTTAACTAAGTTGTCCAGAATGCCATGGACAAATTTATACCATGACTTCTTCGAGATGGAAATTAACCTGGATAAATAATTCCATCAAGAGAGACATTTGTAAAAAGAAGCGCCTGTACAGAAAAGCCAAGAAATATGGCTCTTCAGCAGCCTGGGACATTTTCAAACAGCACACAGACAGGAAAATTAGGAAAGCCAAGAAGGAGTATACCCGTGATATCATCGTTGGAGTTTGGAGAGTAACAACACCAAACCGTTCTGGAATTTCATCGTCGAAACGGCAAGAGGTGTTTGGTGTCTTAACATTGTCTTCAACTGATGGTACCAACGTTTGCTCTGCTAAAGACAAGGCAGACATGTTCAACGACCAATTTTGTTCAGTTTTTACCAACAAGCCACAAATAATTTTCCTGATATGTCTGACTCTGAAATTCCTGACAGGCCAAACATTGTTATCAACAAGCAGGGTGTTGAGAAGCTATTGCAAGGTGTGAATCCAAATAAAACTTCGGGTCCTGACGCCATTTCTGCGAAGATCCTGAAAGAATGTGCCTCCTCAATTGCTCCCTTGTTTACTCAGATTTTTCAGTAATCATTTAATTCTGGCTGTTTACCGGATGCTTGGCGTGATGCTAACGTAACTCCGCTTTACAAGAAAGGCGATAGAAGTAACCCCGGAAACGATAGACTAGTTTAGTTGACATCAATTTCATGTAAGTTTTTGGAACATATCCTGCATCGTCATATCATGAATCATTTTGAGCAATATCACATCTTAGTCGACGTGGAACACAGTTTCCGCAAGGGATGTTCGTGTGACACTCAATTATCTGCTCTTGTTGACCTTGCAAAGATTTTGGATGATAAAGGCCAGGTGGACCCGATTATCATGGACTTCAGTAAGACATTCGATTTTGTGCCCCACCGACGTCTTTTGATGAAACTTCGCTACATGGGAATTAGAAACAACGCATTAAAGTGGATTGAGTCTTTTCTTACAAGCCGCCACTAACAGGTTGTGCTGGAGGGTGTTTCGTCAAATAGCGCAAAAGTTTCATCTGGGGTTCCCCAGGGTACAGTCCTGGGACCCCTACTATTTTTGGCATATATCAATAATCTGCCTTTGAAGGTCCACTCAAAGGTTAGACTCTTTGCGGATGATTGTTTTCTCTATAATAGAATACAATCCATGGAGGATTCGGAGAGACTCCAACAAGACCTTGATGCTTTAATCAAATGGGAAGGAGATTGGCAGATGTCTTTCAATTCTTCTAAGTGCTTCAGTATGAGAGTTACCCACAGGAGGAATCCGGTTACCATGAAGTAAAACATGTGGCTCTCCACCCTGGAAGAGGTGAAACATCATCCCTACCTGGGAGTGGAACTTAGCAGTGATTTGAAATGATCTACTCACATCAACCAAACAACCACCAAGGCTACCAGAATGCTGGGATTACTGAAGAGAAATATTTATTATTGTAACACCAGAACTACAAGTCTCTGATAAGACCTAAACTTGAGTATTGCTCCGTGGTCTGAGATCCACAACACAAAATAGCAGCAACAGGATCGGTCTTGGATAGCAGCAACAGGATCGGTTCGAGTCAGCATGGATTTACGGAGGGGAAATCATGCTTGACTAATCTTCTGGAATTTTAGAATGTAAATAGGGAAATGGACAAAGGATGTAGTGTACCTGCACTTTCAGAAAGCATTTTATAAGGTCCCACATAGGAGATTAGTGGGCAAAATTAGAGCACATGGTATTGGGGGTAGGGTACTGACATGGATAAAAAATTGGTTGGCAGACAGGAAACAAAGAGTAGGGATTAACGGATCCCTTTCAGAATGGCAGGCAGTGACTAGTGGGGTACCGCAAGGCTCGGTCCTGGGACCGCAGCTATTTACAATATACATTAATGATTTAGATGAAGGGATTAAAAGTAACATTAGTAAATTTGTAGATGACACAAAGCTGGGTGGCAGTGTGAACTGTGAGGAGGATGCTATGGGGATGCAGGGTGACTTGGACAGGTTGGGAGAGTGGGCAGATGCATGGCAGATGCAGTTTAATGTGGATAAATGTGAGGTTATCCACTTTGGTGGCAAAAACAGGGCAGATTATTATCTGAATGGTGTCAAGTAGTGAAAAGGGGAAGTACAACGGGATCTGGGGGTCCTTGTTCATCAGTCACTCAAAGTAAGCATGCAGGTACAGCAGGCAGTGAAGAAAGTGAATGGCATGTTGGCCTTCATAAAAAGAGAGTATAGGAGCAAAGAGATCCTTCTGCAGTTGTATGGGGCCCTAGTGAGACCACACCTGACGTATTGTGTGCAATTTTGGTCTCCAAATTTGAGGATGGACATTCTTGCTATTGAGGGAGTGCAGTGTAGGTTTACAAGGACTGCCATATGCTGATAGAATGGAGCGGCTGGGCTTGTATACTCTGGAATTTGGAAGGATGAGAGGGTTCTTATTGAAATATATAAGATTATTAAGGGTTTGGACATGCTAGAGGCAGGAAACTTGTTTCCAATGTTGGGGGAGTCCAGAACCATGGGCCACAGTTTAAGAATAAGGGGTAAGCCATTTATAACGGATATGAGGAAAAGCTTTTTCACACAGAGGGTTGTGAGTCTGTGGAATTCTCTGCCTCAGAAGGCGGTGGAGGCCGATTCTCTGGACGCTTTCAAGAGAGAGTTAAGGGGCTGTCCCACTTGGGCGACCTAATCTGCGAGTTTAGAAGAGTGTCTTCGACCTTCAAACTCGCAACATGGTCGACACCTGGTCCTAGGAGGTCCTATGAGGTCGCTGGAACACTCCTTCATGCTCGAGGGAAGTTCCTGAATACTTGTGGCCTCAGCTAGGTCGCGGAAAACTTTTCAGCATGTTGAAAAATTTTCCACAAGTAAAATTTGGTCGATATGGTTCTTTTTGACTCGTAGTGCAGTGGAGTGGGGTCGCTATTTAGTTACAGGCAGTCGAGGGCAGCTGTAGGCAATCTCCTTCGCTGACCGGGCATTTCGATTGGCTCATTGGAGTTTTCAGGACCCAGGAAAACCGACCAGTAGGTAAAATGCCCGCTAAACTTTATTATACTTCTTAAAAGTGTCTCCACTCCTTCTCCACCCCCCCCCCCCCCCTTCCCCTCCCCCCTTCTCTCCCTTTCTCCCCCACCCCCCCCCCACGCTCTCTAAAGGACTTACCGTACACTGTGGCAGCCGTTTACCTTCCTCTTCATCGCGCAGACAGTGCTCCCCCGCTTTCCCTGGCCCCCGCCTTTGCGATGTGTTTGTGTGTGTGTGTGTGTGTGTGCAGTCCAGCTCGCGGTTTCAACATGGACGGTCGATCCCGCTTGAGGCTTTCCAGGCGAGTGCCCTCGAGCTTGAAGGTCGAAGGCACTCTTCTTAACTCGCGGATTAGGTCGCCCAAGTGGGACAGCCCCTTAAGATACAGCTCTTAAAAATAGCGGAGTCAAGGGATATGGGGAGAAGGCAGGAACAGGGTACTGACTGAGGATGATCAGCCATGATCACAGTGAATGGTGGTGCTGGCTTGAAGGGCTGAATGGCCTACTCCTGCACCTATTGTCTATTGTCTAAAACAGATGGGGACAAGTTAGAAAGACTTCAAAATAGAGCTGCAAGGTTTACCGTTGGTGATTACAGCAGGGAGCCCAGTATCACTAAAATCCTTGCTGATCTAGAGTGGGAAACTCTTCAAGACCGTAGGACCAAATTACGCTTGACGACAAACCACGAGTTTATTCCAAGCAATATCTTCAAACTATAAATTCATCCAGTAAACCAAAGACCAGGCAATCTGGGCTTTTCAAATCCACATCATCCCAACAAATAAAGACTGCTATAGGTATTCACTGTACCCAAAGACAATTCGCGAATGGAATCATCTCCAGCATGACATTTTCACTGCACCCAATGTCAAGACCTTCAAGACCAAGCTGGAAACAATCGATATTAAGACGCTGACTTCTAAGGCCCACTTTAATATTTAATTGTGACTTTGCACATGACCCTCCTAATGTATGCAACAACCAGTTATGGTGATTGTACGTACAGATACAGATATTCAGGGAATAGAGGGATAAGAGTGTGCAGGCAAACAAGACATTTAACTTGGCACAGACATTTCGGGGCGAAGGGCCTTTTGCTGTGGTCTATTATTCTGTGTTTTAATGTTCATGGATGATAACAGGGGAACGTTTAAAAGACATTTAGATTGGCTCTCGACTAGAAACGTCAACTATCCATGTTCTCCAGAGATGCGGCCTGACCCGCTGAGTTATTCCAGCACTTTGTGTCCTTTTGTGTATTAACCAGCACCTGCAGTTCCTTGATTCCAGAATCAAATGAGTCACACCATGTAGGCCCTGCCTGTGGTTAGCCCATATGCCTCTCAACCTATCCTATCCATGTACCTGTTTGTTTCTTCAGTGGTGCGACAGTAAAAGCCCTGTCACACTGTGCGAGCTGACCCACGAGGTACCCCGAGCGAAAGACTCGTGGTTGTGTAGGGGATTTTAAGTGTATGATCAAGAGTTTAGCCGAGTTCCCACGGGTTTGACGAGGTTTGCCGTTTACTTGTCATTTCTGCGATGTTCCAAGTTCGCCTCCCGAGTTACGAAGTTCCTCTCCCGAGTTACTCTTGAGCCAACCGCTCATGAAGGTTGAATGAAGGTCTGTTTTAATAAGCAACAGTGTTTAAAATGTTTAACCCAGCAGCCAAGTGCAGGGTGGCGATCTGAAACATGTTCTCCACAGATGTTAGTTCAGCACTTTTGTGTTTCAAGACAACAGCACCAGGGTAGTGGGAGATGGTGGTGGAAATATTGAATGGAACACAAGCCTTACTGTACTGTAGACTCTGCAGAAACCTGGTGGGTATGAGAGGTTTAGAGGGATAGAGGCCAAATGTGAGACAAGGTCATCCCTCAGCTTCCTGCACTGCAAAGAAAAAACAACTCAAACCTATCCACCTTCTTCTTGCAACCCAAGCCCTCCAGGAAGGGCCCAGCTTGGAATGAACAAGGACTGAGGGTTTTTTTTCCGTGCTGTAACACTCTATGACCCCCCATAACCAAACCATGTAAATCTCTCAGAGCGGGTGCCATTCTTGACGCGCATGGAGATTGTGACAGAATCCCTGGTCTACAGGCAGGACACAAAGTTGGCGATGTATCGGATTCACAGGGACATTGGCCACCCCCTCGCCTCTCAGAGTATTTTTTCCCCCTACATTCTTCCTCTATTTGCGAGGCCTCCCTTTAACTGAAACACTCCACTTGATCGCTCTCTACCGCAGGGATTTGCTCCCACATTTGCCCCCCCCCCGGTCTCACACACATGGAATTAGTTCTTCTATATACACGGTTTAAAGACCCATATCAGGTTTACAGCTTAATTTCCAATTCATCTCACCCCCAATCCAAAAGAAAATCACTCCACAGTTCATTTTTAAAGAAAACATGCCTTAAGGGGACTGCAAAGAGTTAATAATGTTTGCCACATACACTTCAGTAGTATATAAGTCTGTATATTTAATTCAAACATCAACATAAAATGGATTTGACACAAATGTTCACTGTCACCATTTTAATATGGTAGTAAAAACAGAGAAAC
This sequence comes from Amblyraja radiata, assembly GCF_010909765.2. Classification (NCBI taxonomy): domain Eukaryota; kingdom Metazoa; phylum Chordata; class Chondrichthyes; order Rajiformes; family Rajidae; genus Amblyraja; species Amblyraja radiata. The sequence continues at coordinate 55,671,753 of NC_045959.1, read as the reverse complement.
ATGTAGAGAGTTTATAATAATGACGACATAGGTTAGTGAACGACAGTCTTGTGTTTGAGTGATGCAAACCAACCTGTGCCCTGACAGGGATTACACCAGGCATTTATCTATTCCATCCTACCATTGACTTATTATTTGAGGAAATTCACACCATGCCACACATCACCATTGCAGGTCGACCTAATTTCAGTGTTTAGTTACAACAGGCAGATTACTTAAACAATCCTAAATATTGTCAGATAATTTTTTAACCTGGGGGCTGTAAGTGGAAACAAATGGAAAGTTTATTTAGAACATAAACCCAGAAAAATAATTGCTTTACCCAAAGAGTGACAAATGTTTGGAATAATAGAAGAGTCCAAATGAAATCATGATAGTTGTAGACTCACGAGTCTCGAAGGTAAACGCACGGGCGACTACGTTCTTTCAACGTGTTTAAATGTTTCAATTTTTAACTTCAAGAGTACATTTTACTCGGGGAAAACTTTAAACATGTTTGAATTTTATCAAGTTTCAAGGGTACCTGCCATTAGCGCCACGAGTCGCTAAATTGCGTCCACGAAATCCGACGTTCCCGCTACGTTAATTGTTAGTGATTACCACAAGTTACATTTGTTTTAAACTCGGGGTACCTCGTGGGTCAGCTCGCACAGTGTGACGGGTTTAACTGTCTCAACTATCTCCTTTGGCAGCTCGTTCCATACACGCACCTCCCTGTATGCAAAGATGTTACCCCTCAGGTTCCTATTAAATATTTCCCTTCTCAGCTTAAACACCTTAAATAACACCTTAACCGTTCTACATTGAGATGGATACAAGGTTTAAAGGGGGATGCGCCAAACGCTTGCCAATGGAACTGACTTCGTTATAAACGCTAGCATGGACGAGGTGGAAGGAAGGGCTTGTTTCTCTGCTGTGGGACTTTCCGAGGGCAGATCAGGCAATAAGGTTTGCTTCAGCGGGTAGATTGTGCGGGCGGAATATGGACTTGAGTTGAGTGGAGACACTGCCAGGGAAAGTTGGCCGGGAGTTTCCCCGTCTCTGCTCGGTTGATATAGGCTGCAACCCTTGCACTTTCGTTTCACTTATGACTTCGCCAGTCAGCGTCCCGCCCTCTGCACCGGGAAGCCGGGATGGGTAACACAGCGAGCCGCGGTGGCGAGGAGCAGATGGAAGAGATGGCCTCGCGGGGAGCGGAGGATTTCGAGTGCCCCGTGTGTTTGCAAGTGTTGGAGAGACCCGTGCGGACCCAGTGCGGGCATGTGTGAGTCTCGGCTTCTTCTCTCTCTCTCTGGTTTACTCCAAATCTCCTATTGTAGAACCTGTCAGTGCAAGAGCAATAACATGTACAAACAAGGAACCGCAGATGCTAGTTTACAAAAAAAATAGAGCATTGGAGCAACTCGGCGGGTCGGGCAGCATGTTCTCTGGCGACGTGGATAGGTGACGATTCCGGTCGGGAGCCTTCTTCAGACTGATCGTAGTAGGGAACTGCAGATTCTGAGTTTACAAAAATAAAGGACATAAAGTGCTGGAGTAACTCAGCGGCTCAGGCAGCATCTCTGGGGAACATGGACAGGTATCTGAAGAAAGGTCCCGATCAGAAGCGTCACCTATCTAGGTTTTCTGGAGATGCTACCGGACCCGCTGAGTCCTGCACTTTGAGTTATGTTGGGGAACGGAGAGGGAGGGGGTGAAACGGGAGGAAACATAGAAAATAGGTGCAGGAGTTGTCCATTCGGCCCTTCGAGCCAGCACCGCCATTCAATATGATCATGGCTAATCATCCAAAATCAGTCCCCCTTTTCGGCTTTTTCCTCATATCCCTTGATCCTCAGCCCACAGAGCTCAATCTAACTCTCTCTTGAAGGGACTGCAAGATGTTCCGTTGCTGTAGCGCACGTAAAGATCCCACCATTGGTTTCAGTGATGTAGGTTGGAGGGTAAATATCGGACATCCCCGGGGGTGGCAGCCCAGTCCTCCTCTGTTGCGGAGAGGTCAGGATATCTATTCTGCCCCTCCCATGGCCCATCAATACTGGCCCGCTCGGTTGCCTCTGAGGAGGGACTCGAACATTTTCACTCTGCACCAAAGGAGGTGCCACTGTGACAAAGCAGGTTGAACTGGTAAAGAGTTTCAGCTTTTACACTAATATTACATCCTGCTTTAAAGACGACAGAAAGTCGGATTAAAGGAGTCTTTTTCAGGCTGGGAGGATGCAAATGGTGTCGGTTGGAGTCAAGAGTGTTAATTGTCATGTCTGTGGACAAGGGAACAATTAAATTCTTACTTGCAGCAGCATAACAAGTCTGTAAACAAGTAAACATAGTACAGGTTTAGGTATAAACAAAGAACTGTATGTAGATGCTGGTTTTGAAACATAGAAAACAGGGGCATGAGTAGGCCATTCGGCCCGTCGAGCCAAATATGAACATTGCTTTTTTTTTTTTTTTTTTTTAAGAGGTTAATACAGTACAAAACAATACAGTGGTACCAACTTTTAGGTGCCAACTATGTCATAACGTAATACATTCTATGTACAACCTCTAGTTTTATGTTTTTGAAAAGGAAGTAAAAAAACAAAAAATAGAGAAGAAAAAGAGGAAAAATAGATAGTAGAAAGTAGAAATAGGAGAAAAAGACCCTTAAAAAATAAATTTTCAAATCTTTGTTCGGAGATGTAAATCTATCCACGACCTGACCTGAAATCAGTAAACTTTACGGTACTGCTGCATCACATGATTCCAAAAAGTCGATGAAAGGGGATCCTTAAGAATTGATCATATTTATCTATTAGACGGAGTCTAATTTCTTCAAGGTGTGCTATGTCCGTCATATTCCTAATCCACATTTTAATAGTTGGTATAGCTGTATTTTTCCAAAATTTAAGTATCAATTTCTTTCCAATTATTAACCCATAATTAAAGAATACTTTTTGGTCCTTATTTAAATTGATATCTTCTACTATTATTCCAAATATAATCCATTCCGTATTAGGTTATATTCTTGACTTGAAGAACTTTGTAAACATATCAAATATATCGCTCCAAAATTTATTCAACTTTGTACATCCTACAAATGAATGTGTTATATTGGCATTTTGAAACAAACATTTATCGCATCTGGGAGAAACGTTTGGGTAGAATTTATTCAACCTCGTTTTTGAATAATCTGGTCTATGTAATAATTTAAATTGAATTAAATTATGTCTTGCATTAATGGAACAATTATGTGTGCTCATCAGATACTTTTGATGATGATGATGCATTTTATTTGCTGGCGCCTTTCTGGACACTCAAGGACACCTTACAGGACATAAAATCACAATACATTTATCAATAATAAAATCAAGTTGATTAAAAACAAAAAACAAAAAAAACAAAAAATACACAAAACATTTTAAGTCATTAAAATCAGGGTGAACATGGTGGAAGTTATGTCGGGTATGCTAATCTAAACAGGTGTGTTTTGAGTTGTGATTTGAATTGATCGATAGTGTCCAGGTGACGGATGGGAGGTGGGAGAGTGTTCCAGAGACGTGGGGCAGAGCAGCTGAAGGCTCTGGCACCCATGGTGCTGAGTCTAAATGTGGGGACAGTTAAAATTGCAGCTGAGGAGGAACGAAGTGACCGGGAAGGAGTGTATGGTAGCAGCAGGTCAGAGAGGTATTGGGGAGCAAGGTGGTGTAGGGCTTTGAAGGTCAGCAGTAAAATCTTGTAGTTAATCCGATGGTGCACAGGGAGCCAGTGGAGCTGAGTGAGGATGGGTGTGATGTGGTCCGATGATCTGGTGCAGGTGATGATCCGGGCTGCAGAGTTCTGAATGCATTGGAGGCGATGAAGAAGTTTATTGGAGGTGCAAGTGAGGAGGGCGTTGCAGTAATCGATGCGGGATGTGACCACAGCGCGAATGAGGACTTTTGTATTGTCTTTGGAGAGGGAGGGGCGGAGTCTGGAGATGTTGCGGAGGTGAAAGTATGCAGAGCGTGTGATATTGCTGATGTGGGGGCCAAAGGAAAGTGTACTGTCCAGAATAACACCGAGACTTTTGACATGGGAGGAAGTGGGTATGGGTGAGCCATCAACTGAAATGGTGAACGGGTGGGTTTTGGAGAGTGTGGACTTTGAGCCAATTAGCATGATTTCCCATCTATCTTTCGGGATCTTTATCATTAGTTCATGTTCCCAATCTTCTCTTAGTGCCTCTGTTGAGGGTAATTCTCTATTTAATATATTATTATAAAAATATGATATTAGTTTTTGTGAATCAGCCTTAATATTCATTGCTTCTTCTAAAGGGTCTAAAAATATAGTTTGAAATCTATGTATATATTTCTTCATAAAGTCACATATCTGTATATATTTAAAATATTGTTTATCATTCAGTTTAAATTTTGATTTTAATTGTTGAAATGATAACAATTTGCCCAATTCATACACATCTCCTTCTTTCCTAATCCCCAGTCTATCCCATTGTTTATATGTTTTGTCAATAAGAAATGGTTTGAATGCAGGATTGTTCAATATTGGGGTTAGTACTGATAGATTATTTAATTTCAAGGATAATTTTATTTGTTTCCAAATTCTTATTGTATTGTGAATAATTGGGTTCTTCTTATATATTATACTATTCAATTTTATCGGTGAGAACAAGATCGTTCCTATATCGTACGGGAAACACTCCTCTTTCTCCATTCTTATCCATTCCGACTGGTGAGTGGAACTATCCAACCAGTACATTATGTTCTTAATATGCACTGCCCAGTAGTAATACGTAAAGTTATGTAATGATAAACCCCCAACTTCTTTAGGTTTACACAAATGCTTTCGTTGAATTCTGTGTGCTCTATAATCCCATATAAAATCTGTGATATTAGAATCTAGTTTTTTGAAAAAATATTTTGGAATATATATTGGGATCGCTTGAAACAAATATATTAATTGTGGTAAGAAAGTCATTTTTATAGCGTTAATTCTACCTATCAATGAAAGCGGGAGCGTTTTCCAAAATTTAATCATAACATTCAGTTTATTTAATAGTGGCATAAAATTGGCACTAAATAATGATTTGTATCTTCTCGTAATTTGAATACCCAAATACTTGAATTTTTCTGTTGCAATTTTGAAAGGGAATTTTAATAAGTGTCTCGCATCCTGTGGTTTTAAAGACATAATTTCGCTTTTATTCCAATTTATTCTATATCCTGAAAAAGAACCAAATTCCTCAATTAGTGTTAATAAGGTGGGGATACTCGTTTGTCTATTAGTAATATATAAAAGAATATCATCAGCATAATGAAATTTTATTCTTTGAGTCCTTAGTATTATATCCGTGAATATTCGGATGATTTCTAATTTTTTCAGCCAGCGGTTCTATCATAAGGGCAAATAGCAATGGTGATAAGGCACAACCCTGCCTATTACCCCTTGATAAATAAAATTTTGGAGATAACATATTATTAGTTAATATTCTTGCCGCAGGTTTATCATAAAGTAGTTTAACCCATCTAATAAAATTCTCTCCCGTATTAAATTTTTGGAGTACCTTATATAAATACTGCCATTCTACCTGATCAAATGCCTTCTCTGCATCCAGCGTAACGACTGAAATATCTTCAATGTCCTCTTTGTGAGAGTACATTATATTGAAAAGCCTTCTCAAGTTATTAAATGATTGTCTTTTGGGTATAAATCCCGTTTGATCCGGGTTTACCAATTTGTTAATATAATTATTCAGTCTTCTTGCTAGAACTTTTGCTAAGATTTTTTGATCCATATTTAGAAGTGATATAGCTCTGTAAGAACCCAGTTCATCTAAATCTTTATCTTTTTTTGGTATAAGCGTTATTGTTGATTCTGCTAAAGTTTCTGGTAGTTTATTTTCGGTATAAGCCTGCGTGTATAAGTTGAGCAATCTTGGTACAATTGACTCCTGAAATCGTTTATAAAATTCATTACTAAAACCATCTGGTCCTGGGGTCTTCCCAATTTTCAATGAGTTTATTATTTGTTTTATTTCTTCACTAGTAATCCGTGCTCCTAATTCCTCTTGTTCTAAACTATCCAATTTAGGGAGGTTGCAATTATCTAAAAAATTTGTAATTTTACTATCATCAGTATTTATTTTAGTTGTGTATAAATTATGATAAAATTGGGCAAACCTTTTATTAATATCCTTTGGTAGTGTTAGAAGCTCACTCTTATCAGATTTAATTTTAGTGATAGTATTTTCCTTTTCTTGTTGCTTCAGTTGCCTCGCTAATAATTTATGTGGCTTATCCCCAAATTCGAAGTGTGCCTGTTTTGTAATTTGGAATAGTCTTATTACTCTTGCCGATAATATTCTATTGAGTTTATATTTCAATAAGGTTATCTTATTATGTTTATCTGTGGTTGGGTCACTTGCATTGTCCAGTTCTAGTGATTTTATTTCCTGTTCTATCCTCTGAAGTTCTGTTTTATTTTCTTTATTTTGAAAACTTTGATAAGAGATTATAGCACCGCGAATGTATGTCTTAAAGGTTTCCCATAATAGCGATACAGAAATACCCGGCGTCTCATTTATCTCAAAAAAAATTTTTGTTTGTTCTTTTATATACTCATAACCTTGCGGGTTATTTAATATTTGTGCGTTGAATCTCCAAAAAGGTTTTATATCCGGCATTCCCTCGATTTTAAGTATAAAAGTCAGTGGTGAAAGATCGGAAATAATACTATTATGGTATGATGGTTTAGTCGTATACGGGATTAATTTTGTATCCAATAAGAAATAGTCAATTTGTGAATAAGTTTTATGAGCCGATGAGTAAAACGAATATTCCCTTCCAATTGGGTTTGCTATTCTCCAAACGTCAGTTATGTTATTATTTTTTATATAAGTATTTAAAAATTCACAGGTCTTAGTTTTAACAAGACACTTCCCTACCTTTATTGATTTATCTAAATATGGGTCTATAACACAATTAAAATCTCCCTCCATTATTATATTTGGATAATTATGCTCTGCAATTATATCTACTATTTTCTTAAAAATTTGGGGGTTATCAAAATTAGGCGCATAAATATTTATCATAGTTAATGGTGTATTATAAATTTCTCCCGTGACTATAACGTATCTTCCCTCTTTATCAGATATGGACTTCTTTAATTTAAAAGGTATACGTTTCCGAATTATAATGGCCGTGCCTCTTGCTTTAGAAGTGAATGCGGAGTAGTAGGTTTGACCTATCCAGTTTGCCCTTAATCTGATCTGAGTTTGTCGTTTCAAATGCGTTTCTTGTAGGAAAGCAATATCCATGTTTAATGATTTTAATTGTGCCAGAATTTTACCCCTCTTAATTGGCTCATTCGCACCTCTAATGTTCCAACTATAGAAAGTGAGACCTCCGGTGTTTATTCGACTATTATCTTGCATTGGCTATTATTACCAGAATGTATGATTCATGTGATGCAGCCAAGTACCTCGAAATCCCGAGTCCAGTGTTGCCCTTCATAATTTCTGCACTAGTTTTACATCTCCTGGCACTATTAAACATAATTAAGGGAAAGAGAAAAACATAAAATGAAGTGTTCATAAACATTGTTAAATCATACAACTCATAATAGTGAATAAACAAAAAAAGTGAGTGTAAGTTATCAAAAAAGCGATATCTTACAAAAAATGTTACAAATATCTTACAAATAGGTGGCTAAGATTAATTTTAAATTGACCTCCGTCGATGGAATTATGCACTGGGCTTTGCCCCCACTAGTAAAGTATCATCCAACGTTAGTCGGTTTCCTCTACTTATAACCAATATTATCATGTCAGGTCGATTAATAGCTAAAAAATTTAAAATAAAATAGAAGAAAGGCTAGAAGATTTAAAATAAAATAAAATAGAGTTATTATGGGTTAAAGTACCTCGTCATTAATCACACTTTTCATTAGCCTGTATGTTAGTTAATTCATAATTAGTATTTAGAATATCTGTCTAACCTCCCCCATCCTTCCTACTATATAGTTAGTCATGTTAGTATAATACATTAAACCTTTATCGTTAATTAAGTTTATTGCGTATATATAGTTAATTAGTTAGTTAGTTATATGCTGTATATGTAAATAATAGATCATATAGTAATATGATCATTGCTGATCGTCCAAAATCAGTACTCCGTTCCTGATATTTCCCCATATCCCTTGATTCTGTTTATACCAAGGATAGACATAAAGTGCTGGAGTAACTCAGTGGGTTAGGCAGCATAATGTGTGACATTATGGGCCGGGACCTTTCTTAAGACGCAAGGTTCAATTTTAGGTGTAGGTTTGTAAACTTGCGTGAATCTGAAGAGCAGGAGGGCAAACCAACTGGACATCACTGTAAACGTACATCGATGACAATTGACAATAGACAATAGGTGCAGGAGTAGGCCAATTGGCCCTTCGAGCCAGCACCGCCATTCAATCTGATCATGGCTGATCATCCCAATCAGTACCCCGTTCCTGCCTTCTACCCATATCCCCTGAATCCGCTATTTTTAAGAGCCCTATCTAGCTCTCTCTTGAAAGCATCCAGAGAACCTGCCTCCACCGCCCTCTGAGGCAGAGAATTCCACAGAATCACCACTCTCCGAGAGAAAAAGTGTTTCCTCGTCTCCGTTCTAAATGGCTTACTCCTTATTCTTAAACTGTGGCCCCTGGTTCTGGACTCCCCCAACATCGGGAACATGTTTCCTGCCTCTAGCGTGTCCAAGCCTTTAACAATCTTATACATTTCAATGAGATATCCTCTCATCCTTCTAAACTCCAGAGTGTACAAGCCCAGCTGCTCCATTCTCTCAGCATATGACAGTCCCGCCATCCCTGGAATTAACATTGTAAACCTACGCTGCACTCCCTCAATACCAAGAATGTTCTTCCTCAAACGAGGGGACCAAAACTGCACACAATACTCCAGGTGTGGTCTCACTAAGACTCTGTACAACTGCAGAAGGATCTCTTTGCTCCTACGAATGGCTTTCTTTTGTGTTTTATCACTCTATGACAATAACATAAAGGATTAAGGACATGGTTTAGGTTTATTATTGTCACATTTATTGAGGTATAGTGAATGTCTTTGTTTTGCATGCTGTCCAAACAGATCAGATGTACTAAACATACTGCAAATACAGTCAAGTGAAACTCAGATCAATGGATAAAGCAAATGGGAAGATACAGAGAGCAGAATGCAGTTCTCAGCATTGGAGTGCACCAGATCCATTGTGATCAGGTTGCAATACACGTAGATAATGCATAATAAAGTACAATTCAATCAATTAATAAGCACAGTTCTGGCCACCATCAGACCGTGGGCAGGGGCATTCCCAGGGGAGGATCCCAGGCTAGGGATTCCCTCTCTGCACAGTGGAAACAGGCTGGAACTCTCTCACTTTGGTTTCACTTCTGCCTCACCGGCGTCCGGCTTGTCCTCCACCCCGGTCAGTTATAAGTTCCCGCTTATATCAAAGATCAAATGACGGAGGCTCAGAGAGTGGTGGACACTGTCTGGTCCATCACAGTTAGTGACCTCCCCGTGCCCGAGCCGGCTGTGTGCCCCTTTTCCGGGTTTAGGTCCGCACCCGGTTGGTTTTAGAGAGGGACTACGCGCTGTCCACGGGCACCCTAGGGGATTTCAGGAGCCGTTGGGCACCGCGGGGGGGTGGAATGCATCCTTAATAAAGAGGAAATAATGGTTTAACTTGTTTTGTTTTACTTGTATTGTGGTGGTGGGTTTGTTTTGAATAATTTCGTATTATAAATAGGATTGTAAATACTTGAATAAAACTATTAGTGGTTTAAAAAAAAGGTAGTGACCTCCCCACCATCGAAGGGATCCCGAGTCGAGTCAAGAGCAAAGAGTGTTTTATTGTTACACTAGACCAAGTAGGAACTGTTGGGCCCCTTTCCCCCAATGCAATAATCCACCACTCACCCATTCCCCCAATGTAACCGTTTCCACCACTCACCTGTCACACGGGAGGCCTGGTCCCTCAACGCAACCCATTCCCCAACGCAATATTGCACCATTAACCCGTAGCCCCCACGGAAAAGGAGAGTGAGGGAGAAGTGAGGGAGGGAGTGGGGGAGAGAAGAAGGAGAAGAGGGGAAAGAATAGGGAGGGTAAAGAGGAGGGGGATGAGGGGAAATGACTGCGCAGTTGAGGGCTATGGGTGAATGGTTGAATATTGTGTTGGGTGAATGGGACCCAACTGGTCCCACTAGGTCTCCTGATATTACTTAAACTCTCATCTTGTTTGTTTGGCTGTGTGTTTCTGTGATGAATGCAGAGTGTGATCCTGAAATTATGCCAAAATGGTACACGATAGCGCTACAAATTTTGGACCACCTTACTCACCATTGTCCTGTGGTGTGCATTAGCCAAGTTTTGTTCAGATTGATGTTATATTTTGCAAGTTATTCACATTTTAAACTTTAAAAAATTTACTTTTCACCCGAAAAACCCAATTCCACTTGCCCTGCCCCTGCCCGTTATAATGTTACAAATGACAGGACTCCCAATGCAATGAGAGATTTGTTACATTGTTGTAAGGAGAGGGAGGGAGTGGAGGGGGGGGGGAGGGGATGAGGATGAGGATTGTTGTTTAATGTTATTGAAACATTGTTTTTAGTGGGGGAGTGGGATGGGGAGGTGAGGAGTGGGGGAGGGGACGAGGAGAGGGGAAAGTAGACGGAGGGTGAACAGGAGGGGGTGGGAGTGCTGGGGGATGAGGGGGAATGAGCTGTGCATGTGTAGTTAGGGGCTATGGGTGAGTGGTGGAATATTGCATAGGGGGAATTTGACCCAAAGGGTCCCACTTGGCCAAGTTCTTAAATAAAAGTTAGTTTTGCTATAAACACACGTGTTTCCATATAACACAGATCTTGCAGCGAGGGCATTTATCTGCATATAGACACAAAAAGCTGGAGTAACTCAACGGGTCGGGCAGCATCTCTGGAGAAAAGGAATAGGTGACATTTTGGTTGGTTTCGAGAAGGCTCGACCTGAAACATCACCTATTCCTTTTCTCCAGAGATGCTGCCTGACTTGCTGAGTTAATCCAGCTTGTGTCTATCTTCTGTGTAAAACCAATATCTACAGTTCCTTCCGAGGCATTTGCTTGCACCTTGACTCTGTTTCTCGCTCAACTTTTCCTTCCAGATTTTGCCAGGAATGCCACACGATAAATTACAGGATGAACGGTGGGAAATGCCCGCTGTGCCGGCGAGAAGTTTGTCTGACGGATCAAGTCGCCATGGACATCGAGCAGCGGATGATGTCCAAGAGAGAGAAGTGTCGGGGCTGTGGCAACACTGTGAGTCGATCCAGCAAGTCCCCTTGGTTGCGGCATCTCAATGAGTAGCAAAGGGCTTCCCATCCTTACTCTGAGACACACCATCCGCACGCAGTGCAGACCCACCACTAAACTATTTTGTAAGGCTTGGGTGCGGGTTTACCTCGTTACTCATGAGGTTCCACCGCCAAGGCTTGTATTTCTTGCCCATCTTTAACCACCCTTGAGAAAGCACGCTACAGAAGACCGAACTTTGGTTCGGTCACGTTTGGAGTTTTATGTGCAGTTCAAGAGCGGCGTGGTGGCCCAGTGGTAGATTTGCTGCCTTACAGCGCCAGGGACCTGGGTTTGATCCTGACTACAAGTGTTGTCTGCATGGAGTTTGTATGTTCCCCCTGTGACTGACGGTTGGCGTGTGATCGATGGTCGGCGGGGACTCGGTGGGCTGAAGGGCATTTCCATGCTATGTCATTAAATACAAAAAGGTCATATTCTAAAATAAAAGTTAGTTTTGCTACAACACGTGTTTCCATATAACAGAGATCTCGCAGCGATGGCATTTATCTGCATATAGACACAAAATGCTGGAGTAACTCAGCGGGTCAGACACACCAAGTGGGTTTTCTCTGGGTGCTCCGGTTTCCTCCCATATTCCAAAGACATGCAGGTTTGGAGGTTAATTGGCTTCTATAACTTGCCCCGAATGTGTAGTGTGGCAAACTTGGAAAAAACAGAACTAATTTACGGGTGATCGTTGGTCGGCATGGACTTGTTGGGCTGAATGGACTGTTTCCACACTGTATCTCTGGCTACCCCATTAGAGTAAAGATGTGGAGGCTTGGGAGAGGATGCAGAAGACGTTTACCAGAATGCTTAAGAAAGAACTGCAGATGCTGGTAAAATCGAAGGCAGACACAAAATGATGGAGTAACTCAGCGGGTGAGGCAGCATCTATGGAGAGAAGGAATTGGCGACGTTTCGGGTCGAGACCCTTCTTCAGACTGATGTCAGGGGAGGGGGCAGGGCAGAGAAAGAATGTAGTTGGAGAAAGTAAGACTAGTGGGAGAACAGGGAAGGGATGGAGAGGGAAAGCAAGGGCTATCTGAAGAAGTCAATGTTCATACCGCTGGGGTGTAAACTACCCAAGCAAAATATGAAGTGCTGCTCCTCCATTTTGCGCTGAGCCTCACTCTGACAATGGAGGAGGCCCAGGACAGAAAGGTCAGATTGGGAATGGGAGGGGGAGTTGAAAGGGAGGGGGAGTATACCAGACTGCTGCCTGGATTAGAGGGTATTGGCTATAAGGAATTGGTTAAACAGAGCACAATCTTGGATTGTTTTCTCTGGAATGTCAGAGGTTGAGGAGAGACCTAATGGAAGTATATACTGTAAAACTATGAGATGCATACATAGGGTAGACAATCAGAAGCTTTTTCCCCTCGGGTCGAAATGTCAAAGACTTGAGGGCACAGCTTTAAAGCGAGAGAGGAAATGTTTAAAGGTTAGACACAAAATGTGGGAGTATCTCAGCGGGCCAGACAGCATCTCTGGAGAAAATGGATAGGTGACGTTTCGGGCCGGGACACTTCTTCAGACTTCCTCAGAAAAAGTTTAAAGGAGATGTGCGGGAGATTATTGGGTACCTGGAATGCGCTGCCAAGGATTGTGGTGGAGGCAGATGCGATAGAGGCTTTTAGATAAGCACACAGATTATACAGGCAATGGAGGGGTAGTGTGCATGCTGAGGAGATTAGTTTAACTTGGTATTGTGTTCAGCAAGGACAATGTGGGTCAAAGGGCCTGCTGTATGTTCTGTGTTCCATGCGGTGGTAAATCGCCCTCTCAAACACATGTTGTACCTCTGGTGAAGGGCCCCCCACTGTGCCATAGGTGAGGAAATCCCAGGATTGAGACCCAACAACCATATGTTCAACATGGACATTGTGTGCCAAATGGCCTGTTCCTGTGCTGTACTGCTCCATGTTTAAATAGTTAGGGTCCGGAATGCACTGGCAGTGGGTTTTTGGTTTAGTTTAGTTTGGAGATACAGCGCAGAAACAGACCCTTCGGCCCACCAAGTCCGCGCTGACCACCGATCCCTGTACACAAACATTATCCTACACGCACCAGGGACAATTTACAATTTTACAGAAGCCAATTAGTCTTCAATCCTATACGTCTTTGGAGTGTGGGAGGAAACCAGAACATCCAGAGAAAACCCACGTGCTCACAGGGAGAACGTACAAACTCCGTACAAATAGCACCCGTAATCAGGATCAAATCTGGGTCTCTGGTGCTGTAAGGCAGCAACTCTACCGCTGCACCACTGTGCCGTCCTCGGGTTGCAGTAGAGGAAGATTTAATTCCATCCACAGGGCTATGTGAGGAAGACATGGATGTGGGTCTCGGATTGCTCTCCCATTGGGCCAGTACGGAGTTGATGGACCGAAAGACCTTTCTCATTCCAAGATTCTGTGGTTAGAGGTATTTGGAGATGATGACACTAATGCTGAGGAATGGTCATGTTGACTGAGTGTTTGCCATATGTTGTCCAGGTGAGGTTGTCCGCGTTGAGGGAGCATGCAAGAAGCTGCTCGAGGTATCTGGAGGAGGATCACCTGGAGACTGAAACCTGCCCTCTGCCCCCGACAGGTCCTGCCTCACACAGGTAAGATGGGAGTCCACAGGACTGACCTGTGTTTAGATTCATTTTGTTTTCAGATATAACGAGGTGCCAGCCCTTCGGCCCACTAAGATCGTAGAAAACCCACATACGTCATGGGGAGAACGTACAAGTTCCATACATCATGGGGAGAACGTACAAGTTCCATACAGACAGCATCACAGGCAGGATCAAAGCTGGGTCTCTGCCACTGTAAGGGAAGCAACTCTACCGCTGCACCACCATGCCGTCCATGTGTGTCATCCCAATTGGGCCTGGACAGACCCAACCCCATTGATGTACGACACACCCTGGGAAAGACTGTTGTTAATGGATGGACCTTGTAATAGATCAGGAAGTTTATACATTCTGCTGATGGTGCTAGCACCTTCTTTATTCCGACTTAAACCCCGGTGTGAGAAGCACAGCAGTAGAGCTACTGCCTCACAGCATCAGAGACCCGGGTTCGATCCTGACTATGGTTGCTGTTTGCAAGGAGTTTTTATGTTCTCCTGTCACCGCGTGGGTTTTCTCCGGGTGCTCCAGTTTCCTCCCACACTCCAAATACGTTCAGGTTTTTAGGTTAATTGGCTTCTGTGAATTATGAATTATCCTTAGAGTGTAGGATAGTGCTAGTGTACGGGGTCATCACTTATCAGCGTGTCCTCAAGGGCCGAAGAGCCCGTTTCCACTCGAAAGTCTACAGAGTGAGACAAGGGTCAAGAGTCAACAGGGTTTAATTATCATAAGGATCATAGGGTGAATACAGAGTCTTTTACTCAAACTAACCAACATTGGTTTGAGATGAGACAGGAAAGCTGCAACAGGAAGCTGAGGGGCAATCTTTTCACACAGAGGGTGAGGGGTACATGGAATGAGCTGCCAGAGGTGGTAATTGAGGCAGGTATTATAACGGCATTTAAAAGACACATACACAGGTAGATGGAAAGGTTTAGAGGGATATGGGCCCAACGTGGGCAAAAGGGACTAATTTAGATGGGGCATCTTGGTAAGCATGGACCAGTTGGGCCGAAGGGCCCATTTCCATCCTGTATGGCTCTATGGCTCTCAGGTCCAAGTGAAGGAGCTCCCATACACTGCTCTTATCGAGGGAGTTCCAAAATCTGGTCCCATTGACGAAAAAAGGAACGGAAATAAAGGGCGGCACAGTGGCGTAGCTGGTCGAGCTGATACCTCACAGCGCCAGACACCTGGGTTCAATCCTGACTTTGGATGCTGCCTTTGTGGGGTTAGCAATTTCTTCCTGATGAAAAAGTTACTTTTATAACAATCAAACAGGTTAGCTTGTTAATAAACAGACAACTCAAAATACGTTTGGTAGACCAGTTCAAAACTTTACTTATTATCGGCCGATGGAAGTGGCAGGGAGAACCCCAGTCAAGTGAGCAATACAGACTCTTGGCAGTCTTCTGTCCACTTTCCTTAACAACAGAATTACATTGTATTACTAGACTAAGTGGGACCCGTTGGGTCCCAGCATCACACAGGAGGGCTGGTCATCCAACGCAATATTCCACCTCTCCACCAATTCTAATATTGGTGGCCAGTTGGGGTGGGGGGGGGGGGCTTTCTGGAGCGCTAGTATGGGTGTTGTGGGCTGAAGGGACTGGTTTCCAGAGGGCTAGTATGCAAATTGTGCGCCAAATGGATTCTTGGGCTGGCGTCTCAGTCAATCAAGCCTGTTGTGCTGGCAACTCACTCACTCACTCGCGGCTGGTGGGCTGGTAGTTGACTCACGGCTAATCCTTGAAATTCTATTTCAAGCAGGGTATAAGGCCACCAAATTCAAGTGCAGTTTCTTACCACTTCTAGCAGGGTGCAAGGCCACCAAATTCAAGTGCAGTTTCATAC
Source organism: Amblyraja radiata (assembly GCF_010909765.2). Lineage (NCBI taxonomy): Eukaryota > Metazoa > Chordata > Chondrichthyes > Rajiformes > Rajidae > Amblyraja > Amblyraja radiata. The sequence goes on along the minus strand of NC_045959.1, from coordinate 55,655,910 downwards.
CATTTGAAGTAGGGTGCAAAGCCACTAAAGACAGCGAGTCGTGACCTCTCCCTCCTCCATCTTGCAGAGACTGAGCCACACCCACATTTCCGGGTTTTATAACCCCTCCCCCCCCCACCGGAAAAGGTGTGGCTTTCATGGAGTGATTGACAGGAGAGAGATTCTCAACATTTAAAAAAAACTAATAACACTTTTATTTTCATTGATGGGAAGAATTCTCTGCATCTGCTCAGCGGAGGGGGACTGAGTAAGATGGCCAAAAATCACAGCCGTAAGTGGTAGCGTTTTATCTAAAATCAATATACAGTGCAAACAGGAAGTAAGTGCATTTACAGTAGTGCCTTTTAACTTCAAGCCAAAGCACCCAAGCCACCATTTGCAGTAAGTAGTGCCTTTTAACTTCAAGCCATTGCATCTAAGCCACCATTTGCAGTAAGTAGTGCCTTTCAACTTCAAGCCACACCCAAGCCACCATTAGCAGTAAGAGGTGCCTTTCAACTTCAAGTCAAAGCTCCCAAGCCACCATTTACAGTTAGTGCCTTTCAACTTCATGCCACCATTTGCAGTGCCTTTCAACTTAATGCCAAAGCACCCAAGCTACAATTTGCAGTAAGTAGTGCCTTTCAACTTAGTGCCAAAGCATCCAAGCCACCATTTGCAGTAAGTAGTGCCTTTCAACTTCAAACCACAATTTGCAGTAAGTAGTGCCTTTCAACTTCAAACCACAATTTGCAGTAAGTAGTGCCTTTCAACTTCAAGCCAATGCACCCACGCCCCCATTTGCAGTAAGTAGTGCCTTTCAACTTCAAGCCACCATTTGCAGTAAGTGGTGTCTTTCAACTTCAAGCCACACCCAAGCCACCATTTGCAGTAAGTAGTGCCTTTCAACTTCAAGCCAAAGCAACCAATCCACCATTTGCAGTAAGTAGTGCCTTTCAACTTCATGCCACCATTTGCAGTAAGTGGTGTCTTTCAACTTCAAGCCACACCCAAGCCACCAATTGCAGTAAGTAGTGCCTTTCAACTTCAAGCCAAAGCAACCAAGCCACCATTTGCAGTAAGTAGTGCCTTTCAACTTCAAGCCAAAGCAACCAAGCCACCATTTGCAGTAATAGTGCCTTTCAACTTCAAGCCAAAGCTCCCAAGCCACCATTTGCAGTAAGTAGCCAAGCCAACCAGGGGAGGGGGAGGGGGGGGGGGGGGAGAGGGGGGCAGGGCGCGCTTTCTGGAGCACTAGTATGAACCATTTTAGAACGAATAGACATTTTTTTTGCAAGCTTTAGAACCAATAGAGACACATTTTGCAAGCTTTAGAGCCAGTAGACATTTTTTGCAAGCTTTAGAACCAATAGTCATTTTTTTGCAAGCTTTAGAACCAATAGACATTTTTTGCAAGCTTTAGAACCAATAGACATTTTTTGCAAGCTTTAGAACCAATAGACATTGTTTTGCAAGCTTTAGAACCAATAGACATTATTTGCAAGCTTTAGAAGCAATAGACACTTTTTGCAAGCTTTAGAAGCAATAGAGACACTTTTTTGCAAGCTTTAGAACCAATAGACACTTTTTGCAAGCTTTAGAAGCAATAGACACTTTTTGCAAGCTTTAGAACCAATAGACATTTTTTGCAAGCTTTAGAACCAATAGACATTTTTTTGCAAGCTTTAGAACCAATAGACATTTTTTTGCAAGCTTTAGAACCAATAGACATTTTTTTGCAAGCTTTAGAACCAATAGACATTGTTTTGGAAGCTTTAGAACCAATAGACATTGTTTTGCAAGCTTTAGAACCAATAGACATTTTTTGCAAGCTTTAGAAGCAATAGACACTTTTTGCAAGCTTTAGAAGCAATAGAGACACCTTTTTGTAAGCTTTAGAAGCAATAGAGACACCTTTTGCAAGCTTTAGAAGCAATAGAGACACTTTTTGCAAGCTTTAGAACCAATAGACATTTTTTGCAAACTTTAGAACCAATAGACATTTTTTTGCAAGCTTTAGAACCAATAGACATTTTTTTGCAAGCTTTAGAACCAATAGACATTTTTTTGCAAGCTTTAGAACTAAGACATTTTTTGCACGCTTTACAACCAATAGAGACACTTTTTGCAAGCTTTAGAACCAATAGACATTTTTTTGCAAGCTTTAGAACTAATAGACATTTTTTGCACGGTTTACAACCAATAGAGACACTTTTTGCAAGCTTTAGAACCAATAGACATTTTTTTGCAAGCTTTAGAACCAATAGACATTTTTTTGCAAGCTTTAGAACCAATAGACACTTTTTTTTGTAAGCTTTAGAACCAATAGACATTTATTTGCAAGCTTTAGAACAAATAGAGACACTTTTTGCAAGCTTTAGAACCAATAGACATTTTTTGAAAGCTTTAGAACCAATAGACATTTTTTTTGCAAGCTTTAGAACCAATAGACATTTTTTTGAAAGATTTAGAACCAATAGACACTTTTTTGCAAGTTTAGAAACAATAGACACATTCTGCAAGCATTTTAGAACCACTAAGGGCACTTACATTTGAGTAGACATGTGTTCAGTGTTATTCACAGCTCAGAGAAACGTGACCCTCTGCCTTCCTCCAGCTTGCAGACACTGATTGAGGCACACCACTTCCTGGTTTTATAGTCCCTCCCCCCTGCCGCCAGCGGGGGCAGCAGAGAGAATGGGGAATTTTGTAAAAACATTAATATCTCTGTCATTTTTAATCGACGGGAAAAATCCTCGGCACACATGCGGCAGAGGGGGGGATCTGAGCAAGGTGGCCAAAAATGACGGCCGTAGGTGGCGGCGTTCTCTCGGAAATCGCAGCACAGATGGCCAAAACCGGTCAAGAACAGACTTTTAGTAATATAGATAGATAGATATAGTGTTTTTTTGTCACCTTAGCACATTCCACAAACATTAGTCATGGTCAGAGGTACAGAGAATAAAGGTTACTACAGGATACGTCACATCAAAGGCATCTTGTCATATGGTACAAGGACTTTACATATCAAAGGCATCGGACATTTGGTACAAGATATCTTACATATTAAAGGCATCAACCATTTGTCAGTACCCCTTAGTGGGATCAATCTGGCTTCCTCTCTTGTCACTTGCACACCTCAAAGATATCGGACATTTGGTGCAAGGTATTTTACATATTAAAGTCATCGGCCATTTGTCAATACCCCTTAGTGAGATCAATCTAGCTTCCTCTTTCGTCAAATGGTGGACAAATGTTATAATTATTCATTATCTCAATACACAGCAACCTGAGGCAAGCCTAGACTTGCCTTTCTGTATTAATCTACTGGAGAAAAGCCTAATTTGAGACTAAATATAAGCTGTAAGTTAGCCCAGGAACCCATTTAATATGTTCTTATATTTTTAACATAATTCAGTCTTATCATTCCATCCTTTTATCAAAATTTTTATAACAACTACAGTCCTTGCCACATTACGTACGAAAGATAGTACAACTAGTAATACAATCAATCCATAGTGGACAATAGTTCCCCAAGTCCCTCCAAATATATTCAATGGCCACCAACCTCCCCCGGAGCTATAATCATGGAATTCAGCTCCTACCTTCCTTATTTTAGCTACTTCCATTCTGATATAGGCAGCCAAGTTGGCAATGTTGGAGGAAGCATCGGGAATAAAAGTGCAACATTCTCAACCTATTATTGCACATGTCCCTCCTTTTTCTGCTAGGATAAAATCTAAGGCCATTCTGTTTTGTAATACTACAGTCCTCATAGCGACCATCTCAGCTGTTACCTCTTCTACCTCCTCCTGGGTTGCACTCAAGGAGATGGCAGTGTCATTAGCAAGTGTCTCTAATGCGGAGGCCATATTAATTAGTTCCCGTGACACTATTATACTACCATAGAACGGGAAGAGGATCATAAAAAGTTGTTCAGCCTTCGTTAGGCTTCGCTTGGAAATCCCCGTGTGCTGGTGCAACTGGTTCATGCTTCTCTTGTGTGGCACTGCATATGCAATATAACAATGCCCCGTCACAAACACACCTTCCCAAAAATACACCAGTGCCTTAGTTGTGGCAAAAACAGGTAGATTTAACTGGCCTTTGCGGATCTCTTACTGTCTGTAGTCGGGGTATCTCTGCTGCGCTTGTCATGTTTGATTCCAATCTTGTTTAAAGGGAGGTGTGTACCATCCGTTAAATGTGGGTTAGTCCACAAGTTTGCCATTCTGAAGGAAGTCCAGTACATGTGGGCCACCCCAGAATAAAAGAAGGGTCAATAGCCCATTGTCCTTTCTTGTTTCCACAAACTGTTCACAGTCAATCAAATATATCCAACGACGATGATCTTCAATCTTCAGGCATGATTTATCACAAAGAGGGTGGTGGGTGCCTGGAACCTGCTGCCAGTTGTGGTGGTGGAGGAGGCAGATATGATAATGGTGTTTAAGAGGCTTTTAGATAGTGGGTGGAAATGTTAAATACTTGAGGGCATAGCTTTAAGCTGAGAGGGGGGGAAGTTTAAAGCAGATGTGCCAAGCAGGTTTTTCTGCATATTATGGTTGGTACCTGGAATGTGCTGCCAGTGGAGGTGTTGTCCTTTGATCAGTGAAGTAGGGGTTAGCCTGGCGCATCGCAATGCCGTCTGCTCCTTCCACTGCCGCTCGCTGCTGATGCCGTAGGGTTGTCGGCGCTCCCGCGAAAACTACAAAACTAATATAGGGTGACCATTCTTTTTACTTACAGGGAACCAGCAAGATCGCCGGTGACCTCAGCCTACACCTGCCCTTGCTGCCACGAGAGGAACTTTGATGCCATCGGCCTAGTCGATCACTGCATAACAAACCATTACTTTGAACCCCATCGAGCGGTGGGTGCATTAACGTGAGATCTTTGTCCCATCAAAACATGTATAGAGTGGGAATCAAAGGTGTTATGTTCGTATTCACCTTGTATGTAATATTACAGTATTATAATAGATTACAATATATTATGTATAATATATACTGTATAACTATATTTATAATACTTACTAGACTAAGTGGGACCCGTTGGGTCCCAGCATCACACAGGAGGGCTGGTCATCCAACGCAATATTCCACCTCTCCACCAATTCTAATATTGGTGGCCAGTTGGGGGGGGGGCTTTCTGGAGCGCTAGTATGGGTGTTGTGGGCTGAAGGGACTGGTTTCCAGAGGGCTAGTATGCAAATTGTGCGGCAAATGGATTCTTGGGCTGGTGTCTCAGTCAATCAAGCCTGTTGTGCTGGCAACTCACTCACTCGCGGCTGGTGGGCTGGTAGTTGACTCACGGCTAATCCTTGCAATTCTATTTCAAGCAGGGTATAAGGCCACCAAATTCAAGTGCAGTTTCTTACCACTTCTAGCAGGGTGCAAGGCCACCAAATTCAAGTGCAGTTTCATACCATTTGAAGTAGGGTGCAAAGCCACTGAAGACAGCGAGTCGTGACCTCTCCCTCCTCCATCTTGCAGAGACTGAGCCACACCCACATTTCCGGGTTTTATAACCCCTCCCCCCCCCCCACCGGAAAAGGTGTGGCTTTCATGGAGTGATTGACAGGAGAGAGATTCTCAACATTTAAAAAAAAACTAATAACACTTTTATTTTTCATTGATGGGAAGAATTCTCTGCATCTGCTCAGCGGAGGGGGACTGAGTAAGATGGCCAAAAATCACAGCAGTAAGTGGTAGCGTTTTATCTAAAATCAATATACAGTGCAAACAGGAAGTAAGTGCATTTACAGTAGTGCCTTTTAACTTCAAGCCAAAGCACCCAAGCCACCATTTGCAGTAAATAGTGCCTTTTAACTTCAAGCCATTGCATCCAAGCCACCATTTGCAGTAAGTAGTGCCTTTCAACTTCAAGCCCCACCCAAGCCACCATTAGCAGTAAGAGGTGCCTTTCAACTTCAAGTCAAAGCTCCCAAGCCACCATTTGCAGTAAGTAGTGCCTTTCAACTTCATGCCACCATTTGCAGTGCCTTTCAACTTAATGCCAAAGCACCCAAGCTACAATTTGCAGTAAGTAGTGCCTTTCAACTTAATGCCAAAGCACCCAAGCCACCATTTGCAGTAAGTAGTGCCTTTCAACTTCAAACCACAATTTGCAGTAAGTAGTGCCTTTCAACTTCAAGCCAATGCACCCACGCCCCCATTTGCAGTAAGTAGTGCCTTTCAACTTCAAGCCACACCCAAGCCATCATTTGCAGGAAGTAGTGCCTTTCAACTTCAAGCCACTATTTGCAGTAAGTAGTGCCTTTCAACTTCAAGTCAAAGCTCCCAAGCCACCATTTGCAGTAATAGTGCCTTTCAACTTCAAGCCAAAGCAACCAATCCACCATTTGCAGTAAGTAGTGCCTTTCAACTTCATGCCACCATTTACAGTAAGTGGTGTCTTTCAACTTCAAGCACACCAGCCCAATTGCAGTAGTGTCAAGCCACACCCAAGCCACCAATTGCAGTAAGTAGTGCCTTTCAACTTCAAGCCAAAGCAACCAAGCCACCATTTGCAGTAAGTAGTGCCTTTCAACTTCAAGCCAAAGCAACCAAGCCACCATTTGCAGCAATAGTGCCTTTCAACTTCAAGCCAAAGCTCCCAAGCCACCATTTGCAGTAAGTAGTGACTTTCAACTTCATGCCACCATTTGCAGTATGTAGTGCCTTTCAATTTCAAGACACACCCAAGCCAAGCCAACCAGGGGAGGGTGGGGAGAGGGGGGCAGGGCGCGCTTTCTGGAGCGCTAGTATGAACCATTTTAGAACGAATAGACATTTTTTTTGCAAGCTTTAGAACCAATAGAGACACTTTTTGCAAGCTTTAGAACCAATAGACATTTTTTGCAAGCTTTAGAACCAATAGACATTTTTTTGCAAGCTTGAGAACCAATAGACATTTTTTTGCAAGCTTTAGAACCAATAGACATTTTTTTGCACGCTTTAGAACCAATAGTCATTTTTTTGCAAGCTTTAGAACCAATAGACATTTTTTTGCAAGCTTTAGAACCAATAGACATTTTTTGCCAGCTTTAGAACCAATAGACATTGTTTTGGAAGCTTTAGAACCAATAGACATTGTTTTGCAAGCTTTAGAACCAATAGACATTGTTTTGCAAGCTTTAGAACCAATAGACATTTTTTGCAAGCTTTAGAACCAATAGACATTTTTTGCAAGCTTTAGAAGCAATAGACACTTTTTGCAAGCTTTAGAAGCAATAGAGACACTTTTTGCAAGCTTTAGAAGCAATAGAGACACTTTTTGCAAGCTTTAGCAATAGAGACACTTTTTGCAAGCTTTAGAAGCAATAGAGACACTTTTTGCAAGCTTTAGAACCAATAGACATTTTTTGCAAGCTTTAGAACCAATAAACATTTTTTTGCAAGTTTTAGAACCAATAGACATTTTTTTGCAAGCTTTAGAACCAATAGACATTTTTTGCCAGCTTTAGAAACAATAGACATATTTTTGCAAGCTTTAGAACCAATAGAGACATTTTTTTGCAAGCTTTAGAACCAATAGAGACATTTTTTTGCAAGCTTTAGAACCAATAGACATTTTTTTGCAAGCTTTAGAACCAATAGACATTTTTTTGAAAGCTTTAAAACCAATAGACATTTTTTTGTAAGCTTTAGAACCAATAGAATTTTTTTGCAAGCTTTAGAACCAATAGACATTTTTTGCAAGCTTTAGAACCAATAGACATTTTTTGCAAGCTTTAGAACCGAGACATTTTTTGCTAGCTTTAGAATAGACATTTTTTGCAAGCTTAACAACCAATAGAGACACTTTTTGCAAGCTTTAGAACCAATAGACATTTTTTGCTAGCTTTAGAACCAATAGAGACACTTTTTGCAAGCTTTAGAACCAATAGACATTTTTTGAAAGCTTTAGAACCAATAGACATTTTGTTGCAAGCTTTAGAACCAATAGATATTTTTTGCAAGCTTTAGAACCAATAGACACTTGTTTGCAAGTTTAGAACCAATAGACACATTCTGCAAGCATTTTAGAACCACTAAGGGCACTTACATTTGAGTAGACATGTGTTCAGTGTTATTCACAGCTCAGAGAAACGTGACCCTCTGCCTTCCTCCAGCTTGCAGACACTGATTGAGGCACACCACTTCCTGGTTTTATAGTCCCTCCCCCCTGCCACCAGCGGGGGCAGCAGAGAGAATGGGGAATTTTGTAAAAACATTAATATCTCTGTCATTTTTAATCGACGGGAAAAATCCTCGGCACACATGCGGTGGAGGGGGGCTCTGAGCAAGGTGGCTAAAAATGACGGCCGTAGGTGGTGGCGTTCTCTCGGAAATCGCAGCACAGATGGCCAAAACCGGTCAAGAACAGACTTTTAGTAATATAGAAGATAGTGAAAATATATAGTAAATGTAAATGTACATATGTATATATACAATATTGCATACTGTATAGACAGTAAATGTTGATGTAGTAAATAGACAGTAATATTTCAATTGTACAACATTAGTTGAATTATTAACCAGTAAGTGAAAAGAAATGCAAAAATGCTGGAAATCTTCAATAAAAATAGAAAATGTTGTAAATATTCAATGGGTCTGGTCGCATGTATGGGATGTTTCTCTTCCCACAGAGGTGGCCTGGCCAGCTGAGTGTTTCCAGCGTTTCCTGCTTTTATTTATTCCCAAGGGAAAACTGATTGATGGCTGGAATGGGATTTGCTCTCGGCTCCACAGTGGATGTATATGACAAAAGAACTGGTGGCTGCAGTTGGATTTGAAACCCCAACTACACAGTGGGCATGTCCTACAGAAAACTGGTTCATGGCTTGAATGGGATCTGAACTCCCAACTACATAATTTAGAGGTGAAAGTGTTTCTGACTGATTCATGAAATTCCACGCTGTCCGAAAGAAATCTCTGACTTTCAGTCTATGGGGTAAGAGAGCTCCAGAAATTACCCTGTTCCAAAATGTCAAATAGTCAGAGTTGGTTTGTGTGGGTTAGGGTGGGTTTAGAGGATGGGTCCGAGCCGAGAGTAGGCGGTGGAGTTTCTGCTTGAAAGACACAAAGTGCTGGAGTAACTCAGCGGATCAGGCAGCATCTGTGGAGGGCATGTTTAGACGACCTTTCATGAGTTCATGTCATAGGAGCAGAATCAGGCCATTCAGCCCAACGAGTCAACTCCGCCATTCAATCATGGCTGACCTGTCTTTCCCTTTCAACCCCATTCTCCTGCCTTCACCCCATAACCTTTGACACCCTCACTAATCAGGTTTCGGGTCGAGACCCTTTTTCAGAAGGTATGCTTTCTTCCATACCCAAGAGTTCCTTGTGTCTCCATTTTACGGCTCCACTGTGATATCTCAAAGTATGCCTACTGTGAAGAAGTTCTTCTTCTAGACTGAAGAAGGGTCTCGATCCAAGATATCGCCTGTCTATATCCTCCTCAGATGCTGCCTGACTCGCTGAGTTTAGTTTGGTTTAGTGATACAGCACGGAAACAAGGCCTTGGGCCGACCGAGTCTGTGCCGACCAGCGATCACGCTGTTCACTAGCACTACCCTACACACTAGCACTACCCTACACACTAGCACTATCCTACACTCTAGCACTATCCTACACACTAGCACTACCCTACACTCTAGCACTACCCTACACACTTGCACTACCCTACACACTAGCACTACCCTACACACTTGCACTACCCTACACACTTGCACTACCCTACACTCTAGCACTACCCTACACACTAGCACTACCCTACACACTAGCACTATCCTACACACTTGCACTACCCTACACACTAGCACTACCCTACACTCTAGCACTATCCTGCACACTAGCACTATCCTACACACTAGCACTATCTGACACACTAGCACTACCCTACACTCTAGCACTACCCTACACACTAGCACTATCCTACACTCTAGGGACAATTTACAATTTTACTGAAGCCAATTAACCTACAAACCTGTACGTCTTTGGAATGTGGGAGCAAAATGGAGCATCTGGAGAAAACTGACGTGGTCACGGGGAGAAGGTACAAACTCCGTACAGACAGCATCCGTAGTCAGGATTGAAGCCGGGTCTCTGGCGCTGTAAGGCAACAACTCTACCGCTGTGCCACTGTGCCGCCCCTAAAGTTCCTCCAGCACTTTGTGCTCTACACAAGATTCCGGCACCTGCGTCCCCTTCTGTCTGAGTTTCTACTCGGGCGACGTTGGATTTTCAGGGTCATAACTTTTTATTAGCGAATCCCTACGGCCTAGTGGTTTCAGCAGTCACTGTCCATTGGACCCTGGCAATGTGGTTAAATGTTTAATTGCTCATGGAGCAATTAGGGCGGCACGGTGGCGCAATGGTGGCGTTGCTGCCTTACAGCACCAGAGACCCGGGTTTTATCCTGACTACGGGTGCTGTCTGTACGGAGTTTGTATGTTCTCCTCATGATCTGTGTGGGTTTTCTCCAGGTGCTCCGGTTTCCTCCCACACTCCAAAGACGTGCAGGTTTGTAAATTGATTGGCTTGGTAAAATTGTACAACAAATTGTTCCTGGTTTGTGTAGGATAGTGTTAATGGGTGGGGATCGCTGGTCAGCGTGGATTTGGTGGGTCGAAGGGCCTGTTTCCCCACTGTATCTCGAAACCTAAAAAAAAATTACTGGCCTTGAAGTGAGAGATGTTTCTCCCCAGGCTGCTTCTACCTCCTAAACCTTTGGACTCTTGCCCTGCAGGTGTGTCCGATCTGTGCATCAATGCCATGGGGGGTTCCTAATTACTACAGCAGAAACTTCATCGCTCACCTCGTACTACGACATCGGTTCAGCTACGATCACTTTGTGGTGAGTGCACTTCCATTGTATACCACTATACTGGCGAAAAAATAAAACGGGGAAGGCAGCTCAACCATGGCTAACGAGGGAAACCAAGGAAAGTGTCTTCTTCTTGCGTATGGCATGCACAGCCTAAAGTTGTAGGACAACTTGTTCTATTTGATCTTATTTGATTGTGGACACCAGGTTGATTGCATTCGTCGAAACAGGGCGGACCACGTGAAGGTTGCAATCACCCACCCCAAGGATAGTGTTAAATCCAAGGAAGAGGTATACAAATTGGCCAGAGGAAGCAGCAAACCGGAGGACTGGGAGAAATTTAGAATTCAACTGATTAGGACAAAGCGGTTTATTAAGAGGGGGAAGAAAGAGCATGAAAGAAAGGTTGTGTAAGAAAGAACTGCAGATGTTGGTTTAAATTGAAGGTAGACAAAATATGCTGGAGTAATTTAGCGGGACAGGCAGCATCTCTGGAAAGAAGGAATGGGTGACGTTTCGCGTCGAGACCCTTCTTCAGAAAGCTTGCAGGGAATATTAAAAAAACTGACTGTAAAAGCTTCTTTCAATATATAAAAAGGAAAAGATTAGTGAAGACAAATGTAGGTCCCTTACAATCAGAGACAGGTGAATTTATAAACGGAAACAAGGAAATGGCAGAACAGTTAAATGAGTACTTTGGTTCTGTCTTCACCAAGGAAGCCACAATCTCCCAGGAATACTAGGGGACCAAGGATCTAGTGGGAGGGAGGAACTGAAGGGAACCCACATTAGTCAGGAAATGGTGTTGGGTAAACAGTTGGGACTGAAGGCTGATAAATCCCCAGGCCTGATGGTCTGCATCCCAGAATACTCAAGGAGGTGGCCCTAGAAATCATGGATGCATTAGTGATCATTTTCCAATGTTCTCTCGACTCTGGATCAGTTCCTGTGGACTGGAAGGTGGCCAATGTAACCCCACTTTTTAAGAAAGGAGGGAGAGAGAAAACAGGGATTTTTTTGAGGATGTAACAAGTAGACTGGATAAGGGAGAGCCAGTGGATGTGGTGTATCTGGATTTTCAAAAAGCCTTAGACAAGGTCCCACACAAAATATTAGTGTGCAAAATTACAGCACATGGTATTGGGGTAGGTATTGACATGGACAGAGAACTGTTGGCAGACAGGAAGCAAAGAGTAGGAATTAACGGGTCCTTTTCAGAATGGCAGGCAGTGACTAGTGGGGTGCTGCAAGGCTCGGTGCTGGGACCACAGTTATTTACAACATATATTAACGATTTAGACGAGGGAATTAAATGTGACATCTCCAAGTTTGCGGATGACACAAAGCTGAGTGGCAGTGTGAACTGCGATGAGGATGCTATGAGGCTGCAGGGTGACTTGCATACATTGGGCGAGTGGGCAGATGCATGGCAGATGCAGTATAATGGGGATAAATGTGAGATTATGAGAAATTAGAGAAATGTGATAAAAACAGGAAGGCAAATTATTACTTGAATGGCGTCAGATTAGGAAAAGGGGAGGTGCAACGAGGCCTGGGTGTGCTTGTACACCAGTCACTGAAAGTAAGCATGCAGGTACAACATGCAGTGAAGAAAGCAAATGGCATCTTGGCCTTCATTGCGAGAGGATTTGTGTTTAGGAGCAAAGAGGTCCTACTGCAGTTGTACAGGGCCCTGGTGAGACCGCACCTGGAGCATTGTGTGCAATTTTGGTTTCCTAATTTGAGGAAGGACATTTTGCTATAGAGGGAGTGCAGCGTAAGTTCACCAGGTTAATGCCCAGGATGTTGGGACAGACATATTTTGAAAGAATGGGTCGACTGGGCTTTTATTCACTGGAATTTAGGATGAGAGTGGATCTTATAAAAACATATAAAATTCTTAAAGGATTGGACAGGCTAGATGCAGGAAAAATGTTTCCGATGTTGGGGGAGTTCAGAAAAACCTTTTCACCCAGAGAGTTGTGAATCTGTGGAATTCTCTGCCACAGAAGGCAGTGGAGGCCAATTCACTGGATGTTTTCAAGAGAGAGTCAGATTTAGCTCTTCGGGCTAAAGGAATCAAGGGATATGGGGAAACAGCAGGAACAGGGTACTGATTTTAGATGAACAACCATGATCATATTGAATGAAGGTGCTGGCTCGAAGGGCTGAATGGCCTACTCCTGCACCTATTTTTCTATGTTTCTATGTGGCAGGTGTAACAGTTTTTACAAACTTATTCATTCACAAGATAGTACACAAAATACCAAGCCAGAAAGAGTGCAGGGAGAGATTGTTTTGGGCACCATGTTATAGGAACGATGTTATCAAGCTGGAAAGGGTGCAGGGAATATTTACGAGGATGTTGCCAGGACACGAGGGCCTGAGCTGTAGAAAGAGGTAGGCAGGCTAGGACTTTATTCCTTGCAGCGCACAAAGTTAAGGGGTGATCTTTTTGAGGCATATAAAATCCTGCGGGAATAGATAAGATGAATGCACAGAATCTTTTACCGAGATGTAGCGGAATCAAGAACCAGAGGACATAGGTTTAAGATGAGAGCGGCAAGAATAGAAACCTGAGGGGGGAGGTGGAAGGTGGTGGGTATACGGAACGAGCTAGCAGAAAAGGTACGTAGTTGAGGCAGGTACAACATCTAAAAGACACTTGGATAGGTACATGGTTAACAAGGCTTTGAGGGATATGGGCCAAATGCAGGTAAATTTAGATGAGGCATCTTGGTTGGCATGGAGGAGTTGGACTGAAGGGCCTGTTTCCGTGCTGTATGACAATGGCTCTGAAAACAGAAGATGCTGGAAACACTCAGAAGGCCAGGCTGCATCTGTGAATGAAAAGCAGAGTCACTGTTTCTGGACAAAAACCTTTTGTTAAGATAAATGGTGTTCAGTTTTAGATGCTGGAGTGGAGATGAATATAATAGTGGTGTTTAAGCAGCTTTTTAGATAAATATAATAGGTACGCAGGGAATGGAGGGATATGGATCACTTGCAGGCACGGAGTATTTGAAATAAGATAAATGAATTAACGGTGCAATTAAGTATATATAGTTATGATATCGTGGCCATTACGGAGACATGGCTGCAAGGGGATCAGGACTGGGAGTTAAATATAGAGGGGTACTCGATAATTAGGAAAGATAGACAGGAAAGAAAGGGAGGAGGGGTGGCCCTTTTAATAAGGGAGGGAATAACGGCAATAGAGAGGAAGGATATTGCGTTGAAGGATCAGGATAGTGAAACAGCTTGGGTACAGATAGAGAATAACAAGGGGAAAAAAACACTAGTGGGTGTAATTTATAGACCTCCAAATAGCTGTGACGCTGTTAGTCAGAACATAAATCTGCAAATAGTTGACGCATGTAAAAAGGGAACTGCTGTAATCATGGGGGACTTCAATTTTCATATTAATTGGGCAAACCAAACTGGGCAGGGTAGACTAGAGGAAGAGTTTATAGAATGTATTAGAGACGGGTTCCTAGAACAGTATGTCACAGAACCGACAAGGGGGGAGGCAATCTTGGATCTGGTCCTGTGTAATGAAGCAGGATTAATTAAAAATGTCATAGTTAGGGACTCGTTGGGAACAAGTGACCACAATATGGTCGAATTCCATATTCAAATAGAAGGGGAGCAGGTTGAAACTCAGGCTAGGGTGCTTAGTCTAAATAAGGGGGATTATGAAGGTATGAGGACTGAGCTGATCAAAGTTGACTGGGATAGCAGACTCAAGAATAAGACGGTACATGAGCAGTGGTGTACGTTTAAGGGTCTACTGTATAACCTTCAAGAAAAATTTATTCCTATGAAGAAAAAAAGGGGTAAGGGTAAGAACAGTCAGCCATGGCTCAGTAAAACTATAAAGGATAGTATTCGGCTGAAGGCAAGGGCATATAAGGTAGCCAGAGATAGTGGGAGGGTAGAGGATTGGGAAGCATTTAAAGGTCAGCAAAAAATAACTAAGAGATTAATTAAGACAGGGAAAATAGACTATGAAAGGAATTTAGCGAACAACATAAAAACTAATAGTAAGAGTTTTTATAGCTATATAAAAAGAAAAAGGGTGGCTAAGGTGAACGTTGGTCCATTGGAGGGTGAGACTGGAGAGTTGTTGGTGGGGAACATGGAAATGGCAAAGGCATTAAACGAGTATTTTGTATCAGTCTTCACCATAGAAGACACAAAAAATATTCCAACGCTGGATAAACAGGGGGCGGTAGGAATGGAGGAGCTAAATACTATTAAGATCACCAAGGAGGTGGTATTAGGGAAATTAATGAGACTGAAGGAGGATAAATCCCCTGGGCCTGATGGATTACATCCAAGGGTCTTGAGGGAGATAGCGGTGGGGATTGTGGATGCATTGGTGATAATTTTCCAAAACTCCCTGGAGGCAGGAACGGTCCCAGTGGATTGGAAAATGGCCAATGTAACACCTATATTTAAAAAAGGAAGTAAACAGAAGGCGGGTAACTATAGACCGGTTAGTCTAACATCGGTGGTGGGTAAAATGTTAGAGACAATTATTAAAGAAACACTAACGGGGCACTTGGATAAACATGACTTCATCGGACAGAACCAGCATGGTTTTGTGAAGGGGAAGTCCTGTTTAACGAATCTGCTCGAATTCTTTGAGGAAGTAACAACCCGGGTGGATAAAGGGGAACCGGTGGATGTGGTATACTTGGACTTCCAAAAGGCTTTTGACAAGGTGCCACATAAGAGACTATTGCTAAAAATAAAAAATTATGGGATTGGGGGTAATATATTAGCATGGGTAGAGGATTGGCTAACAAATAGGAAGCAGAGAGTGGGGATAAATGGTTCATACTCGGGATGGCAACCGGTAACTAGCGGGGTTCCGCAAGGGTCGGTGCTGGGACCCCAGTTGTTCACAATTTATATAAATGATTTGGAGGAGGGAACCAAGTGTAATATATCAAAATTTGCGGACGATACAAAAATGGGAGGAAAAGTAGGGGATGAGGAGGATAGGAAGAGTCTGCAAAAGGATATAGATAAGCTAGGTGAGTGGGCAACAACTTGGCAGATGAAATTTAATACTAATAAATGTGAAGTCATTCACTTTGGGAAAAAAAATGATAGGGCAAGTTATTTTCTAAATGAGGAGGAGCTGCGTTGTAATGCAACGCAAAGGGATCTAGGGGTATTAGTACATGAATCACTAAAAGTTAGTATGCAGGTGCAGCAAGCAATCAGGAAGGCCAATGGAGTTTTGGCCTTTATTGCTAGGGGGATTGAGTATAAAAACACGGAGGTCTTGCTGCAGCTGTACACAGTATTAGTGAGACCACATTTGGAATACTGTGTACAGTTCTGGGGTCCATACTTAAGAAAGGATGTACTAGCCCTGGAGGCAGTGCAGCGAAGGTTTACAAGATTAATTCCTGCAATGAGGGGATTGACATATGAGGAAAGGTTAAGTAGGCTGGAACTCTACTCTTTGGAGTTTAGAAGAATGAGAGGCGATCTCATTGAAACATATAAGATCGTGAGGGGCCTTGATCGGGTGGATGCACCGAGGATGTTCCCAATGATCGGGGAAACTAGAACTAGGGGACATAGTTGCAGAATAAGGGGGGGCTCTTTTAAAACTGAGATGAGGAAGAACTTCTTCACCCAGAGGGTGGTTAATTTATGGAATTCACTGCCCCAGGGAGCAGTGGAAGCAGAAACGTTAAATATATTTAAGACTAAAATAGATGGTTTTTTAGCTGCCAAGGGGATAAGGGGCTACGGGGAGAGGGCAGGGATATGGACCTAGGTATGGTTAGTATAGTAAGACCTGAGTGATCTCCTGGACAAGTGTCGATCGCCTGGATTGGGGTCGGAAAGGAATTTCCCGGATTTTTTTCCCGAATTGGACCTGGGTTTTTATCCGTTTTTTTGCCTCCCCCAGGAGATCACGAGGTTCTTGGGGTGGAGAGGGGTGATAGCGGTATAAAGGGGAGGGTAGTGTCTTGTGTTCTGTGTCTTGTGTCTACTGTTTGTGGGTAAGTGTGTCTGTTTAGTGTTCAGCCATGAGCGAATGGCGGTGCGGGCTCGACGGACCTGGTGGTCTACTCTCGCACCTACTTTCTATGTTTCTATGTTTCTATGTTTCAGGCAGAGGAGATTAGTTTAATAGCATCATGTTTGGCACGGGCATTGTGGGTTGAAGGGTACTGTTTTACATTCTATTATTTCTGAGGCTCATCCCATTCATTAACGCATTTCCAAGATGTAACACTTTGGCATCTTGGAAATGGCTGGAATTTGACAAAGTGTTAAAGGAACTCAGTCAATGTGACATCAATGGGAATTAGGAAACAAATATCTGGAGGAATGAGGAAAATAGGATAAAGTTTTAGTGGCTAAATGTTATTTTCAACACTACACTCTTCCTTTCTCTTTACAGGATTATAATCAAGATGAAGACGTCATGTTGCAAAGTGTCATCTTGAATTCATTTCAGGCAAACCGAAGAATTTAAGACTATTGATTCCTTCTAGTGTCAAATTACTCTCCAAGAAAAAGTATCTTGCTTTTCCGTGCTGAAGTTACTGCCTTACACATTCAACAGGTCGATAATAGTGAAATCATAACCTGACATTTGGTTCAAAATGTAGACTTTCAATACAACGCGGAAACCAACCCTTCGTTCCATTGAGCCCGCGCCGATCACCCCATACACTCGTTCTCTCCTACACACTTGGGACAATTTACAGAAGCCAATTAACTTACAAACCTTGGAACCAAATGTTGGAACTCAGCAGGTCAAGATGCATCTGTGGAGGGAATGGATAGGCAACATTTCGAATGGACCCTAATGGGGCTTTCTCACGGGGCGACTTGACGCAAGATGTAACCAGAGTGAAGTGGTCGTGGTCTAGCACGATATCACACGATATAACGGGGGGTAGATAAAGAGTTCCCACGGGTACTCGGCATTTCTGTTATTTGTGCGAGTGACTTGTCCGTCTCCCGAGCTTTCCCGTTAAATCTTGAATGAACATTGTGAACTGTGAAGTGTTGTTAAATCATCACTTGACACAAATGATGTCACTTTTTTTTTCACAAACTATAAATATCCTCCTTTGGTTGAATTGGCTCATTTGGAGACATGCCTGTACTAAGTAGTTTCGAGTACAGGATGGTGGTGTTTTTCATTGACGCGCTGTATGCATCAGCCCTCTATGTGAATCGAGGACGCTTGCGTGAAGGCAGAAGGGTGAGATTAATTAAAAAGAGAATTAAGAGGAAATCTCACTGGATGAAACCCATCTTTCAACGGAGACCTCTATTTGGACAATATGCATGCATAATTTATTTTATGGCTCTTGGAGACATGATTCCAACTTCAAACACAGAGCGTGTAAAAGCTGTCTGCGACTTTTTTACTTTGCAGATGCAGGGCACAGACACACTTATAAGAGAAGTTTAAGTTAACTGCAAAAACAGCACTTTTACATCAATAGCAATGTATTTTTAAATCATGGATAACATTAAATGGTTTCAGATTCAGATTCAGAAAACTTTATTGTCTGTCGTAACAGAAAATCTTCTTTGACGTGGCTCAACATACAACCAGGACAATGTACTGATAAGCAGTCATACAATACAGATTTCTGCGAGCACACACAGTGTGTATAGATCTTAAAAGCAAGTATAAAGATTAGAAACTATAAAAATAGACAAGATAAAAGTTGTGGATACGTGTAAAGTAACAGCGCGTCAGGGTTAATTTGTCCCTTGTTCATTTTTTATTTAAGCTGTTTGTGGCAATGGGTATTGATGAGTTTTTGTGGATGTTTTTCTTGGATAGAGAGACTTTATATCGGCGGCCTGATGGCAGAAGTTGGAAGGACTTGTGCAGGGGGTGGGTGGGATCCTGTGTAATGAGGTTGGCTTTCCTTTTAACTGCCTGGGTGTGGAGTACTGATAATTGATTTTGAGTTTTGCCAGTTATTTTGCTTGCTTGATTGATGATCTGGGAAAGCTTTGATTTGTCTTTGACAGAGGTGAGGGTGAACCAGGATTTGATGTTAAAGGTGAGTACAGATTCTATAAGTGATTTATAGACAGCTGTTAAAATGTCCTGTCTGACATCAAAGCTCCTGAGTTTCCTCAGCAGGAACAGGCATTGCTGTGCCTTCTTGTACACAGAGTCTGTGTGCTGGGAGAAGGACAGGCGGGTGTCAATCTCTGTGCCCAGGTATCTAAAGGCCTCTACCTGCTCAACTGTATGCCCATCCAGCCTCAGAGGTTCAAAGAGAGGTTGGGGGGAAGATGTTCGCCTCCTCCCACAACACAGCTCCTTGGTCTTGGAGATGTTAAGCTCCAGAGAGCTCTCTTTGATCCACAGCATCAGGGTGTTGACCTGCTGATAGTAGGCAGCCAGAGAAGTGTGATCCTTGATGTGGGCCACCAGGGCCATATCGTCTGCATACTTAAAAAGGGAAATGTCACTGTTATTGTTTGTTATGTTGTTTGTGTAGATGGAAAATAAAATCGGTGATAAAACACAACCCTGGGGGACACCGGTGTTTAAAATCATGTTCTTGGATTTAAAACCATTTACCACCACATGCTGAGGCCGGTCCTGCAGGAAGTCTTTTATCCACAGGATAAGTGATGGGTTGACTTGTAGATCCAGAAGGCGGTTGCAGAGGGTGACCGTGTTGACTGTGTTAAAAGCGGAAGAAAAGTCCATAAATAAAATCCGTATGTGGGGGTGTGGGGAGTCCAGCTGTCTGCTAACTGTGTCCAGGAGAGTCAAACAGGCATCCTCCACCCCACGCCTTGCCTTATAGGCAAACTGGAGTGGGTCAAGCCTGTCCACCACCATAGCAGTGAGGTGATCACTTACCACCCTCTCCATACACTTGGAAAGAATGGATGTGAGTGCCACCGGTCTGAAGTCCTTCATCTCCCTGGCGTTAGATTTCTTCGGCACCGGTATAAGTGTGGACTCCTTCCACATCCGTGGGACACAGCTGGAGTCAAGGAGTTTTCCTGTTGATGTACTAATATATCGTTATATATACTCACATGAGCACCCGGGATACTCTGCAGCCTTCGTCTCCAGCAGGTTCCGTTTTTTCTCCCTGTTTCTGTAATCCTCTCTGGATTTATCGTAAAGAATTTCGTTGAATTGGTACCATTCTACAAGTTCCCCCTCTTGTTCCCTGGTGAAGTTATATGGCCTTACCTTCTGCCATCTTCCCTTTATATACGCGTCTGTTGAGGCTATTCCTACAACGGCTACTGGGGAGGCAATCTGAAATCCACCTTGCTCACCCTCTCCCTGCTCCAAGGAGCCCACAGGCAGTGTTATCTGTGGCATCTCCTGTTGCCTCTCCACCTGTCTCTCTTGCTGCGTCTCCTCCTCATTCTCCTGCATGGCAAAAACCTTTCTGACATGCTTTACCCCCTTTCTTTGAGCTTTTCTGGGAGCCATCTCTGCAAGTGTTCCAGTGAAAAAGATTATCCAACAATGACAATGAGGTGGGACGTCCTCGATGGACACATGTTCCATTGGCGATATTGAGACCACCTTTTTTACTCACCTTCTGTCCCCTCTGTCCAGCTTCCAGGTTCACCATTCGCAGGAGTTCTCATGGTAAACGCAACAGTTATTACGGATAACGCACTGGCCACTACGTCCATATAATGTTTCAATGTTCAACCACAAGTGTACAAGTCACTCTTGGAGAAATTCAAGCTTGCTTGAATTTTCTCCCGAGTCAACAAGTTACACGAGTACCTGCCGTTAGCGCCACGGTGGTCCACGAATGCCGTACGGTTATCGTACGAGGTTCCCACGATGTTCAACTCTGGTTACCTCTTGCGTCAAGTCGCCCTGGGACAATTTACAGAAGCCAATTAACTTACAAACCTTGGAACCAAACGTTGGAACTCAGCAGGTCAAGATGCATCTGTGGAGGGAATGGATAGGCAACATTTTGAATGGACCCTAACATGCCAGAGATCCCAGCATCTCCAGAGATGCTGCCTGATCCGCTGAGTTACTCCAGCACTTGTAAATAATGGCCATGTGATCAACAGCCCAGTATTTGTTGTATAATGACGGAATGCAATTCTAATGTCAATAAATGATGAATAGAACGATGGAATGTAATACTAATGTCAATAAAGTCTGACTGTGAACCTCCCAGTTTGCCATGAAAAGCAACCTGATCCTGACCCACAAAAGTTCTTGAAATAAAGGAATCTATCACTCTCTGAATTGAATCAGACTTTGAATTGTTTAGTTTAGATTAGTTTAGAGATACAACGTAGAAACAGGCCCTTCGGCCCAACTAGTCTGCGCCAACCATCGATCACCCGAACACCAGTTCTATCCTACACACTAGAGACAATTTACAGAAGCCAATTAGTCTACAAATCTGGACGTCTTTGGAGTGGGGGAGGAAACTGGAGCTCCCGCAGGAAGCCCACGCGGTCACAGGGAGAACGTGCAAACTCCATATAGACAGCACCCATGGTCAGGATTGAACCTGGGTCACTGGCGCTATGACGCAGCAACTCTACCGCTGTGCCAAAGTGCCACCCACAGGGCACTCGGTTCCATTGCAGACAGATAAAGACCAAACCGTTCATCACAATGTGATTCCAGAACACAACTGATTCTTCTTCCCCATCGCCAAGGATCCTTAAGGGCCTGTCCCACGGGCATATGACTCCATGCGGCAAGCGCGACCTAAAGGGCCGCTCCCACCAGCATGCGCACTGCATGCGGCAAGCGCCTACATGCGGCAAGCGCAACCTAACGTGGTCGCTTGAGCCATACGGCCTCGCGGGGCTGGTCCCACTTCGATTGCCGGTGCCGTATGGAGTTGTGCGGAGCTGGTCCCGACATCGCGCGGGCTCTGAAAAACTGACCGTGTTCAAAAATTTCTGCGCGGCAATGGCCCGCTGGCCCCCAGCAGCTAAGACGCCGTACGTCACCTCGACCTCCGCGCGGCCCCCGCTTCAGGTTAGGTCGCGCTTGCCGCATGCAGGCGCATGCTGGTGGGACCGGCCCTTTAGGTCGCGCTTGCCACATGGAGTCGCATGCCCGTGGGACAGACCCTTCAGAGTCATGGAGTCATACAGCATTGAAACAGGTCCTTCGGCCAACTTCCCCACGCCGACCAAAATGCCCCATCTACACTAGTCCCACCTGCTCGTGATGGTCAATATCCGCCTAAAGCGTTCCTATTCGTACCTGTCTAAAAGTCATGTAAATGTTATTTCAGTACCTGCTCAACTACCACCTCTGGCTGCTTGCTCCATACACCTACCACCGTTTGTGTGAAAAAGTTGCTCCCTATTGATCATATACTTCCTCCCTTTTCATCTTTGTGTCATTTCTTGGCTATTCATGGCAGTCTACAGCACACAAACAGGTCTATCGGCCAAGAAGTATTTCAGATTGTATAGACAATTTCAATCTATTTCACGTCTGCAAGCAATATTTTAAATGCCAAGTCAGCATTTTCCTTATCTATTGATGTTAACTTGCATTTCTGGAGAAGAATTAACAGAGCAAATATGCTTGAACTTTAATCGGAATTGGCTTCCCAAATTTCAACTGGTATTTACAATGAGTTAATGGAAGTTAATATTTGTCAGTCTTTGAACAAAGATTAAGCTCATTAGTCACAGAGATAGGAGGATTTGCAGGATTTTCATTGAAGTAGCATATCATGCAGCATATCTGGAGAACATGGACAGGAAAGGTTCCAGGTCGGACCCCTCTTCAGACTGACTGGAGTAGGGGGGGGGGGAAGCTGGAAGAGAGGTGGGGATGGGACAAAGCCTGGCAAGTGATAGGTGGATACAGGTGAGGAGGGGGGGGTTAGATTTGCAGTCTGAAGAAGGGTCCAGACCTGAATCGTCGCTGATCCATGTTCTCCAGAGATGGTGCCTGACCTGCTGAGTTACTCCAGCACTTAGTGTTTTTTTTGGAGAGGCTTACTCTGTTTTTCCTGGAATGGAGAAGGTTACGAGTTGTGCATAAAATGATGAGGGCTCTTGATAGTGTGGTCTGTGGGAAACGTTTCCCCGTATTATAGGTGGATATAACTAGAGGACATAGGTTTAGGATAAAGAGGAAGAGATTGTGGGGGAACCTTCTTCACCCAACAGGTAGAGTTGCTGCTTCAGATCGCCAGAGACCCAGGTTCGATCTCGACCTCCATCTCGACCTCGACCTCGGGTGCTGTCCATGCAGAGTTTGCACGTTCCCTCTGTGACCGCATGGGTTTCCTCTGATTGCTCTGGTTCATAAAGGTTTGTAGGTTAATTGGCAAATTCGTGAAGGTTTGTAGGTTAATTGGCTCCTGTAAATTGCCCCAAGTAAGTGGGGAGTGGGAAAGTGGGATAGCGTAGAGCTCGTGTGAATGGGTGATTGGTGTGGGCGCGGTGGGACGAAGGGTCTGTTTCCAAGCTGTATCTGCCAGAGAGAGTAGTGGAAACAGAGTCACGGACGGCATTTACAAAGTATATATATAAGCAATTGAATCACCCAGACATAGAAGGGTACGGTCCATGTGTTGGATTAAGTTATTAATATGGAGAGATGGCCACTGGTTGGTGTGAACATGATGGGCCGAATAGCCCGTTTCATATAACTTACGACAGGTATACCTACTTTGAAGAAGTTCTCCTCCTTTCCCTGGTGTCACTGTTGTCCTGTTGAGTTTAATTGCCTGCATTATTCGTTATCACCTAGCCCACAGTCCTTTCCTTGATCATCATTACTTTTTAGCATATCTTTCATTCATTTGCCCTAGATCTCTTCATATCACCATTGTATCCCTGTCCCCTCTCAATCTGACAATGGGTCTCAACCCAAACCGTCACCTGTTCCTTTTCTGCAGAGATGCTGCCAGACCCTCTGAGTTACTCCAGCTTTTTGTGTCTATCTTCCTATCTATCTATATTACTAAAAGTCTGATCTTGACCGCATTTGGCCCACTGTGCTGCGATTTCCGACAGAACGCCGCCACCTACGGCTGTCATTTTTGGCCACCTCGCTCAGAGCCCCCCTCCGCCTTACGGGTGCGAAGGATTTTTCCCATCAATGACAAATCAGAGAGATATTAATGTTTTAATAAAATTCACCATTCTCTCTGCTGCCCCTGCTGGAGGGAGGGAGAGGGACTATAAAACCAGGAAGTGGTGTGCCTCACTCAGTCTCTGCAAGATGGATGAAGCCAAGGGCCACGTCTCTCTGAGCTCTTAATAACACTGAACAAATGTCTACACAACTGTGAGTACCCTTAATGTGGTTTGAAAATGAAAATATGGTTCAGTTGAAGTAATAAGGCACTGCCTGCAAATGGTTGTTTGGGTGCTTTAGCTTGGTTGAAAGGCACTACTTACTGCAAATGGTGGCTTGGGTGCTTTGATTGAAGTTGAAAGGCACTACTTCCTGCAAATGGTGGCTTCGGTCCTTTGGCTTGAGGTTGAAAGGCACTAATTACTGCAAATGGTGGCTTGGGTGCTTTGGCTTGAGATTTGAAAGGCACTACTTACTGCAAATGGTGGCTTGGGTGCTTTGGCTTGAAGTTGAAAGGCACTACTTACTGCAAATGATGGCTTGGGTGATTTGGGTTAAAGTTGAAAGGCACTGCTTACTGCAAATGGTGGCTTGGGTGCTTTGGCTTGAGGTTGAAAGGCACCACTTACTGCAAATGGTGGCATGAAGTTGAAAGGCTCTACTTACTGCAAATGGAGGCTTGGGTGCTTTGGCTTGAAGTTGAAATGCGCTATTTACTGCATATGTTGGCTTTGGAGCTTTGGTTTAAAGTTGCAAGGCACTAACTGCAAATGGTGGCTTGGGAGCTTAGGCTTGATCTTTAAAAAAATCACCATTCTCTCTGCTGCACCTGCTGGAGGGAGGGGGAGGGACTATAAAACCAGGAAGTGGTGTGCATCACTCAGTCTCTGTAAGATGGATGAAGCCAAGGGTCACGTCTCTCTGAGCTCTGAATAACACTGAACAAATGTCTACACAACTGAGTACCCTTAATGTGGTTTGAAAATGAAAATATGGTTTGGTTGAAGTAAAAAGGCACTGCCTGCAAATGGTTGTTTGGGTGCTTTGGCTTTAAGTTGAAAGGTACTACTTACTGAAAATGGTAGCTTGGGTGCTTTGACTTGAGGTTGAAAGGCACTACTTACTGCAAATGGTGGCTTGGAAGCTTTGGCTTGAAGTTGAAAGGCACTACATACTGCAAATGGTGGCTTGGGTGTTATGCTTGAAGTTGAAAGGAACTACTTACTGCACATGGTGGCTTGGGTGCTTTGGCTTGAAGTTGAAAGGCACTACTGCAAATGGTGGCTTGGGTGCTTTGGCTTCTAGTTGAAAGGCACTACTTACTGCAAATGGTGGCTTGGGTGCTTTGATTGAAGTTGAAAGGCACTAATAACTGCAAATGGTGGCTTGGGTGCTTTGGCTTGAGGTTGAAAGGCACTACTTACTGCAAATTGTGGATTGGGTGCTTTGGCTTGCAGTTGAAAGGCACTACTTACTGCAAATGGTGGCTTGGGTGATTTGGCTTGAAGTTGAAAGGCTCTACTTACTGCAAATGGTGGCTTGTGTGCTTTGGCTTGAAGTTGAAAGGCACTTCTTACTGCAAATGGTGGCTTGGGTGCTTTGGCTTGAAGTTGAAAGGCACTACTTACTGCAAATGGTGGCTTGGGTGCTTTGGCTTGAAGTTGCACTATTTACTGCAAATGGTGGCTTGGATGCTTTGGCCTGAAGTTGAAAGGCACTACTTACTGCTAATGGAGGAGGAGCCATCTTGGGGAACGGCTGCTAACCAGCAGCCGTCTGTTTAATTCACTTTTTTTTTTGTAGTTTTAGTGAGTCCTGTGTTTTGTTTGTGGGAGAGATAGACTTTTTAATGTGGGGGGAAGGGGGTAACTATATTTCTAGGTCCCTACCTGGTCGGTGAGGCAGCTTTTTCTCCGGGCTGCCCCGTTGACCCGTCCTCGTGGCCTACCAGCGGGCGTAGTGCGCCGTTTCCTGGCGGGGACCGCCCAGCACCTCGGCTTCGGTGGCGGCACAGCGCTGGAGCGCAATCGCGGAGTGGAGCAGGCGATGCCTTGCCTGGGTCGCCGCGCTGGATCAACGCGCTGGAGCTCCGGTGAGCTGTGACCGCCGAGTTCAACACCTCGCGGCTGCGGGTCTGCGGAGCGGAGCGGGCGGCACCGACTTCAACATCGGGAGCCTGGGAGCTCCAAACCGGCGCGGCCTTGTCAGCTTCGGAAGCCGTGGTCTCCGGTAAGGAAGCGGCCGTTCCAGGTGCCCCAGCCGCTGAGAGGACTCTCCCGACGCCGGGGCAACAGCACCCGGTGAGAACGGCCAGGAACATCGGGCCTCCGTAGAGGCAATAGTGGGGGCCTCAATAGGCCTGACTTTGGGAGAACTGGGGATGGGGACTGGACATTGTGCCTTCCCCCACAGTGGTAACCATTGTGGGGGGATGATTTTTGTGTGTAAGTGATCTCTCTTCACATTGTGTTTTTGATTTTTTTGTCTTTGGATCGAATTCTGTCTTTAATTTGTGTATTGGTGATGTCTTTATTATTTATTTTACTCCGATTATATGTTTTTGTTTACTCTTGTTAAATTCTGTAAGGTGTCCTTGAGACTTTTGAAAGGCGCCCATAAATAAAATGTATTATTATTATTATTAATGGTGGCTTTGGTGCTTTGGCTTGAAGTTGAAAGGCACTACTTACTGCAAATGGTGGCTTGGGTGCTTTGGCTTGAAGTTGAAATGCACTACTTACTGCACATGGTGGCTTGGGTGCTTTGGCTTGAAGTTGAAAGGCACTACTTACTGCACATGGTGGCTTGGGTGCTTTGGCTTGAAGTTGAAAGGCACTACTTACTGCAAATGGTGGCATAAAGTTGAAAGGCACTACTTACTGCAAATGGTGGCTTGGGTGCTTTGGCTTGAAGTTGAAAGACACTACTTACTGCAAATGGCGGCTTGGGTGCTTTGGCTTGAAGTTAAAAGGCACTACTGCAAATGCACTTACTTCCTGTTTGCACTGTATATTGATTTTAGATAAAACGCTACCACTTACGACTGTGAATTTTGGCCATCTTACTCAGTCCCCCCTCCGCTGAGCAGGGGCAGAGAATTCTTCCCATCAATGAAAAATAAAAGTGTTATTAGTGTTTAAAAAATGTTGAGAATCTCTCTCCTGTCAATCACGCCCTGAAAGCCACACCTTTTCCGGTGGGAGTGGGAGGAGTTATAAAACCTGGAAGTGTGGGTGTGGCTCAGTATCTGCATGATGGGGAGGGAGAGGTCATGACTCTGTCTGAGCTGTGAATCAACTGAACACACTGAATGTCTACTGAACTGTGGGTTTGGTGCTTTGTGTGGTTTTATGGTGGTTTCACCCTGCATGAAATGGTATGAAGCTGCATTTGAATTTGGTGGCCTTGCACCCTGCTTGAAGTGGAATGAAACTGCACTTAAATTTGGCGGCCTTGCATCCTGGTTGAAGTGGTATGAAACTGCACTGAATTTGGTGCCCTTGCACCCTGCTGAAAGTGGTATGAAACTGCACTTGAATTTGGTGGCCTTGAATCCAGCTTGAAGTGGTATGAAACTGCACTTGAATTTGGTGGCCTTGCACCCTGCTTGAAATGGTAGGAACATGGATTTGAATTTGGTGGCCTTGCATCCTGCTTGAAATGGAATTTCAAGGTATAGTCATGTCAACTGCCAGCCCACCAGTCGTGAGTGAGCTGCCAGCAGATCAGGCTTGAGGGACTGAGCTGCCACCCCAAGAACCCATACCAGCACTCCAGAAAGCCCCACCCCCCCCACTGGCCACCAATATTGGAATTGGTGGAGAAGTGGAATATTGCGTCGGGGGACCAGCCCTCCGTGTGAACATGGGACCCAACGGGTCCCACTTTGTCTAGTGTGACTCTATAGTGGCGACTCTAGTGTGACTTTATGACCTCCTAGTGGCGGCACGGCTCTGGCTGCAGCGGCTCTCCGGCAGTCCTGTTTGTTTTGTGTTTTTTGGGTTGTTTATTTTCGTTTTGGTTAGTCTAGTTTTGGTTTTTAGTTTCTATTTGGGGGGGGGGGGGGGGTTGAAACGGGGCTTGCTGTCTCTCCCTGCGGGGGAATGCGACTTTTATGTCGTATTCCCCTTCTCTGCCTCCGTCTGCGCTGAGGCCTAATGGCGGAGCTGGCGACCTCGAGGCTCAGGAGGCAGAGCCCGCCAGGACTCGCACTGAGCTCGCTCCCGTGAGGACGGCCCAGCTCGGGGCTGGAACAGGGCTTCCGTGAGGGGCTGTGACGCTACCGTGAGGACGGCCGGCCCGAGGAAGGAACAGTGCTCCCGTCGGAGTGGCCGAGCTCGGGGAGGTACGGCGTTCCCAGCCCGAGGGAGGAGCGGCGCCCGGTCGGGGCGGCCCAGCCCGAGGGAGGAGCGGCGCCCAGTCGGGGCGGCCCAGCCCGAGGGAGGAGCGGTGCCCGGTCGGGGCGGCCCAGCCCGAGGGAGGAGCGGCGCCCGGTCGGGGCGGCCCAGCCCGAGGGAGGAGTGGCGCCCGATCTGGGCGGCCCAGCCCGAGGGAGGAGCGGCGCCAGGCCGGGGCGGCCCAGCCCGAGGGAGGAGCGGTGCCCGGTCGGGGCTGCCCAGCCCGAGGGAGGAGCGGCGCCCAGTCGGGGCGGCCCAGCCCGAGGGAGGAGCGGTGCCCGGTCGGGGCGGCCCAGCCCGAGGCTGAGACGGTAACGGCACTCACGTGAGGGCGATCCGGCTCGGGGCTGGAACGATGCTCCGGTGGCTTGCACGGTGTTCTGGCGGCGGTGGCCTGAGTCCGGGGTTCGGCCGCGGGCCAGCGGCTGCGTCAGCAGGACTGGTGAGCGGCAGCTTCGACCACCCCGGGCCGCGGTGTTTGAGCCGCGGGACTGTTTGCTACATCGCCCGGGGGGTATCGCCTCAGTGCAGAAGGAGAAGAGGAGGGAAGAGACTGGAGACCTAAGACTTTTGCCTCCATAACAGTGAGGAGATGTTGGGTGGACTCACTGTGGTGGATGTTAATATGTGTTTATTGTTGTTTTTTATTGTATTGTATTGTATGTATGACTGCTTCAATTTCGTTCAGACTTCGGTCTGAATGACAATAAAGGCTATCTAATCTAATCTAATCTAGTTCTATTTCATATCAATCTGGAAATGTATCCTCTAAGTTAACTGAACCACCGCCCCACCTGCCCTGACCGTCTCACCCATTTACGTTAAGGTTTACGTTTATTATTGTCACGTGTATCGAGGTACAGTGAAAAGCTTTGTTATGCATGCTATTCAAACAGATCAGATGATACTATGCATAATTACAATCATGCCAAACTCAAGTATAATGTGTAATGAAGGGGAAGATACAGAATGCAGAATATAGTTCACAGCATTGTGGTGGATCAGTTCATTAGACAAAGCCCAATGTCCGCAATAGGGTATAGTTGAATGGGACAGAACCCTAACTTGTGGAAGGACCATTCAGAAGTCTGATAACAGAGGGGAAGAAGCTATTCCTGAGTCAGGTGGAGCGCACTTGAAAGATTCTGTATCTTCTGCCCAATGGGAACGGGGAGAAGAAGGAATGAAAGGGTGGTAAAGGCCTTTGATTATGTTCGCTGGTTTTCCAAGACGGCATGAAATTTGGATGGAGTCAATGGTGGGGAGTCAATGGTCTGTGTGATGGACTGGGCTACATCCACAACTGTGATTTTTTGCGATTTTGGGCAAAACTGTTCCCAAACCAAGCTAAGATGCAAGCCAATGGCACGCTTTCTACAGTACATCTGTAGAAAGGTTGGTCCTAGGGGGATTTAACATCGGGCTGACATAACATTCAGAATTAGTGACATCTACCCCTTCCCCAATCTTCCCTCGCAAACTATCATTCAGGCGTGTTTCAAGTATTTTTACATCATTGTATCTCCTCTTGTAGATTAATAAGACCAAGTGTAATTGACACTGGATAATAAACAAGGGGGGGAGGGCAGGGACATGTGACAATAGAGAAAAATAACAGCATTTACAATTAGCTCAAAGATTTTGCATGACTTTTGCATTTGAAGGTATCTACATTTGAAAGTGCCAGCACAGGTGTAAAGTAAGAGCAAAAGTGTGGCGAGGGAGTTGCCCAAGTTCACGGCTGAACGGAACTTTTGAAGTGATTAGCGATCTACTTTTACTCGGGAGATCTTTCTGCCAAGACACTTGAATGCCAAAGTCCCCCGGCAAAATCATCAAATGCTAAAGTCCTAAAGCACACAGAGTCGGGTGCACTTCAGGTAGGATGGTTTCCTGGCTTCTCCGCCTGTTCTTCTGCACTCTTGCTATCTCAGCAAGCCCACTCGTTCTGGTAAGTTAACCGTTCTACAGCTTTTTGCTTGTCAGCAGCAGGTTACAGTCAGTAACTGTTCCTAGTTTGCACGGCTATGCAGAGGCTGAGGGGGTGATATTAATGAGGCATATACAGCATGGAACCAGGCTCTACAGCCCTTGCTGACTAACATGCCCCATCTATGCTAGTCCCACCTGCCCGCATTTCGCCTGTAACCCTCGAAACTTTCCTATCCATGTACCTGTCCAAGTGTCTTTTAAATGTTATTATAGTCCCTGCCTTAACCACCTCCTCTAGCAGCTCGTTCCATATACCCACCACCCTCTGAGTGAAAGGGGTACAAGATCGTGAGGGGGGGCTGAATGCTCACTGTCTTGTTCCCAGAATTTGAAAACTAGAAAGCATAGTCTTAAGGTGAGAGAGGTAAGATTTAAGAGGGACATCAGGGGCAAGTGAACAAATATTTGCAGCTGACGTATATACTACAAAAATTATTAATTATGAACTATTATTTAATTTTATACAATTTATATAAAAAATTATTATAGAATAATAACAAATGTGCCACCATTTACCCTATTCAAGCTGGACCCTTGATTTGTGTCATGGGCAATGTTGGTCACTAATCTCTATCTTGTGATTTATTTTGCCAGCCATCCTCACGAGCGATGGGTGAGTTCTACTTTCATTTTTTGCTGAACATAATTGTATATTTTGTATGCCAGTCCCAGGTTAAGAAATTATAAGCACCTCTACATTAGATTAGATTAGATTAGATTCCTTTATTGTCATTCAGACCTTTCGGTCGTAACGAAATTATGTTGCCTGCAGTCATACACAGATCCAATAAAAACAAAACATACAATAAACACAAATTAAACATCCACCAATGTGAGTTCACCAAGCACATCCTCACTGTGATGGAGGCAAAGTCTTAGTCTCCGTCTCTTCCCTCCTTGTTCTCCCTCCGCGCTGAGGCGATCGATCCAGGACGGAGATGCCGCCCTCCAGTCCAGCGGACCTCCGTGGCGATGTCGCCGCCGCCTAAAGTCGGAACGCCGTCTCCGCTCCGAGACGGCCCGCCACAGCATCAGCTCCGGGCAGCCGCCCCAGCTCCAGGTCCCGCAGTCTCCGCTCCGGGCCGCCGCCCCAGGTCCGGGTCCCGCAGTTTCCGCTCCGGGCTGCCGCCCCAACTCCGGGTCCCACAGTCTCCGCTCCAGGCCGCTGCCCCAGCTCCGGGTCCCACAGTCTCCGCTCCAGGCCGCAGTCCCAGCTCCGGGTCCCGCAGTCTCCGCTCCAGGCCGCCGCCCCAGCTCCGGGTCCCGCAGTCTCCGCTCCAGGCCGCTGCCCCAGCTCCGGGTCCCGCAGTCTCCGCTCCAGGCCGCTGCCCCAGCTCCAGGTCCCGCAGTCTCCGCTCCAGTCCGCTGCCCCAGCTCCGGGTCCCGCAGTCTCAGCTCCGAGCCCCGCTGCTCCAGGCCACCGCCGAAAGCCAGAAAGCCGCACCAGCAAGTCGGACCACCTCTGCCTCAGCCCCAAAGACGGCCAGCCTCTCGTTGGTAAGTCCTGGCTGGCTCTGCCTCCGGAACCTCGGGGTCGGTCGCAGGTTGGAGGCCGCCAGCTCCGCCATTAGGCCTCAGCGCAGACGGAGGCAGAGAAGGGGGATACGACACAAAAAAGTCGCATTCCCCTGAAGGAAGAGACAGAGAACATGTTTCCCCCCTCTAACACAACCCAACAAACTAAAACTTAACCAAAACAAGACAAAAAAAACAATAGAAAAAAGTAAAGACAGGCGGACTGCAGGTGAGCCGCAGCTGTTAACAGCGCCGCCACGCCACTACATGCTCAAAAAGACACAAAGTGCTGGCCCGTATGAAGCTTTTCAAAAAGGGGGGTGGTGCGACAGGATTACAAAACATTTATGTGAAATAGTGAAGCTCTGGGGTTTTAGAAGCTCTCTGGTGCATTCTGAGCCTTATTTTGGAGCATTTTTGCACCACATTTATGACCAATATTTCAGAAATAATTTTGGTTGAGTCAAAAGTAATGAGTGGATAGAATGGGATTATTAGGGTCATTGTTGTATACATTTTTTAAATCAATAATTGAAGTTGTCCTTGTTTTAATAATCAAGTTGTACTGTTATAAAATGTTATGTAAAAGCATGCAAAAACTGCAAATAAAATACTGTAAGTTTTTGCAGTAAAGAAAACCTTTTTTTAGAAAATGTGTTGTGTTGATTAGATTGCCTGTTACTGTTCGACTGGGTTAGTGTGTGCAGTGCACCTTTAATGGTCCTCCTGACCTAACAACTTCACATCACATCAATTCCAACATGGAATAGTGATGTGAATACAATATTTAGTTCGACTTCAATTTCCATCATGAAAATTGAAGTCAAACTAAATGGTGCATTTACATTACTGTGATCGCTTTCAAACTAACCTATTTTACCGTCATACTATTATAACAAATTCTAGTTCCACTATGACTTATAAACAAGATCACAAATCACATTTTGAATTCTCAAATACAATGAGATTGTGGATAATTGCAGAGCTGTCAAGTTTCACCGAGCATTTCCGTATTTTGATGGCTGAAAATCAGTATTTTGTTGGGGAAATGGGTATTTCTCACAAAGGCCATAGAATGTACTACACAGAAACTGGATTTTTGAAAATCAGTATTTTGCATGCAACCTCATGTATTCTCTAATATAACAGTATGGAATACTGAAAATCAGTACTACTGAATTATGAAACCATTTTTGAAATGTGGATTTATAATTCTTGATTTTGATTCAATCATATCCTTATAACTATAAAACTCTGGGGTCTTGTGTGTGGATTTGTGTGTATTTATTTATTTGTTTGTGTGTGATCACATTTACTCAAAAAAACGACACGCAAACGGAAAATAATTTACATATTCTGGTAGAGATTTACCCCCTGGAGTCTGAAATAGGCTTAACTGAAAAATTTTGTTTTGCTTTATTTATTGAGTTATTAATCAAAATGTTCAAGAATCTGACATGCCTTTGAAAATAAAACTGAGCGGCTTTGGCTGATGACGTCACAATGGCACTGTGTGCTGCGGGATCTGCGAGTGACGTCCCCCCCGCGAGCAGCTGCCGCCGCCTCGCCAGCTGCCCCCGGACCGCGAGCTGCCCCCCCCACGAGCTGCTGCCCCGCTCCCCTCCTCCTCTCCTGCTCCCCTCCTCCTCTCTCCCCCCCATCCTCTCTCCCCATCCTCTCTTCCCCTCCTCTCTCTCCACCCTCCTCTCTCTCAGCCCCTCCTCTCTCCCTCCCCTCTCTCCCACAGCTCCTCTCTCAACCCCCTCCTCTCTCTTCCCCCTCTCATCTCTCCCACTACCCTCTTGCCTCTCTCCTCTCCCTCCCCCCCTCTCCTCTCCACCCCCCTCCCTTCCCCCCCAACCTCTACCCATCCCTTCCCCCTCTCTACCCCCTCTCCCTCTGTCTCTGCCCCTCTCTCTCTTTCTCTGCCCCCTCTCTCTGTGCCCTCACTCTCTACTCCCCCTCCCTCTCTAGACGCACCTGCGAGATGGGGGCTATGCGTCCGTGGATAGGGCGGGGATGGGGTAAAAGGAACCAACGAATAATATTAATATAAATCAAGGGGGGTGGTTAGTGTGTGTGTGTGTGTGGTGGGGGGGGGGGGGTGATGTCTCCGGCCCCCCCCCCCCCCCCCCGCCACCTTCAGGGGACAGGACCCAACGGGTCCCACTTGGTCTAGTAAATATTAAAAGTCTGATCTTGGGTGTGTGTGTGTGTGTGTGTGTGTGTGCTCGTGTGTGTGTTTGTGCATAATCATATCTTCTCGAAAAAACAACGCGCGAACAGTAACATTTTTACATATTCCGGTAGAGATTTTTCTCCAAAATCGCCTTATCTGAAAATGTCATGCTTTATTTCTCGAGATTAATGAAAACCTTCAAAAACCTGACAAACTTTGAAGTCTGCGCCATTTTGCGTGCGCTGCGAGTGTCGTCACCCCTGCCACCCCTCCCTCTACCCCTCCCCCCCTCCTCTCCCCTCCCCTCCTCTTCCCCAGCCTCTCTCCTCTCTCCCCCCCTCCCAGTCACCACTTCAGCAGCACCCCGAGAAGCAGCAGCAGATCGCCCCAAGGAGCCGCTCAAGCGGCGGGTTGGTGAAGGCGGATTGCGGCGCTCGCACTCCGACCACAGCTGCCGCTTCCCCCGAGCCTGCTCGGGCTTGGACAGTTTCTTCGAGCACTGCGAACTCGAGCCCGAGGTGATCGAGAACCTGGCCAGGGAGAAGCTTGCTGCCGACGCCACCTTCGATAGCCTTGCCTCTGTGTAGAATAAAAAAATATTGCGCCCCAATTTTGAATTTTTGTTTTCACTCTTTATTTTTTTTAAAAGGGGAGTGAGACAGCATCTATCGCAAAAAAATTATCAAATGCCGATCGTGAAGAAGTAAGGAGAAGAAAGGGAACAAAAGGGAAATACTTTAAAATAAAATATGGCAGGGGGAGGGAGGTTTGTCGATTAGTTACTCAAATTAATTAATTGTTCATACCATTAGATTGTAAGCCAGAATAGAAGCTGTAGTTAAGACACCGACACCCTAGAACAGGCAAATCTACCACTCAAGTCAGTCACTCAGCTCACAGGAGCAAAGAATTGCTGGTAGACATCAGAAATTAATTGCAGAAAGCAAGAAAATATAGAGAAATAACGAGCAGAAGTTAACTGTTAACTAGCAGCTTCAGATGATGTTCATAAGTTAATTTAGGAGCCTACCTCTAGGAGCAGAGGTAGGCCATTTGGCCCATTACATTTACTCCACCATTCAATTATGGCTGATCTACCTTTCCTTCTCAACCCCATTCTCCTGCCTTCTCCCTTGACACCCTTACTAATTAAGCAAAATTGACAAATTTAACAAGAATCTGTCAATCAAGACGGGAGAGATGGGTTTGCACTGGGATGGAGATTTGGGGGGGAGGGGTTGGATGTTATGTTATTGGAGAGATCAACGAATGCATTGTACACTTTAGCATTGAAAATGATGACGAGAAAATTTGATCTCACTTCTCTTTTAGATGAGGATGTTGACGCTGGATTAGATCAAGACATTGTGGATATTAATGAAGGTAATGGTACATTATTTTTTAAATAGTTATTTCTTCATGATATGTTGTTGTTGTCAATATTATAATCAGTAATTATTAATACAAAATATATTACGGAGGCTTGCTATGCCAAACATGGAGTGGTGCCACCAGCAGTGGCTGCCTCGCCAACAGTCTGTCTGTCCTTTCTTCTTTGTTGTTATTTTCAGTATGTGTTAAAAAGTATGTTTTAGTGTTCCTTGGTTTGTTTTATGTTGGGGGTGGGTCACTTACCTCGACTGATTTTTTTCCATATCAATAGACAATAGTCAATAGACAATAGACAATAGATGCAGGAATAGGCCATTCGGCCCTTCGAGCCAGCACTGCCATTCAATGTGATCAGAGCTGATCATCCCCAATCAGTACCCCGTTCCTGCCTTCTCCCCATATCCCAATAGACAATATCATATCTCTGACCCCACTGCGACCTAACAGCGAGGAGTTGGCGGCCTTTCCTGGAGACCGACACAGTGCTCCAAGCCGCAGGAGTCTGCGGGACGTTAACAACACGGAGCTTGCGATCCCTTTGCCGGGGATCGAAGCTCCAACCGCGGGGCCTGTGGACTTTAACATTGTGAAGCCCGCGGTCTCGGGAGCTCCATGCCGCGGAGAGAGTTTCAACCGCCCAACGCGGGAGTTTCGATCACCCCGGCGGGGGCTTCTATCGTCGGCTGCAGGGGCTTTGATCGTCTCGATGGGAGAACAAGAGGAAGAAGATTGAACTTTATTGCCTTCCATCACAGTGAGGAACGTGGAACCCCTGTGATGGATGTTTATGTTAACTTTTATGTGCTGTGTGTCTTGTTGCTTTTCACTTATGCCCCTGTCCCACTTAGGAAACCTGAACGGAAACCTCTGGAGACTTTGCGCCCCACCCAAGGTTTCTGTGCGGTTTTTCACCCTTTTTTATTCCACCAGGGAGGTCTTACCTTCCACTACCTGCAACCACCTTCAACTAGCATCGCAAACGGCTTCGACTAAAAATTACCGATTTTTAAAACGGCAACCTATTTTTAGGCGCGGCCAGTTTTGAATTTTTTGAAATAATCGCCGGAACATGGAAGAAGTGGAAACCACTTTCAACCATTAGGGAGACTGACAAAAACCTCCGGGAACCGCACGGAAACCTTGGATGGGGCGCAAAGTCTCCAGAGGTTTCCGTTCAGGTTTCCTAAGTGGGTCAGGGGCATTAGTATGACTGTACAGTAACTCAAATTTCACTGTACCTTAATTGGTCCATGTTACAATAAACTGACCTTGTAATCTTGAAACGAACAGAATAACAGGGATCACACTGCAATCTGCTTCACTGCTTGTGGCAATGATTGATTGACTGAAAGATATAAAATAGAAACAGGCCCTTCGGCCCACCGAGTCCATGCTGACCATCGATGAAACGTTCACTATCCTTCCCATCCACTCCCAACACACTAGAGGCAATTTTACAAAGGGCAATTAACCTACAATCCTGCACACCTTTGGGATGTGGAAGGAAAACGGAGCACCCAGAGGAAACCCATGCGGAGACCATGCAAACTCCACGCAGATAGCACCCGAGGTCAAGATCGAACCTGGCGGTCTGGCGCTGTGAGGCAGTAGCTCTACCAGCTCCGCTTCTTGAAACAGGTGCTGAAGTTGCAATGTAATTGCAAGCAATGCTTCCTTTTGGCAGGAATTGTATTCAGTTTGATCTCCTTGCTGGTCAGCATCTCCCTCCAAGGCATTCATTGTCCAATTGTCTTTGCTCACTAGCCTTGCAGACCGAGACAGCCACCTAGCCATTCCTGGCTCCCAGTCCCTACTGCACCTCCAACCTATAGTGGGCCCAGACTGATCACAGGGCAATAATTCAGTTACTTACACCGACTGAGTGACTTCTATGGGTAGCACAGTGCTGCAGCTGGTAGAGGTGTCACCTCATGGCACCAGAGACCCGGGTCTATCCTGACCTTGGGTGCTGTCTGCGTGGAGTTTGCACATTCTCCCTGTGGGAGAAACCACATGAGCTTCCTCCAGGTCCTCTGGTCAGGATCAAATCCAGGTCTTTGGCACCTTGAGGTAGCAGCTCAACGAGCTACGACTCTGAATATGGTCAACCTTTTAGTTCAGTTTAGTTTATTGAGGTGTGCTGGAGGTGAGCATGTTCACACCTTTGTACCTCTTGCTTGATGGGAGAGGGGAGAAGAGGGAGTGACTGGGGTAAGACTCGTCCTGGTTGCCTGACTTCAAGTGCCTTACTGGAAAAGGAGGATGGGAAATTGGGTTAACTGAGTAAAGGTAATTTAAAAGGAGCAAAGGAATGGGTGACTTTTCGGGTCGAGACCCTTCTTCAGACTGATGTGGAGTTGGGGGTGGGGGGGGGGGGGCGGGAAGAAGAAAGGAAGATGCGGGGACAGTAGGATGTGGGAGAGCTGGGCAAATCCACGACATGGATGGATGATGTTTGAGACATTACAAGAAGGTTCCCGTCCCAAATCCATGTCCTCAGAGATCCTGCCTGGCCTGCTGAGTTACTCCAGCACTTTGGTTCTTTCTGTAAATCTGCATCTGCAGTTCCTTGGTGTCTACCCTAACATGCTGTCCTGTCCGAGAAACTCACCACTGCTGTATGAGATATTTTGGAGTGTGTATTCCTAATCTGAGCCATGATGAAGAGGGCGACTGGGCCTCACATGAAAGCCAGATTCAGGGTCCAGGTCAAACACACAAATCCCTAAACACAGTTTAGTTTCGTTTAATTTAGTTTAGATTAGTTTACTACTATCACGTGTACCAGGGTATAATGTAAAGCTTTTTGTTTCGTCAAAGAGCCTAAGTATGTTCAATCTGCCTCGATAGGTATAATCTCACAATCCAAGTACAATCCTCTTCCCCAACCCCTCCAAAATGTTTACACATTACTTTAGAATTTACTTTAGATTTGAGCGTGGAAACAGGCCCTTCGGCCCACCGAATGTGTGACAGCCAGAGATCAGGCGTACACTAGTTCCATCTGACACACTAAGGTCAATTTAAAGAAGCTAATTAGCCTACAATTCTGTATATCTTTGGGGTGTGGGAGGAAACCGGAGCACCCGGAGAAGGCCCACGTGGTCACTGGGGGAACCGACAGACAGCAGCTGCAGTCTAACTTGTGTTCATTCCCTGCAGACCTTGGACTGGATCTCATCGAAGGAGATATCAGACATGATCCGGTAAGCCAGTGACAATATATGGCGCCCAGTACAGGCAAGCCGAATGTTTGTATAAACTTACTCCATGTGCTGTCGACAGCATTATTGAATAACTTTTTACTTTGTGTGGAAACCAGACCATCGACAGAAGCGCAATTTCCGATGACAAGTACAGGTGGCCAAAAACAATTCCATACTATCTGGAAGATAGTTTAGGTGGGTATGAACACAGATAACATTCTTCCTCCTGTAAAGAAATCAGTTCTAATAATGAATGGGTCCCCACAGATCAGCATAGAGGTGGTGGGCCAAATGGGCCGTTTCCATACAATGTGAATCTATGATATTTGTGGCACTTAAGAGACTTTTGGATAGACACATGGATATGCAGGGAATGGAGAGATATGGATCCTGTGCAGGCAGATAAGAGTTGGTCTTGGCATCACGCGGGGCTTCCTACTTTGACCATATTTCAATGCATGTGCTTTTTCCAAACATTATATTCCTTTTATACAATACAATTACAATACAATTCAATTTATTGTCATTTGGACCCCTTGAGGTCCAAACGAAATGTCGTTTCTGCAGCCATACATTACAAAACAAAAAGACCTGAGACACAACACAGTTTACACAAACATCCATCACATCGTTGTGATGGAAGGCAAAAAAAAAAACTTATCTCTCCACTGCACTCTCCCCCCCGATGTCAGAGTCAGAGTCAAAGTCAAAGCCCCCGGCTGGCGATGGCGATTGCCCCGCGGCCATTAAAGCCACGCCAGGTGATGCAAGGTCGCGCGCCGGGTCTTGGTGTTAGAGCCCCCGGCGTGCGCTCGCAAAGTCCCGCGGCCATTCCAAGCCGCGCGGGGCGGTGCTGTAAGGCCCCGCTCAGGTGCTCTTCAACCCCGCAACTCATTCCTAATTTATTTATGAATTACCTATTGAAGAATTTTAACTCCTTACTATAACGTGGCTTCCATTACACTACCTCAGCATGACCTTATCACCCAGATTATGTTATATTGGTGCATTTGTGATTTCCTTCAGAATTTTAACCTTGTACCCATTACTTGCTTGTTGACTATTTCACTGAACTTAATGACCATCAACTGTTCCATTATATAATATAATTCTAACTGTTGTCCTGACCTCATGAGTACGATTAGAGTGTTGATAAGCTCAGACGATTTCAAACTGAGAATTTCAGACATTATTTTTATTCACAAGTACAAAATGACAGTGAAAACACAACAGCGGCGGCACGGTGACACAGCAGTAGAGTTGCTGCCTCACAGCGCCAGAGACCCAGGTTCGATCCTGACTACATGCGCTGTCTGTACGGAGTTTGTACGTTCTCCCCGTGACCGCGTGTGTTTTCTCCGGGTGCTCTGGTTTCTTCCCACACTCCAAAGACGTTCAGGTTTGTAGGTTAATTGGCTTCGGTAAATATTGTAAATTGTCTCTAGTGTGTGTAGGGTAGTGCTTGTGTAGAAGGATTGTTAGTCGGCGTGGACTCGGTGGGCCAAAAGGCCTGTTTCTGCGCTGTATCTCTAAACTAAACTAAACTAATCAAAACTACGCTAAGGAGAAATGTGGTTATTGTACCTACCGCAAGTACCTCCTCTGGCAACTCATTCCATACACCCACCATCCTTTCTTGTCTGGATCTTGAATTCCCTACCCTGTGCATTCCTCCTACCTATTCCCCTCATTATCATATACACCTCTATAAAGTCCCTCATCCTCCTGCACTCCAAGGAATAAAGTCCTAGCCTATGTAGACTCTCGCTGTGCCAAGACCATCTCTTAGCTGCCTAATAATCCCTCCATTCCCTGCACATCCATGTGCCTATGCAAAAGTCTCTTAAATGACACAAATATCATAGACTCACATTGTATGCAAACAGGCCATTCGGCCCACCATATCTATGGTGACCCGTGTGGACTCATTCATTATTAGAACTGACTTTACAGATTTACATGTTTAAGAAAGAACTGCAGATGCTGGAAAAATCCTATTCCCTCGCTCCATAGATGCTGCCTCACCCACTGAGGTTCTCCAGCATTCTTGTCTACCTTACAGATTTACATTGTCTGAAGCTTTGTCTTTAATTTTCTCTCTCCACAAATGCTAATTGACTTGCCCAGTATTTGTGGCATTCGCAGTTTTTGTTTTACATTTCCAGCGCCTGCAGGTTTTTCTGATTTTTTGGGCTTGTTTTCCTTGTTTCAGTGACTGATACCTGGTTGTCTGCACTAGATGGAGTTTCTCATGGTCTCTGAGTTCCTTCGCCTTTGGGGTTAATTGTCTCTCCGTCTTTCTGGTTTTGTTTCTCTTACTCAGCCATTGCCTGCAGCTAAAACTTACTTCAGTTTAGTTTAGTTTAGCATGGAAACAGGTCCTTCGGCACACTGAGTCCACACTGCCCATCGATCGCCCGTTCACACTCGTTCTGCTACCCCACTTTATCAGCCACTCTCTGCACACTAGGACAGAGGAACAATTAACCTACAAACCCTGCACATCTTTGGTAGGTGGGAAGAAACCCACGCGGTCACAGGGTGAATGTTCAAACTCCACACAGACAGCATCTGCGGTCAGGATCGAACCTGGGACTCTGGTGGTGTGAGGCAGCGGCTCACCCAGCTGTGTCACGGTGCCACCCATTTTTCTTTTGTAAATCAATTTGCAAGCAACATTTAAAAATTTGCTTCTTATGCCTTTCCCACAGACGTCAATGCTAAAGGTGTCATCCTCAAAGCATTTGAACAATATCGCCTTAAATCCTGCATTGATTTCAAGCCTTGGACAGGAGAGGTTAACTACATATCAGTATTCCAAGGCAGCGGGTAAGAGTGTGATTCACTATTCCTTTTAATCTCCTAGAATCATACAACACGGAAACAGGCCCTTCTGCCCAACTTGTCCATGCCGACCAAGAAGTTCCACCCAAGCTAGTCTCATTTTCCTGCGTTTGGCTCATATCCTTCTGAACATTTCCTACCCATGTACTATGCTCGGTTGAAAGCATTGTATCGGGATGCATCACAGCATGATTTGGGAACAGCTCCATCCAAGATCGCAAGAAATTGCAGAGTTGCGGACGCAGCATAGACCATCCTGCACACAAACTCCCTTCCATTGACTTCATCTGTACTTCATGCTGCCTTGTCAAGGCCACCAGCATAATCAAGGATAAGTCTCACACTGGTCATTCCCTTTTCTCCCCTCTCCAATCAGGCAAGAGGTCCACAAGTGTGAAAATGCACACCACCAGATTCAGGGCTAGTTTCTTCTCATCTGTATTCAGGCAACTGAACCATCCTATCACCAACTTGAGAGCGGTCCCAACGTACCATCTACCTCATTGCCCCCCCAAGTCCACGCCGATCAATGATCACCCCGCACACTAGCACTTTCCTACACACTAAGGACAATTTACAATTTTACCAAAGCCATTTAACCTATAAACCTGTGCGTCTTTGGAACGTGGGAATAAACTGGAGCACCCAGAGAAAACCCACGCGGTCACAAGGAGAATGTACAAACTCCGTACAGACAGCACCCGTAGTCAGGATTGAACACTGGTCTCTGTCACTGTAAGGCAGCAGGTCTACCACTGCGCCACCGTGCCGCCCAAGAGTCTGTTAAATTATGAGAGGCAGTCAAAACCTATTTCCCAGGGTGGAAAAATCAAATGCTAGGTTGCATCTCTTTAAGGTGAGAGGGGCAAAGTTTAAAGGAGATGTATGGGGCATGTTATATACATAAAGAGTGGTGAGTGCCTGGAATGCATTGACGGGGGTGGTGGTTGAGGCAGATATGACAGCGGCAATTAAGAGAAAAATAGGGAATGGAGGGATATGGATTATGTGCAGGCAGATGAGATGATCTTGGCATCATGTTCAGCACAGATATTGTGGGCTGTTCCAGAGCTGTACTGTTATATGTTCTAAACACGCCATCTTTCAGATGCTGGTCTTCAGTGGGTAATCACCACGTTGGGGAGCAGAAGCTCTCGATCGGAGAGAGGTGTGAGAGAATAGCGACCATTGAACACGAGTTCCTCCATGCACTGGGATTCTGGCACGAGCAGTCACGGCCCGATCGCGATGACTACGTCAAAATCATGTGGGACAGGATTGATAACGGTAAGGTCACGAGTCAAGAGTGAAGACTGTTTAGTTGTCACATGGCCCGACAGCAGAACGGTGACATTCTGGGAAACAATTCTGGTAAATCTCCTTTGCATCCTTTCCAAAGCCTCCACATCCTTCGACTTAATGTCAGTTTCTTCCCAGCTGTCATCAGGCAACTGAACCATCCTATCACCAACTAGGGTCCAACTAGGTTTCATTAGAGACCCTCTTTAATTGGACTTTACTGGACTTTATCATTCACGAAACATTACTCCCTTTATCCTGTATCTGTACAATGTGAATAGACACAAAGTGCTAGAGTACCTCAGCGGGTCAGGCAGCATCTCTGGAGAAAAGGAACAGGTAACATTTTGGGTCGAGGCCCTTCTTCAGAATGAGTGTCAGGGAGCGAGAAAGTAGAGATAGCAAAAGATACAAAGAACAAATGAACGAAAGGTATGCAAAGAACAAATCAATGCCAGCAATGATGATCAAGGAAAGGTCAACTGTTGGCTGTAGAGAAGGTGATAAGGAGGGGGTACAAACAGTGAAACTAAGTAGGATGACAGTGAAACTAGCACAACGATTAGGGTGGGGGAGGGACGGGGAGAGAGAGGGTTACTTTAAGTTAGAGAAATCAATGTGCCTGTCGCTGGGGTGTAAGCTGCCCAAGCGAAATATGAGGTGGTGCGCCACTGTGCTGCCGTACATTTCTGTTTCCGTACTATTTCTTATTTTCTTCCATTCTTAAAGCAGTGGCCTGATGAGCTTTTGTTATTGTTGATTTAGGTAAAGAACACAATTTCAATAAGTATGACGATAAGGTGAGCAATTCGCAGAACATCCCATACGACTATACCTCAGTAATGCACTACAGCTCCACGGCATTCAACAACGGCACACAACCAACAATAG
Organism: Amblyraja radiata; assembly: GCF_010909765.2. Classification (NCBI taxonomy): domain Eukaryota; kingdom Metazoa; phylum Chordata; class Chondrichthyes; order Rajiformes; family Rajidae; genus Amblyraja; species Amblyraja radiata. The sequence goes on along the minus strand of NC_045959.1, from coordinate 55,612,317 downwards.
TCACCAAGATCGCCGAATTCAGTAATGTCATCGGGCAGCGCATGGAATTCAGCGATTACGACCTTCAAAAACTCAACCGTCTCTACAACTGCAGTAAGTACCAGCATCTTATCGGGATGCATCGCAGCGTGGTTTGGGAAAAGCTCCAGCCAAGACATCAAGAAATTGCAGAGAGTTGTGAACATAACCCAGATCATCACACAAACCAAACTCCCTTCCATCGACTCCAGTTACACTTCACGCTGCCTCGGCAAGGCCACTTGCATAATCAAAGACCAGTCCCACCTCGGTCACTCCCTCTTCTCCCCTCTCCCATCCAGCAAGAAGTACAGAAGTATGAAATTACACACCTCCAGATTCAGGGACAGTTTCTTCCTAGCTGTTATCAGGCAACTGAACCATCCTATCAACAATGAGAGATCTACCATCTACCTCAATGTAGCAATGTTACAAAATTTTGAGATTTTAAAAATCAAATCTTTAATTTATCCCATCAGATAAAGCATAAAAAGAAGTTTAATTTGACACCTAATTCACTTTCATATTTTCAGTATTCAAAAAGTTATAGCCATTTTCATACTCGGAAATTAGTATCTTGTTCCCTATTGCTTTTTCATTGACTTAACACAAAAGCTGTGATCGAAAGCCCATAACTTTCTTACAAATTAAGAGAACTGAAAGACATTTTCAGTTATTATAGATTGAACCATTCTGAAACAAATATAAAACAATCTTACTTAGATGACTTGAAATTAAAGCATATAATTAGTTACCTAATTGTAGCTAATTACAAAATTCAATTACTAGATCTAAACATCTATCCATTTCTTAAGAATAGATTAACATTTTTAAATAGCCTAAGTGTCCAAATAACATTCACACAATAATTCAGAATATAACATAATTTTTAAATCTCATTGTCATAGGCCAAATGGAAGGAATTTAATGTTTAATACCTGTAAATGTTTCTGGAACGCGACCATTTGGAACGTTGTGGTTGTGGTGATTTTAGTACCCCATATCTGCAGCAAAAACACTGCCGGTTCTTCGGGGAAAAAACCCACTGTTTCACAACTTAAAATGTGAATTAAATGCATCTTAAGAAACACTTTTATACATAAAAACAAATTACTTTCTTTTTTACCTGTCCCCTACATAAAATCCGTCCCCGTTGTCGGCGTTGACGGCTTCAGAAGCTGATTTAAAAATCATTCCAGCGATTAACTTGTCGGGCGAATTTTTTTTAAAAACACACAGAACGTCCGTCGGAACGATTCTTTAGCAAAATCTTGCACTCCAACAAAATATAATCCAGGACCAGGTCGGAAAAAAAACGCCCCCGCGAGTCTACGATTCACCTGCACATTGTCAGGACTTGAGGGCCTGAGATACAGGGAGAGGTTGAGCAGGCTAAGACTTTATTCCTTGGAGTGTTAGAGGCTGAATGATTTTATTACGGTTTACTGGACTAAGTGGGACCCGTTGGGTCCCATGTTCACACGGGAGAGCTGGGCCCCAATGCAATATTCCACCTCTCCACCAATTCCAAAATTGGTGGCCAGTGGGAGGGGGGGTGGGGGCTTTCTGGAGCGCTAGTATGGGTGTTGTGGGCTGAAGGGACTGGTTTCCAGAGGGCTAGTATGGACATTGTGGGCCGAATGGATTCTTGGGCAGGCAGCTCAGTCGCACAAACCTGGCATGCTGGCAGCTCACTCACTCACGGCTGGTGGGCTGGCAGTTGACTCACGGCTATTCCTTGAAATTCCATTTCAAGCAGGGTGCAAGGCCACCAAATTCAAATGCAGTTTCATACCTCTTCAAGCAGGGTGCACGGCCACCAAATTCAAGTGCAGTTTCATACCATTTCAAGCAGGGTGCAAGGCCACCAAATTCAAATGCAGTTTCATACCATTTCAAGCAGAGTGCAAGGCCACCAAATTCAAATGCAGTTTCATACCATTTCAAGCAGGGTGAAACCACCACAAAACCCTATAAAACACCACAAAACACCACATAAAAACCACATAAAAACCACACTCACAGTTCAGTAGACATTCAGTGTGTGCAGTTGGTTCACAGCTCAGACAGAAAGTCGTAAACTCTCTCTCACCCATCTTGCAGAGACTGAGCCACGCCCACACTTCTGGATTTATAGTCCCTCCCCCCCCACTGGAAGGGGCGTGGCCTTCATGACGTGATTGACAGGAGGAGAATCTCAACATTAATAACTCTTTTATTTTTCATCGATGGGAAAAGTCCTCATCACCTGATGAGCGGAGGGGGACTCTGAGTATGATGGCCAAATATAACAGCCATAAGTGGTAGCGTTTTTTCTAAAATCAATATACAGTGCAAAACGGAAGTGGTCAAGTTTAGACTTTTAATTATAAGCTTTTTCAAACTAAACACCACCACCACATTTGCTTAGCTTTTCTAAACCAACCACCACCATCACATTTGCTTATCTTTTTCAAACCAAACACCACCACCACCACATTTGCTTTGCTTTTTCAAACCAACCACCACCAACCACCATCACATTTGCTTAGCTTTTTCAAACCAACCACTACCACCACAATTGCTTTGCTTGTTCAAACTAACCAACCACCACCACAATTGCTATGCTTTTTCAAACTAACCAACCACTGCCACAAATGCTTTGCTTTTTCAAACCAACCAACCAACCACCACATTTGCCTTTTCAAACTACATTAAGGGCACTCACAGGTCAGTAAAACCACTCACAGTTTAGTAAACATGTGTTCAGTGTTATTCACAGCTCAGACTGAAAGTCGTGACCTCTCGCACCCCCATCTTGCAGAGACTGAGGCAGTCCACACTTCCGGGTTTTATAGTCCCTCCCCCCTCCCATCGGAAGGGGTATTGCCTTCATGGCGTGATTGACAGGACAGAAAATCTCAAAATGCTTTTAAACATTAATAAGTCATTTATTTTTCATCGATGGGAAAAATCCTCTTGTCCTGCGCAGCGGACTGCGACTCTGAGTAAGATGGCCAAAAATCACAGCCGTAAGTGATAGCGTTTTTTATAAAATCAACTAGACTAAGTGGGACCCGTTGGGTCCCATGTTCACACGGGAGAGCTGGCCCCCGACGCAATATTCCACCTCTCCACCAATTCCAATATTGGTGGCCAGTGGGGGGGCTTTCTGGAGTGCTGGTATGGGTTCTTGGGGTGGCAGCTCAGTCCCTCAAGCCTGATCTGCTGGCAGCTCACTCACGGCTGGTGGGTGGCAGTTGACTCATGACTATTCCTTGAAATTCCTTTTCAAGCAGGGTGCAAGGCCACCAAATTCAAATCCATGTTCCTACCATTTCAAGCAGGGTACAAGGCCACCAAATTCAAGTGCAGTTTCTTACCACTTTGAGCAGCGTGCAATGCCACCAAATTCAAGTGCAGTTTCCTACCACTTCAAGCAGGGTGCAAGGCCACCGAATTCAAGTGCAGTTTCCAACCACTTCAAGCAGGGTGCAAGGCCACCGAATTCAAGTGCAGTTTCATACCACTTCAAGCTGGATCCAAGGCCGCCAAATTCAAGTGCAGTTTCATTCCACTTCAAGCAGGGTGCAAGGCCACCAAATTCAAATGCAGCTTCATACCATTACATGCAGGGTGAAACCACCATAAAACCACACAAAACACCAAACTCACAGTTCAGTAGACATTCAGTGTTTTCAGTTGATTCACAGCTCAGACAGAGTCGTGACCTCTCCCTCCCCCATCATGCAGAGACTGAGCCACACCCACACTTCCGGGTTTTATAACCCCTCCCACTGGAAAAGGTGTGGCTTTCATGGCGTGATTGACAGGAGAGAGATTCTCAACATTTTTTAAACACTAATAACGCTTTTATTTTTCATTGATGGGAAGAATTCTCTGCACCTGCTCAGCGGAGGGGGACTGAGTAAGATGGCCAATAATCACAGCCGTGAGTGGTAGCGTTTTATCTAAAATCAATATACAGTGCAAACAGGAAGAAAGTGCATTTACAGTAGTGCCTTTTAACTTCAAGCCAAAGCACCCAAGCCGCCATTTGCAGTAAGTAGTGCCATTCAACTTCAAGCCAAAGCACCCAAGCCGCCATTTGCTGTAAGTAGTCCCTTTCAACTTCAAGCCAAAGCACCCAAGCCACCATTTGCAGTAAGTAGTGCCTTTCAACTTCAAGCCAAAGCACCCAAGCCACTATTTGCAGTAAGTAGTGCCTATCAACTTCAAGCCAAAGCACCCAAGCCACCATTTGCAGTAAGTAGTGCCTTTCAACTTCATGCCACCATTTGCAGTAAGTAGTGCCTTTCAACTTAAAGCCAAAGCACCCAAGTCACCATTTGCAGTAAGCAGTGTATTTCAACTTCAAGCCAAAGCACCCGCCACCATTTGCAGTAAGTAGTGCCTTTCAACTTCAAGCCAATGCACCCACGCCACCATTTGCAGTAAATGTGCCTTTCAACTTCAAGCCAAAGCACCCATTTGCAGTAAGTAGTGTCTTTCAACTTCAAGCCAAAGCACCCAAGCCACCATTTGCAGTAAGCAGTGTATTTCAACTTCAAGCCAAAGCACCCGCCACCATTTGCAGTAAATAGTGCCTTTCAACTTCATGCCACCATTTGCAGTAAGTAGTGCCTTTCAACTTCAAGCCAAAGCACCCAAGCCACCATTTGCAGTGAGTAGTGCCTATCAACTTCAAGCCAAAGCATCAAGCCACCATTTGCAGTAAGTAGTGCCTTTCAACTTCATGCCACCATTTGCAGTAAGTAGTGCCTTTCAAGTTCAAGCCAATGCACCCAAGCCACCATTTGCAGTAGGTGGTGCCTTTCAACTTAATGCCAAAGCACACAAGCCACCATTTGCAGTAAGTAGTGCCTTTCAACTTCAAGCCACACCCAAGCCACCATTTGCAGTTAGTGACTTTCAACTTCAAGTCAAAGCTCCCAAGCCACCATTTGCAGTAAGTAGTGCCTTTCAACTTCAAGCCAATGCACCCACACCACCATTTGCAGTAAGTAATACCTTTCAACTTCAAGCCATAGCACCTAAGCCACCATTTGCATTAAGTAGTGCCTTTCAACTTCAAGCCAAAACACCCAAGCCACCATTTGCAGTAAGAAGTGCCTTTCAACCTCAAGCCAAAGCACCCAAGCCACCATTTGCAGTAAGTAGTGCATTTCAACTTCAAGCCAAAGCACTCAAACAACCATTTGCAGGCAGTGCCTTTTTACTTCAAACAAACCATTTTCAACCCAAATTAAGGGACTCACAGTTGTGTAGACATTTGTTCAGTGTTATTCAGAGCTCAGGGAGACGTGACCCCTGGCTTCATCCATCTTGCAGAGACTGAGTGAGGCACACCACTTCCTGGTTTTATAGTCCTTCCCCCTCCCTCCAGCAGGGCAGCAGAGAGAATGATGAATTTTTTAAAAACATTAATATCTCTCTGATTTGTCATCGATGGGAAAAATCCTCCGAACCCGTAAGGCAAAGGGGTGCTCTGAGCTAGTTGGCCAAAAATGACAGCCGTAGGTGGCGGCGTTCTGTCGGAAATCGCAGCACAGTGGGCCAAAAGCGGTCAAGATCAGAGTTTTAGTAATATAGATATGCAGTGCAAACAGGAAGTGGTCAAGGGTGGTCAAGTGATCAGGGAATTTTAATTATATAGATAAAATCCTGAGGGGCATAGATAGGGTGACTCTTTTACAGAGAGTTGAAGAATCAAAAACTAGAGGGCACAGTTTTAAGGTGATGGAAATTATTTGAAAGGAACCTGAGAGCAACTTGTGCTGAGAAGCATTTTGTGTTTATCTTCTGTTACTGATGCTATCTCGGAATGTTAACTCTTAATTCATGGAGAATGGCAAATTCTCAGCTTTCTCCTGTGTTGTTTCTGGCCAGCCACATCGCTCAGCTTCCTGGACAGATGCAGCTTCGAAGGTGAAAGTATCTGTGGCATGATACAGAGTCCAGATGACAACGCAGACTGGCAGCATGTTTCTCAGGCTCCAGGTGGGCCCGACAAAGACTTCACCAACATGGGCGACTGCAAAGGTACTTCCATCATCAGCACAATGCAAGGAAATGATTTGCACTTCACTGAAGTGAAAGTCCAGAATTTCTGCAGTGGATTTGTTACAGAGGCCAATTAACCTCACGCCTTTGGGATGTGGGAGGAAACCGGAGCACCTGGAGGAAACCCATGCGGTCACAGGGAAAACGTGCAAACTTCACACACACACACACACGCACAATCCGATGTCAGGATCGAACCCGGGTCTCTGGCACTGTGAGGCAGCGGTTCTACCAGCTGCACCACTGTGCCGCCCTAAAAGTCAGTCCACACAAACAGACAAAGCTGACTTCATTAATGAGGTTTCATTCCTTCTACATTGCAGGCAGTGGATTCTTCATGCATTTCAACACCAGTTTAGGCCCAGTGGGACACAGGGCGCTTTTGGAGAGCAGGATCCTTTACCCAAAGCGGGGCTTCCAGTGCCTGCAATTCTACGCCTTCAACAGTGGCAGTGAAGGAGACGAACTAAACATTTGGGTCAGAAGTTACAACAAAACAAATCCCAACGGCACTTTGACCAAAGTGGCAAGAATAACTGGTATGTTACTAACAACAGAGAATACTTGAGAATAAAATGTTGGGTAGACTTGGATTGTTTTCTCTGGGACATTGGAGGTTGCATGGAGACTTGATAGAAGTAAATCATATTTTGAGAGGCATGGATAGGGTAGACAGTCAGAACCTTTTTTTCCATAATGGAAATATCAAATACAGAGGGGGTAACTTTAAGGTGAGAAGGGCAAAGTTCAAATGAGAAGTGCGGGGCAAGATTTTTCACATTGAAGGTGGTGGTGCCCGGAACGTGCCAACAGGTGGGGGTGCTGGAGGCAGATACAATAGTGGCTTTTAGATAGGCACATGGGTATTCAGGGAATGGAGGGATATGGATTAATGTGCAGGCAGATGCGATTAGTTTATCTTGGCATTAACTAATCTCAGCCGTTATGGACCAAAGGGCCTGTTCCTGTGCTGTACTTTTCTAAGAGATCGTTGGCATATCTGTAATAATGACGGACACAAGGATGTGGTATTAATATTGATTTACCAACTTCAAGTTCCCCTTGCATCCCCTCTCTCTCCGTCCCTCCCCCACCCTAGTCGTCGTACTCGTTTCACTGTCGTCCTCTTGAGTTTCGCTGTCTGAATAACTCGTTATCACCTACCCGACGGCCAACAATGGACCATTGTGGGCTCCACCTTTCCTTGATTCTTGTTGCGTTTGAATATCTTTCTTTCATCTGTACCTCTCGGTTCCCTTTCCCGACTCTCAGTCTGAAGTATGGTTTTGACCCGAAATGTCACCTATTCTTTTTCTCCAGGAATGCTGCCTGACCCGTTGAGTTACTCCAGCTTTTTGTGGCTGTCTTCTATAATTATGGACACATCTTTTCACATTCACCTCAAAGGTTTAGGTTATTATTTTCACGTGTACCAAGATACTGTGAGAAGGTTTATTTTGCATGTTGTCCAATCGGAGCAGATAATACATACAAATACAATTGGATCAAACTCCCAATACAATAGGTAGAGCAAACGGAAAGATACCGAGTGCAGAATATAGATTGCAGCATTGTAGCGCATCAGTTCCAGAGACAAAGGCCTGAATAAAGTGGATGTGGAGGATGTTTCCATTAGTCATAGCCTCAGAATAAAAGGATGTTCCTTTAGAAAGGAGAAGAGGAGGAATTTCTTTAGTCAGAGGGTAGTGAATCTGTGGAATTCATTGCCACAGAAGACTGTGGAGGTGAATGGATATTTTGAAGGCATAGATAGATAGATTCTTGATTAATACGGGTGTCATGGGTTATTATCTGCGGAGGGAGTCAAGTGTCAAGAGTGTTTTAATAGACAATAATAGGTGCAGGAGTAGGCCATTCTGCCATTCAATGTGAACATGGCTGATCATCCACAATCAATACATCGTTCCTGCCTTCTCCCCATATCCCCCTAAGCTTTAAGAGTTTTATCTAACTCTCTAACTAACTCTCTGCCTTCTCCCCATATCCCCCTAACTCCGCTATCTTTAAGAGCTCTAACTAACTCTAACTGGCAGGATGGCGGCCGGTGCAGCAGCAGCACGGCGTGCTGTGGGAGAGTTTTCTCGAGAGTTTTCGCGAATTAAACCGGAGATTTACCATACTGAAGACGGTAGAGTCATAGTCGAGGATGAATTGCTGAACTTTATTGTGGTCAAAATGCGAACACTAAGCCACGATGATATTGTGACGATAGTTACGAGCAGTTTCAGCTCCGAGCGGATTGAGTCCTCAAAGGCAGTTTTGTCAGAGCTCTTTCCACACAACAAACGATGGATCTCCTACAGGGGACAAAAGAAGGACATTAACAATGTCAAAATGTGCCTGCAAGTGATTAATGAGTGCGGTGAAGAGATCCCGAGATTTGTATCGCACTTTCTGGATGAATTACCCCCCGTCTCATTTAAACACATTGATGTGTCTGCGCTCCTCGGGAGAATGCAGCAAATCAATGCTGACGTTGACTACCTAAGAAGAACTATGGGAACACAGGTAGCTGCCTGTGAAACATTGCGGGAGGTTTCTGCTAAACTCGACGGCCGGCTGACTGCTGTGGAGGGGGCTTGTGGCCCGGACGCTACTTTTTCGGCTGCCTGCCTCTCTGCTGTGGAGATACAACCGGGCCCTGCGCCCAGTGCGACAGGTCTTTCCTCGACTGTGATGGAGAAGCCGCCGGGCGCTGATCCTGCCCCCTGCACTCCCTCTGTGGTGAATGGATGGTTGACAGCAATGCCTGGCGGGACCGAAGGTAGACAACCAGCCCAGCCTGTAGATCCAGCCCTGGGACGAACGCAGACTCCCCCGTGGAGCATGGTGGTGAAGGAAGGGCGCCGACTGAAGCAGGTCCCTGAGAACTCTGCCCATCGACGCCCTACACCTCGCGCTGTAAAAACTCCAGCAAGGCGTGTGAGAAAGAAGACCGGCATAATCGGGACTGGTGTGGGTAGCAATATACTGGCTGTCAAAACAAGGATGGTAAAGGTATTTGCTACAAAGTTTGATCTCAGCTTAGACGCCAACACTCTCAGTGACTACTTAAAAACGAAGCTGGGTCGGGAAGTGATATGTAGAAAAATAGAGATGACACAGAGTAGATTCAGCTCCTTCTGTGTCACCGCTGAATGTAATGATGTGGCGGAACTGTATGATCCGCAGCTTTGGCCCGCTGGGTCTTTTGTCCGACGCTACTATGAGCCTCGTCGCCCTAGAGGAGCAGACGGAGGTCCGGCTGGTCCAGAGGATGCCCCTCGCTCTCAGGATGAGGAGCTGCTGCACGGTAACGATGCTGGGGTGCCTGTCGCATCTGTGGGTGAGGACGGGATGAAGGCCAGCTGTTCCGCTGGGAGCGACAAAACACATTAAATTCATGTTGCTTCATACAACACTCGCGGTTTGCGAGTAGGTCATTCTGCTACTGATAGATCAAGGCGGTTGGTGGTGGACACACTGCTGGACCAATGTGACATTCTGTGCCTGCAAGAAACTTGGCTGGCGAAACAAGATCTGGATAAGTTGAACACTACACATGAACTTCCATGGGGCTGGAGAGTCCACTACTGACCTCAGTACGAGGCTGGTTCGGGGTAGGATAGCTGGTGGTGTAGCTATACTGTGGAACATCAAATATGACTCGCTGGTGAAGGTGGTGCGTCTAAATGTTGACTGGGCCATAGGGCTGGAGTGTAATTATAACGGAAATAAATTTACTGTCTTAAATGTTTATACACCGTATGAATCATATGAGCATGAGGACGAGTTTCTGAACAGGTTAGCTTTTATTCAGTCCTTTATAGAGGACAACAGCTCATCTTGTGTCTACGTCATGGGTGATTTTAATGCTGACATGTCAGATAGCAAATCTTTATTTGCAGCACACCTGCAGCAGTTTTGTAATGAGTCTAAACTAATTCTATCGAGTAAAGCTCTGTTGCCTGACACAAGTTTTACCTATGTTAGTGAAGCGTGGCACACAACATCCTGGTTAGACCATATTGTGACCACAGCCGATGCTCATGCCTCACTGGAAAAGGTGGAGATTTGTTATGAACTTGTCACCTCTGATCACATACCTATTGCTGCACGGTTAAATGTTGAGAATGTACCCCTGCTGTCCAGTAATAATAATGCTGCTTCCTCAAGTAAACTGGACTGGTCAAAACTGAGCAGTGATGCTATGGCTGGATATTCACTGCAAACGGACAGTTTTTTAAATAATATTGAATTGCCTCAAGAGGCCCTAATGTGCTCAGATATGAATTGTAAGGATGTGCAACATGCTGAAAAACTCTGTGCCATGTATGATGTTATTGTGAAATGTCTCATTGCCTCCAGTGATCCCTTTTGTAAAAGCAAATGTAAGGTACCCAACATCAGACCTGGGTGGAATGAGTTTGTGGCTGAGCAGTACGCTGAGGCAAGAGAGGCCTTTAGACTCTGGTCAGAGGCAGGTAGGCCTAGACAGGGAGTATTGCTAGATATGAAAAAACGCACAAATGCTAGAGTTAAATATGCACTTCGTTTTATTAAGAAAAATGAAAACACAATGAGAGCAGACTCGCTTGCCAGGAAGCTACAGAATAACAACCTTACTAACTTCTGGAAAGAGGTCAGAGTAATGAATAACAGCAAAACACCCCTACCGTCTGACATTGAAGGTGTTAGTAGCCCAGAAAAAATAGCTGAGAGTTGGCGTGAGCACTACTGTAACCTTTTTAACTGTGTTAAAAGTAACCCAGTTAGAATCAATCCTGAACATATTGATCTCTCTGTAGATATGGTAGTTAGGGCAGCTGATGTCTATGATGCCATTAACATGTTGGATAATAACAAAGCCTGTGGTATGGACTGCATTACTGCAGAACATCTAAAATATGCCAGCTATAAGCTCTGCCCTTTGCTTTCCATGTGCTTTAATGGCTGTCTGGTTCATGGTGTCTTGCCAAATGATATTATGTCTGTAATGCTAGTGCCTGTGATTAAAGATAAGGCTGGTAGGCTCAACAGTGTTGATAATTACCGACCTATTGCACTAGCCAGTATCTTATCTAAAGTACTGGAGAGAATACTGCTGACAAAGCTAGAAATGTATGTCCTTACTACTGACAATCAGTTTGGGTTCAAAAGAAAACATGGAACTGACCTGTGTATCTATGCTCTTAAAGAGATTGTGTTCAGGTACACAAGCCTGAATTCATCTGTATTCCTATGTTTTATTGATGCGTCCAAGGCATTTGATAGAATTAACCATGAACACTTGTTTGTAAAATTGCTAAATAGAGGTGCCCCTAAATTCTTAGTGAGAATCTTAGTGTTCTGGTATGCCCATCAAACGTTTTACGTTAAATGGGACAATGTTGTATCTGCTCCATTCTGTGTTAGTAACGGAGTGCGGCAAGGAGGAATTTTGTCTCCTATTTTATTTAATGTTTATATGGACGAATTGTCAAATCAGTTAAATAGGCTAAAAACTGGCTGTCTTGTGGGCAACACTATTGTTAATCATCTGATGTATGCAGATGACCTGGTCCTGCTCTGTCCATATAGTGCTGGGCTGCAGCAGATGCTGAAGGTGTGCTCTCAGTATGGCCTTGATTATGACATTAAGTATAACGCTAAGAAAAGCCGCATAATGGTAATTAGAAGCGCTGAGGACAGGGAATCAACTTTTCCGACCTTTTATTTGTCAGACAGTCCTCTTGCTGTGTGTGAGGAAATTAAATACTTAGGTCATGTCATATCTGATGACTGGAAGGATGACAAAGACCTCTATCGACAGCGCTGTAAAATTTATCTTCAAGCCAACATGCTTATAAGGAAGTTTTATATGTGCTCTGATTCTGTGAAGTGTTCCCTGTTCAGAACCTACATCACACCGTTATATACTGCTCAATTGTGGTCTAATTATAAGAAAAAGAGTATGCAGAGTCTTAAGGTTGCATACAATGATGCAATGAGGTTGCTACTTCGTGTCCCTAGGTGGCATAGTGCCAGTCAATTGTTTGTGTCCACTAGAGTGCCAACCTGTGAGGCACTCTTAAGACAGCTGATGTTTAGTTTTATGTGTCGCCTGGACAAATCAGAGAACCACATAATTGAAGCCCTAGTCAGCCCTCTGAAAAGCTGCTATAGATTCACTTCTAGGCTAAGACGGCATTGGTGCAATAGCTTATATATATTTTAGGCTAATATGCAATTTTTTAATGTATCTTTGTAATTCTTTGTACTGTTTGATGTGTTATATGGACCTGTGTCTGAAATAAAGCTTTAATAATAGCGAGTCGGCAGGAGAACGGGGTGAAGAGGGGAAGAGAGATCAGCCATGATTGAATGGCGGAGTAGACTTGTTAGGTCGAATGGCCTAATTCTGCTCCTATCACATAACCTTATGAACTAATGAACAAATTCCAATGTCCGCAATAGGGTAGAGGTGAATCGGACAGTACCCTAGCTTATGGAAGGACCGTTCAGAAGCCTGATAACAGAGGGGAAGAAGCTGTTCCTGAGTCTGGTGGTGTCAATCCCTCCTTGCTGGAGGACTCTGGAACAGGCCCCATCGCCAACTTCTGAAGCCAACTTTGCGGGCCGGTATCTTGGCTCTTCAGTTCAGTTTAGTTCATTGTCACATGTACCGAGGTACAGGGAAAAGCTTTTTGTTGCATGCTAACCAGTCAGCAGAAAGTCAATACATGATTACAATCAATCCATTTAGTTGCACTCCCCTACAGTCCCTATTTACAGTCCCCTAGGCAAACCGTTCCAGTATGGTTCGACTCCTCTCGTAGGTTGTGACCTCTGTTGGTCCAGCAAATCAGATGATCCAAAAAAGCAGTGGAACCAAAGATGCCGGAAAATCGGCAGAGAACCTGTTTAATAAAAACGCAAGCCTTTAAAATTTCTGAAATTCTTACATTTCAGAAAAAAATTACCTTTTAAATGTTGTTACCCCTTAACAGAATTGGGCCTAAATTACTGGCAGCTTCACCATGTCAGACTAGACGTCTCCGGAAAGTTCCGTGTTGTTTTTGAAGGGGTGAAGGGAGGTGCTCCCTCCAATGGAGGTATTTCCATTGACGATGTCAACCTCTCGGAAACCTTTTGCCCGACACACGTGTGGCGCATCAGGAACTTCACCGGCCTACTGAACACTAGCCCATCAGGGTTACAAGGCGCTGTCTACAGCCCGAGGTATTACTCCCAGCAAGGGTATTCCTTTCAGATCAAGCTCCATGTAAATGGGACGTCCGAGCAGCCCTTCTACCTCGGTGTGTTCTTGCACTTGGTCAACGGGACCAAGGATGAGGGTCTACAATGGCCCTGCCCATGGATGCAAGGTACCATGCTTCTGATGGACCAACAGCCTGATATCAGACGCCGGATGTCCAACCAAAGAAGCGTGACCACTGACCCAAATAGGACCACAACCGAAGGTAAGCTCACATCTTGCTTCGTCTTAAAAAGAGACACAACGTTTTGGAGTAACTCATGAAACATAATGTTGTGAATGGTGATGATAGAGTCAGATTACAAAAAAATATTAACGGGCACAGCAATAACAAATGGGTTTCATAGAGTTCGGTCCAACTTGCCCAAACCGATCAACATGTCTCATCCACGCTAGTTCAACCTGCCTGCGCTTGACCCATATCCCTCTAAATCTCTCCATTTCAGGTGCCTGTCTAAACGTTTCTTAAATGTTGTGATAGTACTTGCCTTAACTACCTCCTCTAGCAACTCGTTCCATACACCCACCACCCTTTGTGTGAAAAGGTTATCCCTCAAGTTCCTATTAAATCTTTCCAATCCTCACCTTAAACCTACTGTATGTCCTCTGGTTCTCGATTCCCTTACTCTGGATAAAAGACTGTTCAATGACCAGTCTATTCCACTCATGATGCCGTATCCATCTACAAGATCATCATTGATCATCCTGCGCTTCAAAGGTGGCACGGTGGTGTACCGGTAGAGTTGCTGCCTTATGGGTCAGTCCCATTTAGGCGACTCTTTAGACGACTGCCAAGGACTAATTATAATGGAATTCACCTACGACACCTGGCGACAACCTACGACACCAAAAATTGTTGCCACTGTCGCCGAAAAATGTTCAACATGTTGAAAATTTTGTGGCAGTCACCTGTAGTCACCCAAAAAATCGCCTAAGTGGGACAGGCCCATTACAGTGCTTACAGCGCCAGAAACCCGGGTTTGATCCTGGCTACGGGTGTTTGTCTTCACATAGTTTGCACGCTCTCCTCGTGACTGCATGGGTTGTCTCCGGGAACTTCGGTTTCCTCCCGCACTCCCAAGACATACAGGTTTATAGGTTAATTGGCTTGGTATGAATATGAAAATGATCCCCAGTGTAGGATAGTGTTAATGTATGGGGATCGCAGGTCGGTGCAGACTCGGTGGGCTGAAAGGCCTGTTTCTGCACTGTATGTCTGAACTAAACTAAACTACTAAAGTCCTAGCCTGCTCAACCTCTCCCTGTAGCTCAGGCCCTCAAGTCCTGGCAATATCCTCGTCAATCTTTTCTGCATTCTTTTCAGCTTAACATCTTTGCTATACCAGGGTGACCAAAACCTAATACTGTACTCCGTTTGGCCTCACCTATGTCTTGTACAACTGTAACATGACTTCCTAACGTCTATACTCAGTACTCTGACTGATGAAGGCCCATGTGCCAAAAGCCTTCTTGACCACCCGATCTAATTGTGAAACCACTTTCAAGGTGGTTCAATACAAGGTCACCCATTTTAGACAGTAAAAGGACAACAGAGTAGGTAATAAATTGTGGGACACAAAGTGCTGGAGTAACTCAGTGAGTCAGGCAGCATCCATGGAGAACATGGATAGGTAAGTTTTCAGGCTGAGATCCTTCTTCAGACTGATTTTAGGAGTTGGGGGTGGGAGGGAAGAAGGCTAGATGAGAGAATGGGCAGGACAACGCGTGGCAGGTAATAGGTGAATAGAGACAAGAGGTTTTTTGGTAGGCAAATGGTTGGACAAAGGCCAGAGATGAAATAAAACAAAAGGGTGTGAGACTAAAGGATTGAAGTGTTGCAAATTGTGAAGTTAGAGGAAGGAATTTAGATGGAGGGAGAGTGTGAGGTGAGATATGGTGCGAGTTCCGGTAGGGTACAGGGCAGGGAAGGAGTGTGGAGAAAGGGTGGCATAGGGAGATAGGGGAGGAGGAGGGGAGAGATTGTTAGAGATTGGCTAAGGTTGGAGAATTCAATGTTCACACTGAAGATAGGCACAAAATGCTGGTGTAACTCAGCGGATCAGTCAGCATCTGTGGAGAAAGGAAATAAGTGATGTTTGGTGTGGAAACTCTGCTTCAGACTGTGAGTCAGGGTAGAGGAAAACTATAGGTATGAGAGTTTAGTACAAATGAGCCGGCACCGATGACCAAGGAAAGGTGGAGCCCACAATAGATGATTGTGGTCAAAACAAAGAGACATATAGATGCGAACACTGGAACTGGCAGGATGACTAGGATGGGGGAGGCGTTGTAAGCTACCCAAGCGGAATATGAGGTGCTGTTCCTGCAGTTTGCATGTGGCCTCAGTCTGGCAATGGAGGAGGCCCAGGACAGAAAGGTCAGTGTGGGAATGGGAAGGAGTAAAAATGTTTAGTGACTGAGAGATCCAACAGGCCTTCATGGACCAAGCGTAAGTGATCGGCGAAACGGTCGCCGAATCTGTGCTTGCTTAGCCTTGGTGCATAAAGATCCAGTGCAGGCACAGTAATCGCTCTCTGTTGTGGGTTACAGGCAACCAAACTTTCTTCTTCTGGGACAAGCCGAGCAAAGTTGGACTTCCCGTGACGGAGCCCGATGGCACTGTGTATTACCGGGGACCAGGGATGGGAATCAGTACATTCTTATCCCACGAACGATTGAAAAGTAGAGAGTTCATTAAGGGAGATGATGCTTATTTCCTTTTAACCATGGAAGGTATGATTCTCTTTATTCTAAGGACGGCATGGTAGCACAGCAGTAGAGTTGCTGCTTTACAGCACCAGAGATCTGGATTTGATCCTGACTACGGGTACTGTCTGTACAGAGTTCAATGTGATCATGGCTGATCATCCACAATCAGTACCCTGTTCCTGCCTTCTCCCCAAATCCCCTGACTCCGCTAAGAGACCTATCAAGACAAAGCTCTCTCTTGAAAGTATCCAGAGAACCAGCCTCCACCACCCTCTGAGGCAGAGAATTCCAGAGACTCACAACTCTCTGTGTGAAAAAGTGTTTCCTCATCTCCGGTCATAGGGAGAACGTACAAACTCCGTACAACCAGCACCCGTAGTCAGGATTGAACCCAGGTCTCTGAAGCCCTGTGAGGCGCAGCGGTAGAGTTGCTGCCTTACAGTGAATGCAGCACCGGAGATACAAGTTCGATCCTGACCACGGGTGCTGTCTGTACGGAGTTTGTACGTTCTCCCCGTGACCACATGGGTTTTCTCCGAGATCTTCGGTTTCCTCCCACACTCCAAAGACGTACAGGTTTGTAGGTTAATTGGCTTGGTAAATGTAAAAATTGTCCCTAGTGGGTGTAGGATAGTGTTAATGTGCGGGGATCACTGATCAGCACGGACCCAGTGGGCCGAAGGGCCTGTTTCCGTGCTGTATCTCGAAACATAAATCTACCGCTGCGCCGTCCTTGAGAAGCTTGAGAAGATGCGTCGGAAGGGCAGTGAGGAATCTATCGTGTGTGATTATGACTCGTCCCTTTACCCTTACAGATGTATCGCATCTTGTGGCCACTCAGCCGACCCCACCACCGCCCACAAAACCCGATCCCACCTCGACCAACGAGCCAGTAACCAATCGCCCCGAGTCTTGCATTGACCTTCAATGTGAAAATGACGGGGTCTGTATTGTTCAAAATGGGGAACCCATCTGCAGGTAAAGGCTTTTGTTATTTGTATAATGTTTCATTGAGATGGACCACTTTAATTACCATTAACCCAAAAGTATTTTATTTATATACTGCTTTTAGACCATTCAGGATGGTTTACAGACAATCAGCTGCACTCAGTGTGTTGTGGTTCAGTTTCTCTTAAACTGACAAAAACACAAATAAAATCAGTAATCAAGTAGTGCAATCTTTATTTCGCCAGGCGGGTGTGGCCGTAAACTCTTACTGTATGTAATATACAGACTATAGGTTCACTCTATCCCCACACAAAAGGCAGCGTTTAAGTAGATATATTTATACCTCAATAATCTGCGATTCAGCAATACTTTATCCTACAGAGCATAATACCGCCTCTTGCTTCTTAAGATTGGCAGCTTCTTAAGATTGCCAGTTTCTTAAGATTGACAGGTTCTTCTGAGAGAGGAAGGGTTAGCCCATATATGGTTATGATGAGAAGGCTATTTTACTGCAGATCAAGCATCTTGTTTTTTTTACTTTAATAACACACATTATAATCTTATAGAGCAAGGGTAGGAGCAGTGTCTGAACATCCTCTTACTGTTTATATTATAGAGGAGACATTCATGAAGTTGTAATTGTTATCTCGCTTGTGGTATGGGAAAAAGAGCATAAACATCTGTGTTAGCCTTGTTAGTGTAATAGGAGCAAGGGTAAGCGTTTTCTGCTGGCTTTGCAATTAATAGGAGAACAGCCTGTCTTTACTTCTAGTTTTAGCTGAATCCATTTTTGTAACTTTTAAATATTTTTAACTTCCTCAAGTGCACAGATAAAGGATAGAGGGTACAACATTTAACATAAAGGTATAACATTGAAGTCCATATAAAGAATGTTCAAAGGTTGCCAATGAGGTGGATGGAAGTTCAGAACCGCACTCTAGCTGCTGAGAGAACGGTCAATTGCTTGATAACTGCTGGGAAGAAACTGTCCCTGAATCTGGAGGTGTGTGTTTTCAAACTTCTGCCTGATGGGAGAGGGGAGTAGAGGGAGTGCCCCGGATGAGATTTGTCATTGATTATAAGCCGAGAGGGGGATTGGTGGATTAAAGACTTGTGCTCATCGGCTGACCTCAGCTGCTGTCTGTATGTAGTTTGCATGTTCTCCCTGTGACTGCGTGGGTTTTCACCAGGTGCTATGGTTTCCCACCACACTCTAAAGACGTGCAGGTTAGTGGGCTAATTGACTTCTGTAAATTGTAAGTTCCCTTTATCATGTTCATAAATTCATGTTTCATGTTATAGTAGCACAATCAGGCCATTCGGCCCATCAAGTTTAATCCTCCATTCAATCATGGCTGATCTGTCTTTCCCTCTCAACCCATTCTCCTGCCTTCTCCCCATAACCTGCACCTGTTCCAATCAACTCATGAACATGTATCTGTACACTGTGGATGGCTCGATTGTAATCATGTATATTTTTTCTGCTGACTGGTTGGCACGCAAAAAAAAGATTTTCACACAAGGTGTGTGACAATAAACTGAACTAAAGTAAACTAACCAGTGAATTAAATGGTTAGCCAGGAGGTAAATGCCAGTGTTGTTTAACAGGTGCCTGACTGGTGAGAACTGGTGGTATTCGGGCAGACACTGTGAGCACTTTGGTGAGCAGGAGGATACAGTGCTGATCGCCGTGGCTTCGTCTGTGGCCATCTTCCTCGGTATGTTGTTTGTCACACTGCTCACCGCATACTGCCTGAAGCGAAGATACCGGAAGCAAATGGACAAGTCGGACAAAGGAGTCAACTTGGCAAACGTGAGTGTTGCAAACTGATCTATAATAGGCGACTGAGTAAATCCAGTATCAAGTGGGGAAGCGTATAAGAATGGAGTGGTGTACAAGATCATGAGAGGAATAGATCCCGAGTGACTGCACAATTCTTTTACCTAGAGTATGGGACTCAGAAACCAGAGGACACAGGTTGAAGATGAGGGGGGGGGGAAATGTAATAGGAACCTGAGGAGCAACTTTGTTAGACAAAGGGTGGTGGGTGTATGGAACGAGCTTCCGGAGGAGGTAGTTGAGGCAGGTACTGCCACAATGTTTAAGAAACATTTAGACAGGTACATAGATAGGACAGGTTTAGGGGGATATGGGCCAAATGCAGGCAGGTGGGACTAGTGCAGATGGGGTATGTTGGTCAGCGTGGGCAAGTTAGGCCGAAGGGTCTATTTTCATGCTGTATGACTCTAGGCAAGAAACTGCATTTGCTAGTTTATGAAACAAGACACAAAGTGCTGGAGTAACTCAGCGGGTCAGGCAGTGTGTCTGGAGAACATGGATAGGTGATGTTTCTGAACTGTCTTGAACGTTTGACTTCCACGCATGCGTGTCGGCATCAATGCCGGCCAGGAAAGTCCCGCGAGCGCGGTAGATTGGGTACTCCGTCCGATCAGAGAACGGGGACACGGGACTTGCGTGGGACTTGCGCGGGACTCGGCCGTGACACAGTTTAAAAGGCTGCATCCATTTTATGTAAGTTAGGGAGATGTACCATGTTTGAAGATTAGTTACTAAATTAAAGCCCTGTCCCACGGTGCGAGTTCATTTAAGTGCTCTCCCGAATTTAAAAAAAAATCAAACTCGTGGTAAGCACGGAGAATTAACGTAGCGGTTACGTCGGAGCTCGGGGACGTCTCTTAGCGGCTCATTACCGCTAACGGCAGGTACTCGGGAAGACTCGCTAACGGCAAGTAAGCACGGGAAGACGCGTGAAGATTTTTCAACATGTTGAAAAATGTCCACGAGAGCCTTGAGTACCGACGAGTGGCCATTACCATAAATCTCCGAGTTCGAATCAGGGCAAACCCGGGAGAGCTCTTGGAATCGCACCATGGGACAGGACTATTAGTGTTAAATTATCTACTCTGTTGTTGTTGTTGTTGTTGTTGTTGTTGTTGTTGTTGTTGTTCCGGGAAATACTACGTAATAGTTTTGGGTCAGGACACTTTTTCACACTGAAGAAGAGTTCTGACCCAAGATGTTACCTCTGCAGGTTCTCCAAAGATGTTGCCAAACCAGCTGAGTTCCTCCAACACCATGTGTCTTTGTTCCGGTATTTAAATGTTTCTTAGTCATATAGCATGGAAACAAGCTATTCGGCCCACCCCGTCCATGCCGACCATGGTGCCCCATCTAATGTAGAGGAACAGGCCCTTCAGTCTGTGCAGAACATGATGCATTTGACATGTATTCCTCAATATCTTCCTATCCATGTATCTGGATCTTACAGTTGTAAAAAATTATGAGGGGAATAGATAAGGTGAATGCAAACAGTCTTTTATTCAGAGTAGGGGAACCAAGAAATAGAGGGCTTAGGTTTCAGGTGAGAGGGAAAAGATTTAATAGGAACCTAAGGGGCAACATGTTCACAATGAGCTACCAGAGGGAGTAGTTTAGTTTATTATTGTCACATGTACCTAGGTTGACGCAAGTACAATAACAACATTTCAAGGACATTTGGACAAGTACATGGATGGGAAAGGTTCAGAGGGATATGGACCAAATCCAGGTAAAGGGGACTAGCTTAGATGGGGCCGGCATGGACAGGTTGGGCTGACGAAACTGTTTCCATGCTGTATGACTCTATGGCCCCTCGGCATAGTGTAGCGGTAGAGTTGTTGCCTTTCATCGCCAGAGACCTGGATTTGATCCTGGCTATGGGGCTGTCTGTACGGAGTTTGTACGTTCTCCCTATGACCACATGGGTTTCCCCCGGGTGCTCCGGTTTCCTCCCACACTCCAAAGACATAGGTTAATTGGTTTCTGTAAAACTTGTAAATAGTCCCTAGTGTGTAGGTTGGCACTAATGTACAGGGGTGATTGGTGGCTGGAGTGGATTCGATGGGCCGTAGGGTCTGTTTCCACACTGTATCTCGAAAGTCTAACAACTAACGACTCTAAGACTAATAACCTTGCCCGGTAACTTTACTCAGAGCCTTATCGTTTCAACATCAACAGTGTTGAATAAATTGTTTTTTCAACAGACGGCATTCTGAAGAAGCCGTAGAGAAGTCTAACAGCACGGAAAAGAGAGGAAACGACAAGCAAGTATGGTCTTGTGGAGATCCCAAATAATCTGTGCAGATTTGTGAATCATGATTTAGCTTGACAAATATCTGACTTTCATTTGTAAACCTCATGAAATGAGCTCATTACAAAAATCTCTACTTTTACACCTAATATTCATCATAGCTTGAAAATGCCAAATAAAATGATTGCAAAATAATAACCGAACAGGGTGTGATTGTAATCACAGGCGGAGCACAATGTAGATAGGCTAGGACTTTTATTATTATAGTGACGTAAACTGAGCGACTGAAAAATCTTTGTTTTGCACGCTATGCAAACACATTAGATATATTATACATTTGATATGTTGTCATGTGGAGAAATTTAGGATTGAAGATTCCATTCATAACCTGTGAGCAAGGATGGCACAGTAGTGCAGCGGTAGAGCTGCTGCCTCAGAGCGGCAGAGTTAAATCCTGACCTCAGGTGCTGTCTGTGTGGAGTGTGCATGTTCTCCCTGTGACCGCATGGGTTTCCTCCAGCTGTTCCGGTTTCCTCCCACATTCCAAAGGCACGTGTTTGTAAGTTAATTGTCCTCTAGAAAATTGCCTCAAATGTGTAGGGGGTGGATGAAAGGTTGGGATGACATAGAACCCGTGTGAATGGGTGGTCGATGGTCAGCATGGACTCGGTGGGCCTGTCTCCATATTACATCACCAAAAAAAAAAGAATTTTCAAGAACCAGAGTCAGGAATCAAGACTTTTTGTTGTCATATGTCCCGAAACAGAACAATGAAATTCTTACTTGCAGCAGCACGACAGATATGTAAACATGGTGCTCTGTAAATACCACAGTAAACAACAAAAAATGTTCAGTACACTGAACTTTTTCAACAAACAATAATAGTGGAAAGACAAAAACAATGCTCCCAAGTCTATGTAGTTTGGAGCTTATTTGGATATTGTAGTATAATAGCCTGATGGTTGTAGGGAATACAATACAATACAATACGGTTTTATTCGTCACATTGCACATAAAGTGCAAGTGAAATGAATTTGCCAGCAGCGGTACAATGATAAAGAACACACAATACACAGTAAAAATTTAACACAATCATCCACCACGGCATTCATCACTGTGGTGGAATACACAGAAATTGGCCAGTCCTCCATTTTCCACCGTGGTCGGGTCCTCAACCTTCTGCAGCCGTCGCTGCGGGCGTCCAGATGTGCAGGCAGGTAAAAGTCCAGGCAAGTACAGAGTCGGCTCTTCCCCACCGGAGACCGCGGCTTTAGGTTGGTGTAGGCCGCAGGCCGGCATTCGGAGCTTCTTCTCCCCCCCGGATCCCCCACGAGGGATCCCAGGCTGTGGACGCCGCACCAGCTTGAGCTCTGCAGACCGTGGCTTCAGGCTGCCGGCCGCCGCGGGCCAGCAAAACGGAGCGCTCCCCTCCGGCGAGCCCCAGCGAGGGCTCGCCCGCTCCACGCCGAGAGTCCACGCTGCGCCCGCCGCTGAAGCCCCAGGCGCGGCTCCGGGAAAGGCCGCGGCGCTCCTTGCTGTTAGGCCACGGGGGAGGCGACATGGAAAAAGTCGCCACTCCGTGGAGGAGGCGACCAAAGCGGTTTCCCCCCCACACACCACCCCCCACACACGACACACAAAGAAACATTAAAAACACACTTTAAAACATATTTAAAAAATTAAAAACGTTGAAAAACACTAACACGCTGCTGACAGGGCTTGCAGCGCCCCCACCGATGAATTGGCCTCCAAGCTACTCCTGAACCTGGACGTCGCAGTTTTCAGTCTCCTAAACCTTCTTCCTGATGGCAAGAGTGAAATGAGAGCGTGGCAGGGGTGATGTGGGTCTCTGATGAGTACAATATATGAGTACAATCAAACCAGTCACAAGTACAACAGGTGCAAGGTGCAGAATGTAGTCCTGTGGGTTAGATGGAGCCTTGGAGTACCGGTGGCAGCGCCCCTAGCGGCAGGAGAACACGTGACAGCGCCCCCAGCGGCAGGAGGACACGTGTCAGCGCCCCTAGCGGCTGGAGGACCGGTGACAGCGCCCCTAGCTGCAGGCGAACCACACGGCGCCAGCCTCTGGGGTAGAGACAGCGCCCTCGTCGGTGGGAGGACCAGTGACAGCGCCATCGGCGGTGGGAGGTCAACATGTCCAAATTTTTCAGCCACAGCGCCGTCTGCGGTCGGAGAACTACACGTCTCCAGTTATACGGTTGGACGATGCCTCTCTCACCAGTTTCCAGCGACAGCGCCATCGCCGACAGTATGAACATAAATCCAGTGATATCGCCCCTCAGAGGACCGTTGACAGCGCCTCTAGCGCTGGGAGGACCGGTGACAGCGCCCCTCTGCGCTGGGAAGACTAGCGGCAGCGCTCCTAGTGGTGGGACGACTAGGATCCGACGGTGAGAGGACCACTTGCAACCAAAGATGGCAACGGTGGGAGAAATACTGGCAGCGCCCCCGGCGGTGGGAGGACCACTGGCATCGCTGGGGGATCACTGGCAACAGTGGGAGGCCCACTGGCAGCGCCCCCCGGCGTTGGGAGGACCACTGGCAACGGTGAGAGGGCCATTGTCAGTGGTAGGAGGACCACTGGCAGCGCCCCCGGTGGTGGGAGGAGCGCAGCGCGAGGGGCGGGCGTGGAGGCGGCGCCGGGCTGGGCCGGGCCTGAGTCGGGGCGAGTGCGGGCCCGCGAGTGGATGCGGGCGGCCAGTCCGAGCGCGGTGTAACTCACCCGTCGCACGGGCCATGCGGCCGGCGGTCTGAGGGGGGGAGGGAGAGATACAGAGAGAGATGGCGGCGAGCTGGCAGGACGCGCTGGCCGACAAGGCCGAGCTGCTGCTGGGGCGGCTGGAGGAGGGCGTGTGGGCCGGCCTGGGCCTTCTCCGCACCGGCCTGGGCATCGACCCGGGCTCGGCCGCCTGGCTGCTGCTGCTGCTGGCGGCCGGCGCCGTCGGCCTGGCGCTGCTGTTGCTGCTGCTGGGCGGCGTGTGGGCGGTCGTCTGCTGCTTGGGCCGCTGCCTGGGGCTGGGGGGGAACAGCGGCCCGGCCTCGGCCCACGGCGGCCGCCGGAGGAGCGGCAGTGGCGTCAGGAACAGGGACCGCAGCCCGGCCGAGGTGCAGCTACTGCGGGCGGAGGAGCAGAGGAAGCGGGGCCGCAGGAGGGAGAAGCCAAAGGTAGGACCGGATTTGACCCCTCTCCTCCCCCCTTTCCCCTCCAATCCCTCCCTTTCCCCTCCAATTTCCTCCCCCATTCCATCTACCCTCCATGATCCCCACCCCCTTCGATCTCCCCTCCCCGCCGCCCTGCGATTTCCTTTCCCCTCCAATCTTCCCCTCCCGATTCCTCCAACTCCCCAATCACACACCCTCCCTCCATTCCTGCCCCCATCTTCCCATTCCCACCTGACCCTGCCATCACCACCCCTTCTCCCCCCCCCATCCTTTCTTTCCCCCACCCCCCCCTCCCAATGTTCCTATTAATGATTCTTTGCACCCAGCCACACACCCATTCAAATGCTATGGCAATTACTGTAACCACCCTGAACTTTATTTCTAGACCCAATAACCTTGAACCAAAACCTGTTCAACTGAGTCTGAAGAAGGACCCCGACACGAAACATCGCCTCTCCATTCACCCCCACAGATGCTGCCTGACCCGATGAGTTCCTCCAGCATTTAGTGTTTTGCTCTGCAAGTGAATGTTCTCCTTCACCCTTCATAATCCCCAGTAATTCATAAACCATCTGCACCCTTTACCACATGTGATTTATATTCTTAAAATAAAAGCCCTTATCAATAACTTCCCTGCTTACCGTGAGCTCTTAATGTTTTGTATCGTCCATGACACCCCAGGGCCCCTTATGGTGTGTAGATGTTCATGTACTCCTCTCTGCATACTACCAGTCTCACCTCTTCTGACACCAATGATCACCATCACTCTGTGTCTATGCTGGTCCCCTGAAAATGAGCAGCATCTATGCAACCATCATCTCCTTGTGTTTAAATAGCCTCCTTCCCTACCCCGTGCCATTAATAACCTCTGTGTTCTGTCTAATATTTAACACTCTTATCAGCCATTTGACCTGTTGCAACATTTTATTTAATTGTTCAATATGAGTCTGGAACTTTTCTTTTCATCTCTTCCTCTTTAAAACAAAATCCCCAAAGGCAAGGGAAAAGGGTTTGTCTGTGCATGGCCAGAGTTTGGAGGGGAGAGGAGGCGGGGAAGGGGTGGGATTTGAACTGGCCTGATCTGAGACGGGTCGATGAGGCACGAGTTGAGTTGGACTGGTGCCAGGCCCAGTATGTGTGATGTGGCAGTTACAGAGAAACACGGCTCCAGAAAATCATGGCCTGAGCTGAATTTGCCAGCATGCACTTGCTGCAGTTTTAGTGTGTAATCTCGCACTGGATGCCCGATTTTTATCTTTTGTTCCATTAAGTAGTTATTTCCTATTCAGTGTGAATGAACAGGCATTCCACTAAATAAGAATTGTTCTCCAGCTTGACGGCGGTCATAAACTTCCCTGTGGGCTGGCAAATAAAATGTTTGCCTTGCATTTGCTACTTTGTCAAGGCACAGCAGCCGATAAAATGCCCAAGGGTTTACATGCTCACACTGCGCTTCCTAATGAGAGAATTTCCCAGTCCGTATCTGCTTTAAATATTTAATGCCATGGGTGCAGGAAATCTGAAATAAAAGCTGGTCAGAGGAAAATTCCTCAGCAAAACGCAATATACTGGAATAACTCAGTGGGTCAGACAGCACCTCAGGAGAACATTTATAGGTGATGTTTTGGGTTGGGACCCTTCTTCGGACTAATTGTGTGGGGGGAGGGTTAAGGTCTTGACCTGAAATGTCACCCATTCCTTCTCTCCAGTGATGCTGCCTGTCCAGTTGAGGTACTCCAGTTTTTTGTATCTATCTTTGGAAGAGAGGAGAAGCAGGCCCAAGCCTGGCAGGGAATAGGTAGACATGGGTGAGGACGTTTATTAGAAAGGCAGATGGTTGGACAAAGGCCAGAGTTGAAAAAGGACACCCTTATTACTTTTTCCTGCCCCTCCTCTCTTCCAGCTTTCTCAGCGAGCCAGGCAGCATCTGCGAAGGGAATGGCGTTTCAGGCAGATCTGAAGAGTCCCGACTAGAAACATTGTCTGTCCATTTCCTTCCCAGACGCTGCCTGGAGCTGCTGGCTGCCTGCCAGAGTTTCTCCAGCACTTTGTGTTTTGTCCAAGATTCTAGCATCTTGAGTCTCTTGAATCTCCAGAATTATTTACCAGCTAATACTTGCGTAGAGAACAGTTTGGTGTTTCATGTATAATAAAATGAAGCAGAAAAGCACGGTTTATGATTCAAAGAGAAGACCTTTCTTCAACACTGAACACAGTTCTGGAAAAGGGTCTTCGACCTAAAACCATGACTTTTTCTCCCTTCCCAGAGCTGCAGCCTGACTTGCTCAAGATAGACACAAAAAGCTGGAGTAACTCAGCCAGTTAGGCAGCATATCTGGAGAGGAAGAGTGTCGTGCTTATTCAGTTTGTCCTGCATTTTCTGTTTTTCTTTAGATTTCCAGCATTTACAGTTTTAATTTTATTTTAATTTGCTGGTTATTGTTTTAACCCTAACACTTAAATAATACAATTTAAAGTTTGTTTCAAAGTTTGACCTATTAACAGCAAGTGCAATGACGCTGATAAATAATTATGTATTTATGTGGTGCCCTTGGTGTTCTAAAAACATTTGCAAAGTGCTGCTGAGAATGGGTATGGGAGTTGGGAACATAAGCCATACGTGTTTTGAAAAGGCGTGAGAAGGTAGAGATGATTCAAAAGATCTTCGAAGAGGGAGTCACAAAATGTTGGAGTAACTCAGCGGGACAGGCACCATCTCTGGAGAAAAGGAATGGGTAACCTTTCGGGTCGAGACATTCAGACTGATGTCGGAGGAGTGGGCGGGACAAAGATAGAATGGAATCGGAGACAGTAAGACTGATGGGAGAACTGGGAAGGGGATGGAGAGAAAAAGCAAGGGCTATCTGAAGTTAGAGAAGTCAATGTTCATACCGCTAGGGTGTAAACTACCCAAGCAAAATATGAGGTGCTGTTCCTCCAATTTGCGTTGGGCCTCACTCTGACAATGGAGGAGGTCCAGGACAGCAAGGTCAGATTGGGAATGGAAGGGGGAGTTAGTGCTGAGCAACCGGGAGATCTGATAAGTTAAGACGGACTGAGCGGAGGTGTTCAACGAAATGATTGCCGAGCCTGCGCTTGGTATCGCCGATGTAGAGAAGTTGACACCTGGAACAACGGATACAGTAGATGAGGTTGGAGAAGGTGCAAGTGAACCTGGAAAGACTGGGTCCTTGGATGGAGTTGAGGGGGGAGGTAAAGGGACAGGTGTTGCATCTCCTGCGATTGCAGGGGAAAGTACCTGGGGAGGGGGTGGTTTGAGTGGGAAGGGACAAATTGACCAGGGAATTTTGGTGGGAACGATCTCTGCGGAAAGCAGAAAGGGGTGGAGATGGGAAAATGTGGCCAGTGGTGGGATTACAGGGCTTGAAATTAGCGGTTGCCCGGGTGCCATTGACCACCCAAAGTGCCGCCGGGCAACCTAAACGGCGAGTCATTTTGTCCGGCTTGACAAGCAATACTGGTTTATAGATCCCAACCGCCTCCCCCTTTGGCGTTGGACAGGGACGGCCAATGCAGAGGAGCGATGTTGTCCGAGGAGCGCTGACCTTCCTTCCTCCCCACCACCTCTGCCCCTTCTCCCCCCCCCCCCACCTCTCTCTCGCTCTTGTACGTCCCCCTCCACCCCTCTTATCCTGGGACTCCTCCTCTCCATCCCGCACTGATCCCCATTCCCTCCTCTATTCAGTCCTCACTGAGATCCCCTGTGCTCCCCTCCTCATCTACCCCGCCCCCCCCTAATCTGTTCATCACCCTACCCACCTCGCATTGATTCTCCTGCCACCCCCCCCCCCCCCCCATCCATCCTACACTGGTCCCCCAATTCATCCTATGTATTGACCCCCCCCTTCCCATCCATCCTGTGCTTTTCCCCCCATTCATACTGCACTAATCCCCCCATTCATCCCGTACTGACCCACCCTCCATTTACCCTGCACCAATCCCCCCCATCCATCCTGTAGTGATCTTCCCATTCATCTTTTACTGATCCCCCATCCATCCTGTAGTGATCTTCCCATTCATCTTTTACTGATACCCCATTCATCCTGTACTGCTCCCCTCATGCATCCTGTACTAATCCCCTCATGCATCCTGTACTGATCCCCTCATGCATCCTGTAGTGATCTACCATTCATACTGTGCTGATCCCCCCCCTTCCCAACAGTCTGAAGAAGGGTCTCGACCCGAAACGTTGCCTATTTCCTTCGCTCCATAGATGCTGCAGCATTTCTCCAGCATTTTTGTCTACCCCCATTCATCCTGTACTGATCCCCCCCACCAATCCATCCTGTACTGATCCCCCCCATTCAACACCACTAACATCCCCCGTGCTCACAATTTTACATACTCCAACCAGCACGTACTAATTCACCTGCCTCAATCCATCCGTTCCGCACCGATTGCCTTCTCAACCCACCCCTTCCCCCCCCCCGCCATCTAACCACCCCGCAGTGATTCACACACCCCCTGACCCTATTGTGCTTCATGGTCTTCAGAGCGAACATTGACTATGTTTGATAACGGAATGCAATCAAATGTGTTTTAATTCCCAATTTTATTATTTGTTTTGACACCTTTAAACGTATTACCAAAAGAACATTTGCTGCAGTTATGTCCTTTGGCCATCTCTTGTCAGTTAGTGTAATGTTTAACCTGTCAGATGGGTATAGTCGGTTTTAACAGCTATTATCATAAAAGCCCTTTAGAAATTTCCTTGCAACCTGTATATTTTGTTATGGATAAATTATGTGGGAAGCCAGAGTGTTTCTGTGCCAATAGCAATAACGACCCACGCTATAGCCATGTCATGGTAATTTTCGGTCCTTCACAGAAAACATGCTTGCATCAATCTGTAGTGTGCATGGTTAAGCATATATGTTACCTTGTTCCAGGATTTATTGACACAGGTTGATCATATGCTGAATAATCCAACCATATTTTTGTTTGGAAGTGGAAAGAACTAATAGAAATTGCATTAATTGCAATGTGTAAAAAGAGTTGAGATTGTATTATAATTTTGCTGCATGTCATTGTGGTATATATCATGTCTTGATTGGTGAATATGTTTAGTTTGTGAGTTATTTGAACTCACAAATATGTGAATGTAGACAAAAGTGCTGGAGAAACTCAGCGGATGCGGCAGCATCTATGCAGCGAAGGAAATAGGCAACGTTTCAGGCCGAAACCCTTCTTCATGGGTTTCGGCCTGAAACGTTGCCTATTTCCTTTGCTCCATAGATGCTGCTGCACCCGCTGAGTTTCTCCAGCACTTTTGTCTACCTTCGATTTTCCAGCATCTGCAGTTCCTTCTTGAACATAATATGTGAATGCTTCATTGAGCATAATTCCGACTGGTAACTACGCACTTCGTCCGAGCACATTATCGCACGCGTCATGCAAACCGTCTTAAATGACCACCTAAACTGTAATTTGGCAACCTAAAAAGCTGTCAAGGTTGCCCGGCTGGCAACAGGGAAAAAAAGTTAAGTGAGAGCCATGGATTACGTTGGAGGTGGTGAAAATGTTGGATGGTTATATGCCGTCTGGGGTGAGACTGGCCCTTGATTATGCTGGTGGCCTTGCTGAAGCAACACGAAGTGCAGATGGAGTCAGTGGAAGGGCATTTGGTTTGAGTGATTGTCTGGGCTAGGTCCACAGCTCCCTTTTTCGCTCTCAACCCCATTCTGCTGCCTTCTCCATGTAACCCTTGACACCCTTACTAATCAAGAACCTGTCAATCTCAGCTTTAAAAATATCCAATGGCCTCCGTTACCGTTTGTGGCATTGAATTCCACATATTCACCACCCTCTGGCCAAAGAAACTCCTCCTCATCTCCATTCTAAAGGTTCATCCTTTTATTCTGAGGATGTGCCTCTGATCCTCGACTTTCCCTCTACCTGGACTCATTCTCTCCATATCCAATCTATCTAGACCCAGGCACACTGTGCCAGAAACCCGGTTCCTGACCTCGGGTGCTGTCTGTGTGGAGTTTGCACGTTCTCCCTGTGACCATGTGGGTTTCCTCCCACATCCTAAAGATGTGTGAGTTTGCGGGATAATTAGCCTCTGTAAATTGCCCCTAGTGTGTAAGGAGTGGATGAGTAAATGGGTTAACGTAGAGCGAGTGTGAAAAATAGCCGGTGCGGGCTCGGTGGGCCGAAGGCCTGTTTCCATGCCGTATAAAAGACAGTGTGGGAAAGCTTTACAAATGGATCTAGAGGAAGGCTGTGCGGGGAAATCATTGCAGTGAAGGCAGCAGAGTATAAATGAGAGCTGGTGCAACACAAGAGGCAGGCTGTGGATAGTGAATGATTTAAACAAAACCAGCTGAGTCATGGATGGTTTGTGCAGCGTCGCTAAGGAGGAGTTGACTAGTTTGGTGATGACCACTGTAGACCTAAATAGTCCACATTCCAAACTGTCTCATGCCCTAGCTATAATCAAGTTGCAAGAGGCGAGAGGATTGTTTGCAAGAGGCGATAGAATTCACGGTGCAGACAATGCAATCGTCTGGTTCTGTGAATAAACCTTTTTTAAAGCATGCATAAAATGCCAGTGGTAGGAGGTGTACGTGACAAAATACAAGGCTTGTGGTTTTCAGTTAACCCTCATGGAGCACTTGGGAAGGTTTGTAATTAGTTACACATGACAGTTCAAACAGTACCAGGGTAGTTCCACTCTAATTCTGTTTCAGGTGTTCTTTTCAAGTGCCACTCAGATGTCTCGTATCCAAAGGCATATTTAACTAATAGGCGGAGACGTATCGAGCGTGGATCAAATAAAAATGTTACGGTGCCAGATCTACCAAATTTGGTTTTGATCATCTTGTTGAGCTGTGTGCAAAAATATATTTCACTGTACCTGATACATGCGACAATAAAGAAACCATTGACCGTTAAATAAGTTAGGGTGATGTTGCATTGATGAAGAAAAATGGGGTGGTGTGTTCACCATAGAAGAACATAGACATAGTAGAACAGGACAGGAACAAGTCCTTTGGCCCACAATGTAGGTGCTGAACATGATGCCAAGATAAACTCATCTGCCTATACGTGACCCAGATCCCTCCATTCCCTGCATATCCATGCATCTATCTAAAAGCCTCTTAAATGCCACTATCGTATCTGCCTCCACCACTGCTCTTGGGTCCCATTTGGTCTAGTTTCCTTTAAACCACCCCCCCCCCCCCTCACCATAGAGCTCTGCCCTCCGATCTTTCACATTTCCACTCTGAGGAAAAAAGGTCTGACTCTCTGCATCTCATTATTTTATATAACAATGTTTATATCTCTTTTTTAAATTATAACAAATGTTTTAAAAATAAAATATTAACGTATTAGGTTAAAGAATTCATGAAGCAGTTGATTTAATCTGCTGCTATGTTTTTAGTTTAGTTAAGAGATACAACGTAGAAAGAGGCCCTTTGGCCCACTGAGTCATGCTGACCATCCATCATCTAACCACTAGTTCTACCACTTTTGCATCCTGCACACCACGTTGGCAATTGGACTCTTTTACCTGCTGCCTCTCATTGTGTACTTGTGCATTGGTGGCCAATTGTAACTTGTATCCATGCACCATTAGACTTGGTGCTTTCATTCCCTCTACAAAATCAGACAAAAAGGCCACTAATCAAATTATTTTCTGGGCACGTGTGAGAAATACTGACTGAAAACATATTCACTGGATAAAGCTGGATTTTATTTTGTGGTTTTCCCATTTGCTGTGGATTACCTACACTTTTTTTTAATCGCTGTAATAAATTATATGCAGAATATCACGGTGACAAAGTATTTGATGTCCTCCAGTTATCACGTTGGCCTGTGTTTCTTGCAGAGAAAGACATGGCCCCTCTTTCCCTGTAAGTTTGACTATCAAAGACAAGAGTGCCTTTCGGGTGAGAGGGACAAAGTTTAAAGGAGATGTGCGGGTTTTTTTACACAGAGTGGCGGGTGCCTGAAACGTGCTGCCACAGAGTGGTGGAGGCAGATGCGATGGTGGCATTTAAAACACGCTTGCATAGGCACATGGATATACAGGGGGATATGGATCTTGTCAGGGCAGATGAGATTAGATAAATATCAGAAACTGCTGATGCTGGTTTGTAAAAATAAACACAATGCAGGAGTAACTCAGTGGATCAGGCAGCATCTCTGGATCGATGGTGTTCCTATCCATGTTTTCCAGCGATGCTCCACGACTCGCTGAGTTACTCCAGCACTTTGTGTCCTTTTTTAGATTAGTTAACGTCATCATATTCAGCACATTCTGGTTAATGAAGTTAACTCAATTCACTGTTGAATTGATTGGAGACTTTGATTCTCTCATTCCCTGTTTTGGATACCCCACATGTAATACCTTAACTACTTTCTTACAAACTCCTTTTTAATTTTAAAGATATCACATTGATGGAGTTTCAGTTGTGCAATCCATCCCATCCTGCACCAGTGCAGAGCTGAGGGAGTTGGGCGGTCATGGTGGCTCACCGGTAGAGTTGCTGCCTTGCAGCAAATGCAGCGCCAGAGACCCGGATTCGATCCCGACTATGGGTTCTGTCTGTACAGAGTTTGTACGTTCTCATGACCTGCGTAGGTTTTCTCCGAGATCTTCGGTTTCCTCCCACACTTCAGCGTACAGGTTTGTAAGTTAATTGGCTTGGTAAATGTAAAAATTGTCCCTGGTGGGTGTAGGATGGTGTTAATGTGTGGGGATCGCTGGTCGGCGTGGACCCGGTGGGCCGAAGGGCCTGTTTCTGCGCTGTATCTCTAAACTAAACTAATCTCGGCACACCTCTACCATAATCAGCCAAGAGAGATGGTCTGAAACATTACTCATTTTAAGCATCAGCACAGTCTACACTCGAAGACTTCGTTCATAAGAGGTGAAGAATGCAAGAATCCACGTGGACGCTCCCTCTGCCAAACAATCCTATTTAGCTTTAATACAAATTAACTGCAGATGCTGGTTTATACTGAAGATAGACACAAAATGCTGGAGTAACTCAGCAGGTCAGGCAGTATCTCTGAAGAAAATGGAACGGTGATGTCCCGGCCCGAACAGTCACCTATCCATTTTCTCCAGGGATGTCGACTGACCTGCTGAGTTATTCCAGGACTTTGTGTCTATCAAAATATGTTGCCTTGTGCATGTGGGATCAGTAAACTATTTCTGTACAAGTTGTTAATCGGGGATGTGCTTGGGTATGGTAATGCTCTACTGGGCTGTTTGTAAGAAAATAATTTCGCTGCATTTGCGCTTTTGCACATGTGACAATAAAAACAACGTGAACCATTCATTGTATTCAGCTGGATAACTTGCAAAATTAACACTGATTCTCCCTCTGCCCATGCTGCCTAATCTGCTGGATTTTTCCTGCTTTTTGTGCATTCGTGTGAGACCTGCAACCTGCAGTGCTTTGCTTATTGATTCTATTCTAGACTTGCTGCATTTACAGAATTTGAGAGATCAGTGTAAATAAGGCAAGGTCATTCAGCCCTCGTGGTGATAGCTCTTTGATCGATCTGCTAATCTCATTGCTTTGCTCCCTTCTAGACAACCGTATAAAGTTGCTTTTCAAGTATTTTAGCCAGTTGTGCTTGACACTTGCTGTGGAGGTTGGATCCTTTCAGGGACAATCATAATATACTGCACAAATATATGCTAATCCTTCGCCCCTCATGCCCTTTTGCCTCAAATTGTATGTCCTCAACTTACAGAACCTTCATTTATCTCAAAACCTCTAATGTCTTTGAGCACATCCATTAAATTCAACTTTTCTGCTAGCCATACAGCATGGAAACAGGCCCTTAGGGCCAACTTGTCCCGCCGACCAACATGTCCTATCTTCACATGTGTTTGGCTATCCAAATATTTTTTTATAGTTGTGATAGTATCTGTCTCAACTACATCTGGCAGCTCATTCTATATACCCACCATTCTCTTAGTGAAAAAGCTGCCCCATGGGTTCCTATTAAGTCTCTGCTCCCCTCCCTCCCCCCTCCAATCTTATACCTAGTCTGGGTAAAATACTGCGTTTACCTTCTGAAGGAGGGTCTTGACCCGAATCGTCACCCATTCCTCTCTCCAGAGATTCTGCCAGTCCCGCTGAGTTACTCCAGCTTTTTGTGTCTATCTGCGTTTATCTCATCTATTATTCTCATGATCTTACACACTTCTAAGATCACCCCTCATCCTCCTGTGCTCCAAGGAATAATGTCCTAGCCTGCACAACCTCTCCCTCTCGCTCAGGCCCTCATTTACTGGCAACATCTTCATATATCATCTCTGCACCGCAAAATAATACATTTCTCAGGTTCTCATATTTGATTATTGTTACTGTAGCTCAAAGGCAAAATTTAACTGCTCACTTCACGTCCATTTAAGTTTACCTGCTCAGCATTTGATGAGTTGTAATGAAGTTAGTGAGGCTGGTGGGTGGAGAATCCAGTGCTGCCATTTCTCAACCTCAAAGAAAACTCTTAATGCCATGTTTAATGGGATGGTTCTAATTACAGTGCAAAAGTTTCCATTCTATATAAGGACGTAGGAATTGATGATGGAATTCTAAAAATAAGGATAGATGGTTGACCTTTTTTTAAAATGGAGGCGATTGCATCTGCAGATCTGGTCCATTTGACTGAATGTCAAACTATGTTCCATCTGAAGCTGATAAGCTAATTTCCATCGTCCCAGTGCAACTTTAAATCGATTAAAAATATTAAATGTGGGAAAAAAAAAACTAAATGCTGGAGTAACTCAGTGGTGGGTCAGGCAGCATCTCTAGAGACATATTGAGTCTGGACACTTCTTCAGACTCAAGATTGAATGTGTGGATCTGGCAGAGAATAAAGTAAAGTAGAGGTCCATTGCAGGCCTGGGTGTGTGAGGTCCGGAGATGCAGGAGAGACAGCGAGGGCCTGCTGGTGCGGTACAGTAGCGCAGCCGAAGAGTTGCTGCCTCACTGTGCTGGGGACCTGGATTTGATTCTGACCTCTGGTGCCGTCTTTGTGGAATTTGCTCATTCTCCGTGACTGCCTGGGTTTCCCCCGGGTGCTCCCGCGTCCTCCCACATTTCAAAGATACACGGTTTTGTAGGTTATTTGCCTCTGCAAATTGCTCCATGTGTGTCGTGGGTGATCAATAGTTGGCATGGAGGAGACTGTCGGACATTGTGCAGGGAAGGGGAACCGTTGTGAGAAGGTGGTGCATTGAATGTAGCTACCTGAGATCCTGGTTGAGCCTGGAATTGGAGCTGGGTGCCATGTGGCACAGGCAAGTGCTGAGGAAACACGCAGGCTCTGGTTGCACGTCAGGGTCAGAACATGGTCGAAGAACAGCTGGAATTACAGGGGGAGCAGTGTGAGAGGGTCTCGCAGAACTGCTGTCGGAGAGAGGATGAGCTTCCAAGTAGGCATGCCGTGAGATTTTGCAGAGCAGCAGTAAAACGTAGACACAGGGACCTGCAGATAGTGGTTATAAAAAAGACACAACGTCTTGGAGAAATTCAGCGGGTCGGGCAGCATCTCTGGATAGGTGATGTTTCGGTTCAGGGAGCTTTGTTAGACTGATTGTAGTAGGGGGGTAGGAACTTTCTTTCGACCTGACCCGAAACATGGCCTATCCATGTTCTCCAGAGATCCTGCCTGACTCACTGAGTTACTCCAGCACTTTGTGTCTTGTAAGCCAGTATCCTTGTCTCTACTTGATTGGGTAGCACTGGAGCAGATTCAGTGGTTTACAAAATGGGAATGTATTAACACTTGTACATGAAGGGTCTGCAGGGTTATGGGGACGGAGCTGTAGAATATAATTAATATATTTTTCAAGGAGCTAGCATAGAAGCAATGGGCTAAATCCATCCAGTGCTTTAAGCTCAACTGAACACCAGCAACCGACAGTGCAGCAAATCTAAGATAGACACAAAAATGCTGGAGTAACTCAGTGGGTTAGGCAGCATCTCTGGAGAAAATGTGAAGGAAAGAATTGCAGATGCTGGTTTAAATTGAAGGTAGACACAATGCAGGAGTAACTCAGCGGGTCAGGCAGCACCTCTGGAGGAAGGAATGGATGACGTTTCAGGTCGAGACCCTTCTTCAGACTCTGGAGAAATGTTGGATGAAGGGTTCTGACCTGAAATGTCACCTATTCCTTCTCCAGAGATGCCATTTGACCAGCTGAGTTACTCTAGCATTTTGTTTCTATCTTCGGGATGAAGGGTTCTGACCCGAAACATCACCTATTACTTTTCTCCGAGATGCTGCCTGCCTCCCTGAGTTTCTCCAGCATTTTGTGCCTATCTTCGGTATGAAACAACTATCTGTAGTTCCTTCCAACACAGTGTAATAAATCAATCTTGATACTTGAGACAGTCCCTTGAGACCGAGAATAAAATTCCTCGTAGTGGATAGGAAAGGTATATGGGCCAAACATGGGCAGGTGGGACTCGTGTAGATGGGGCATCTTGGTTGGCGTAGGCAAGTTGGGCTGAAAGTCCTGTTTCCATGCTCGATTAATCTGTTTCCCACGGCTGTTTAGCCACTCAATAGCTGCAACTCTTGCTTTCTATTTTGTAATGTTGGTATTAAATTTTGTATCATTCCTTCATTAAATGCTCTTTTTAATTTGCTAATTTAATCTTTGTAACATAGCCCTCGAGATTGTCACGATAATACCTGACATATGAGCTAATCCTCGTTTAAACTAGAGCCCCATAGGTGTATTACTGCAGATTTAGGACATGGGTCAAAGTGGATAACAGCAATGCTTTTGAACAGATGCTTTTCCATTTCATCACCGTAGGCCTGCTGCCTCAGTGACTGAG
The DNA here is from genome assembly GCF_010909765.2 of Amblyraja radiata. NCBI lineage: Eukaryota > Metazoa > Chordata > Chondrichthyes > Rajiformes > Rajidae > Amblyraja > Amblyraja radiata. The sequence goes on along the minus strand of NC_045959.1, from coordinate 55,575,208 downwards.
ACTCGGATTTGATCCTGACCTCGGATGCTGTCTGGTGTTTGCATGTTCTCCCTGTGACCATGTGGGTTTCCTCCGGGTGGTCCAGTTTCCTCCCACATCCTAAAGACGTGCGGGTTTGTAGGTTAATTGGCCTCTGAAAATTGCCCATAGTATGATTAGGTGATCAATTGTCGGTGCGGACTCTGTGGGCTGAATGGCTAATGTCCATGCTGTTTCTAGACAGGTTTTGAAAGGCCCATAGACGAGGACATGGAAAGGGAGGGGCAGGGAAGTTGTAGAGGGATGTGGGCAAATGGGACTATCTTTAGTGTGTCATCTTGGTCAGCACAGACGAGATGGGCCCAAGGGCCTGTTTGCCTCCTATACAGCTCTAACTCTTGAGTAGTTGGAGGTTTGAATTCCATTAAATAATTAAGTTGAAAACTGCTATTAACATTAGTGACCTATAAACCACTTCAGAATCAAATACACAGGACAAGATGTTAAGAAGTCCCTTGTGCCAATTGGTGGGGAGCATTTCACGACATTCGTTGATTGTTGAGAGTGGTAGACCCTCAACATCGGTGGGGGGCGGGGGGGGGGGGGGGGGATACGTATATCTTGGCCTGGGTAACCTTCAGGACAGTTGGGCACAGGACACATCATCAGTAGTGTACCCTTGCATCACTGGGTGTTTCGGCCTTTTAACACTATACGCCCTCCACAAGGGCGGCCCGCTGCAGGATGATCAGCCCTCAGCGCGTGTCCCTTGTCAAACCGTCCCAAAGATTCACCCTGAAGTACTTGGGGCCCAGCATGGGTCTTTCCGCTTGAGCCAAATCCACCGGCTGCTTCTTTCAGTTGCCTCTGAGAGTGATCTTATGGTCTTCCGCAGAGCCTGACCGTGGATTCCAAGCTCCTTCAGCAGTCTAATGGTAGATGACGCAACAAATCCTCTGCATCCCACTTCAACTGGATAGACTTTGGTGTTCCAGCCACGCTGCGTTGCCTCTGCTGCGAGCTCTGCGTAGCGCAGCTTCTTACGCTCATAGGCCTCCTCAACAGAGTTCTCCCATGGAACTGTGAGCTCTATGATGTAAGCAGTCTTCTGTGAAGGGGACCAGAACACCAAGTCTGGCCTGAGGTTGGTGGAAGCAATTTCAGGTGGAAAAATTAGTTGTCGGCCGATGTCCGCCAGCATCCTCCAGTCGCAGGCCCTGCATAGGTTTCCTTCTTCTGATCTGGTGGAAGGATGTTTAGATGTTTTCTGTCCTTCTCGGACAAAGGTTGTTACCCTTGGGGGGGGGGGGGGGGGGGGGGGGTTGCTTGCTCTCGGAGGCAAGGAGTTGGTCGCACACCGCCTGTTCTCAAGGGCTGATGCCAGGCTTTTTAGTACCTGATTATGCCGCCACGTGTATCTCCCTTGCGTGAGGCTGGTCTTGCAGCCTACCATGATGTGTTTGAGGGTCGCTGGAGTTGGGCAGAGGGCACAGGTTGGATCCTCGCCGTACCACTGATGGAGGTTCTTTGGTGATGGAAGCACGTCATAAGTCGCTCTGATGATGAAGCTGATCTTGCTTGCTTCCATTTCCCATGGTTCTTTCCAGCTGATCTTCCTCCGCTCCACACCTTCCTACAGCATCCATTGCCCCTGTTTGGCAAGAGAGACCGCCTTTGCACTTCTTGCGGCCTCCTCCTGTCGCCGCACCTCCTCGACCACCAATGTCCTCCGCTCTGATGTTGTGGCCTTTCGCCAAGTTGGTTTACTTGTCGTAAGGCCAAAGCCTCCTCTTCCCTGCTGGACTTGCCCCACGATGTCTTTGTGTCTCAGGGCTGATGAAGCTTGCTGTACTGCATCAGATGGTGTCCACTTCCGGCCAGTTTACTGGTGTTTAAACACGGATCAGTTCACCAATGAAAGAGATCTGCCATGCGGTCTTATTTCTGTGACCTCTGATTCATTGCACAGTCTGTCTTTTAATGGCCCCCTAAATTTGGCAAGTAACCACTGGTTTGGGGCAGTGAGGATTGCCCATGCTCTTCAAAGGAATAAATGTACCTCCAGGAGCATGGAGTTCATTCAACTGAATTGCCCTTTGTAAGGACTTAGACCATGAGGTGCACAAGCAGAAATTGATTATTTGTTCCGTCATGCCTGCTGTGACACACAATTTACCCAACCACTTTTTTTTCATGCTCACGTCTCTTAATATCTGAAAATCTATCTGTCTTCAATCAAATTTGTTCAGTAACTGAACCATTACAAGTGTCTTGGGTGAAGAATTTCAAAGATTAACACCCTTTGGGTAAATATATTTAGCCTTGACTTTCTCCTGAATGGCTGAGTCTGTATTTTGAGGCTCTGACCTCTGGTTCCAGATACTTCTGGAAACGCCCAGAGCTTAAACCCCACAAGAACTTTGTATATTTCGATGAGATCATACCATAATCTGAATCAGAGGAGTACAAGAAAGTCTGGAGACACAAGGAACTGCAGATGTTGGTATATTGAACAAAACAGTGTTGGAGGAATCCAATGGGTCAGACAGCATCTACGGAGGGAATTGACAGGTGACCTTTTGGTTCAGACTGATGGAGGCGGGGGGGGGGGGGGGGGGGGGGTAGAGCTGGAGCTGGAAAAGAGACCTTGTAGTGGGACACAGCCTGACAAGTGATTGATGGATACGGATGGGGCAGATGTGGGGGGGGGGGGGGGTGGTTGTTTGGTAGATGGGTGGAGCAAGTGGTTGAGTGGAAAAAACCTAGTTTGCTCAAGAAGTTTTCATTCCTCATACTGCTCATCTTGGGAATCAGTCTTTTGAACTGTTGCTATGCTCCCTCTAACCAAACATTTATTCCCTGAGATAGATTTTACAAACCTGCACATGACATTCCAAAGCTGTTCTCACCACAGCTCTGCAATCAGAGCAAGTTATCTTTATTTGTATAATAAAGATCAACATACCATTTCAATGACAGGATTGTCGACCCGAAACCTGGACTGGTTTCTCTTTCCACGGATGCTGACGGATTGGCTGTGTTCCTCCAGCATTCCTGTTTCTGTTTTGTTTTCCATCATACTATTTGACTTCCAACTTCCTTGCTGTACCTGTATAAGCTTGAAAGGGCACACCACCAGACTCGGGACCAGCTTCTTCCTCTCTGTTACAGGCTTCTGAACGGTCTTTTCATAAGCTTGGATACTGTCCGATTCTCATCTACCCCATTGTATATGTTGGACTTTGTCTGTGGAACTGGTGCTGTACAATATGTAGGAAGGAAGCGCGGATGCTAGTTTACACCAAAGATGTAACTCAGTAGGATAGGCAGCATCTCTGGATAGAAGGAATGGGTGAGATTTCAGCATGAGACCATTCCTCTCGACCCGCAACGTCACCAATTCCTTCGATCCAAACATACTGCCTGTCCTGCTGAGTTATTCCAGCATTTTGTGTCTGTCTTTGGTGCTGTAGAATGCACTCTGTATCTTCCTCTTTGCTCTACCTATTGTACTTCAGTTAGTCTTGATTGTATTTATGTTTGGTATATTTGATTGGAAAGTATGCAAAACTAGGTTTTTCTCTGAGCACACAACAATAATAAACTTAACCCTATTAACGTTGTCATTCGTATACAATGAGATCTATGTTTAAAGATCAACAGTATTTAGACTCATAGAGCGTGGAAATAGGCTCCTCCGCCCAACTTGCCCCACCTACACTAGTCCCACCAGCGTGCTTTTGGCCCATATCCCTCTTATCCTATCCATGTACATGTCTAAATGTATCTTAAGCATTGCTATAGTACCTGCCTCGACCACCTCCTCCGGCAGCTTGTTCCATACACCCATCACCCCTTGTGTAAAAAATAATGTTACCACTCATAGACTTTAGATCCTTCTTTAGTTCCTCACTTGACACAAAATGCTCTGCTTTTTTTTCCTGCAGTGCATGACCTCCCTATTTCTATATTACATTCCACCTTCATTACTTTTCCCATTCATTTTAGCATAGACAAATCTTTTCTGTATGCTTCTTATAGCTGTGTCATCAACATCTTAAAAATAATCAAAATGTAGAAACAAAGAACTGCAGATGCCTGTTTATACCAAAGACAGATACAAAATGCTGGCGTAACACAGTGGGTCAGGCAGCATCTCTGGAGAAAAGGGATGGACGAAGGGCCCTGACCCGAGAAGTCACCCATCCATTTTCTCCAGAGATGCTGCCTGATCCATTGAGTTACTCCAGCACTTTGCGTCTAAATTTGGATATGTACTTGACCCTGTTATCAAAATAATTGCCGCAGTTAATTTGCATCATTCCATGTAGCTCCCCACTGGTCACAGTCTCACAAACTGTGCATTGTTTCTATGGCGGATATGTGATCTGGGAATAGAGAGACAGCTGATGTCAAAATCTTAATACTGCAGAAGTCCAAAGAAGCATTAATGGAATATCAATGATGCCTTTGGTGAGGAATGGCAAAATAATGGGGAATGGAATATTGGGTGAGGCATATTATAAAATGGCTGCAGTGCTGAATTTAAGTTTTGAATTAAAAGTAGTTTGGTGCTGTGTAAGAGTAGGGTGAAAGGGGCAATGTTTAACGGAGATGTGTGGGGCACGTTTTTTACACAGAGGTGAGGGTGCCTGGAAAGCACTACCAGGGTGGTAATCGATACAGATACGAGAGACATTTAAGAGACTGTTGGATCGGCATATGGACATGGAGGGAAGATAGACACAAAAAGCTGGAGTAACTCTGCCTATCAGGCAGCATCTCTGGAGAAAAGGAATAGGGGACATTTTGGGTCACAGCTTCGACTTCAGACTGAAGAAGGGTCTCTACGCGAAACATCACCTATTTTTCTCCTGAGATACTGCCTGACCTGCTGAGTTACTCCAGCCTTTTGTGTTTGTCTTTGGTGTAAACCAGCATCTGCAGTTCCTCCCTACTTGATATGGAGTGATGTGGATTATGTTTAGGCAGATAAGAGTTGGACTTGGCATCATATTCAGCAAATACGTAAAGGGAAAGTCTTGCCAGGGGTGGCAGTGGAGGCAGATATAATAGTGGCTTTTAAATGGGCACATGCATGTGCAGGGAATGGAGCTATATGCAACATGTGCAGACAGTAGTGAATAGGCTTCAAGATAGGCACAGACATTGTTGGCCGGAGGGCCCGTTGTGGATATGTACTTTTCTATGTCTTTGTGGTACAAAACTGTTTCACAGATGTTAAAAGCGGTACCTTGGGTTGATACAGTAATTTTATTTGAAAAAAGCAAAAAAAAAATCTGCCGTCCAAAATAAAGCGGTCTTTGTCCGTATCCCCAGTTAGATGTAGCCTCTGTTAGAATTGTATGTGGCCTATTGGGCTCTATGCCATAGGAAGGAAATGGGGGCACTAGTTTCACTCCTGATGCTTGGCATTAAAATATAAAAATCCAGAAAATACAGAGGAGAAATGTTTTTGTTGGAATTTTGACACCACTCTGAGCATGGATGGGATGGAAACTTCTAAAAGGCTGGGACAGAATCGGGAGATGTGTGGGAATGTGAAATTCCACGGTTAACAGTAGAGGAGGAAACTCTCTGTGTGGTAGTCCATCTTGGCCAGATAGCTGGAGGATGGGGGAGTGGGACAGGATGGAACTTGTCAGGGTAGGCATCAATACAGATTTTGTGGGCAGACTGGCCTATTGGTGTGGGGGATTCTTCATGCAAGTCAACTGAAACTTGACTGATTTCTCTGCCTTTCGGATTATGACACGTTTTAGGATAATGGCTTTCTGAGAATCAACAGTTGTACAAAGTATTTTCCATTTTCCATTTGTATGAAGTAAAACCCAACTTTTGGTTTTTGAATTGATTGGAAGATACAGCACGGAACAGGCCCTTCAACCCCTTCGAGTCCTTGCCGTCCATCGATCACCCGTTCACACTAGTTTTATGTTATCCCATTTCCTCATCCACTCCCTATGCACTTGGGGCGATTTAGAGAGGGACAATCAACTTACAAACCCGCATGTCTTCGGGATGTGGGAGGAAACCAGAGCACCCGGAGGAAACCCACGCATTCAGAGGAATGTGCAAACTCCACACAGACAGCACCTAAGGTTGGGATTGAACTGGGGCGTCTCAGCTCTACCTGTTGTGCTACAAGTTGGTCAAATCAACTTTAGTAAAAAGAAGTGAAACCATTATCAATGGTTTGATTTCAAACAATAACAATACAATACCAATACAATATTTATTGTCATTTGAGCCTCAGTGAGGCTCAAACGAAATTCCGTTTCCACAGCCATACAAACAAAGACAATTTCCTACAGACATACACACAATTTAGTTCACACAAACATCCATCACAGTGAACCCACTGTGATGGAAGGCAAAGTATTTTCTCTCCCCTGTTCTCCATGTCTCTCCCGATATCCAAACCCCAGGCGGGCGATGATAAGTCCCACGGCCATTTTAGGCCGTGCCGGGCGATTTACGGCCCCGCTCCCGGTCTAAAAGTCACAATGTTGGAGCCCCCGGCGGGCGCTGTATTGTCCCACGGCCATGAAGTCGTGCTGGGCGATGTACGTCCCCGCTCCAGGTCATTCCAACCCCGCGACACGGGCTGGAGAAGTCGCGTTGCAGGAGCTCCGGGAAGCGGTCTCTCCCCCCGGACCCGCGAGCTCCCGATGTCCCAGTACACCGGACCTGCGGCTGCGTTGCTGGAGCCTCCGAGCCCCAGGAGTCGAGTCGCAGCAGCGAGTCACCACCGCTCCCCACGCTCCGAGGCCGGTCAGCCCCACGATGGTGAGTAGTCCGCAGCTCCGCAGTCTCCCGAGCCCCCGGGTCGTTCAGGTTGGAGGCCGCTCTACGGTGCTAGGCCCCAACGACAACGGAGACCCGACAGGGAAAAGGTCGGGTCTCCCGGACAGGGAAGAGATTTTAAAGTTTCCCCCGCCCCCCACATATACACATTTAAAACCAGTATTAAAAAACACCAACACTACATTTAACTAGACAAAAAATAAAAAAAAGACAGACAGGCTATAGGGGCCGCTGCAACGGGTGAGTCGCGCCGCCAAGCCACCTTACCACAGAATTCACCCCAATACGTTACGTTAATTCCATGTGCTCTAATTTTGTGAATATTCTACAGCACCTTATTTCCCTCCTGGGAAGGCCAATAAGGTGCTGTAGAATATTCACAAAATTAGAGCACATGGAATTAACGTAACGTATTGGGGTGAATTGAGCATTGTTCAGCCGAGAGTAGGAAATAATCTGTCATATTTGGCTTATATAGATCCTCGGTGACACCAGACCTGAAATTCTTTCACTGTCTACGAAAGGGTACATTTGCAACAAATTGTAACAAAGGTTCACCAGATTGATTTGTGGGAAGTGGGTTTGTCATGAGGAGAAAGAGAATCATACTTTATAATATCTTCTAAAGTCAGGAGTGATTTTCAAGTGATTCATGGGAACATACATTCTATGAGTTTGATGGGTAAATGTGAAGATGATGTTCCCATGGATGGGCAGTCTAGAACCAGACTCAAAATTAAGAGGTTGTTCGTTTGTGACAGAGTTGAGATTTGTAAAGCTCCTCAAGCGGGTGGCCAGTTGTCGAGTGCGCATTGAGATATTAAGAGAAATGGGGTTAGTGAGGGAGTATTCAAAGTTCTAGTCGTGGTTGTGAAGTTGAACTTGCTGCCATATGGGAGTAGCGCTTATTATCTGCAGGTGTGATGGTGCCAAAGTGGACAGGATGTTCCACGATATCTTTAGAGTTGCTTGCTCAGTGCCACAGGTCCTTCCCCATGTCACGTTTATATTAAAGAAGAATAAATTAATCGAGGAGCTATTAACCAGATGTTCATTAAATTTGTTACATCAATATTTTGTGCCTTTTAGTTTTCTGACAAATACAATTTGTGGTTGTAAAACAACATTGATTGATATGGACTCCATCATACAGCACAGCAACAGACCCTTTGGCCCAACGTGTCCATGCCGACCCACATGCCCTACTAAGCCAGTCCCATTTACCTGCGTTCAGCCCATATCCCTCTGAACTTTCCCCATCGCTGTATGACCAAATGTCTAACTTGTTCTTTGTTATACAATCTCTAATGCTCATGGTTTATTCTTGATTTCCAGAAATCTCAGCCTAATGGACGAGCAGGAACTGAACCATTAGAAGAGGAAATCAATCAATCATTTGAGAAGATTATTGTGAAACAACTAGATGCGGAGAGGAAAACTGAAAAGGTTTGTGTAATTACTGTGTAATTTTTGTGTAATCCCATATCTTGGACTGCCATCAAAATTAATTACTGATATGTTCTATTTGCATTTTTAAGTATATGCATTTATATCTTCGATTTGCATTTATATCTATATGCATTTAGATATTTTTGCATTTTATTTGCATTCATATCTTCTGTTTGCATTTGTATCTTCTATTTTGCATTTTTATCCTTTTAAAACAAAATAGTTCCGAACCATTTTAAAGCTGTTCAAAGTAATCCACCCTGAATTGCAGTCATGTGGATTGACTATGGCAATAATTTGGTAATAATTGATAGTTTGAAGGGTATTATACACAAAAACCTTAAATCTCAATGGTTAATGCTGGCCCCCGTTTAGTTTAGAGATACTGCGTAGGAACAGGCTCTTCAGCCCACGGAGTCCGCGCCGACCACCAATCACCCGTACACTAATTCTATCCCACAAACTTATAAACCAATTAACCCACAACCCTACACATGTTTAAAATGTAGGAGGAAACCGGAGCACCCAGAGAAAACCCACTGAGGAAATGTACAAAGCAGACATTGAGGAAATGTACAAACTCATTACAGACAGCACACTTAAATTTGAAACGGAGTTTTTGGCACAGTAAGGCTAACTGTGTTTATATTTTAAAAAATTAAAATTTAAAAAAAACTTGACCCAAATATCTCTATTAAACTTTCCCGCTCTCACCTTATAGCTTTACCCTCTAGTGTTGAACATATCAACCCTGGGGAAAAAGTTCTGACTATCTACCCTGTCTATGTATCTCACACTATCGCTCAGTCTGCCAAGGCCTTGTAGAACTTCTTAAGTTTTAGCAGCAGAATTAGGCCATTTGGCCCATCAGGTCTGTGCCTCTCAATCATGGCTGATCTATCTTTCCATCTCAACCCCATTCTCCTGCCTTCTCCCCATAACCTGGTTGCTAAACAAAGCAACTCCCATTCGCAGACTAACATTTATTTTCTGAGCCAACTCCTCTATTGCCAGAGTGAGACCACATGCAAATTGGAGGAACTGTGCCTCATATTCCTCTTGGGTAGTGTGCAACCCAGCCATACGAAGATTGAATTCTCCAACCACTGTCTACACACACGGGACAATATACAAAGGTGGATTAACCCACAAACCCGCACGTCTTTGGGATGTGGGAGGAAACCGGAGCACCTATATGTTCACAGGGAGAATGTGCAAACTCCACACCGACAGCACTCAACATCAGTGTGGAACACAAGTCTCTAGTGCTGTGAGGAAGCTGCTCTACCTGCTGCGCCACTTCTGAAATCATCCTCAAACATTTGACCCAGGTGGAATGTTAAATGCACCACCCCCTCAAGCAGGAAGCTACAAATAATTTGAATTACGCCCAAGCTTCTTTTGCTTCCTGCATCCTAATTGCTATCAAACATTTCGCTGGGGGAGGTTTTACCCGAATGTACAGAACATTCTTGTTCGAATGGATTGCAAACCAGTTCATTGAGTAAATATTGCATTGGAGCCAAAGAGGAAAGTTGGATTTGATTGCAAATCTCATAATATCACTATTTGTATGGAAATGTCACCAAGGGAAAATTAAATTTAATGTTGAGAAAATGTGGAATGATACATTTAGGTGGGAAGAATGAGAGCAGGCAGTACAAATTTTAAAAGAGTACGATGTAAAGTGGAGAGATCTGTTGCTCGGTGTAGATATAATGTTGAAAGCGGTAGGGTCGGTTGAATACGTGTGTTCATGCAATATATCAGGGCTTGGGGTTTATACATAGAGAAATGGTGAATACGACAAAGGGAAATAATGTTGAACCTTCATAAAATGCTAGTTTGGACTAAAATGTTTATTGGGGACAGGGAACTGTAAATGCAAGAATCTTGAGTAAAACTCAAAAGTGCTGGAATAAATCAGTAGGTCAGGCCAAAGATCTTAGAGCAGAGCAAGATAGGCCACTCCTGCGAAATACAATGGGCTGACGTGTAGTACGCTACGGAGGGGATCCTTGGCATTTTTCCCCGCCCATTTTAGTAACCGGAGCCTACCTGACCTGACCCGACTCGCAGTGTAATCAATGTTGCGGGGCAACAGTTTGTGTGTGTGATATAGGGTTAGATTCATAATTCTGTCAGTTCATACTTCTTGTCAAGAATAAAATTTGACTCTGGTAATTGTCTTCTTTAATGTTTTTTAAATCATTTCTTTTTAAATGGCTCACAAACAGTGTTTGAGTTGATTTTGTAGTAACCGGAACCGACCCGACTCGCAGGGTAATTGACATTGCAGGGGAAGTTTTTGTGTGTGATATAGGGTTAGATTCATAATTCTGTTAGTTCATAATTCTGTTAATTCTTGTTAAAGAATAAAATGTTTATAAACACACATACATGAATGTGATATAAATGTATATAATCATATAACACACTCAATTATATTTCTTCTGATCCAATGATGAACTTTATTTCAGACTAGACAAGGGACATTAAATAAGAAACATTGTAAACCTCCCCGCAACTTCACACACACTAGGCCTTATCCCCACCCCTCAACTCACCTCCCCCCCCCCCCCCCCCCCCGGCACTCCCTCGCCTGCCCCCACACTACAATGTCTCCCCCCCCTCCTATGCCCCTCTCCCCGCTGCCCCGGGCCGCTCACTCCCTCTCCCCGCTGCCCCGGGCCGTGCACCCCCTCTCCCCGCTGCCCCGGGCCGCTCACTCCCTCTCCCCGCTGCCCCAGGCCCCACATTCCCTCTCCCCGCTGCGGAAACAAAGATCCGATCTTTGGCCGGAAGCAAGATGGCGGAACAAGATGGCGGGGACTGGTCGCTAAAATGGGTCCTATAATCACCCATGAATCCGCCCATGAGCGTACTACACGTTTGCGTGAGAGTAACCTATCTCTAAGGTCTTTGGGTCAGGCAGCATCTCTGGAAGATGTGGATTGGGGACCCTTCCTCAGACTCGTGGACAGGTGAAGTTTCAGGTTGGGATCCCTCCCAGCAACAACCTTCTCCTGTCTCCAATGTTCCTCCCCCTCATGGACTCCCTCTGGTTGCCTTCTACCCTCTATTTTCAACTGCCGGTGCAATATAACTGTCCTGACTTCTCCGCTCCCCTTACCCACTCCAATCCCAGCCCTTCTGAATGCACAGCCTCCCTATCACTGAGCACAATTCCAATAGTCTGAAGAAGTGTCCTGACCCGAAGCAACATCTGTCCATTTCCTCCGCAGATGATGCCTGACCCACTGATTACCACACCACTGTGTTTTACTATTGTTATTCATTTCCAAGCACTGAACATAAAAGAAAACTGCAACAACTTTGGAGAGAGTACAGGAGAGATTTGTTAAAATGAACCCATGGATAAGGGACTTAGTTATATGGACAATCCCTAGAAGCAACAAGTTCTGAGGAAATATTATAGAAGTATTTAAAATTGTAAAAAGTTATTTATGGAGTAGATGGAGTGAAACTGTTCCCATTGGCAGAGAGTTCAAGAAACATGGTAAAGTAACAAAGATGCAATAGTGGTGTTTAGGAGGCTTTTGGATAGGCATGTGGATGTGTTTGAAGGCTCTGGGCCTGCACTCACTGGAGTTTAGAAGGATGAGGAGGATCGCATTGAAACCTACTGAATATGAAGGGCCGAGATAGAGTGGATGTGGAGAAGATGTTTCCAGTGGTGGGAGAGTCTAGGACCAGAGGGCACAACCTCAATAAAAAGATGTACCTTTAGAATGAAGTTGAGGAATTATTTAAGCCGGAAGGTGGTGAATCTGGAATTCATTGCCACAGATTGCCACACAAGTCATTGGGTATTTTTAATGTGAAGGTTGATAGGTTCTTGATTTGTAAGGGATTCAAAGGTTACAGAGAGAAGGGGTTGAGAAGGAAATATGGTGGAACTGACTCGATGGGCCGTAGACCCAACTCTGCCCCTGTGTCTCATGAGCGGGCAGATGAGATTAGTTTAACTTGGCATCATGTTTGGCACGGACATTGTGGGCTGAAGGGCCTGTTCCTGTGCTGTACTGTACTATGTTATCATGAGGAAAATAAGCTTTACACAGCAAACTTTACACACCTGGAAAGTATTGCCTGGCGCAGCATCAGAGATGGCAAAACTCAAAAGTATCAGAAGGGAAAAGATTGGAAGATTATGTAGAGCGATGGGACAGCGGGTCAAGCTGGATTGCTATTACGCAGAACTGATATGGAAGTGACAGACAAAATGATTTTGTTTGAAAAATACAGCGTGGAAAAAGCAGGGCTGTGGAGTCGGAGTCGGAGCAATTTTGGTGTTGCTGGGGTGCTTCGACCTCAACATAGGAGAAGAACCAAAGTAGGTGCAGATTAGAGAATAAAAAAGAAAGCAAAGATTAGAAGCAAGCCTTGGGCAGAAGGTACATTCCCTTAAATAAAGACCACTGGTAATGTGGCGAGTTTGTGTCTAACTTGGGAAGTTGAGGGTAGAGGTTGAGCAAAGGAAGTTCACTGTGACATCCGTTATAGGGAGGATGGCAAATTGAGGAAGAAAAATGGCCCTGAAGTAAGCCTGTGGAATCAAACTTTTACGAGTCCATATTGTAACGTAAAAGGAACCAATTGAAAGGAAGTGGTGATGATGGTAAATTCAGTATGACAATGACAGAGAACATGGAGCAGTACAGCACAGTCCCTTCGGCCTACAATTTCTGATCTGAATATGATATCAAGAGCAACTCTTATCTGCCTGTACATAATTCATCGCCCTCCGATCCCTGCATATCCATGTGCCTATCCAAAAATCTCTTAAGCACCACTATTCCACAAAGGCAATGGTCTGCTTTTATAGTCAAGTTTTACTTGAATAATAAAACATTATCTGTGACTCTGCCTCCAATACTATAGAGCATCAGCACAGGAACAGGCTCTTTGACTCACACTGTCTGAACTGAACATGTTAGCAAGTTAAACTAATCGCCTCTGCCTGCACTTGATCCATGTCCCTCTATTCCCCGCATATCCATGTGCCTATCCTAAAGCCTCTTACACGCCATTATCATATCTGCCACCGGGGAATCCAAGGTCGGAATCGAACATGGGTTTCTGGCGCTATGAGGCAGTAGTTCTACCAGCTGTGCTGCCTCTCCTCTCGAGTGGAGCAGAAGATCTGGCATGGACACGTTTGGCTGAGAAGGCCTGCTTCTGCTTTGTAAATCCTTTGTAAACTTGACTGTTCTTTGGCCAACTAGTAAGCTGTGATGACCTTGGTAAGGCGTTGTTGACATATTCATGTGGAACTTGTGTGCTTTGTGGAATAATGCTTTCCATGTTCAGCAGTCTGTGCTAAGGTGACTAATCTGTTTTGTTAAATAGACAAAGAAAAACAAGAAGAAACCAAAGCCAGAGATGAAGTTTCTGCAAGATGTGCTCCAGAATCGGGCAGATGGTCGAGAAACTGATGAAGGTGGGTTCTGCTAACTTGGTGCCATTGTTATTTCAAAGACCAAAATCGCAAGACATATTTTCTTCATAGAACAGTACAGCACAAGAACAGGCCCTTCAGCGCACAATGTCGTGGCAAACATGATGCCAAGTTAAACCAGCCAATTAAAAAACCCAAATTGTTCTGCAGTTTGTAATGAACAGTGGAAATGGCAGAGGGGGGTTTGTGCTGCAGAAAGTTGGTTTTGCTGGATGGTGCTCAGTGGGTATGTTGATTATACCATTGTGTCAATGGTATACGTTCATATAAATCATACAGTATGGACACAGGCCCAATTTGCCCACGCAGACCAACTAGTCCCACCTGAGTCTGAAGAAGGGTTTCGGCCCGAAATGTCGCCTATTTCCTTCGCTCCATAGATGCTGCTGCACCCGCTGAGTTTCGCCAGCAATTTTGTGTACCTTCGATATTCCAGCATCTGCAGTTCCCTTTTGAACAACTAGTCCCACCTGCCTGCATTTGGCCCATATCCCTCCAAATCTTTCCTATCCATGTACCCGTCCAAATGTTTCTTAAACATGATGATAACTCGGCATGGCAACTAGGGGAGTTAAAGTTAAGATATAGACAGGCCCTTTGTCCCAACTTGCCCCCACCGACCAAGATGGGTGTTTGACCCATATCCCTCTAAACCTCCTCTAACCATATTGTCAGTAATGACAGTACAGATTGTCTTAAAAACTCAAATTGGTGACCATTGTCGTTCAGGTAATATAATCTCCCTATCCTTATTCAGTGTATTCATTGTGACTGCTAGCCCACCAACATTGATAATGTGAGCTGCCGTCTTGGTTAACGGGCAATTTTGGATGGCTAAGTAGGTGCTGGCTTTGGCAACAACATCAAAAGCTTATGAATGAATCTCTTCAAAATCAAAACTGGTGAAATTGGCAAATATTCTCAAGTTGTGATGAATATTGTTAACAAACATGGTCCTTCCATAAGCGAGGGTACCATCCGATTCTCCAAACGACCTAATTGCAGACTTTGATCTTTTATTTTTGATTAAAAGACACAGTATGGAAACGGGCCACACTGACTATTCACACTAGTTCTATGTTATCCCACTTTTGCATCCACTCTTTACACGTTTGAAACAATTTACAAGGGGGCAATTAACCTGCAAACCCACGTCTTTGGGATGTGTGGGGGGGGGGGGGTGGGGGGACCTGAGCACCATATAGTCACTGGAACAACTCTATGCAGAGAACACCTGAGGTCAGGATCGATCGTGGGTCTCTAATGGTGTGAGGCAGCATGCTACTCTGCCGCCCTAATTTTCTCTAGAGCCATTGCTAGGAAACTACATTGTGGTATCTGGTATCATTCTCTTTGCTCTTACTTTTTGTACTTGTGTTGACTTGATTCTGTTTGTGTATAGTATCTGGGGATACAAGGAACTGCAGATGCTGGCTTACAAAAAAAGACAAAGTGCTGGAGTAACTCAGAGCGTAGATAGGTGACGTTTCAAGTTGCCACCCTTTTTCAGTCTGAAGAAGGGTGCTGATCTGAAACGTCACCTATCCACATTCTCCAGAGGTGCTGCCTGACCTGAGTTTGGATTTATTCAGAGTGGTATTTGACCGATAGATAGGCCACAAATATTACGCCCATTCTGGTTGTCCCATAACAGGAAGAATGTGGAGGCTCGGAGAGGGTGCAGGAGATGCTGCTGGGAATAGAGGGTAGGAGCTGTAAGGAGAGGTTAGAAAGAAGTGGATTGTTTTCTCTATAGAAGTATATAAAATTATGAGATACATAGAGAGGGTATTCAATCATAATCTCATTCTGATTGCCACGACTCATTTTTTTTCTGTTGAAAACCTGTTGAAGAGGTAGCTAAAGAAAGTTATCCGATTCTCAAAATTAAATAGATCTAGGTCCACACCCTTTGGTCTCCCAAGGAGGATGACTTGTTGAATAAGATCCCGTTGACTGCTTAGATTTGTGAGGAAAAGGCAGTTCACAGAGTGATATATCTTGCATGAATTGCCTGCTTGAAGTTGCGCCTGCTCCTCATCACGGGCTTGCTTCCCTAAACTGCGGAACACCGGCGGCATCTAATGGACATTGCTGGGCAAATGTCATGACCCAGGATGCTGCCATAATGCCATCAATCAGTGCTGATGATGTATTACGGGAGCTTGTTGGCAGCTTTGTGAATGTAGGCGCCACAGTCAGTCTGTCACTCGATGCTTAAATCAACAAGACCACTGCAATACCTGCAGCTGTTATGTCCAAGTTGAGTAAGAGATGAACATCATCCTGATGGAGATCACCAAATGATGAGCAGACCAGGCCTGTGAACCTATACTAAGTTAATAATTACAGTACCACAACTAGTTTGATTGTTTAGTTTATTGTCGCATGTATTGAGGTACATTGAAAAGCTTTTATTTTTTGCATGCTATCAGCAAAAAAGACTATACAGGATTACAATCAAGCCGTACAGTGTACAAGAATAAAATTTAGTGCAAGATAAAGTCCAGTATAGTCTAATAAAAGATAATCCGAGCCTTCAATGGGGTAGATGGTAGGTCAGGACTGCTCTCTAGTTGGTGAGAGGACGGGTCAGTTGCCTGATAACAGCTAGGAAGAAAATGTCCCTGAATCTGGAGGCATGCGTTTTCAAACTTTTATACCTCTTCCCTGATGGGAGAGGGGAGTAGAGGGAGTGACTGGGGTGAGACTGGCCTTGTTAAGGCAATATAAAATGTAGCTGGAGAGGGAGGTTGGTTTGCGTAATGGTCTGGGCTGGAAACTCTACAATTGCTTGCGGCCTTGGGTGGAGCTGTTCCCAGACTAGGCTGTGATTTGGTGACAGGAGGGAAAACCATGCAGGATTCTCTTGCCTCATCGCTATCCAGTGCCACACATTGCTGCACTCCTCCATAGCCTGGCATGACACAAGGAAAGAGTCAACACCTTTGCTTCCTTGGATGCATTCAAAGCATTTCCTGTAGAACATGGTAACCATCATAACAGTGCTGGAATTCACCAAGATGTTCGTCACTAAGTCAATGACATTTGCGGTGGATTATAAGGACAACCCACAGATGAGACATGAAGATGTCAGGCATCAACACACGCAACTGGGGATGATCAGCCATGATAACATTGAATGGCCTACTCCTTCACCTATTTAGATAGGCAATATTGTCTATTGCCTATCTAAATCTTGGGTTGTACAGCAGGGTCAGGTGAATCAGGGGTAAAGTTAAATGGGTGTATGAAACAGTTTCAACAATAAAAAGGACACAGTAGCCCCTGATTATCTTGGAATATCATACAGCGTCGAAACAGGCCCTGTGACCCAACTTGCCCACGCCATCCAACATGCCCAATCTAGGTTATTCCCACCTGCCTGCGTTTGCCCCGTATCCCTCCAAATCTGTCCTATCCATGTACCTGTCTAAATGTTTTATAAATGTTGTAATAGTCTTAACTGCCTCCTCTGGTAGCTCATTCAAAGTATTGTTTTTTGTTTATTTTAATAGGAGCCTCAGGCTCCTATTACATCTTTGCCATCTCACCCCTTAAACCTATGTCCTCTCTCCAAGCTTGTTGTTGAATGATTGAATGCTGGGGAGGGGAAGGCCAAAATCCCCGTTGTTTCAGCCGCAGCTGGAGCCCTCCCCAAGTGCCCTCTTCCTTGTTTTGTTCGTGCTCACAGCTGAGACTTCCTGAGTATGGTGTCCAGTAAACAGTTTGGATGAGGTGTTAACAAAAATATTGTTTAGTTGTATTGTGGAAGTGAAAGGATGTGATGTGGAAACGAGGAACTAGATGCTGGTTTACAAATCGACATATGAAGAAGCGTCACGACCAAAAGGTCACCTATTCATGTTTTCCAGAGATGCTGCCTGACACATTGAGTTACTCTGGGGTATTTTTTTTGGTCCTTGGGACTCTTAGGTGATGGCATCACTCTTAGTTTAGTTTGGAAATACAGCAACCAAACAGGCCCTTTGGACCACTGAGTCCACACTGACCATCGATCATCTGCTTACACTAGTTCTATGTTATCCACTTTCTCGTCCACTCCCTACAAGCTCCGTACAGATTCAGATTCAACTTTAATTGTCATTGTCAGTGTACAGTACAGAGACAACGAAATGCAGTGGTTCAGAGGAGCACCCATAGTCAGGATAAAATCCGGGACCCTGGCACTGTAAGGCAGCAACTCTACCGTGCGCCACCACACCAATCTATTTGTGTAGCAGGGAACTGCAGATGCTTGTTTATACCAAAGATTGACACGATGCTGGAACAACTCAGCAGATCAGGCAGCATCTCTGGAGAAAAAGAATAGGTGATGTTTCGAATTGAAACCCTTCTTCAGACAGAAAGTAGAGGTGGGGGGCTCAAAACCGGAGGCAAGAAAACACCAGAACAAATCGGGGCCGGCAACAGGCGACCTCAGGAGAGGTGGGGCCCATAATGACCGATTGTTAGCTGGGGAAGGTGTGAGAACAAGAGTGATACAAAGATGTGACCAGTGGAACTGGTAGGACAACTATAGTGGAGGAGGGAGGAGGTAGAGTCATAGTATTGCAGCTTGGAAACAGGGCCTTCATTCCAACTTGCCCACACCAGCCAACATACCCATCTACACTGTCGCACCTGCCTGTGCTCGGCCCATATCCCTTTAAACCTGTCCTGCCCATGTACCTGTCTAAATGTTTCTTAAACGTTGACATAGTACCTGCCTCAACTACCCCCTCCAGCAACTCATTCTTCCAGCATCTCTAGAGAACATGGATAGTTTAATTTATTGTCACGTCAGTAAAAAGCTGAAAGATATGTGACTTTTTGGGACCCTCCTTCAGGCTGATTTACAATTTATTTATTTGTTGTCATTTGAACCTCATTGAGGTTCAAACGAAATTTGGTTTCTGCAGTCATACACACAAGAAAAGAACCAAGACACAACACAATTTACACAAACATCCATCACAGCGCATCTCCTCCTCGCTGTGATGGAAGGCAAAGTCTTATCTCTCCCCTGCACTCCTCATTCTCCTCCTGATGTCAGAGTCAAAGCCCCCGGCGGGCGATGCAAGGTAAATAAGTTCCGCGGCAATTAAAGCCGCGCCGGGCGATGCAAGGCCACGCTCCGGGTATTGGTGTTGGAGCCCCCGGCGGGCGCTAACAAGTCCCGCGGCCATTTAAAGCCGCGCAGGGCGATGATGTAAGGCCCCGCTCCAGGTAATTTTCAACCCCGCAACTCGGGCGGGAGAAGTCGCCGTTGCGGAAGCCCTGAAAAGCGGTCTCCCACCAGGGCTCCCGGTGTCACCGTCCACCAGACCTGCGGTTGGAGCCTCCGAATCTCCGGGGTAGGGTCGAATAGCTGGAAGAGAAGGGCAGGATAAAGCTTGGCAGGTGTTAGATAGATAAACAACACCTCATATTTCGCTTTGGTTGTTTACACCCCAGCGGTATCACCATTGACTTCTCTAGAGAAGTGGTTGAGTAAAATCCAGAGATGAAAAAACAGAAGTTTTGAAACAAAAGTAATGGATAGTTGCAAATTGTGAAGATTGAGGAAGAAATATAGGGGAAGGGGAGACGGGTATAAGTCCAGGTGGGGCGGAGTGGAGAGTGGGGAAGGGGGTGAGGGGTGTTCGTTGTTATCTAAAATTGGAGAATCCAATATTCATACCATTGGGTTGTAAACTACCAAAGCAGAATATGGTGCCGTTTCTCCGGTTTGGGTGTGCCTCACTCTGGCAATGGAGGAGGCCCAATAACATAAAATGTACTGTTATGCCGACCATCTGCGCTCGTGAACATACTCAATGAAACCGCCGCTCCAAGTGCTTAAATTTTCCCTGCCGAATGGCAAATCGCATGCCGTGGGTTTGTTGTCGACAATGCCGGCAGTTGTCTTGTGGAAGCTCATCGACTTGGAT
Organism: Amblyraja radiata; assembly: GCF_010909765.2. NCBI lineage: Eukaryota > Metazoa > Chordata > Chondrichthyes > Rajiformes > Rajidae > Amblyraja > Amblyraja radiata. Next base: position 55,555,537 of record NC_045959.1, on the reverse strand, counting down.
CTGGTTGGGAAATCAGTTGAATGTCAGGAGGCAGAGACTACAGGGAAAACAGGCATTAGTAAAGTTGCTTGGGTATGAATATTGGAATGCCACAAGAGTCTAGATTTATACCCATAGTTATTTACAGCCTTTAGTCATGAATATTGGAATGAAGGGATTGAGGCAAAGAAACATGATGTTGTGAAAGGTGATGATAGTGTCAGATTACAAAGAAATATTAATGGACACAGCAGTGGCGAATGTGTTTTAAGGTGGGTCACGGTCAAGTCACCCACTTTAGGCTGTAAAAGGACAGCAGAGTAGGTGGTAAATTGTGGGACACAAAGTGCTGGAGTAACTCAGCGGGTCAGGCAACATCAATGGAGAACATGGATAGGTGACGTTTCAGGTCGGGTCCCTTCAGTCTGAAGATAGGCCCCGACCCGAACCATGCCCTCCACAGATGCTGAGTTACTCCAGCACTTTGTGTTCTACTCAGAATTGCAGCATCTGCATGTTCCAGTGTCTCCATAAATTGTGGGATGCTCATCCCAATGAGCTTGGGGTAATGATACACAGACCAACCACTGAATATAACGGAAGAGGCTTCAGAGAATGGAGATTTCAGGGGGAAAAGAGCGGAGTGCTGGAGCAACTCAGTAGGTCAAGCAGCATCCTTGGAGTACATAGATAGGTGCCATTTTGGGTCAGGACGCTTCTAAAGACTGAATGTGGTGGGGATAAGTGCGAGGGAAAGCTGGAAGAAAGTATGGGCAGGACAAAGCCGGATGAGTGATAGTGGATACAGGTCGGGGAAGGAGGTTTGATTGGCAGGCGGTTGGTCAAATGCCAGAGATGAAAAGCCAAAAAGTGAGATCAGGATAGAAAAGGTGAAAGTTGGGAAACCAGAGAAAGGACTAGGAGAAATAGGTGCAAGTCCAGGTGAAGCACTGGAATGGAGGAAAAAAATGATGTCTGAAGAAAGGTCCCAAACCAAAACGTTACCTGTCATTTTTCTCAGGGGATGCTGCCTGGCCCACTGGGTTATTCCTGCATTTTGCGCTCAGCTTTTAAAAAAATAAATGTTCTTTGTAGATTTGTTAGCTAAAATTGGGAAATTCAATGTTCAAACTGCTGGGTTGTAAACGACCCAAGTGGAATATGAGGTGCTGTTCCCCCAGTTTGCAGGTGGCCTCACTCTGGCAATGGAGAAGGCCCATATTAGAAAGGTCAATGTGGAAATGAGAGGGCAACAGCAGACCAAGAATGAGTGTTCAGTGAATGCTGAACTTTACAACTGGATATGAGTAAATAAAGGACCAGGTCACACTACAGCAGTGGTTCCCAACCTTTTTCGTCAAGTTTACCTCATGGCAACTTTAATAGCACTTAACAGTGTTATTTCACTTATTTATGAACAACTAATGATGAACAGATACCAGAACCAAACACAGTCAGTCAATGAAAAAAACTATGTACAAATCCACAATCAACAAATTTATCCCCTTGGTAGGCGAAATTTACCCCAGGTTGGGAACCCTTGCACTACAACCTTTTTTATAATTGAATGGGCGAACAGTTTCAAGGAGTCAAATGGCTCGCTCACGTTGCTCTGTGCTTAATTTGATCTGGAGCTGTGTAGATTTTTTATGATTTGTACAGTAGCAGATGCCTTGTTTTTGATTTCATTGCTCTATTTTGACTTTGCGGTGTGAAATATTTTCTTGCAAATTACATGTAAAATAAAAAATGATCTGGGTAACAAGTCATTCCCTAGTGAGAGAGAGAAAGAGAGCACATGTTTTGAGCTGGTGCTTTATTCACACTGGATCCAATTATGTTCATATGAAAACCTTTCTCTGCTTAACTGCGATAATATGCATTCCAGGGAGACAGCTGCTATTTAAAAATCACAATGTTTGTCTTTTCATAAATCCAGTTGCATTTATTCACAGCTACTTTGATTCAGATGTATCTTTATTCAGTGAGGCCTTTTCTTTCACCATGCAACAATTTTGCTGCCTTCATATTGGAGTCGGACAGTACAGAAACGGGCCCATTGATTCCATGTCGGCCGTCAACCAGCCACCCATCTGTACTAATCCTGCACTCTTTATGCTCCCCATATTCTCATCAACTCCCCTCAATTATACCCCTTACCCACTGGAAGCAATTTACAGATGCCATTTAAACTACAAACCCAAGTGTAGAAAGGAATTGCAGATGCTGGTTTATACTGATGATAGACACAACATTGTCCTATCCGGGACACATGACAATAAACTCTCTTGACTTGACATGCTGGAGTAACTCAACAGGTCAGGCAGCATCACTGGAGAAAAAGGATGGATGCCGTTTCGGCTCAGGACCTTTCTTCAGACTCTAAACCTACAAACCAGCATGTCTTTGGGAAATAGGAGGAAAGTGGAGCATCCTGAGGAAACCCACGTTCTCCCTGTAACATCCACATAGTCATAGGGAGAATATGCAAACTCCACAGTCAGCACCTGAGGTCAGGATCGAACCCGGGTCTCCAGCGCTGTGAGGTAGCAGCTCTAATTGCACCACTGCTGCGAAGTGAGGTGACATCCATTTCTACTCTCACGCTCCAACACTTCCCTGTGTGAGTGTGGGAACGCCACATGACATCTTGCACTTTTTGTATCATACTGGCTTGAAGATTATTGATTGTAAGCCAATAAAGAGTTAAAAATATTCATCTTTAGCTGGCTGAAGAGAACTTAATTTGTAGCCCAGCTGGTAGATCTGCCTCACAGTCACCAAAGGCTCGGGTTTGATCCAGACTTTGGGTGCTCTCTGTGAGGAGTTTGCCCTGTGACCGTGTGGGTTTCCTCCGGGTGCTCTGGTTTTCTCCCACATTCCCGAAGACCTATGGATGTGTAGGTTAATTGGCCCTCTAAATTGCCCCTCGTGTGTTGGGAGTGGATGAGGAAGTGGGACAACACAGAACAGGTGATCAATGGTTGGTGTGTCCTCAAATGGCTGAAGGGCTTGTTTCCATGCTGGATCTTTCAATCAATGTTGTTGTTCCTTAAACCGACTTTGCATTAATTTCCACTTGCTATATAGTCGTATGGCGTGGAACCAGGCCCTTCAGCCCAAGTTGCCCGCGCCGACCAACATGCTCCATCTGCACTAGTCCCACCTGCCTGCATTTGCACATACCTTCTAAACCTATCCTATCCATGTACTTGTCCAAATGTTATTTTAAACACTGATAGCACCTGCTTCAACTTCCTCCTCTGGCAACTCATTCCAGAGTGAGGCCACCTGCAATGACTGCCTAAACTGCAAATCTGACCACCTGGGGAAAGTACAAGTGTGTATTTGGATCTGCTAACTTTATAATTGTGCTGCCAATCCAGTCAGTTAATTCACATCATAAAAAACAACTGTCCCAAACTGATCCTGAGGAGCACCATGCTCCACTCTGGTATAACAGCACAAAAATCCATCAGTATTTTGCCCTGATATTTGTTTGTGAAGATGTGTTATAAGGAGGTTGGGCTCTTGGGGGTAATGAGGAACAAAGGGACCTCAGTTTATAAGAATGTATTTGTCATATGAACCAGAGCAATGACTTTCGTACTTGCTGCAACTTTACAGACACACAGAGGTCGTACAACTCCCAATGATTCGAGAAGGTGGCAGTACAGGTTTAGGATGTAGTGAAGAAGGCACACATGATACTAGCCATTATTAGCTGGGGCATTCGATATATGAGCAAAAAACACAGTACAGAGGAAACAGTTGGTCAGGTAGCATCTGTGAAGGGAATGGCCAGGAGACCTTTTGTGCCTGGACCCTTCGTTAAACCGTTCCCTCCATAGATGCTGGCTGAATTGCTGAGTTCCTCCAGTGATTTTTTTTTTTAAATCAAGATCCCAGCATGTCTAGTTTCTTGGGTCTTCATTGTATGTATGAGCAAGAGAATTGTGGTCTAACTTGATAAAATATTACACCGCAACTGGTGCTGTGTACAGATCTGTTTGCTGCACTTCTAAAAGGGAACAATTGCCCCTCATTGGAGTGAGTGCAAATTATATTCAGTAAGATGTTGGCTAAGACAGAGCATTTCAGTTATGCGTGGAGAATGGTGCAACGGTTGAGTTGCTTCATTAAAGCACCAGAGCGTCTGCTTTGATCATGACTCTCTGCTGTCTATACGGAGTTTGCACGTTTTCCCTGTGACCGCATTGGCTTTCTCGGAGTGTTCTGGTTTCCTCCCACATTCCAAAGATATACAAGTTTGTAGGTTGTTGGTTACAATATATATTAATGATCTGGATGAGGGAATTGAAGGCAATATCTCCAAGTTTGCGGATGACACTAAGCTGGGGGGCAGTGTTAGCTGTGAGGAGGATGCTAGGAGACTGCAAGGTGACTTGGATAGGCTGGGTGAGTGGGCAAATGTTTGGCAGATGCAGTATAATGTTGATAAATGTGAGGTTATCCATTTTGGTGGCAAAAACAGGAAAGCATACTATTATCTAAATGGTGGCCGATTAGGAAAAGGGGAGATGCAGCGAGACCTGGGTACACCAGTCATTGAAAGTAGGCATGCAGGTGCAGCAGGCAGTGAAGAAAGCGAATGGTATGTTAGCTTTCATAGCAAAAGGATTTGAGTATAGGAGCAGGGAGGTTCTACTGCAGTTGTACAGGGTCTTGGTGAGACCACACCTGGAGTATTGCGTACAGTTTTGGTCTCCAAATCTGAGGAAGGACATTATTGCCATAGAGGGAGTGCAGAGAAGGTTCACCAGACTGATTCCTGGGATGTCAGGACTGTCTTATGAAGAAAGACTGGATAGACTTGGTTTATACTCTCTAGAATTTAGGAGATTGAGAGGGGATCTTATAGAAACTTACAAAATTCTTAAGGGGTTGGACAGGCTAGATGCAGGAAGATTGTTCCCGATGTTGGGGAAGTCCAGGACAAGGGGTCACAGCTTAAGGATAAGGGGGAAATCCTTTAAAACCGAGATGAGAAAAACTTTTTTCACACAGAGAGTGGTGAATCTCTGGAACTCTCTGCCACAGAGGGTAGTTGAGGCCAGTTCATTGGCTATATTTAAGAGGGAGTTAGATGTGGCCCTTGTGGCTAAGGGGATCAGAGGGTATGGAGAGAAGGCAGGTACGGGATACTGAGTTGGATGATCAGCCATGATCATATTGAATGGCGGTGCAGGCTCGAAGGGCCGAATGGCCTACTCCTGCACCTAATTTCTATGTTTCTATGTTGAAGGTAAACACAAAATGCTGGAGAGAAGGAATGGGTGACGTTTTGGCTCGAGACCCTTCTTCTCGACCTGAAACGTCACCCATTCCTTCTCTCCAGAGATGCTGCCTGCTGATTTTGTGTCTACCTTCCATTTAAACCAACATCTGCAGTTCTTTCTTACACAAGTTTGTAGGTTAATTGGCTTCTGTAAATTGTCCCTCGTGTAGAATAGAACTACTGTGTGGGTGATAGCTTGCCGGCACAACTTCGGTGTGCCGAAGGGCCGTTTTTCTTGCAGTATCTCTAAACTAGACTGGATATGCGGTGTTTCACTTCTGTGGAGAGGAGGGAGCTGAGGAGAGACCAGATTGAGGTTTACAAAATTAAGTAGGGTATGGATGGGGTAGATTGGTAGAAAATCAGTTTAGGAGGATCTGAGAAAGAACATTTTCACCCATGGGGTGGTTGAAACCTGGATTGCGGATGAAGGCGTTATCTAGACAGGCAATTTAATCATCAAGACATTGAAGGCTGCAGACTAAGTGCCAGTAAAGGGGATTAATATAAATGATTGGCACAGGCGTGGTGGGCCAAAAGGTCTGTTTCTGTGGTATATGACTAACGTGAGCCATTTGTGACCCTTGTTCAGCTCAAGAACTTGCTGCCTTTTACTGCCTCTGTAGGTCATGGGTACAAATTCTGGTTTTCTTTCCTGAATTCTCTGTATATTCATAATCTCCTACACTGGAATAAATTCTTCATCCGAGTAAATCATAGACAGTAGCTATCATAATGTCTGTTTCATCAGGAGGAATTTGGCAGTGTAAACCAAATGAATAACTTGCACCAACACAAGACAAAACAGGAACAAATTTGGGGGAAATCACCTCTGTAAATATAGGCTCTTCAGACAGACACACCGCACGAACAGATTGACAATGCGGTTAACATTTCTTTTAACAAGAATAACAACTACCTGAGTCAGATGTGGGGATTTTTTTGGCCTATTAAGCTTGTGACATACTGAGTAACATGCAACCTTAATGATCATTCTCAGAGATAATCTTATTGATTTCTGTTATAATAAGAGTTTCAAAGCACCGAAGGAGATCCATTTCACTGCACCTTTCGCAAGATTACAGTTTAAGAATAAGGAGTAAGCCATTTAGAACGGAGACGAGGAAACACTTTTTCTCACAGAGAGTGGGGAGTCTGTGGAATTCTCTGCCTCAGAGGGTAGTGGAGGCAGGTTCTCTGGATGCTTTCAAGAGAGCTAGATAGGGCTCTTAAAAATAGCAGAGTCAGGGGATATGGGGAGAAGGCAGGAACGGGGTACTGATTGGGGATGATCAGCCATGATCACATTGCATGGCTCGAAGGTCCGAATGGCCTACTCCTGCACCTATTGTCTATTAGCTTAGAGTTACAGCGCGAAAACAGGCCCTTTGGCCCACCTAGTCCACGTTGACCACGATCACTCTGTATACTATCACTATCCCACACACTAGGGGCAATTTACAATCTTTGCCAAAACCAATTAACCTAAAAACCTGTACATTTTTGGAATATGAGAAGAAACGAGAACACCCAGGGAAACTCCACGTAGTCACGGGGAGAATGTACAAACTCCGCACAGACAGCACCCGTGGTCCGGATCGAACCCGAGTCTCTGGCGCTGTAAGGCAGCAACTCTACAGCGCCACAGGCTGCTCTTTCCACTTGATTCCATTTTCTATTATGTGCCTTTATAGAATTATGAAGGGCATTGCACCAAACAAACCATTTACTCCGGGCTAGTTGTTTGAACAAGGTGGCATATTCAAAAAGATGGAAGAACTCGGCTGGTCAGGCAGTATCTGCGGGGGTGGGGCGGGGGGGGGGGGGTGAATCAGTTAAGTTTTCAGTTTAAATACCTCTAATCGCGGTTATGAAACATGCCTTAAGATACCAAGAGAAGGGGGAGGTGTGAGGTGAAGCAAGGAACTGTTGTGATAAGATGGACACTAGGAGAGATTGAATGAGACAAACGGCAGTGGTGCTGGAGAGAGTGGGAAAACTTGTTTGTCACTGCCGATCTTTCTGTGAGAGAGGTTTAAGTTTAGGTTTATTACTGTCACATGTTCTAAGGGACAGTGAATTTATTTTGTTTGCATGCTATCCAATCAAATTAGCTACTCGTACTTACAGAGTGGAAACAGGCCCTTCGGCCAACTTGACCACATCGGCCAACCTGTCCCATCTACATTTGTTCCAACTGCCTGCGTCTGGCCCATATCCCTTTAAGCCTCTCCTATCCATATGCCTGACTAAATGTTTCTTGCATGTTGTAATAGTACCTGCCAAGTTCAGATACAAGTGCATTTATGCGATCTATTCCTCTCATGATTTTGTAAACCTCTTTCAGATCACCCCAACACATATACTATACATATAATCAAGACAAACTCCAGTACAAGTAAAATAGGGAGAGCAAAGGGGAAGCAACATAGAGGGTCCTAGATTTACTACTGGAAAAGAGATTTAAGAGCAGGGCGATTGTATCGGATGGCACAATTTTAAAATGTCCACCCTTCTTTTGATCATCCCACTATTTTTTGAATGGAGGGAGACGTGTATATTGTTTATAATGGGGTTTGTTTGGTTCATTCACAGGTGCTTGGGAAACCAAAATCAGTAGCCGGGAAAAGCGGCAACAGCGCAGACGTGACAAAGGAATAAATGAAACTTCCTCCATGGATTCCAGTCTCCCAGCAGGTGGAGCGGAAGTGATCTCTGCTCATCAGCACACGGTGGCCTCATCTGGGCTAGCTCCTCGCAAGGCCAAAGCAGACGAAACAGCAGGTTGGTCATTAATGGAAGGATTTGATCAAGATAAACAATGATCTGATGCTGGAAATTGTACCATTATAAGATGAGGTAAATGTTTTGGTCTGAAGACTGGTCCTGACCCAAAATGTCACCTATCCATATTCTTCAAAGATGCTACCTGACCCACTGAGTTACTCCAGCACTTTGTGTTCTTTTGTGTAAACCAGCATCTGCAGTTCTTTGTTTCTGCTTCTAGATATTTTTATTTGGATCTTTGTTGCTGTATACAAAACATTTTGAAACTTGACTCCACACATAAAGAAAAATATATATAATTCTCATCTCTTTTTTTATTTTGAATGCTAAATTTGTATTGAACTTTATCAGAATGATGCCTGGATTAGAGGGTATTAGCTACAGGGAGAAGTTGGACTTAGATTTTCTCCATAGGTTGAGGGGGGACCAGAGAAGTACATAGAACCCTTTCCCCAGGATGGAAGTATAACATTCTAGAGGGTATAGCTTTACAGTTAGAGGGGCAAATTTTAAAGGAGTTTTTTTTTTCCACAGTGATGAGTGCCTGGAACATCATGATGCCAGGGGTGGTGGAGAAGGCAGTTGTGACTTTGTCATTTAAAAGACTTTTGGATAGACATGGATATGTAAAGAATGGAGGGATATTGGTTATGACAGGCAGATAAGAGTTGGTCTAGGCATCGTGTTTGGCGTAGACATCTTGGGCTGAAGGGCCTGTTCCTCTGCTGTACTATTCATTTGTGCATCTGTGCTGTATATGCATTTTTAAAATCATTTAACTTCTATTGGTGTCGTTTTGGGTTTGGACCCTTCGGCCTGAGCCAAAATGTCACGTATCCATGTTCTCCAGAGATGCGGCCTTGCCTGCTGAGTTACTCCCAACACTTTGTGTCGTTTGTAAATGTGATTGATATTTAGTTTTAATAAGATGTGACGGGTGTTCTTTTTCTCTTCAAAGTTGCCCCTGGGCCTGGTGAACAGCAAGCAGTGAACGGAGGAAGTTGGTGTGATATTCCAGTGAAACTGTCCGCTCAGATCAACGCAACCAAGGAAGACAAATGGCGGCAGATCCCTGCCTTGCCCAATGTTAAAAGGAGCCCAGATCAGCCTGCATGGGGCAAGGAACGTGGCGATAGCAACGCTGGAGCAAAGGAATGGAATCTACCCTTAGTCGACAAGGCTTGGAGTGAGAATGCACTTTTCCCCAGCATTGGTTAGTGTTCTTCAGTCTGGGTTCTCCTTAAAGATTCACTAAATGAAAGAAATGGAAATTATTTCTTAACTTGATATAACTTGCATTTTCAAGATGACATAAGGTAATTTAGAGTCATAGAGCACGCAAACAGGCTCTTTGGTCCAACTGCCCATGCTGACCAAAATTACCTTTCTACGCTCATTCGTATCTGCCCACATTTAGAGGAAATATTTCAGGAATGTTTCCAATGGTGTAATGTGGGATTACTGACTGCCATTGTGTTCACAGCTCACTCCCAGATCTTGTCTCACTTTGTCTTATCGTGTGTTTTTTTTTTAATGTAAACCTGATGGTGCAGATGCAGTTTAATTTTTCAAGTTTCAGGCAGTTTTATAGAAAAATATTTATATTGATGTTGAGTTAGTGGAGGCAAAAAGTACCAACCATAGATGTTGGGTAGCATCACGCCTCGGTTTGGATGTTGCTCTGCCCACGACAACAAGAAATTGCAGAGAGTTGTAGACGTAGTCCAGTCCATCACCATTATTCCCCACCATTGACTCCATCAACACTTTGTGGTGCCTTAGAAAAGCAACCAACATTATCTAAAATTTGTCCCGCCCCGGTCATTCCTTCTCCCCACTCCCATGCAGCAGAAGATACAGAAGCTGAAAGCGTGCACCTCCAGACTCAGGAACAGCTTCTTCCCGTTCGTTATCAGACTTCTGAACTGTCGTTCCATAAGCTTGGGTACTGTCCGATTCACCTCTACCTCATATTGGACTTTGTCTGTCAGACTGAGGTGCTACAATGCTGAGAACTATATTCTGCACTCAGTGCACATGCCAATAATTAACCTGAACCAAATATACAGCACTGAACTGGCCTTTCTGTCCTCTGGGCCTACTTACCGTAATCCTACATTCATGTAATTTTATTCTCCATATATTCCAATGATCTCCCTTCAGATTCTACCATTCACCTACACACTAAGGACAGTTTGCAGTCCAATTAACCTACCAACCTGCATGTCTATGAGATGTAGGGAAGGATACTGGGACATCCATGGAAAGCCTGCTGTCATGGGGAGAAAGTGATCCCGGGGTCAGGATTTAACCTGGGTTCAGTTTAGTTTAGAGATACAACACGGAAACAGGCTGTTCGGCTCACCGAGTCCACGCCGACCAGCGATCCCGGCACACTAACACTATCCAACACACACCAGGGACAATTTACAATTTTACTAAAGCCAATTAGCATACAAAGCTGTACGTCTTTTGAGTGTGGGAGGAAGCTGTGAGCCAGCAGCTCGCCTGGCTGTTGGCTCTGTGTCACCCTGCTTGTGTTCATGAGTTTATAAATCTCATGGGGATCATAATGGGATACCAATGTCCCTGAATAACCTTTGAGCGAGTGACAGGAGATAATTTTGCTGTTAAATGCTATCCGTGTAGTACAGAATGAAAATGAGTTCTGTTTTTTCTATGGTGCCATGTGTTGGCAGGAAAAAGCTTCTTGTTGGAGGTCATGAGATTGGAACGGCCACAATATCACAGACTGTCTGGCAGTGCTCTCCGTTTGACGCACTTTCAGATGTTTAACATTCAATTGCATTTAATTAACATTCAAAGTGATGTTCTCTTAAAGACACACCTGAGTTAGTTAATGTAACGTCTAACCACACAGATCTTTCTAATTTAGTAGAAACTCTGCTATTGTTTTGCCATTAGTTACCAAAATAATCCTCCTACGAACAATGAGCAGAATAATTAACTGTAAGGCCGTTAAATAATAGAATAAGTAAATGCTGATAATGAGACACAACAAACTGGAATCTTGAGCTAAACACAAAGTACTGGGCCAACTCAGCAGGTTGCCAGCATCTCTGGAGGCAATGGATAGGTGACGACTGAAGTTGAGTCCCAACACAACACTGCCTCCACAGATGCTGCTTGACCCACTAAGTTACTCCAGCACTAATAATAAGGAAATCATTGGTCCTCCTGTCAGGTCAGTGCTGGTTTTTGCATGCTAGTAATTCAATTATGTTGCTCGTGCTTCTAAACATTTTATAGTCATAGAGTCTTACAGCGTGGAAACAGGCCCTTCAACCCAACTTGCCCACACCAGCTAACATGTCCCATCTATACTAGTTCAACCTGCCTGCATTTCGCCCCTTATCTCTCGAAACCTGTCTTGTCCATGTACCTGTCCAAATGTTTCTGAAACGTTGGAATAATACCTGCCTCAACTACCTCCTCTGGCACTTGTTCCATACACCCACCATCCTTTGTGTGAAAAAGTTACCATTCAGGTTCCTTTTAAATCTCCCTCCCACTCCTTAAACCTATGTCTTCTGTTTCTCGATTCTCCTACTTTGGGCATGGGACTTGGTGTGTCTACCCAATCTATTCCTCACATGGACTATATTTTCTCCACACTTATTGACCAATTCCCTTTTGAAGGCTGCCATTGAATCCATCACACTTGGACAAAATGCATTCACGAACACACTGACCGAGTTACTGAACAAGCAAATAGAGTTTTGTGCCTTTGGCCAAAGGGCCAAGTTTGAATTCAATGCAACAGTGAGGGAATTTAAATTGAAGTAATTAAGTCTGGAGGATTGCACTTGGCACAAAGCTAGAGAACAGACTTAAAAAAAAAAACATTATCTGGTGTACAAAAGTCCATCAGGGGAGATAACCTGTTCTTATCTGTGTGATCAATAAATATCAGCATTGCCAGTGTCATCTACGTTCCATGTACGTACAATTGGGGAAGAAACAAGAAGTAACATTCCGAGTTCTAACGGCTAATTGAACAAGTGGTGAGTTTTGGGTAATCATAAACCTTATGATTAGGTTTAATAGGCACCTGAGGGACAACTTTTTCACACAGAGTAGTGGGTGCATGTAATGAGCTGCCAGGTAACATCCGTGTTGCTCTAACGATAATAAAAGTTAAACTAAAAATGAAGCACAAAGTTCATGAGTTTTAGATTTTTGACCTGTTTAGTATCTCTAGCGGCTGGTACTTTGCTGAAAGTGCAGTTACGATTTTTTGTTTAGTTTAGAGATATAACGTGGAAACCGGCCAGACCAGCAATCACCCCATACACTAACACTATCCTACATACTAGGAACAATTTGCAATTCACCTACAAAACCACATCTTTGGAATGTGGGAGGAAACCGGAGCTCCCGGAGATAACCCACGCGGTCACAGGGAGCATCCGTGGTCAGGATTGAACCCAGGTCTCTGGTGCTGTAAGGCAGCAACTCTACCACTGTGCCACGTGACAGCAGAGTTATGATGTGGACACTTTTTCCATGGATATGTATTCAATAGTAGTAGGTCCCCCTCGGTCATAGTCTCGACCATGGGTGACGCATCCTATTTTGTCGGATGCAAGCCTGTGCGCTGTCATATAGAGGACAGGCTGTTGCCCATGCAGCATGTCCCCCCTCTCCACGTTGTTGATCGATCCAAAGGAACAGCAGGGCCATTACAGTTTGGCACCAGCGCCGTTGCAGGAGCTGCCAGGGCGAGGTTGTAGACAACGACAAACTGCCTTAGGAACTCCGGATTTTCTCGAGGTTTACTCCTGGGGTCTTTTCCATGACTGGATATGGCCACAAGGCAGTGGAGGTTTTAAATCAGAGTTTTCCCTCTCCTAGATGGACTGCCTTCCCAGGCTGACTAGCCCCATTTGCCCGAGACCCGTATGGTAGGGAGCATCTACCTTCCAGGTCTATAGCACCTGCCCACTGCTCAATAGCAGTTTTCAATACAAGATGTAGCAAAGAATTATATTTATAGAGGATAACTCTTTCATATGTCTACCCTTGATTTGAGATTCTTGCCATACAATTTAAAAGAGCTCTTTTATGCAGATCTTTGCTCATCAGATATTGGGTTCCTTCAAAAGAAAAAGGTTAGAAAATTGGAAAGAAACCTGGGTAATTTGAGGTAGGGATTTTTTTTTTACTGATCTTGTGATTTAAAAAAAAAAAACCTTCCAGGTTTATATTTGTTTGGTACAAATGAAAGTTGGCAGGGAAACTATTTTTGTTTGTACTGTGTGTGAAATAGAACCCTAATGACATGCAAGTGTTTTAGAAGTTTTTTTTTAATTGCTTTGTAAATTAAAAGGCGGTACTGAAACAGAACACTTGACATTTGGACAGGCACATGGATAAGAAAGGTTCAGAGGGATATGGGCCAAACACAGGCTGGTGGGAGTAATGTAGATGGGGCATCTAGGTTGGCATGGGCAAATTGGCCCACAGGACCTATTCTCATGCTCTATGACACTAACTATGACTCTCAACCATTAGGATAGCGTCTGGGACTTCAGATTGCAAAATGCGTAGGAAGGAACTGCAGGTGCTGGTTTATACTACTAGTTCCACTGCTTGTATCCCTGCCGTTAGCACATCTTCCCCAGCCAACAAGGGGCCATTATGGACTCCACCCTTCCTGAGGACATCTGATGCCGGCCTGTTTTGTTCTCGTCTCCAATTCTCTCTCCCATCCCTGCCCCACCACCCACCTCTATCAGTCTGAAGAAGGGTTTTGACCCAAAACGTCACCTATACCTTTCTCCAGAGATGCTGCCTGACCAGCTGAGTTACTCCAGCATGTTGTGTCTAACTTCAGATTACAATATGTACATGTTTGTTGGTTAATTGTCTAAGGTAAATTTGAAAATTGTCTCCAATGTGTAGGACAGTGCTAGTGTAATGGGCCTGTCCCACGAGCATGCGACTCCATGCGGCAAGTATAGGCAACAGCCTGCTGGCCCTGGTCAGCGTGGACTTGGTAGGCTAAAGGGCTGGTTTCTTTACTGTGTCTCTAAAGTCTAAAGAAAGTGCAGATGCTGGTTTATGCCAAAGATAGACACAAAGTGCTGGAGTAACTCAGCGGATCAGGCGGCATCTCTGGAGAAAAAGAAGGGTGGCATTTTGGGTCAGTAGTGTCTGAAGAAGGTCTTTTTTTGTCTATCTTTGGTATATCTGATCTGTTTGGAAAGCATACAAACCAAAGCTTTTTTCACTGTACATTAGTACACGTGACAATAATAAACCTAAACATAAATGAATCAGCATGGCTCAAGTTCCAACTTGGGATGATTCTATTCAGGTAAAGGTGTCATTTATTCAAGTTGTTCCGTAATAGACTTGATATACCTATGTTCTTCATTTGCAGGTGCCTGGGCAGGAGTCAATGAAAGGATAAATTCCTCAGAGCCGAAACCATCTTTCTCTCGTGGGACAAAAGCCTCGGTGACCAGTAAATATTGTTTCTGCCTGTGATATTTAATCCACATGTTCTTCGGAATCAGCTGTTTTGCCAAAGTGGAGTTAGAAATATGTTGTGTTCAAGTTTAGTTTAGAGATACGGTGTAGAAGCAGGCCCTTTGGCCCATCAAGCCTGTGCCAAACAGCGATCAGGCATACACTAAACTTCTAAACTTCTAAACATATTCTAAACTTCTCAGTGGGGACAATATGCGGAAGCCAATTAACCTACAAACTTGAGCGTCTTTGGAATGTGGGAGGAATCCGGAGCACGCAGAGAAACCCCACGTGATCATAGAGAGAACGTACAAACTCTGTCGCCCGTGGTCTGGGTCGAGCTCAGGTCTCGGTGTTGTAAGGCAGCAACTCTATGTTGCGACACTGTGCCGCCGCCATGTTATGTAATTACACAGTACAGCTGTGGCTCAGCGGTAGCGTTGCTGCCTTACAGTACCAGAGACCCAGGTTCAATCCTGACTACTGGTGCTATCTGTATGGAGCTTTCATGTTCTCCCCGAGACCTGCGTGGGTTTGCTCCGGGTGCTACGGTGTCGTCCACCACACCAAACAATGATGGCTGGTTTTGTCGGTTAATTGGCTTCAGTACGTTGTAAAATTTTGTCCCTAGTGTGTGTAGGGTAGTGCTAGTGTGCGGGGATTGCTGGTCGGCATGGACTCGGTGCTGAAGGGCCTGTTTCCGCGCTGTATCTCTAAACTAAAACTAAACTAAAGCTGGTCACTGTCTTGGAAATGTTCTCTCACTGACAATCACACCAGATACCCAGCTATGTTCCCAAAGATTTGCCCTCAATCCCTCTTTTGTAGGACTTTGAGTACCTTCTCAAAAAATTCTTCTGGATGCGGTTTTGAAATTCTGCCCCTGTATCAGCTGTTTAACTGGTGAGGCAGTGGTAGGGAAGATCCGGGTTTGATTCTAAACATGGGTGCTGTCTGTGTGGAGTTTCTTCCTATTTCTTTAAAGAAATGTGCAGCAAAGCTAAGTAAATTGTCTGCTGAAAATTAAACAGATAAACTACAGATGCTGGAGGTCTAAAATCGAAACTGTTGGAAATATTTAGCAAGTCAGGCCACATCTGAGGAAAGAGAAACAGAGTTGAATTTTTTTGTTTCCACGTTGAATGACGTTGACCTATTTTTGTTTGTTTGTGTCTGTATTAGGAATAGAGAGAGAGAACAACAAACTGGTGGCATTTCTTTGGAATTATTTGTTTGTCTGGAATAATGAGACGGGTTTGGCTCGCAATGCTTTTTATTTGGAAAAAATGTCTTTGTTATTCTCAGCCTTCCCCAAATGATGAGTTTGGTCAAATTTTGGCATTAAAAAAAAAAATCATGGCTGTTATTTCTAATTGAATCAAAGACTTTAGTACTGGCTTAAACCCTTGAGGTTTGCGACTGATCTCCTGGGGCTGTCAACCACATTTTGTACACAAAGTTTTTATTTATAAAAGAAAAACACCAAACTGTAGTGGAGTGACTGAACGATGAATCAATAGCTATACTTTGCTAAAATATTCTCAGCATTCTGTTGCGTTAAACTTAATTCAACTTTTTGAGAAACATACAGAGGCTCATGCAGATTTTATATAGAGAAATACAAGGAACATTTACTATTTCAAGTCAGATCTTGGATCAGAAAGCAAAAGCGAAATTCTGCAAAAATTGCAAGTCTGCAATAAAATCCGACTTAATTGTGACTTGCAATGATAATTCTGTTTATCATGAGGGGAGATCTCATTGAAACCAACCACAAATGAAAGGCATAGACAGCGTGGATGTAGGAGAGGATGTTTCGAGTTGTGGGGAAGTTTAAGCCTCAGAATAAAAGGATGTAACTTCAAAATGGAGATTTCTTTAGCCAGAGGATGGTGAATCTGGAATTCATTGGCATAGATGGTGGTGGAGGTCAAGTCATGAGTATTTTAAAAGTAGATGGTTCTTGATTAGTCAGGGTGTCAAAGGTTATGGGGAGAAGGCAGGCGAATGGGGTTGAGAGGGAAAAATAGATCAACCATGACTGAATGGCAGAACAGCCTCAATGGGTTGAATGGCCGAATTCTGCCCCCTGTGTTATATCATTTATGATATGATATGATTGATTACGCACTGATCATTACTAACCACCCAGCCTGTAATGTTTTGATTTTTTTTTGTCAATTATTAATCTGTTCACGAGTTAAATGCTGCACTTTACCCGCTCTTGGCAAAAGAGACAACTTTCACAACTCTTTTTGGATGAAAAGGCCTTGTCATATTCTCGACTCCGTTAAGTGATGAATGTCTCTTTTATATACTAAACATTTTTTTTAAGTGAAGCATTAGCAAACAAGTTTTTTTGGTAAATTTTACGGATAAGGTAGATGATAAGAATCTTTGTCCCATGGTGAGGTTGTGTCAGACACAAGGTGAGATGAGGGGGTCGACTGAGGGATCATTTTCACCCACAATGCTTGGATTCTGAAATAATTTGTCTTCTGGTATGTGGAAAAGGCAGGCACTCTCAACTTTTTAAGTATGATGTAAACAATCTCATGAATCAACAAGGTATAGAGGGATACAGCCCAAATGCAGGTCTGTAGGATCTGCATCAATAAGTGCAGTGATCAGCACGGACTTGGTCAGCCAAAGGTACTGCAGTTCGATTCTGTGACTGAATGTCAATATTCTTGAAAGATCGGTCAGCACAATCAGGATGGTGTTCTATCAATTTGAGTGGCTGGGTTATTTTGAAACATTTTGATCACGTATAATTTCCTCATCTTTTCTAACAGGTGCCACCGGTGAACCAGCTCCCCAGCCAAGCACGACTGACCATCAAAGGGATGCTAAACCTGCTCCCAGCCCAATTGACGACGCCTGGTCAGGGATAAGTATGTTGGGTTTTTTTAATTAAGCCTGCTGGAATTATACTTGTATGTCATTAAAGTGCATTTTGAACTATAAGAAGCAGTATATAAACTTGAACTAGTGTGATTAACTTGGAAGTGAGTTTTGAGGAGTATGCCGCTTTTATGAAGTTGAGAAGAAGAAAATGTTGGCATAATTCTAGTTAGGATATGGGCCAAACACCAGCAGGTGCGACTAGTGTAGATGGGGTATTTTGATCGGCATGGGCAAGTTGGGCCGAAGGGCCTGTTTCCATGCTGTAAGGTCCGGACTCTGTGACTCCAGTTGCCTTTTGAACGCAATTTCTCAGTGGGAATATTTTCATTGAGTTTTGGAATGTCATGCTGAAATGTTACAGCGGGAGCCAATGCCGAAAGTGAATGTAATGTTTGTATTTTAAGAGTATAGAAGGCCATTACCCCTGATACCCGTGCTAATCAAGAATCTGTCAATATCCGCTTTTAAAATACCCATTGACGGCCTCCACGGTCGCCTGTGGCAATAAATTCCACAGATTCACCACCCTCTGTATAAAGAAATTTAGACAGATGGGCCAAACACTTGATGAGCCGATTTGCCTAATTCTGATCCTAGACATTTTGACAGGCAACGGCGTATCTATAGGCAGCTGTTCGAGGGCATATCAAGAGCTAAGACTCCCCTCGCGTGATTCCATTAAACCATAATAGCAAGTTGCAGTTCTAATTGCTGTTTTCCCCAGCGTGGTTATAAATTGTTGTTTACTGGTAATAGAATTCCCCATGGTATTTATTTTAGGGACTTGTTCTTCAGTCCTCTACAGTATTAACTCTAAAATTGATGCAGCTGAATACAACAAAGTATTGCCAGTCTTGGTCCCATCTGCACCTTTCTTTGAGCTTCCCCACCGCTCTCACCACAATCAGTCTGAAGAATGATCCCAATCCAAAAGGTTGCCTATCCATTCCCACCACAGATGCTGCCTGACCCACTAAGTTACTCCAGCACTTTATGAATTCTATTTGTAAATCCCATATACCCAACAGCCTCTGAATGGAAAAAGATGCCCCTTAGGCTCTTTTTAAACCTTTCCCCTCGTACCTTATACCTATGTTCTCTGGTTTTTGAATTCCCCTACCCTGGGTAAAATACTTTGTGCATTCACCCTGCTTTTGCTAATCAAAGCTGTTATTTATATTATCCATTGTGCAACCTCGACAGAAATTAAAGCTGATTTGACTTTAGACTTTAGAGATACAGCGCGGAAACAAGCCCTTCTTCTTCTAGCGTATGGCGTGCACAGCCAAAAGTTGTAGGACAACTTGTACTATTTGATCTTATTTGATTATGCACGCCGGGTTGATTGCATTCGTCGAAGCAGGGCGGACCAAGTGAAGGTTGCAATCTCCCACCCCAATGAGCCCTTCGAACCACTGAGACCGTGCTGACCACGACCACCCTATACACTAGCACTATCCTACACATTGGGGACTATTTACAAATTTTGCAGAAGCCAATTAACCTACAAACCTGTATATCTTTGGAGTGTGGGAGGAAACCAGAGCACCCAGAGAAAACCCACGCAGCCACAGGGAGAAGGTACAAGCTTCATACAGACAGCATTCTCAGTCAGGATCGAACCTACGTCTCTGGCGCTGTAAGCAACTCTACCACTGTGCTAGTTTGCCGCCGTACACTTGTTCAGATTGATTTGATCTCTTATCCTGTCTTCCATCTTCCAGACGGGATTTCGACCGCCGACCCGAGCTCCGACTGGAACGCTCCGACTGAGGAGTGGGGTAACTGGACCGCGGAGGAGCCTGCCCCAGCCGTGCCACCCGAGGAGACCATTCCAGAGGCTCAGAAGGTTAGTAACCCTGGGCACTCTTGCCGAGCCCCCCTTGCAAGACATTCAAACTAACCCCTACAGCTCGTCAGTGGGGATCTCTGTTGCCCAAAAGTATTATGTGCAGTTTGTGTAGTTAACATCAGTGCAAATATAGTGGGAGAATCTAGGACCAGAGGGCACAGCCTGAGAATAAAAAGGATGTACCTTTAGCAATGAGATGAGGAGGAATTTCTTTAGCCAGAGGGTGAATCTATGGAATTAATTGCTGCAGATGGGGAAAGTTAGATCAGTCATGATTGAATGGCGGTGTAGACCTGATTCATTTCACTGCACTTTATTGTGTATGTGATGAATAAAATCTGACTGACTGAATGGCCTAATTCTGCTCCTATGACCTATGAAACAATGGTGATTTCAACAGAGACCGTATGATCTTTGCACACGGTTCTTTTGCCCATGTGATGCAGGTTACATTAATTCCTCCAACAACATTTAAAAGATGTTTGGACTGGTACATGGATAGTAAAGGTTTAGAGGGAGATGGGCCAAGCAAGAACCTGAGGACATAGGTTAAGGTAAGAGGGGAGAGATTTATTAGGGAACTGAGGGGCAACTTTTTCAGAGGGCGGTGAGTATATGAACGAGCTGCCACAGGAGGTAGTTAAGGCAGGTACTATCACAACATTGAAAGGGCATTTGGACGTAATCAGGTATGCAGCTAGGAAAGGTTTGGAGGGATATGGGCCAAATGGGGGTAGGTGGGACATGGGGCATCAGTTGGCACGGACTAGTTGGGCCGAAGGGCCTATTTCCATGCTGTATGACTGAGTGATTACATGCATCGTGAGTATTGGAAAAATCTCACACTTACATAATGTTCTATTTTTAAGCAATGCTGTTGGGAAATAACTTTGATCACAGGGAGCTGTTGCACCTAAATACTTTGAAAAATGTTATACATTCTTTCTTCTGCCCTTGTATATGAATTAATGCAGTTTAAGACTGGAGTGTAGATTCATAAGAATATTTTGGTTGCGATTTTCTTTAAACTTGAGGTTTTAATGCTCGTTTGTAACAGCAGGGAGTAAAGTGATCAAACGTAAAGGGTGATTTTTGTTTCTCTTTCTGATGTGCCCAAGTATGCACTGATTTAACATGTACATCCTGCTGATTGGGGTGGGATAATGTGAAGCAGATGGGGAGGAATGTGGAAGCAAGACTGGGAAAAGGATATCTAACAGAATTCATGAAGTGAGAAGGAAATGAGTTGGAATGGGGATGGTGTATGAAATGGTGGAGGATAGGTAAAAGATGTGTTGAAATGTGATGAGCAGAAGGTGTGGTAAACCACAGCATTGATGCATCTGACGTGCCTGTAAAGCTGCAACAAGTAAGGATTTCATTATTTTGGCTCAACCGGTGCATATGATTCTTACAGTACAAGACTCCAAAGCCTTGGGCTGATACTCCCGAGGGATGAGTACAACATCTTCCCCCACCCCCTTTAAGGCATCTAAAATATTTTAATTTAGTTTAGCTTAGAGATACAAGCTTAAAGAGAAGTGGAAACAGGCCCTTCAGCCCACTGAGTCCACACCAACCATCGATCTCCCATTCTCTCTAGTTTTGTGTTATCCCACTTTTTCATCCATTCCCTACACGCTCGGGTCAATTTACAGAGGCCAATTAACCTGCACGTCTTTGGGATGTGGGAGGAAACCAGAGCACCCAGAAGAAACTTTGGGAGGTCGGATATAAGGACGAAATATACAATTAATGGCAACATACTCAACTGAGTGATGTACAGAGGGATCTTAGGGTCCAAGTCCGCAACTCCCTGAAAGTACTTAGAGTGGTAAAGAAAGCTTATTGCATGCTTGCCTTTACTGGGTAGGGTATTGAGTGTAAGTCAGGAAGTCATAATGCAGCTTTATAGGACTTTGGTTAGGCCACATTTGGAGTATTGCGTGCAGTTCTGCTCGCCCCAATAGATGAAGGATGTGAACACTTTTGAGAAGACATTGGAATGATGCGGGGATTAGAGTGTATTACATATAGGGTGAAGTTGGACAGACTTGAATTGTCTTCTCTGGAACGCTGGAGATTGAAGGGCTGAGGGAAGATTTGATAGAAGTATATAAAATTATGAGAGGCATAGATAGGGTAGGCAGTCGGAACCTTTTACCCCAGGATGGCAATATTAAATACTCGAGCACAGCTTTGAGGCGAGAGGGGCAAAGTTTAAAGGCAATATGCGGAGCAAGTGATTTTTGCAGTGGTGGGTACCTGAAATCCACTGCATGGGGTGGTGGTAGAGGCAGATGCGATAGTGGCATTTAGTAGACTTTTGGATAGGCTCATGGATATGCAGGGAATGATGAATTATGGATTATGTGCAGGAAGAGAGGAGTTGGTCTTGGCATTGTGTGCAGCACAGACATTGTGGGCATAGGGCCTGTTCCTGTGCTGTACTGTTCTATGTCCGCTGCCCCACTGAAGAAATGACACAAGCGTTGAAATCTCTGGTCGTTGGGACAAATTAACTGTCTGGAATCTTGCCACAAAAATCACCAATACTCCTTTCAATTCTCAAGCCTAGTCGCACTGAAATGGCAGGGTTGTCGTGTTTGCAGCTGTGCCATGTGTTAACTTGGAATTCCCAGCTGCGTCAACGTCTATTTTTGGACGTAAAAACCGTTCTCCCAAGAAGCTGCCACGTTTCGAGCATCTTGCAGCTTATCGGTGCTGACAACATCCCCACTCTCTCCTGCCCTGGGCTTTATTTTCACATGGCTTGCAGGCCATTTGAACAGATTCCTAGTGTTGAAGGATCATGATTATATAATTACTTGTTCCATCTGAACGAGTGTGAGTACACTTATGTAACAAATTGTTTTGGGAGTTTGTTAATTTGTCTAGGGGATTTAAATTCTACAGTTTACTCCAACACCAAAACGTTAGCTTTTAGCTTAATTTTGAGATATAGCATGAAAACAGGCGCTTCAGCCTACCGAGTCCAAGATCCATCGATCACCCGTTCACACTTAACTGACTGGATTGGCAGTATAATAGTGAAGTTAGCCAAATACTTGCACTTTCCTCAGGTGGCCAAATTTGCAGTATTGGTTGAGTTTAGTTTATTGTCACGTGTACTGAGGTACAGTGAAAAGCTTTTGTTGCGTGCTAACCAGTCAGCGGAAAGACAATACATGATTACAATTGAGCCATGCACAGTGTACAGATCAAGGGAATAACGTTTAGTGCAAGATAAAGCCAGTAAAATCCTATCAAAGGTAGTCCGAGGGTCTCCAATGAGTTAGATAGTAGATCAGGACTGCTCTCCAGTGTGGAAGGTTGGTTCAGTTGCCTGATAAAAGCTGGGAAGAAACTGTCCCTGAATCAGGAGGTGTGCGTTTTCATATTTCTATACCTTTTGCCCGATGGAAGAGGGAGAAGAGGGAGTGGCCTGGGTGTGACTCATCCTGGATTATGCTGCTGGCCTTGTCATGTAGCAGGTAGAAATTAATGCAAAGATAGTTTAAGAAACATCGTTGATTGAATGAATGGGAAGATACAGAATGGAAAAAGGCTGTTCGGCCCACCGAGTCCATGCCGACCATCGATCACTCGTTCACACTAGTTCTATGTTATCCCCCTTTCACTTCCACTCCCGACACACTGCTGGCATTTTACAGAGGACCGATTAACCCACAAACCCGCATGTCTTTGGGATGTAGGAGGAAACCCACAGTCACAGGGAGAACGTGCAAATTCCATACAGACAGCACCCAAGCTCAGAATCTAACCCGGGTCTCATTCGCCGTGAGGCAGCAGCTCTACTGCTGCACCACTGTGCTGCCCGGAGATTATTTTACTTCAACGTGGTAAACTGGGAAATATAAATGGACAATAAAATAACATTAAGGATGATCATGAACAAAGTGAGTAAAATCATGAGACAAAAAGATCGGGTCGACGCACAGTCTCCTGCCCAGAGTAGGGTAATCGAGAACCAGGGGACATAGGTTTAAGATAAAGGGGAAAGATTTAATAAGAATCTGTGGGAGTAACCTTTTCACACAAAGGGTGGTGGGCGTATGAAACGAGCTGCCAGAGGAGGTAATTGAGGCAGGTACTATTGCAATGTTTAAGAAACAATTAGACAGGTAGAGGGATATGAGCCGAAGGCAGGCAGGTGGAACATGTTGGGCGATTTGGGCAAGTTGGGCCGAAGGGCCCATTTCCATGCTGAATGACTGACTCTATAAGTGGACTAGCTGAAGTGTTCTCTGGATGCTTTCAAGAGAGAGCTAGATAGGGCTCTTAAAAATAGCGGAGTCAACGGAGAGAAGGCAGGAACGGGGTACTGATTGGGGATGATCAGCCATGATCACATTGAATGGCCTACTCCTGCACCTATTGTCTATTGTCTAATACTCTTGGTATTGCACGCACCACAAGCCCTCAGAAAGCTTGATGTAGTTCTATCCCACAGATGTTTTCATATTTACAATATCTAATTTTCTCTGCTGGGGGTTTGCTATTTAGGGTTCTTGTATTCACTAGGGAGCCACTCAGCTGTCACAAGCAGTGGGGCCGACTGATGATAGCACTGCAGGAGTAATGTGTCCCCGATGGTTCAGTGCCATGCGGGAGAAATGTGGATCACGTTGAACATAGAACAGTACAGCACAGGAACAGGCCCTTCAGCCCACAAGAGTCCATGCCAGGTGAAGCTAATCTCTGCCTGCACATGGTCCATATCCCTCCATTCGCTGCAAATCCATGTGCCTATCTAAAACCCTCTTAAATGACACTGACGCATCTGCATCCACCACCACCCCCGGAGATGTATTCCAGGCACCCACTGTATTTTTTTAAAACTTGCTCCACACATCTCTTTTAAACTTTCCCCTTCTCACTTTAAAGCTCTGCCCTCTGGTCTTTCACATTGGGCAGTGTGGTGGTTGGTGTCTACATAGACTTTAGCGAGGCCTTTGTCAAGGTCTCAAAAGGTATGCTGATCCAGAGGTGAGATCACATAGGATCCAGGGTGAGCAGCTGTGTGGTGTCCAAGGCCAGATTCCAGCTAGCTTCCAGTGCTAAGGAAACAATAACTTTCCATGGCTTGAAGTTGAGATGTTGCAGCTCTGAAACCGTGAAGATAGCAGGAGGTTAAATTGCAAAAGGATGGGTGATGTTTCTGGTTGGGACCCTTTTTCAGTCTGCATAAGGGTCCCATCCCAAAACGTCAACCATCCTTTTTCTTCAGAGATGCTGCCTGTCCCTCTGAGTTACTCCAGCACTTTGGGTCTCTCTTCGGTATAAACCAGCATCTGCAGCTCCTTGTTTCTACATTAAATTGCAAAAGTTCACTTCTGCCAGCGGCACGTGCCTGCCTTCCGTGCTGTCTATAAAACACCCTGCAGTTATTTGTCAAGGCCACTCGCAATTCCTGCCAAACTCACAATCTCGACTAACTAGAACAACTGAGGCAACGGGCACACGGGAGCACCTTCCCCTGCAGGCTTTGTCTCATCCTAGCACTCATCCCAACCTTCTGCAACTGGATCCTCAACTAACTTCTTGACCCACGAAGCACAATAGGTAAGAATAGGTGATCGAACATCCTCCATGATGATTCTCAATACTGTGCCCCTAATTTTACACTCTTATGTACCATGTGGCAAAATTCTGCAATAAATCCATTGACAAGTTTGCATTTGCCTGTGTGTAGGAATGAACCACAGATGCTGGTTTACACCAAAGGTAGACACAAAATGCTGGGGTAACGCAGCGGGTCAGGCAGCATCCCTGGAGAAAAGGAATAGGTGACTTTTTGGGTTGAGAACCATTCTTCAGACTGAGAGTCAGGGGAGAGGGAAACTAAGGGGTATGAAAAGGTTCAGAACAAATCGAAGCCAGCACGGATGGTCCATTGTTGGCCGTGGAAGAGGTGATAATGAAGGGATATGAACAGTGTAACTAGCCGGACGACTAGGGTGGGTGGGGGAAACGTAGAGGAAATGCACGGCTTACTTAAAATTAGAGAAATCGATATTCATACTGCTGGGTTGTAAGCTGCCCAAGCGAAATATGAGGTGCTGTTCCTCCAATTTGTGTTTGGCCTCGCTCTGTGCTCTGCCCAAGACCGCAAGACATTGCAGAGAATTATGGACGCAGCCTGGTCCACCACGCAAAGCAGCCTCGCACTCAACCCCTCTCCAATTGACTCAGTACATCATGCAGCATCAGGGAAAACAGCCAACATAATCAAGGAGCTTTTTCACCCTGGTCATTCCGTCTGATCTCCTCACCTGTCAAGTGCTGGAGAAACTCAGCGGATGTGGCAGCATCTATGGAGCGAAGGAAATAGGCAACGTTTCGGGCCTAAAAAAAGCTAAAAAGCTGTCAAGGTTGCCCGGCTGGCAACAGGGAAAAAAAGTTAAATGAGAGCCCTGCATAGGATGATTTGACTGGACTGCACACAGTTTTTCGCTGTATCTCTGTTCATGTGACAAGAGTAATAAACTAATAATAATCAACAATGGGTTGTAACAGTTGTACTGTGACAACTTTCTCCAGAGAAAGATTTGTAGGCCAACGAATGAAGAGGATACCTCCTTCTGAAAACCAGCAGCGATACTACTGCCAAAATGACTACCTCCAATACTGCTCAAAGACACATAAAGCTGGTGTAACTCAGCGGGGACAGGCAGCATCTCTGGAGAGAAGGAATGGGTGACGTTTTGGGTCGAGACCCTTCTTCAGACTGGTCAGGGATAAGGGAAACGAGAGATATTGACGATGATGTAGAGAGATAAAGAACAATGAATGAAAGATATGCGGAAAAAGTAACGATAAAGGAAACATGCCATTGTTATCTGTTGAAAATGAGAAGCTGGTGCGACTTGGATGGGGGAGGGATGGAGAGAGAGGGAATGCCAGTGTTACTGAAGTTAGATAAATCAGTATTAATACCACTGGGCTGCAAGATGCCCAGGTGAAATATGAGATGCTGTTCCTCCAATTTGCATTTAGCCTCATTCTGACAATGGAGGAGACCTAGGACAGAAAGGTCTGTGTATGAATGGGAAGGAGAATTAAAGTGTTCAGCAACCGGGAGATAAATTAAGTTCAGCCGGACTGAGCGAAGGTGTTAAGTGAAATGATCGCCCAGTCTACGTTTGGTCTCGCCGATGTATCAGCGTCCACATCTCGAGCAACGGATACAGTATATGTGGTTGGAGGAGGTACAAGTGAACCTCTGCCTAACCTGAAAGGACTGTCGGGGTCCCTGGACAGAGTCGAGGGAGGAAGTATAGGGATTGGTGTTGCATCTTCTGCGGTTGCAGGGGAAGGTACATAGAAACATAGAAAATAGGTGCAGGAGTAGGCCATTCGGCCCTTCGAGCCTGCATCGCCATTCAATATGATCATGGCTGATCATCCAACTCAGTATCCTGTACCTGCCTTCTCTCCATACCCCCTGATCCCTTTAGCCACAAGGGCCACATCTAACTCCCTCTTAAATATAGCCAATGAACTGGCCTCAACTACCTTCTGTGGCAGAGAATTCCAGAGATTCACCACTCTCTGTGTGAAAAATATTTTCCTCATCTCGGTCCTAAAAGATTTCCCCCTTATCCTTAAACTGTGACCCCTTGTTCTGGACTTCCCCAACATCGGGAACAATCTTCCTGCATCTAGCCTGTCCAACCCCTTAAGAATTTTGTACGTTTCTATAAGATCCCCCCTCAATCTTCTAAATTCTAGCGAGTACAAACCGAGTCTATCCAGTCTTTCTTCATATGAAGAAACTGGGGAAGGGGTGGTTTGGGTGGGATGGGATGAGTTAACCAGGTAGTTGCAGAGGGAATGGTCTCTGCGGAAGGCGGAAAGGAGATGGGAAGATGTGACTAGTGTTGGGATCCCGTTGGAGGTGGCGAAAAATACAACAGCTGATGGGATGTAAGGTAAGGACTAGGAGGACTCTGTCTGTTGCGACTAGGGGGAGGGGGAGCAAGGGCGGAGCTGCGGGGTACCGAGGACACACAAGTGGGGGCATCATCTATGATGGGAGAGGGGAACCCCAGTTCCCTAAAGAATGAGGACATTTCGGATGTCCTGGTATGGAACACCTCATCTTGGGCGCAGATGCGGCGTAGACGGAGGAATTGGCATAGAGTCTTTGCAGGAAGCAGGGTGGGAAGAAGTGTAGTCGAGATAGTTGTGTGAGTCGGTGGGTTTGTAAGACGTCAGTCGATAGTCTGTTTCCTGTGATGGAGGCTGAGATCAAGAAGTCCAATACTGCTCAATTCTGTATGAAACTGATTTGTGCAGATATGAAAGTATGGAACTTTGTGTAACTATTACAGGATGGGGTATTTTTGCCAGTTTTGTGTTTTCCTTTTTATTGGTCAGTCTGGAGTGAAGAGGCAGGCAATCACTCTGTGACCGCGTGGGTTTTCTCTGGGTGCACCAGTTTCCTCCTAATCAAAGACGTCCCCACCCGGCCATTCCTCCTTCTCTGTTCCTATCCAGCGGAAGGTTCAGAAGTTGGAAAACACGCACCACCAGACTCGGGAAAAGCTTTGTCTCCTGTTTTCAGGCTTCTGATTCATCTCTACCCCATTGAGGAGATTGGACTTTATCTAAGCAACTGATGTGCTACATGTTGAGAATTATAGTGTGTACTTTTTATCTTCCCTTTTGCTTTATCATTTGTACCCGAATTTGAACTGGTTATATCCATGTATGGTATATCTGATATTAGATTAATTTGGAGATGCAGCATGGAAACAGGCCCTTCGGCCCATCGAGTCCGTGCCAACCAACAATCACCCCGTACACTAACACTATCCAACACACACTACGGACAATTTACAATTTTACCAAGGCCAATTAACCAACAAACCTGTACATCTTTGGAGAGTGGGAGGAAACCGGAGCACCTGGACAAACGTCATGGGGAGAATGTATAAACTTCGTACAGACAGCACCTGTGGTCCGGATTGAACCCGAGTCTCTGGCGCTGTAAAGCAGTAACTCTGGCGCTGCACCACCATGTCACCCCTAATCGTTGCCACCATGCAGCCCGGGTTTTCGATAGTTGGCGTGGACTCGGTGGGCCAAAGGGCCTGTTTCCATGCTGTGTCTCTAAATTAAGCTCAAACAATTCTGCACAGGTCTGAACTGAATGATAGAAGTTGCGCCGTGTCTTTAAAGAATTGTGTTAAATTTTGTAGGTGTCAGATGAAGACAAGGACAAAGCCGACGCTGGTTTGCAAGGTTCTGCAGGCAGCAAATCCAAAAAGAAGAAGAAAAAGAAGAAAAAGGGTGAGGACGCTGCTACTGCTGCACAAGTGAGTGTTCTGCATACCCATATGTTTATCCAAAAGGCTCTTAAATGACTAACATATCTGCTTCCACCACAACTCCCAGCAGTGCATTCCATGCATTCCTCTGTGTTTAAAAAAACCCACAAAAAACACTTGCCCAGCAAATTTCTTTTCAACTTTGCCCTCACAGCAGGTCAGGCAGCATTTATGGAGGGAATGGACAGACGATGTTTTGGGTCAGGACCCTTTAAATTGAAGCCGTCTGAAGGAAACATTTTCAAGAGAGATTTAGCTCTTAGCGGGGTACTGATTTTGGACAATCAGGCATGATCGTATTGAATGGTGGTGGTGGTGCTGGCTCGCAGGGTCGAATGGCCGACTCCTGCACCTATTTTCTATATTTCTATGAAGGGTTCTGATCCAAAATGTCATCTGTCCATTCCAACCACAGATGGAGCCTGACTTGCTGACTTCCTCCAGCACTTTGTGTTTTGCCAGTGATGTAATTTACAGTAGAATTGTCCACGAGCTGCCTGAACAAATCGCCCTGGATTTATCACTTTATATTTACATTGATACCCAAAGTTATCTGAACCCTCAAAACCTTAATCTCAGTAGAGAGCATGGATTAATGATGTGGCGTTGACTCAAAGTGCTGGAGGAACTCAGCGGGTCAGGCAGAGCCTGTGGAGGTAAGCAGATTGTCAATATTGCGGGTCAGGAGCCTGAGTTCCTCCATTAGTTTGTATTTTGCTCCAGATTACAACATCTTCAGCCTTTTGTGCCCTGATTTGTAGTTGGGTTACGTGATGTCAGACAGAATGATGCTAAAATTTAAAAAGAAGTCTGATTTTAAATGCCAGCGTATAAATTTTCCGCCATTTTCTTACGGGAATATGGAACATATAACAGTACAGCACACGAACAAGACCTTCGACCCACAATGTCTGCGCCGAACATGATGCCAAGACCAACTCTTATCTGCCGGCACATCATTCATATCCCTCCATTCCCTGCATATCCATATCCTTGTGCTTATCCAAAATTCTCTTCAATGCTACTATCGTATCGTACCACCAGCAGTGCATGCCACCCTTTGTAAAAGAAAACATGCCCTGCACATCTCCTTTAAACTTTACTCCTCTCACCTTAAACTATACCTCCAGCATTTGATTTTTTTTCCATCCTGGGGCAAATGTTCTGACTCTATCCTATTTATCTCTCATAATTGTATACACTTCTATCTGGTTTCCCCCAATCTCTGGCATTCCAGAGAAAACAATCCCAGTCTGTCCAACCTCTCCCTGTAACTAGCCCCTCTCATTCAGGCATCATTCTGGTAAACCTCTGCACACGTTCCAAAGCCTCCACATCCTTCCTGTATTGAGACTGCATGCAATACACTAAATGCTGCATAACCAAGGTCCTTTGGAATTAATATTCTCAGAGATGATTTTCATTCAATAAAAATTTGGATGTGTTTTAAGAAAAGTGATTTTTTTTTTGTGATTTAAAATAAAATGTGTTTTTTATTCAATAAAAAGGTGGAGGATCAGGAGAAGGAGCCCATGTGTGGAGAACAGGAGCAGCTTGATGTGCAAGCCCAGCCTGAAGAGGAGAGTCCTTCGCCTGTTGAAACCATATGCACTAGTGAACCAGCTGAGGTAAGAGTTGGCACAAATGCAACGATTGCCAATCGTGGAAGTATGAAATAAAATGGAAGGTGCTGAGAGCACTTTGTGCCGGCAATTATCTCATTCTTTCATTCTTCATTCTCAAGGACGTTCTTTTAGGAACGTTCTTTTTTCCTTCGCTCCATAGATGCTGCTGCACGTGCTGAGTTTCTCCAGCATTTTTGTGTACCTTCGATTTTCCAGCATCTGCAGTTCCTTCTTGAACACGTTCTTTTAGGAAGTTGAGGGGAAATTTCTTTAGTCGGACGGTGGTGAATCCATGGAATTCTTTGCCACAGAAGGCAGAAATAGATTCTTGATTAGTACAGGTGTCAGAGGTTATGGGAAGGCAGGGGAATGGGGTTAGGAGGGAGAGATAGACCTGCCATGATTGAATGGCAGAATAGACTTGATGGGCCGAATGGCCTAATTCTACTCCTATCACTTATGACCTTGCACTGTAGCTGTAAGGCTGTAATATTCTGTATTCTGGTATTTTTCTCTTTGCACTACCTGTTGTATGGAGTGTATGGATTGATTGACATAGAGTCATACAGTGTCGGACACAGGCACATCCGCGCAACTTGCCCATGCTGACTAACATGCCCCATCTGCACTAGTGCAACCTGTCTGCGTTCGACACATATCCCTCCAGACCTATCTTATCCATGTACCCATCTAATAGCTGTTTAAATGTTGCGATTGTATCAGCCTATGATGTGATTTGAATGGATGGCACATAAATGCATGTTTTCATTGTATCTTAGTGCATGGGACAATAATAAACAAATACCATTACCATACAAGAACCATTACCAACTCATCAAATCTTTAAAGCCCTGTTGTTCCTTTTCTCGGTTTTATGCCAGAACAACTTTGACTGATTTTCCTGAACCTTGGGCTGTTCTGTGCTGCCCATTCCTTTCACACTGTTTCTAACTGCCTTTAGCTGCCGAAGCCCTTCAATTCCATCATCCCCAGCTCCAAAGCTTTAGGCACTGTCTCCCCACCGTTCCTAAACTCAGCATCTGTTTCTTGTTGAGACTTCTGCAGTGCTATGGAATATTTCTACTTTAATTGATGCCTTTTGTTGAAAGGTGGGTTATTGGTAGATTGAACGATACAGTCGGGAAACAGGCCCCTCGGCTCCATGAGTCCATGCCAATCCTTGATCACCCGTTCATGTTATTAATTGAATAATATCATGGTATCATTGAAAGAAAAGGGCTGCAATTGATTGAAAAGATACAGCATGGAAACAGGCATGTCAGCCCACCGAGTCCATGCCAATCATCGATCACCCATTCACACAAGTTCCATGTTATCCCACTTGGGTTACTTTCCTTGTGAGGCAGCAGCTGTGCCACTGTGCTGCCCAACTGTTTTGGTTGGGTGACCTTCAAGTTTGTACTTGCGTTGAGCGTTTTCAGAATTGTAATAAGACTTTTCCAAATGTCTTGAACTTTTCCAACGAGGTGTTGCATCTCCGCAGGTTGAAGAGGCGCAGCCTGTCATGATCAGCCAAGAACCAGCTGTCATTGTGAAAAGTTCTTCCCAGGATATCACCTCCCAAGTGCCAGACACACTATCTGAGTCAGAGCCTTCCGCTTCTGTTGCTAAACAGAATAACCAGCCTCCTTCACAAGGTCAGTACCGGCATTCTTTCTAATTGTTTCCCCTACGAATGGAGAAATCACAGCATCAAGCATGTCGGTTGGGCATATTGTACTGAGGGGATATATTGCCCTTCCCCAATTGTCCTTGAAGCTGGTGGTGAGCTGCTTTAGAATTTACTTTCGACTGTAGAGATACACACCCTACCACCAAGGACAATTTAAATTTTACCAAGGACAATTAACCTTAAAACCTGGAGAAAACCCATGCGGTCACAAGGAGAATGTACACACTCTGTACAGGTGGCACCTGTAGTCTGGATTGAACTGGGTCTCTGGCGCTGCAGGGCAGCAGCTCTCTTGCTATGCCACTGTGCCACCGAGTGCTACCTTGAAGCACTGGAGAACTTGTAGAGTTCCTACAGTGTTGGGGAGCAAATTTCAGGATTTACAGGAAATACCAGTTTATGCAAAGTACACAGCTCCATGGAAATAGCTTCACAGGTAAATAAGGTGGTAAAGAAGGTTTTTGGTCCATTGGTCTTCATCAGTCAGGGTATTGAGTAACAAATTTGGGGTGTTATGTTGCAGTTGTACAAGAGGTTGGTGAGGCCATATTTCGAGTAATGTGAAGATAGACACAAAAAGCTGGAGTGACTCAGCAGGTCAGACCGCATCTCCGGAGAAAAGGAATAGGTGACATTTCGGTTCGAGACCCTTCAAAAACGTTACGTATTCCTTTTCTCCAGGGATGCTGTCTGACCCGCTGAGTTACACCAGATTTTTGTGTCTAAGTTCTGTTTAACCCTGCATCTGCAGTTCCTTCTTGCTCATTTGAAGTATTGTGTTCAGTTGTGGTCACCCTGGTAGAGGAACAATGTCATTAAGCTGGAAAAAGTGCAGAGAAGATTTGAGATGTTATCAAGACGTGAGGGCCTGAGCTAAAGGTAAAGGGTGGGCACTCTAGGACTCTATTCCTTGGAGCGCAGGAGGCTGGAGATAACCATATGGAGATGTATAAAATCGTGAGGGTAATTGATAGGGTGAATGCACAGTCTTCTACCCAGAGTAGGGGAATCAAGAACCAGAGTACATGGGTTTAAGGTGAGAGGGGAATGATTTAACAGGGACCTGAGGGACAACTTTTTCACTTGTATGTAACAAGCTGACTGAGGAGGTTGTTGAGGATGGTACCATAATAGCATTTAAAAGACGCTCGGACAGGTACTTGACACGAAAGGTTTGAGTGAAATTAGACACTAAATTCTGGTGTAACTCAGTGGGTCAGGCAGCATCTCTGGAGAAATGTAATGGGTGACTATTTGAAACTGGAAGAAAGGTTCCGACCTGAAACATCACCTATTCCTTTTCTCCAGAGATGCTGCCTGACCGGTTGATTTACTTTTTGTGTCTCTTCGGTATAAACCAACATCTGTAGTTCCTTCCTACACAAGATTTAGAGTGATATGGGTAAATGAGACGAGAGTAGATGGGGCATCTAGACATGGGCAGTTGGGCCGAAGGTCCAGTTTCGTGTTGTATGACTGATGTCCGTGTGCGATTTGGTGGGGATCCTGCATGTGGTGGTGCTGCCATTCCCTGAAACCATCCTTGGTGTGAAAGCTCCCTGGTTTGGTCGGTAATGTTGTAGATTTTTGTCGCTGGTGCGCACCTTGGCATTTGTGTGCTGCTCTTTGGCAGTGTGTGTGCTGCTGGTAGAGGGAGTGGATGATTAAGGTGATGGATGGGGTGCTAATTAAGCCTGAATCTTTGACCTAGATGGTGTTGAGCTGGTGTGTTGTAGCTGGAGTCTTCCAAGCAAGTCGAGAGTGTTCCATCGCATACCTTCTATGTACTTTGTAGAGGTAATCCATATCCCTCCTGCACATCCTCGTGCCTATCCAAATGTCTCTTAAATGCCACTATCATATCTGCCTCCAACACCACCTCGGCAGCATGTTCCAGGCACAAACCGTCCTCTGTGTAACTTTTTTAAAATCTTGTTACGCACATCTCCTTTAATCTTTGTCCCTCTAACTTGGAAGCTATAACTCTAGTATTTGATACTTCCTTCCTGGGGAAAAAGTCCTGTCTACTCTATCTATGCATTTCATAATGTTTTGTACTTCTATCAGTTTTTCTCATCCTCTGGGAAGAAAGTAATCCAGGTCTGGCAACTTCCTCATAAATATTCTCTGCACCCTTTCCAGCTTGACAACAGCTTTCTATAAGATGGTGACCAAAACTGAACACGATACTCTAAATGTGGCCTCATCAACGTCTTGTATATCTGCAACATGACCTCCCAACTTCTATATTTGATACTCTGACTGATGAAAACCAATGTGCCTCAAGGCTTTGTGATAGCCCTATCTACCTGTGACTCCACTTTCAAGGAACTATGTACCTGCACTCCTAGATCCCTCTGCTCTAAAACACTCCACAGAGCTCTACCATTCACCGTGTAGGTTCTGCCCATGTTAGACACGTCCAAAAATGCAACACATCACATTTCTCTGTATTAAATTCCATCAACCATTCCTCGGCCCACTTGCCCAACAGATCAAGATCCTGCTCTAATTTTGGACAACCACCTTCTCTATACAATACCACCCACTTTTGGGTCATAATTCCTATCAAGCTGCATCATGACTTCCTGACTCTTATACTCAATGCCCCGACCGATGAAGGCAAGCACACCCTATGCCACCTTTACCACTATCGGGAGGATACGTGAATCACTGGAGCTGCTCATCGCCACAGTATTTGCATGGCTGGTCCAGTCGTGTCTTATCAGAGGTGACAACGAGGATGTTGATGGTGAGGGAGCAAGGCAATGTTCACGCAATTGACTGTAGCTCTCCTTTGCCCCATTTTATGCTCGGACAGATCAGCCACACAAGCCTCTGCTTTGTTTTTGAGTCAAGGGAATTGTTGTTTTGACACTGAACTATTTCTGGGTTTTTGGGACTGTAATGATTTCTCAAATTAGTGACTGGCAGTTTGGTGCTCTGGTGTGATTGGTGCTCTTGCTTCTCACTTATATTTTTAGCGTGCTGCCATCAGAATGCAATTTATAGTTGTCATTCTTTTTACACATGCTGTGTGAGGTACAACACAGCCCCAAAATAGCTTTGGTACATGCAAATCACTGCGTTCTCTGGTTAAATGGGACATAACTGGGTATTTTAGTGCTGACTGTGTGCTCCACAAAGTGCCACGGTTCTGTTGACTGATCTTTGGTCAGGGCAACTTGGTCTCCCAGCGGAGCGAGATGTCCGTCAGGGAATCTTGCCGACCGGATCATCCCAGACTCCAGGAGCACATGCTGAGGGACACACCGAAGCTTGGTGCAGCCAAGGCTCTGTGGTGGAGAGCCACAGTCTAGGGTCGTTATGCAGCAGGATATTGGGGGCAGGGTCTGGTGGAGAGGCCCATCAAACAAGGGAAAGGATATTACTTCAGGGGGGGCCAATGAGTGCTAAGGGTGCTTAGTATAAGGATAGATTGTGAATACTACCGAATACAACTTCTTCCCAGCTGTTAAGAGACAACTCATCCGTCCTCTCGCCAACTAGACAGCGTACCAGACCCACCATCTACCTCATTGGAGACCCTCGGACTATCTTTAATCAGACTTTACTGGACTTAATCTTGCACTAAACATTATTCTCTTTATCCTGTATCTGTACACTGTAGATGGCTTGATTATAATCATGCATAGTCTTTCCGCTGAATGGATAACACTCAGCTAGAGAGAGAGAAAGATAAATCAAGTGGAGTTTAGTTCAGAGATACAGCGTGGAAATGGGCCCTTCGGTCCATCGAATTCACGCCTGCCAGCGATCACTGTACACTAGTTCTATCCTACACGCTAGGGACAATTTACAGAAGCCAATTAACCCACGAACCCGCCGCACGTCTTCGGAATTGTGGGAGGAAACTGGAGCACCCGGAGGAACCCACACATTTACAGGGACAATGTAGAAATTCCGTAAAGACACTGTTTAGATCTTGACTATGAATGCTGTCTGTCCAGGGCATGGAGCTGCACAGCACAGAAACAGGCCCTGTGGCCCCAGTTGCCCATGCCAACCAAGTATGTTAAGAATCAACTCCAGTGCTCTCCATAATGTTTGGGACAAAGACCCATCATTTATTTATTTGACTCTGTTCTCCACAATTTGGGATTTGTAATTAAAAGAAAAATCACATGTGGTTAAAGTGCACATTGGCAGATTTTATTAAAGGGTATTTTTATACATTTTTGTTTCACCATGTATAAATGACAGCTGTATTTTTCCATAGTCTCCCCCATTTCAGGGCACCATAATGTTTGGGACACATGGCTTCACAGGTGTTTGTAATTGCTCAGGTGTGTTTAATTGCCTCTTGAATGCAGGAATAAGAGAGCTGTCAGCACCTAGTCTTTCCTCCAGTCTTTCCATCACCTTTGTAATTTTTTATTGCTGTTTATCAACATGAGGCCCAAAGTTGTGCCAATGAAAGCCAAATAAGCCATTATGAGACTGAGAAACAAGAATAATATTGTTCAAGACATCAGTCAAACCTTTGGCTTAGCAAAAGCAACTTTTTGGAACATCATTAAGAAGGAAAGCACTGGTGAGCTTACTAAACGCAAAGGGACTGGCAGACCAAGGAAGACCTCCACAGCTGATGGCAGAAGAATTATCTCTATAATAAAGGAAACCCCCCCAAACACCTGTCCGACAGATCAGAAACACTCTTCAGGAGTCAGGTGTGGATTTGTCAATGACCACTGTCGGCAGAAGACTTCATGAACAGAAATACAGAGGCTACACTTCAAGATACAAACCACTGGTTAGCCACAAAAATAGGATGGCCGGGTTATAGTTTGCCAAGAAGTACTTAAAAGATGAAATGCCAGTCCCTTTGCGATTAGTAAGCTCACCAGAGCTCTCTTTCTTCTTAATTATGTTCCAAACCTCAACTGTGGTTGCTCTTTTAAGTACTTCTTGGAAAACTAACTTGGCCATCCTATTTTTGCAGCTAACCAGTGGTTTGCATCTTGCAGTGTAGCCCCTGTATTTCTGTTCCTGAAGTCTTCTGCAGACAGTGCTCATTGACAAATCCACACCTGACTGCTGAAGAGTGTTTCTGATCTGTCGGACAGGTGTTTGTGGATTTTTCTTTGTGAACGAGAGAATTCTTCCAGTCCCTTTGCGATTAGTAAGCTCACCGGTGCTCTCTTTCTTCTTAATGATGTTCCAAACAGTTGATTTTGGTAAGCCAAAGGTTTAGCTGATGTGTCTAAAGGGCCTGTCCCACGTGGTCGCTTGAGCCGTACGGCCTCGCGGGACCGGTCCCACTTCGATCGCCGGAGCCGTATGGAATTGTGCGGAGCTGGTCCCGACATCGCGCGGGGCTCCGAAAAATTGACACTGTTCAAATATTCCGCGCGGCAACGGCCTGCCGGCCCGCAGCCGCATTGAGGCCGTACGCACCGTCTCAACGCCATACGCAGCGTCTCGACAGCGTACGCCTAGCACGAACTTCCCGCGGACTTCGCTCGACTTCGCATCAGCTCGTACGGGATCACTCGACCTCCACGCGGCCCCCGCTTCCGGTTTGATCGTGCTTGCCGCATGCAGTCGCATGCTCGTGGGACAGGCCCTTAACAGTTTTATTCTTGTTTTTCAGTCTCATAATGGCTTCTTTGATTTTCATTGGCTCAACGTTGGTCCTCATGTTGATAAACAGCAATAAAAGATTCCAAAAGTTCTGGAAAAAGGTGTTGTGGACAGATGAGACGAAGATTAACATATCAGAGTGACGGTAAGAGCAAAGTATGAAGGGGAGAAGGAACTGCCCAAGATCCGAAAGCATACCACCTCTGTGAAACATGGTGGTGGAGGTGTTATGGCCTGGGCATGTATGGCTGCTGAAGGTACTGGCTCACTTAACTTCATTGATGATGCAACTGCTGATGGTAGTAGCATAATGAATTCTGAAATGTATAGACACATCCTATCTGCTCAAGTTCAAACAAATGCCTCAAAACCCATTGGCTAGCGGTTCATTCTACAGCAAGACAATTATCCCAAACATACTGCTAAAGCAACAAAGGAGTTTTTCATAGCTAAAAAATAATAAATTCTTGAGTGGCCAAGTCAATTACCCGATCTGAACCCAATTGAACATGCCTTTTATATGCTGAAGAGAAAACTGAAGGGGACTAGCCCCCAAAACAAGCATAAGTTAAAGATGTCTGCAATACAGGCCTGGCAGGGCATCACTGGAGAAGACACCCAGCAACTGGTGATGTCCATGAATCGCAGACTTCAAGCAGTCATTGCATGCAAAGGATATGCAACAAAATACTAAACATGACTACTTTCATTTACATGACATTGCCGTGTCCCAAACATTATTGTGCCCTGAAATGGGGGGACTATGTATAAACACTGCTGTAATTTCTACATGGTGAAACGAAAATGTATAAAAATTGCCTTTATTAAAATCTGACAATGTGCACTTTAACCACATGTGATTTTGAGGCATTTGTTTGAACTTGAGCAGATAGGATGTGTCGATACACTTCAGAATTAATTATGCTTCCACCATCAGCAGTTGTATCATCAATGAAGATAAGTGAGCCAGTACCTTCAGCAGCCATACATGCCCAGGCCATAACATCCCCACCACCGTCTTTCACAGATGAGGTGGAATGCTTTGGATCTTGAGAAGTTCCTCTTTCCTTCATACTTTGCTCTTGGCATCACTCTGATATAAGTTAATCTTCGTCTCATCTGTCCACAAGACTTTTTTCCAGAATTGTGGTTGCTCTTTTAAGTACTTCTTGGCAAACTGTAACCTGGCGGCTAACCAGTGGTTTACATCTTGCAGTATAGCCTCTGTATGTCTGTTCATGAAGTCTTCTGCGGACAGTGGTAATCCACACCTGACTCC
The DNA here is from genome assembly GCF_010909765.2 of Amblyraja radiata. NCBI lineage: Eukaryota > Metazoa > Chordata > Chondrichthyes > Rajiformes > Rajidae > Amblyraja > Amblyraja radiata. The sequence goes on along the minus strand of NC_045959.1, from coordinate 55,516,661 downwards.
TGAAGAGTGTTTCTGATCTGTCGGACAGGTGTTTGTGGATTTTTCTTTATGAAAGAGAGGATTCTTCTGTCATCAGCTGTGGAGGTCTTCCTTGGCCTGCCAGTCCCTTTGCGATTAGTAAGCTCACCAGTGCTCTCTTTCTTCTTAATGATGTTCCAAACAGTTGATTTTGGTAAGCCAAAGGTTTGGCTGATGTCTCTTTTTAAAAACAGTTTATTGTTTTTCATAATGGCTTGTCTCATAATGGCTTCTTTGACTTTCATTTGCACAACTTTGGTCCTCATGTTGATAAACAGCAATAAAAGTTTCCAAAGGTGATGGAAGGACTAGCTGCATTAAGGAGGCAATTATTACGCACCTGAGCAATTACAAACACCTATGAAGCCTTGTGTCCCAAGCATTATGGTGCCCTGAAATGGGGGGACTATGTATAAACACAGCTGTAATTTCTACATGATGAAACCAAAATGTATAAAAATGGCCTTTATTAAAATCTGACAATGTGCACTTTAACCACATGTGATTTTTTTCTATCACAAATCTCAAATTGTGGAGTACAGAGGCAAATAAATAAATGAGAGGTATTTGTCCCAAACATTATGGAGGGCACTGTAGTTGATGTATTTCAAGCATTTAAAATACATTTGGACTGAACCATGGATAGGAATGGTTTAGAGGGATATGGGCCAAAACGCAGGCAAATGGGATTAGTTTAGGTGGGGCATCTTGGTCAGCGTGATCGAGTTGGGCTGAAGGGCCTGTTTCCGTGCTGACTATATTGGCAATACAAAGTGAATGGGAGGACAGACTTCTGAAAGGATATTAATGAGCCAGTCGTAATTTTGTAAAAAATCCTGGAGGCCGTTTTTACGGTACAACAGCTGTGTGGGCATTTTTCAGGTTTGTCACTGAATTTGCCCACCACGGTGGGATCTGAACCCTAACTTCTTAATTTTTAATTCAGGTACTTGAATTACATTACTGAAATTTATGGCTGAAGAGAAATGAATATAAAGCGGTCTTTATAAACACATGTGATCATTATAGCTTTAAAAAAAAGTGTCCATTCACGTGGGCTGATTCCTCACTCCATGCCAAGTAAAACATTACTACTGGTTGAATACTCAGTGCTACATTTGTTTCTGCTCTAATTCACACCACAGCAGCTCCTATTTCTGTAGAACCATCTAAATTACAAACCCATTGACAATTCCACATTTTGCGAATGTTGGCTTTTGCTCTCTTCTGAATTTTCATGCTTCACCTTTGGTTGTGCTACCAAAGCCGTGAGTTCTGTCGATGTCCTTGCCGACATCTTTATGGACAGATGCTTGTGTAGGAAAGGTTCAGAGGAAAGGTGGGACTAGTGTAGATGGGGTAGCTTGGACACAGGCACGTGCCGTCAGGGGAGGCAAGGTAGGCACTGCCTGCACTGACTAAAATTATAAAATGGTAATTATTAAATATAAATAGTAAAGGCACGGAGAATTATGCTTACCCAAGAGATCGATCTCTCAGGTAAGCATAATTCTCCGTGCCTGTCATCCGCAGTGCATGTAACATGCGAAGGTCTGTGCAGCCCACGTGCCGTCAGTGCTGCTTCAAGCTGTCAATTTCCAGGGGACTGAAGGCAGCTGAAATTCTGCCTTTGCAGTATTGCCTTGCAGCCAAGAAACATGCGCAACGCAAGTTTGTTGGCGGATTTTTTCAAACATGGAATGCCATTATCTTAAGAAACAAAAAGAGAAGCATGGAGTTCGTGTACAAATGATGTCGTAAGTAGATTTCTTGGTGCTATATGTTTTTAAATACCGTATTTCCTGGCAATGAAGACGCTATTTTTTACCCAAAAATAAGGCACGAAAATTTACATGTGTCTTGGAAGCCGAAGTTGGAAGGTTGTTAACCAAGAAAGATAGACTTGGCTATCCCTCAGTACAGCAACATCAAGAATTATGTTGTTGTACTGTGGGATAGCCAAGTGTATCCCTCATTGCTGGCAGCTGTTGGGAAGCAGCTGTAAAAGGACAGCACCGCTGGGAAGGGGAGAAGGAGGGGGTCGGGGATCATGCCAGCAACTCACTTGCCGCAGCGCTCCGGGCGCGGAGCCACCACATTGTGGCCGTGGGGGGGGGGAGAAGTAGCTCGGGTGGCTGCGAGCGGCCGCCAGGACCGGACAGCTCGGGTGGCTGCGAGCGGCCGCCACCTCAGCTCCTTCTGCCGGTCCCCGCTCACCTCTGGCAGTACTCTTCGTCTGAAAACCTCTCTCCTGCCGCTTGCCGGCCTCACTCATGTCAGCCGCTTCCCGCAAATCCTTCAATTCTGACAGCGCGATTAAGGGACAAATTGAGGTTACTCGGCTGTCGGAATTTAAGGACTTGCGGGAAGCGGCAGGTGAGAGATGTTCAGATGGAGAGGACTGCCAGAGGTGAGTGGGCCGGCAGAAGGCGCTGAGGTGGCGTCCACTGTCCGGTCCCAGCAGCCACTCGCAGCCACCCGAGCTACTTCCCTCCCCGACCACAACGGCTCCCGGAGCGCCGCGGCAGCGGTGAGTGAGTTACTGGTATGATCCCCGACCCCCTCCTTCTCAATGCTCCTGCCCTCCCCGCAACTATATCCCTGACCAGACTCCCCACACGCTGTGAAAGGAACTCTCCCCCCAATTGGTCCCTTGAACAAGTATTGTCATTCAATAAGATGACAACTGATTAAACTTGTCCCGGTGTGCTCCCGTTTTTCTCACCATCTCCCCACCTGCCGTCACCCTCCACCCCCCACCCATTCAGTAATTCAGAATGAAGGAGATTTGGAAGCCTTGGGAAAATTGCTTTCTTTATTTTTATTTTTTTGAGTGTGAGAAATTCTATGTCCCACCAGCCTTCTTTCAAAATTTAGCAACTCAAAATGGGGGTGCGTTTTCATTGCCGGGAAATACGGTACTTTATTAAGAGATTTGGCTTTTGAAGACTTTATAAAAGTCGACTGACAGCAGACAGAGAGAACAATCTGCGCCTGCACGGTTTAAGATTTTTTTTAAACCGACTGACTGCCTACCCTGAGTAATTACTCACGGCACGTGCCTGCTTGGACGGCATTGGCAAGTTGGGCCAAAGGGCCTGTTTCCGTGCTGTATGACTGACTCTGGATTTGCCTTCTGAAACCTTTGGTAATTATTATTTTTTTGTTTTTGTTTATTGTCTAAGTATATTGCATTTACAGACTTGTTATGCTACAGCAGGTATGAATTTCATTGTTCCATTGTTGGTACATAGAAAATTTAACACTCTTGACTCTTGGTGCCAGTGGGGATGTTGGATGTGAAAAGGAAAACAAATTATGAGTGGCTTTTAAAAGCAAACATCCCATTTTAAAAGTCTTGCTTTGATCTTTCCACACTTGTATTATTGCCTTTACTGCCTGATGTGATGGTGCCTGATTGTGTTGGTCACCATGTTATAGGAGCTTGAAAGGGTTCAGAGAAGATTTACCAGAATGTTGCCAGGACTCAAGAGTCTGAGCTACAGGGAGAGATTGATCAGGCTAGGAATCTATTCCTTGGAGCACAGGAAGATGAGGGGTGATCTTATAGAGGTGTAGACAATCATGAGAGAAATAGATCAGATACATGCACAGGTTCTTTTTCTGAAGAAGGGTTTCGGGCCGAAACGTTGCCCATTTCCTTTGCTCCATAGATGCTGCTGTACCCGCTGAGTTTCTCCAGCATTTTTGTGTGCCTTCTTTTTCCTAGAGTTGGGGAATCAAGAACCAGAGGACAGAGTTAATGGGAACCTAAGGGGTAACTTTTTCTACACAAAGGGTGGTGGGTGTTTGGAACAAGCTGACAGAGGAAGTAGTTGAGGCAGAGAGTAGTTGAGGCAGAGACTATCACAACGTTTAAGAAACATTTAGATGGGTACATGGATAGGACAGGTTTAGAAGGATATGGGCCAAATGCAGGCGGGTGGGACTAGTGTAGATGGGGCGTGTTGGTTGGCATGTGCAATTTGGGCTGACGGGCCTGTTTCCACACTGTAAGACTCCATGTGCTGCTGAAATAAGAATTTAATTGTGCTTTTGTCGGTAGGAATGACAATTTATTGCTCCCGACTCTTGAAGTTTAGTTAGTTTAGTTTAGCTTTGTCACATGTAACGAGGTACAGTGAAAAGTTTTTGTTGCGTGCGAACCAGACAGCGGAAAGAGAATACATGATTGCAATCAAGCCATTAATAGTGTACAGATACATGAAAAGGGAATAACGTTTAGTGCAAGATAAAGCCAGGAAAGTATGATCAAAGATAGTCCGAGGGTCTCCAATGAGATAGATGGTAGTTCAGGATTGCTCTCTAAATGTGGTAGGATGGTTCAGTTGCCTGATAACAGCTGGGAAGAAACCGTCCCTGAATCTGGAGGTGTGCCTTTTCCCACATCTATACCTTTCGCCCAATGGGAGAGGGGAGAAGTGGTTGTGATCAGGGTGCGACTCATCCTTGATTATGCTGCTGGCTTTGCCGAGGCAGCGTGGGGTATAAATGGAGTCAATTGAAGTGAGATACAAAAAGCTGAAGTAACTCAGCAGGCCAAGCAGCATCTCTGGAGAGAAGGAATGAGTGACGTTTCGGGTCGAGACCTTTCAATGGAAGTGAGGTTGGTTTGTGTGATGGTCTTGGCTGCATTCACAATTCTCTGCAATTTCTTGTGGTCTTGGGTGGAGCTGGTCCCAAACCAAACTGTGATGCATCCCGATAAAATGCTTTCTGCAGCACATCTGTAGAAGTTGGTGAGAGTCGTTGGGGACATGCCAAACTTCCTAAGCCTTCTAAGGAATTAGAGGGCCTGGTGGCGTTCTTGGCCATTTCTTCAATAGGTGGTCCAGGAGAAGTTGTTGGTGATATTTACTCCTAGGAATTTAAAATGTTCAACCATCTCAACTTCAGCACTGCCAATTCAAACTGGGGTATGTGCACTGCTTCGCTTCATGAAGTCGATCACTATGACTTGCTGACATTGAGAGAAAGGTTGTTGTCTTGGCACCAGGACACGAGGTTCTCGATCTTCCTGTACTTCTCATCATTATTTGATATCTGGCCCACAACGGTGGTGTCGTCTGCGAATTTGTAAATTTAATTAGATTTGTACTTGGCTGCACAGTCGTGGGTGTACAAGGAGTAAAGAAGGGGGCTGAGAACACATCCTTGCAGAGCACCAGTGTTGAGGATCACCCTATTCTCACATTGGGGTCTGTTGGTCAGGAAGTCAAGGATCCCATTGCAGAGATGAGTGCTGATTCCCACATAAAGCAGCTCGAGGGTAATGAATGTGGCAGTGTCTGGATCCCACAAATAAAATGTATATTTGTTTTCCTCTTGTTTCAGCAAAATCTGAAGGGAGTTGGGAATCACCGAAGCAGATTAAGAAGAAGAAGAGAGCAAGAAGGGAAACATGAGGTTTTTATTTTGTATTCAGTGATCAATTGTTATGCAAAATGATCTTGAAGAAATCTGTTTATGCAATAATTTGTGAAAATGTACAGAATTTTATAGAAAAATTTGACTGTAATTTTTATTAAAAACCTATTGCAAAGCGCATGAGCTACTTGATTTGATACGATGTGAGAAACTTCAAGTGAAATACACTGATGCTGTTTACGGCCACTCATGCTGGGTCTAAAGTTTGTTGACACTGGGGAAACGTGTGATTTTTACATTTAAATTTTTTTTTAAGCAATTCAGAAATATGTGGAGAACCAAGTCACATGACCATTAGCTCCACATAAGAACCCTTCCCTGAAAACCTGAGGTCAGGGCTGATTTTGAGAATGACATTGGAATGTTGTTTCTCGCTCCACTCCCTTTCCCCCACCCCCCCCTCCACTGTCTCCAGATTTTAATTTGCAAGGGGAGGATACTGCTGTTAACATTGGGAGGGGAGGGGAGGGGGGAGATGCAGCAAGCTGCTGCAAACACACCGCTTTAACAAAACGCTAATAAACATAGACTGCATGGTGTTCCAACCATGCAGGGTTGAGCAAAATAAAAAAAACAGAAGGAGAACTGAAGTGAATATTTAGATAGCTTTAATATTTGTGGACAGAATCTCAATTTATATCAGGAATTACATTTTACTGCCTTAACCTGTAGCTTAGAAATAAATATTAAAAGAAAATTGCAATTTGCTTCAAATTATTAAAGACTGATTCAAAATTGTGGGATGGGAAAAATTTGCCAGGGATGTGGGGTGCTTCATGCGGATTAACTCCAAAGCGAGCAGGGCAACGATGACCCGCCGGGCATGTTTTCTGAAAGTAATCTTGTGTCGCTGATGATCGGGACTGCCCAGCCCACGGCCTGGTTCTGCGCGTAATCCCCGGCTTCTCTCCCCAAACATACTCGGGTGTGTCAACGCCGCTGTGTAGTCGGTCGCAGGCATCTGGGGCAGCAGCGTAAACTAAGCAGATAGTCGGGAAGGGGACAGCAGAACGGCTGCTTGCAGGGTTCATCACTGATGCATCGACAGGCCAGGAAAAGAGGGGGGTGAAACAAAGTTAGTGGAAGACAAATGGAATCACTTGAAATGCAAGGTTTGAAGATAGTTGAAGCACAAATACTAAAGGAGAAAAAACTCCAATTATTAAACGTAAATAGGCAGGTTGGAGCCTAAACCATAACCACGCAGGTAAATTCCCAGTTTCTACTTTGCAGTGTTGGCGTCTAAGTGTTGTGAAGAAATAACTAGTGCATGCAAAGCCACATGCATTGTTTAATGACTTTTACCAGCCCTACATTCTCTCGATAAAAGACCAGAAGTAGGTTCAACCTCTGCCTCGAGTTAACCTGATTTTATCAAGCCATGATTGTTGTCTTTAAATTGGTATGAGATGTTCAAAGCCACACAGTGGGAATGAATGGGGCCTACGTTAAACAAACTGATACTAATGGTACTTAGTCCACTAATCTTCTGTGTCGAGGCTCTTCCTGAGTTGTCCAGACTGCTAAGATTTTGCAAAGTTTAAATAATGGTCATTATACCCCCGATAACCGGCCATAATTGGTTACGACGTGGTATTTGTTGTGCTTTTGTAATTTCCTTGATTACTAAAGTTAAACAAATGTATTTATAACTGTTTCAGAAACATAGCAAGTATGTTTACATGTTCTAAAGTTTGTTAAAATGCAATGAATTTCTAAGTTGATTTATTGAAATAAATTTAGCAAATTAATGTGTATGCATTGTGTGCATTTTGTTCCACCCAGTCTAGTGTGAGCTAGTTTCTAGTTAAGCCACACTTGGAGGGGATTATTTGCTGGAGTCAGGAATAGAACAGAGGTAAATTGGCATAGGAAGACATGGAGGGGGGAGGGGAGGAGGGGGGAGAGGAATACTAGCCAGATCATTAACGAATAGTGAAAGTCCTGGATAAAGTGTAGGTGGTGAGGATGTTTCCACTAATGGGAGAGTCTAGAACCAGAGGGCACAATCTCAGAATAAAAGGGCGTGCCTTTAGAAAGTAGATAAGGAGGAATTTCTTTAGTCAGAGGGTGGTGAATCTGTGGAATTAATTGCCACAGACAGCTTTGGAGGCCAAGTCGTTGGGTATTTTTACGGCGGAGATTGACAGATTCTTGATTAGTATGGGTGTCAGGGATCATGGGGAGAAGGCAGGAGAATGGGGTTGAGAGAGAAAGATAGATTAGCCATGATTGAATGGCAGAGTAGGCCTAATTCTGCTCCTAGAACTTATGAACAAGAATAGCTTTCTCCAGACCTCGTTTATCACCTTCCCAGCCTCTGCATTCATCACTCCATTCTCAACAAGTTCCACCAACCTGCACATCTTCACCCCCTCCTCCCTTTTAATCAGTCAAAGTTATTGAGGATAGAAGTTGGGAGGTCATGTTGCAGTTACACAAGACTTGATGAAGCCACATTTAGAGTATTTTGTTCAGTTTAGAGCACCATGTTATAGGAAATATGCTGTCAAGCTGGAATGGGTGCAGACAAGTTTTAAGAAGATGTTGCTCAGGCCCGAGGGCCTGAACTATAGGGTGTTGTTGATGAGGCTAGGGCTCTATTACTTGTAGTGCAGGAGGCTGAGCGGTAATCTTATGGAAGTCACTTGCCCAGAATCGAGAACCAGAGGAAGGGTGGGTAAGCTTTAATAGGAACCTGAGGGGTAACTTTCACAAAGATTGGTGGGTGTGTGGAACGAGCTGCTGTGGGAAGTAGTTGAGGCAGATAATATCGCAACGCTTAAAAAACATTTGGACAAGTACATAGATAGGACAGGTTTAGAGGAATATGGGACAAATGCAGGCAGGTGGGACTAATATAGATGGGACATGTTGGTAGGTGCGGGCAAGTTGGGCTGAAGGGCCTGTTTCCACGCTGTATGACTATCACATGGACTGCTCCACATTCCCTTTCTCACCCCCCTTACACTGCTTTCCCTTCCAACTGTAGTGTGGAAGAAGCTGTTCCTGAGTCTGGTGGTGCACGATTTCAAGCTTCTGAACCTTCTTCCAGATGGGAGTGGGGAGAAGGGATAGAAACATAGAAAATATGTGCAGGAGTAGGCCATTCGACCCCTCGAGCCAGCATCGCCATTCAATATGATCATGGCTGATCATCCACAATCAGTACCCCAGTCCTGCTTTCTCCCCATAATCCCTTGATTCCTTTAGCCCTAAGAGCTACAGTATATCTAACTCTCTTGATTACATCCAGTGAATTGGCCTCCACTGCCTTCTGTGGCAGAGAATTCCACAGATTCACAACTCTGGCTGAATAAAATGTTCCTCTCAGTCCTAAATGGCCTGCCCCTTATTGTTAAACTATGACCCCTGGTTCTGGACTCCCAACATCGGGAACATTTTAGCTGCATCTAGTTTGTACTATCCCATAAGATTTTTAATGTTTTTATAAGATACCCACTCATCCTTCTAAATTCCAGCAAATATAAGCCCAGTCGATCCATTCTTTCATCATATGTCATGCCGGCCATCCTGGGAATTAACCTGGTGAACCTACGCTGCACTCCCTCAATAGCAAGAATGTCCTGTGTAAGAAGGAACTGCAGATGCTGGTTTAAAACGAAGATAGACACAAAACGCAGGAGTAACTCAGCGGGACAGGCAGCATCTCAAGAGAAGGAATGGGTGACGTTTTGGGTCGAGACCCTTCTTCAGACTGACACAGGCCTACAATGTCTGAAGAAGGGTCTCGGCCTGAAACGTCACCCATTTCTTCCCTCCAGAGATGCTGCCTGTCGCGCTGAGTTACTCCAGCATTTTGTGTCTATCTTCAGCAAGAAATCATTTTTTACACAGAGAGTGGTGAATCTGGAATTCTCTGCCACAGAAGGTAGTTGAGGCCAGTTCATTGGCTATATTTAAGAGGGAGTTGGATGTGGCCCTTGTGGCTAAAGGGATCAGGGGGTATGGAGAGAAGGCAGGGATGGGATACTGAGTTGGATGATCAGCCATGATCATATTGAATGGCGGTGCAGGCTCGAAGGGCCGAATGGCCTACTCCTGCACCTATTTTCTATGTTTCTATGTCCTTCCTCAAATTAAGAGACCAAAACTGCACACAATACTCCAGGTGCAGTCTCACCAGGGCTCTGTACAACTGCAGTATGCGCAAATCCTCTACCTCTGAAGGCCAACATGCCATTAGCTTTCTTCACTGCCTGCTGTACCTGCATGCTTACTTTCAGTGACTGATGTACAAGGATACCTAGGTCTTGTTGCACCTCCTCTTTTCCTAATCTGACACCATTCAGATAATAATCTGCCTTCATCTTGCCACCAAAGTGGATAACCTCACATTTATCCACATTACACTCCATCTGCCGTGCATCTGCCCTCTCACCCAACCTATCCAAGTCACCCTGCAGCCTCACAGCATCTTCTTCGCACCGGCCACCCAGCTTCCATCACACTGCCACCCAGCTTTGTGTCATCCGCAAACTTGGAGATGTTACATTTAATTCCTTCGTCTAAATCGTTAATATATATTGTAAATAACTGGCGTCCCAGGGCTGAGCTTTGCGGCACCCCACTAGTCACTACCTGCCACTCTGAAAAAGACCCGTTAATTCCTGCTCTTTACTTCCTGTATGCCAATCAGTTCTCTATCCATGTCAATATCCTACCGCCAATACCATGTGCTCCAATTTTGCACACTAATCTTTTGTGTGGGACCTTGTCAATGGTTTTTTAAAAGTCCAGATTCACCATATCCACTGGCTCTCCCTTATCCATTCTACTTGTTGCATCCTCAATAAATTCCAGATTAGTCGAGCATGATTTCCCCGTCATAAATCCATGCTGACTTTGACCGATCCTGTCACTGCTTTCCAAATGCGCTGCTATTACATCTTTAATAATGGACACGCATCTTCCCCACTACCGATGTCAGGCTAACTGGTCTTTAATTCCCCGTTTTCTCTCTCTTCCCCCTTTCTTAAAAAGTGGGGTTACATTAGCTACCCTCCAGTCCACAGGAACTGATCCAGAGTCTATGATTTCTAGGGCCACCACCTTGAGTACTCTGGGATGCAGACCATCAGGTCCTGGGGATTTATCAGCCTTCAGTCCCAACAGTTTACCCCACACCATTTCATGACTAATGTGAATTTCCTTCAGTTCCTCCGGCACGCTAGATCCTTGAATAACCAAGGTGGGACAAGTCTTTGATTATGTTGGCTGCTTTTCCGAGGCAGCATGTAGTGTAGATGGAGTCAATGGTGGGGAGTATGATCTTTGTGATGGTCTGGGCTACATCTACACTGACGGCAATTTCTTGCGGTCTTGGGCAGAGCTGTTCCTCTGTCTGGGTGACTGGATCTGTGGACAATACAGGAGTGTGGTCTCTCTGGTGTCTTGTACAGTTACCATATGACGTCCCAACCCCTGTACTGATGTAGAAACAAGGAACTATAGATGCTGGTTTACCAAGGAAAGATGTAATGCTAGAGTATCAACACAGGTCGGAAAACATTCCCGAAGAACATGGATAGGTGTATTTTCAGGTCGGAACTCCTCTTCAGACTGGATCCCTTCAGACAGTGTGTTCAACAGTCTGAAGAAGGATCCTGACCTGAAATGTCAATTATCTGTCTTCTCTAGAGATGCTGCCAGACCTGTTGAGTTACTCCAGCATTTTGAGCCTTTCCTGCATTGAATACGCTGACTGATGAAGGCAAACATTTTTTTTATCCAAAATAAACTTTATTCCGAATTTTAAAAAAATATACAAAACAAGAGCTATTTTGCAAAATTCCTCCAACATTCTCAGCGGCTATACATACAATCATTAGCGTTGTAGTTAGTAATGTTCCATCATTATAGGCAAGCGTGCCAGAAGCCTTCTTCACTACGTTTGCTTAAGTCTCTGGAATGGGCATGTCACCCAGTACCTTCCTGACTTAGTCCCAGGGTTGGAGCACATCAGGCCTCACTTGGATCGAAACAGGTGGGAGCTGCACATCTGTGTAAGTGTTTTACAACAGAATGGAATGGAATCAGTGGGTCAGGCAACATGTCCAGAGAACATCGATAGGTGACATTCAATGGAAAAAGATCATGGAACAGTACAGCACAACAGCAGGCCCTTTGACCCACAATGTCTGTTGTCTCTGAGGGATCTGCCAGCAACAGCATTGGTGCATAGTCATTCCCTAGTTTAGTTTAGTTTAGAGATACGGTGTGGAAACAGGCCCATCAGTCCACCGAGTCCACGCCGACCAGCAATCCCTGCACACTTACACTATCCTACACACGAGGGACAATTTACAATTATACCCAGCCAATTAGCCTACAAACCTGTATGTCTTTGGAGTGTGGGAGGAAACCGGAGATCCCAGAGAAAACCCATGAGGGTCACAGGGAGAACGTACAAACTCCGTACAGACAGCACCCGTAGTCAGTACAAACCTGGGTCTCTGTCACTAAGGCAGCAACCCTATCGCTGCGCCACTTTGCCGCGTGGTATTTGTGGTTCATTTCTTTCATGCTTCTTCCCAACCCCTGTCTAAGTGTTGCAGGCATTGACTGCTTCATTTTCGGAGAAGGTTGTCGGGCTGAAGATGTTGCTGGCTGCAGTGATCCTCGTTCACCAAGGTTCCCCGAAGACAAGACTGAGATTCCATTGCTACCACCTCCCTCTAGTGGTGGGGGATGACAACACAACATGAACAAAGAACAGTGCAGCACAGTGCAACACTTCAGCCCACAAACTCCATGCCGAGCAGGGTGCAAGATAAACTATTCTCATCTGCCTGCACGTGATCCATATCCCTCCATTCCCTGCATATCCATGTGCCTATCCAAAAGCCTCTTAATTGCCACTATCGCATCTGCCTCCGCCACCACCCTTGCTAGCGCGTTCCAGACACCCACCACACTCTGTGTAAAAAACGTGCCCCGCACATCTCCTTTAACTTTGCCCCTTTCACCTTAAAGCTATACCCTCTAGTCCTTGACATTTTCCCCCTGGGGTAAAAAGGTGCAGACTGTCTACCGTATCTATGCCTCTCATAATTTTAAATACTTCTATCCATTTCCCCCTCAACCTCTGATGCTCCACAGAAAACAATCTAAATTTGTCCAACTTATAGCATTCTGGTAAACCTCCCCTGCACTCTCTCCAAAACCTCCACATTCTTCATGTAATGGACCGTCCAGAACTGCACACAATACTCCAAATGCGGGCGAACTAACGTCTTATACAGCTGTAACATGACTTCTTGAATCTTATACTCGTATGAAGGCAAGGATACCACATCAAGGATACCACAATTGATGTCTTCTTAACCACTCTATCTACGAGTGTTGCAACTTGCAGGGAGTTATGGACTTGCTTCCAAGGTCCATCTGTACATCAATGTGGTTAAGAGTTTTGCCATGAACTGTATAACACATGGAACAAGGAGACACAAACAACTGCAGATGTTTTGTTTAGTTTAGTGTCACGTGTACCGAGGTACAATGAAAAGCTTTTTTGTTGCGTGCTAATCAGTCAGTTTGCATATTCTGACGGGTAGCACACAAATCAAAGTCTTTCACAGTATCTTTGCACACGTGACAATATCAAACCAATATCAATGAGAACTTTAGTAGAATCAAAGAACTGTAAATGCTGGTTTACACCAAAGATAAATACTAAGTGCTGGAGTAACTCAATGGGTCAGGCAGCATCTTTGGAGAAAAAGGATAGGTGACACTTCGGTTCGAGACCCTTCTTCAGACTGACACAGGCCTACCATGTCCACGCAAACCAGCGATCATCCATTCACACTATAGGATGTTATCCCACTTTCTCATCCCTACGCACTAGGGGGCAATTTACATCAGCCAATTAACTTACAAACCCTCGTGTCTTTGGGATGTGGGAGGAAACTCACGTGGTCACAGGGAGAACATGCAAACTCCACACACACACATCACCCGAGGTTGGAATCGAACCCGGGTCTCTCGTGCTGTGAGGCAGTGGCTCTACCAGCTGTGCCACTGTGCCACTGTGCCAGGCAGTGAACATGGATGGTCCGCTGGCTTACAAAGCAAAGACTGGCACATCCCAAAAAGGTGAGATGTCAAGCGTGAAATCCCAGACACTGATAGTTCGTGTTACCACTGTCCTGTGCAGTTGGCAAGCTTCCTTCCCGAGCCAGTGGGGGATTTCCTACATCTCGTTTCAGATATATTTTTAGATTTTCTGTTTGGTTTCCCTCTCCCAGGGCAACAGCAAGGGTGTGATAGAAGAGTGTAAAGTCAAAATAGAGTGGATGTGGGGCCAGACACAAAATGTTAGAGTAACTCAGTGGGTCAGGCAGCATCTCCAAAGAAAAGGAATAGGTGACGTTTCATGTTGGAACCCTTCTTCAGACTGGCAGAACCCTTCTCAAGTCTGAAGAAGTGTTCCAACCCAAAACTTTACTTATCTCTTTTCTCCAGAGATGCTGCTGCCTGACCCGGTGAGTTACTCCAGCATTTTGTGTCTATCTTCGGTATAAATCAGCATCTGCTGTTTCTTCATGCATGTGGATGCGGAGAGGATGTTTTGACTAGAGGGAGAGTCCTGGACCAGAGGGCACAGCCACAGAATAAAAGGACGTGCCGTTAGAAAGGAGATGAGGAATTTCTTTAGCCAGAGAGCGGGGAATCTGGAATTCAGCTGTGGAGGCTGTCACTGTGCCGAGCATGATGCCAAGACCACCTCTTATCTAGTTTAGTTTAGTTCAGTTTATTGCCACGTATACCGAGGTACAGTTGTGCCCCTGTCCCACTTAGGAAACCTGAACGGAAACCTCTGGAGACTTTGTGCCCCACCCAAGGTTTCCGTGCGGTTCCCGGAGGTTTGCAGGTGGTTGCTGGAGGTTGCAGGTAGTGGAAGCAGGTAGGGAGACTGACAAAAACCTTCGGGAACCGCACGGAAACCTTGGGTGGGGCGCAAAGTCTCCAGAGGTTTCCGTTCAGGTTTCCTCAGTGGGACAGGGGCATTAAAAGCTTTTGTTGCATGTTAAGCAGTCAGTGGAAAGACTACATGATTATAATCGAGCCATCCACAGTGTACAGATATAGGATAAAGGGAATAATGTTTAATGCAAGATAAAGTTCAGTGAAGTCCGATTAAATATAGTCTGAGTGTCTCCAATGAGGTAGATGGAAGCTCAGGACCGCTCTCTAGTTGTTGGTACGATGGTTCAGTTGCCTGATGACAGCTGGGAAGAAACAGTCCACTGTACATAATTCATTTCCTTTATATCGATATGCATAGCCAACTCTCTTAAATGCCATGATCGTACATGCTTCATCCGCCAATGATGGCAACCCTATCTATGCCTCTCACAATTTTGTGTCCTATGTCCACCCATCTGCCACCTCACCTGTATCCACCTATCTCCAGCCAGCTTTTGTCCCAAGTTCACTTCTTTTCCAGATTTCTCCTCCCTGTTACAATCAGTCTCAAAAAGGGTCTCAATCCAAAATGTCACCTACCCATGTTCTGCAGAGATGCTGTCTGACCCACTGAGTTACTTCAGCACTTTGTATCATTTTCTTAATCTCATCCATATAGAGATGCACAGTGGCGCAGTGGTAGAGTTGCCGCCTTTGCAGCGTTAGAGACCCGGGTTTCATACTGACTACTGGTGCTGTCTGTGTGGAGTTTGTACGTTCCCCATGTGGCCACGTGGATTTTCTTCGGGTGCTCCAGTTTCCTCCTGGCATCGGTAAAAATTGTAAATTGTCCCTAGTGTGTAGGATAATGTTAATCCACGGGGTGATCGCTGGTCGGCACAGACCCTGTAGACCGAAGGGCCTGCTTCCATGCTGTCTAAACTCTAAAGTTTAAATGTGACAGGAACCTGAGAGGCAACTTATTCACACAGAGGATGGTGGGTATATGGAACAAGCTGCCGGAGGAGGTAATTGAGGCAAGTACTGTAACAACATTTAAATGACATTTAGACTGGCATATGGACAGGAAAGGTTTAGAGGGATATGGTGTGGGGTAATGGGACAAGTTTAGATGGGGCATGTTGGTCAGCATGGACAGGTTGGGCCGAATGGCTTGTTTCTAGCTGGGATATTGATAATTGGGAGATCGCATTATTACGACTCTATGGTTAGTAGATGCCAGATTTGTTTGAATGGATTTTCACCCTTCTAATCTATATATCTATCTATACATAACTAAAATCTGATCTTGTGCACTTCCGGTTTGCACGGTCTTTCTATTTGTGCAGAAACAGTACACGATAGCGCTACGATTTTTGCCAGCTCACTCACCGTTCTTCTGTGCTGCAGGTGCAACAAGTTTCGTTCCGATCGATGGTATATTGTAAAAGTTAGCGAGTTTAAAAAAAAATGTAAACCGTGCATGCGCAGATCGATCTCCTCTCCTGCCAGTCAGCGCCGCGTGGATTGGTGTATTCTCCTGTCTTTACTGGAGCTGAGGGACGCTGTGGATGGCCGGCGGAGGTCTCCAACCAGACTCAATTTTCAGAGTCACCGGAAGCGGCGCGGAGTCGCCGATGTCGCTAACCAGAAAGCGGAGACTCTGACCCCGGCGGAGGAGAACGACCAGCGGCGACCAGCGCCCGCTGTGAGTCCCCATCACACTGCCAGCACCAGCCCCTTCCCCTCTGGTCCCCCTCGCTGGCTCCTGCCCCCCCTCCCCTGTGAAACCCCCCTCTCCCCCATGGCTCTTCTCCCGTCTTTTCTCTGAGCTCCCTCCCCCCGCCCCCCCACTCACACACCTCTCTCCCCCCACAACCCCCCCCCCCCCTAGCCCACACACCCCTCCCGCCATCCCCCTGGGCGCTGAGCCTGGCTCTGAGGGCGCCGACGGCTGATGTTGCTCCGGGGCACGCAAGAAGGGAGAGGAGCGGTAACCTCGAGATCCTGGGGAGGTGAGGAGGGAGACTAGGGGGAGGAGGGGGATAGAGGGATAGGAGGGGGGTAGGGAGGGGAGAGAAGTTATGGAGGGTGGGAGTGACTGAGTGTAGGGGGTAGGAGAGGTGAGGGAGGGATTGTGGGAGTGGAGGAGGAGAGGGGAGAGAAAAGGGAGGGTGAAGAGGAGGTGGAGAGAGTGTTGGGGATGAGGGGAAAAGAGCCATGCCTGCGCAGTTGGGATGAGTGGTGGAATTTTGCATTGGGGGAATGGGTTGCTTTGGGGGACCAGGCCCCCCCTGTGACAGGGACCCAACGGGTCCCACTTAGTCTAGTATAATTATAAAAATGCCCCATTTTATTAACATTCTTTCCTATTTTTAGGTTATTGGAGCAGATTAACCTATTTTAACTCCACCCACCTAACACTGGTTCCATAACACTTATTAATCTCCTTAATAACTTTTCAGTAATCTTTCAACATTAATATCTTTTGAGGAAAGTTAGATTCATGCAGTTAGTGGTGTGAATGCTGCTACATTTCGGCAATTGTAAGGGTTTGAGTCCTTCGAAGGTAGCTATGTACTGTATGTACTATTCAAGACCATGGGACATAGAAGGAGAATTAGGCCATTCGGCCCATTGAGCCTGCTCTACCATTCAATCACGGCTGATAAAATGTTTCCCTCTCAACCTCATTCTCCTGCCTTCTCCCCATAACCACTGACACCCTTACTAACCAAGAATCTGTCAATCTCCATTTAAAAAATATCCAATGATTCCACAACTGTCTGCGGCAATGAATTCCACAGATTAACCACCTTCTGAATAACGAAATCCCTCCTCATCTCCATTGCATATCCACCTCCTTTTATTCTGAGGCTGCGCCCTCTGGTCCTAGATTCTCCCACTCGTGGAAACATCCGCTCCACATCCACTCTATCCAGGCCTTTCATTATTCGGTAAGTTTCAACGAAGTTCTCCCTCATCCTTCTAAACCCCAACGAGCACAGGCCCAGTGCCATCAAAAGCTCATCATCTTTTAACCCAAACGTCTCCAGGATCATTCTCGTAAACCTCTTCTGGACCCTCTTCAATGTCAGTACCTTCCCTGCAACAATAGGAGATGCAACACCTGTCCCTATACCTCCTCCCTCGACTCCGTCCAAGGACTCCCTCAGTCTTTTCAGGTGAGGCAGAGGTTCACTTGCACCCCCTCCAACCCCATCTACTGTATCCGCTGTTCCAGGTGTGGATTCCTATACGTCGGCGAGACCAAGCGCAGGCTCGGCAAATGTTTCACTGAATACCTCCGCTCAGTTTGCCTAAACCTACCTGATCTCGTGGTTACTAAACACTTTAACTCCCCCTCCCAAGTCCACGCTGACCTTTCTGTCCTGGGCCTCCTCCAGTGTCAGGGTGAGGCCCAACGCAAATTGGAGAAACAGCACCTCATATTTCGTTTAGGCAGCTTACACCTCACAGCGCCAGAGACCTGGGTTCGATGTGTACTGTCTGTACGAAGTTTGTACGTTCTCCCTGTGGCCGTGTGGGTTTCCTCCAGGTACTCCAGTTTCTTCCCACATCCCAGAGACATGTAGGTTTGTAGGTTAATTGGCTTTGGTGAAATTGTAAATTGTCCCAAGTGTGTAGGATAGTATTAGTGCACAGGGTGATCACTGGTCGGCAGGGACAAGGTGGGACAAAGGGCCTGTTTCTGCACTGTATCTCTAAAGTCTAAAGAGTAGCTTCAGTAGTTGAAGCCCTGAATAAGTGGCTTGACACGAAACATCCCCTATCCACGTTCTCCAGAGTCTCTGGAGACCCGCTGAGTTACTCCAGCACTGGAGACCCGCTGAGTTACTCCAGCACTTTGTGTCCTTCTTTGTAAGCCAGCATCTGCAGTTCCTTGTTTCTAGCTTTGATAGTTTACTCTACATTGATAGAAAGTGAATCAGAGAGAAATGGAGCATCTCTTTCCATGCTGTATCTCTAAAGTAGTGTCTCAAGACAAGTCCATTTAAAAGCAGGATTGTGTAGGAAGGAACTGCAGATGCTGATTTACACCAAAGATAGACACAAAATGTTGGAGTAACTCAGCGGGTCAGGCAGCTTCTCTGGAGCGAAAGAATGGGTGATGAAGAAGGGTCTCGTCCCCGAAACATCACCCATTCCTTCCCTCCAGAGATGCTGCCTGACTTGCTGAGTTACTCCAACATTTTGTATCTGTCTTAAAAGCAGAAGTGTGTAGGAAGGAACTGCAGATGCTGGTTTAAGCCGTAGATAGATACAAAAAGCTGAAGTAACTCAGCAGGACAGACAGCATCTCTGGAGAGAAGGAATGGGTGACGTTTCGGGGCGAGTCCCTCCTTCAGGCTGAAAATCGTGGGAAAGAGAAAGGAGAGATAGAGACAGTGATGTAGAGAGATAAAGAACATAGAAACATAGAAACATAGAAATTAGGTGCAGGAGTAGGCCATTCGGCCCTTCGAGCCTGCACCGCCATTCAATATGATCATGGCTGATCATCCAACTCAGTATCCCGTACCTGCCTTCTCTCCATACCCTCTGATCCCCTTAGCCACAAGGGCCACATCTAACTCCCTCTTAAATATAGCCAATGAACTGGCCTCAACTACCCTCTGTGGCAGAGAGTTCCAGAGATTCACCACTCTCTGTGTGAAAAAAGTTTTTCTCATCTCGGTTTTAAAGGATTTCCCCCTTAACTTTAAGCTGTGACCCCTTGTCCTGGACTTCCCCAACATCGGGAACAATCTTCCTGCATCTAGCCTGTCCAACCCCTTAAGAATTTTGTAAGTTTCTATAAGATCCCCTCTCAATCTCCTAAATTCTAGAGAGTATAAACCAAGTCTATCCAGTCTTTCTTCATAAGACAGTCCTGACATCCCAGGAATCAGTCTGGTGAACCTTCTCTGCACTCCCTCTATGGCAATAATGTCCTTCCTCAGATTTGGAGACCAAAACTGTACGCAATACTCCAGGTGTGGTCTCACCAAGACCCTGTACAACTGCAGTAGAACCTCCCTGCTCCTATACTCAAATCCTTTTGCTATGAAAGCTAACATACCATTCGCTTTCTTCACTGCCTGCTGCACCTGCATGCCTACTTTCAATGACTGGTGTACCATGACACCCAGGTCTCGCTGCATCTCCCCTTTTCCTAATCGGCCACCATTTAGATAATAGTCTGCTTTCCTGTTTTTGCCACCAAAATGGATAACCTCACATTTATCCACATTATACTGCATCTGCCAAACATTTGCCCACGCACCCAGCCTATCCAAGTCACCTTGCAGTCTCCTAGCATCCTCCTCACAGCTAACACTGCCCCCCAGCTTAGTGTCATCCGCAAACTTGGAGATATTGCCTTCAATTCCCTCATCCAGATCATTAATATATATTGTAAATAGCTGGGGTCCCAGCACTGAGCCTTGCGGTACCCCACTAGTCACTGCCCGCCATTGTGAAAAGGACCCGTTTACTCCTACTCTTTGCTTCCTGTTTGCCAGCCAGTTCTCTATCCACATCAATACTGAACCCCCAATGCCGTGTGCTTTAAGTTTGTATACTAATCTCTTATGTGGGACCTTGTCGAAAGCCTTCTGGAAGTCTAGATACACCACATCCACTGGTTCTCCCCTATCCATGCTACTAGTTACATCCTCGAAAAATTCTATAAGATTCGTCAGACATGATTTACCTTTCGTAAATCCATGCTGACTTTGTCCAATTATTTCACCACTTTCCAAATGTGCTGCTATCCCATCTTTAATAACTGACTCTAGCAGTTTCCCCACTACCGATGTTAGACTAACTGGTCTGTAATTCCCCGTTTTCTCTCTCCCTCCCTTCTTAAAAAGTGGGGTTACATTTGCTACCCGCCAATCCTCAGGAACTACTCCAGAATCTAAAGAGTTTTGAAAGATTATTACTAATGCATCCACTATTTCTGGAGCTACTTCCATAAGTACTCTGGGATGCAGCCTATCTGGCCCTGGGGATTTATCGGCCTTTAATCCATTCAATTTACCCAACACCGCTTCCCGACTAACCTGGATTTCACTCCAATTCCTCCAACTCCTTTGACCCGTGGTCCCCTGCTATTTCCGGCAGATTATTTATGTCTTCCTTAGTGAAGACGGAACCCAAGTAGTTATTCAATTGGTCCGCCATATCCTTGTTCCCCATGATCAACTCACCTGTTTCTGACTGCGAGGGACCTACATTTGTTTTAACTAATCTCTTTCTTTTCACATATCTATAAAAACGTTTGCAGTCAGTTTTTATGTTCCCTGCCAGTTTTCTTTCATAATCTATTTTTCCTTTCCTAATTAAGCCCTTTGTCCTCCTCTGCTGGTCTCTGAATTTCTCCCAGTCCTCTGGTATGCTGCTTTTTCTGGCTAATTTGTACGCATCATCCTTCGCTTTGGGAACTGAACATCATATACAAACTTAAAACGCCTACATTTGTTTTAACTAATCTCTTTCTTTTCACATATCTATAAAAACGTTTGCAGTCAGTTTTTATGTTCCCTGCCAGTTTTCTTTCATAATCTATTTTTCCTTTCCTAATTAAGCCCTTTGTCCTCCTCTGCTGGTCTCTGAATTTCTCCCAGTCCTCTGGTATGCTGCTTTTTCTGGCTAATTTGTACGCATCATCCTTCGCTTTGATACTATCCCTGATTTCCCTTGTTATCCACGGATGCACTACCTTCCCTGATTTATTCTTTTGCCAAACTGGCATGAACAATTTTTGTAGTTCATCCATGCAGTCTTTAAATGTCTTCCATTGCATATCCACCGTCAACCCTTTTAGAATTAATTGCCAGTCAATCTTGACCAATTCACGTCTCATACCCTCAAAGTTACCTTTCTTTAAGTTCAGAACCATTGTTTCTGAATTAACAATGTCACTCTCCATCCTAATGAAGAACTCAACCATATTATGGTCACTCTTGCCCAAGGGGGCACGTACAACAAGACTGCTAACTAACCCTTCCTCATTACTCAATACCCAGTCTAGAATAGCCTGCTCTCTCGTTGGTTCCTCTACATGGTGATTTAGATAACTATCCCGCATACATTCCAAGAAATCCTCTTCCTCAGCACCCCTGCCAATTTGATTCACCCAATCTATATGTAGATTGAAGTCACCCATTATAACTGTTTTGCCTTTGTCGCACGCATTTCTAATTTCCTGTTTGATACCATCTCCAACTTCACTACTACTGTTAGGTGGCCTGTACACAACACCCACCAGCGTTCTCTGCCCCTTAGTGTTTCGCAGCTCTACCCATACCAATTCCACATCCTCCAAACTAATGTCCTTCCTTTCCATTGCGTTAATCTCCTCTCTAACCAGTAACGCTACCCCACCTCCTTTTCCTTTCTCTCTATCCCTCCTGAATATTGAATATCCCTGGATGTTCAGCTCCCAGCCTTGGTCACCCTGGAGCCATGTCTCCGTGATCCCAACTATATCATAATCATTAATGGCTATCTGCACATTCAACTCATCCACCTTATTACGAATACTCCTTGCATTGAGACACAAAGCCTTCAGGCTTGTTTTTACAACGCCCTTACCCCTTATACAATTATGTTGAAAAGTGGCCCTTTTTGATTTTTGCCCTGGTTTTGTCTGCCTGCCACTTTTACTTTTCACCTTGCTACCTATTGCTTCTACCCTCATTTTACACCCCCCTGCCTCTCTGCTCTTGTACCCATCCCCCTGCCACATTAGTTTAAATCCTCCCCGACAGCACGAGCAAACACTCCCCCAAGGATCATTCTAGCCCAGGTGCAGACCGTCCTGTTTGTCCTGTTTGTACTGGTTTGTAGAGTGGATGGAGTGCGAGAAGGAAGGGGTAGAGCGACCAATGAATGAAAGATATGTAACAGGCCATTGTTAGCTGTTTGTTGGGTGAAAACGAGAAGCAGGAGTCACAGGGCACCGGTGAGGAGGGGGTTAAAAGCTGCATCTCCTCCCCCGCTCCCCATCAGCCAGCGAGCAACGTGGGCTGCATTGAGTGACGGGGAGAGAGCCAGAGAAGAGGATCAGTGATAGGATAATGGTACAGTGAGAGGGACAGAGAGAGGGGGAGAGAGACGGAGGCATTTCACTCTCTGCTCTCTGCAACAGAGCAGATATTTTTTTAAATTTCCTTTTTTTTTGTGGCTGGCTCAATTTTTGTTTGTTGGGGCCATGAGGACGTTCGCACCCCTGGATCGTTGCTACTCCAGCAGCTGCTGTTGCTGCCATGTCCGCACTGGCACCATCATCTTGGGGGTCTGGTACATGGTGAGTGGGATGCCTGAGCGAGGGGGGAGAGGAGGGGGTGGTGGAGGGACGAAGGGCAGTGGGTGGGGGAGAGGGGAGGGCCAAGGGAGGGCAGAGGGGGAGGGAGAAGGGGTAGGGGAGAGGCAGGAGGAAGGAAGTGGGGAGGGAGGATGGGGGGGGAGAGGGGTGAGGGAGGGGAGAGGAGGGGGAGAGAGGCCAGTGGAAAGAGGGGAGGGAGGAGGAAGGGAAAAGGGTAGGGGAGAGAGACGAGGGGAAAGTGAGGGAGAGAGAAGGGATGGAGGGCAGGGGAGAGGGACAGGGGAAGGGAGAGGTGGGGGGGAGAGGAGGGAGGGAGAGAGGGGACAGGGAGAGGGACCAGGGAGAGGAAAAAGGGAGGGAGCGAGAGGGGGTGTGGAGAGGATCAAGGGAGGGGGGAATGGGATGGAATGGATCAGGGAAGAAGGGAGTGAGGGTAGGGCAGAGGAATGAGTACGGGGAGAATGGGGGAGGGAGCAGGGAGGGAGCAAGGATTTCAAGAACCATTTAAGTTGAGAATGGAAATATTTAATAGGAATGTAAGGGGTAACTTTTTCACGCAGAGGGTGGTGGGTGTATGGAACAAGCTGCCAGAGGAGGTAGTTAAGGTAGGTATAATAACAACATTTAAAATACATTTGGACAGATACATGGATAGCACAGGTTTAGAGCGATATAGGCCAAACGTGGACAGGTGGGGCTAGTGTAGATGGCGGGGGCAAGTTGGGACAAAGGGCCTGTTGACAAGGATGGGGAGAGTTGGGGAAGGAAGGAGGAAGTGGGAAGGCAGGAGGAAGTGGGAAGGGAGAAATGGAACAGGATGAGGGTGGAGACTTAGGGAGTGAGAGGCCAATGGGCAATATGGGCCAAACACAGGCAGGTAGGACAAGTGTAGGTGGGACATGTTGATCGGTGTGGGCAAGTTGGGCCGAAGGGCCTGTTCCCACGCTGTATGACTAGGAGTGAGGGAGATGAGGGGGAGGAAGGGAGAGAGTGTAGGAGGGGGGAAGGGGGAGGGCAGAAGGAAGTAGAGTGGATGGAGTGCGAGAAGGAAGGGGTAGAGCGAGGAAGAGAGGAAACATGAGAGGAGAGGGAGCAAGTGAGGGAATGAGACAGGGAGTGAGGGGTAGGACAATGAGGAGATGAGAAGAGGTGACTGAGATGGAGTGAATGTGGAGAGGATGCTTCCACCAGTGGGAGCATCTAGGACCAGAGGGCACAGCCGCAGAATAAAAGGATGTACCTTTAGAATGGAGATGAGGAAGAATTTCTTTAGCCAGAGGGTGATGAATCTGAGCAATTCATTGCCACAGATGGCTGAGGAGGCCAAGTCAATTGGTAGTTTTAAGGCAGAGATTGACAAATAAGGGTGTCATAGACTTATGGGGAGAATGCAGGAGAATGGGGTTGAGAGGGAGAAATAGTTCAAACATGATCGAATGGCGGAGCAGATACGATGGGCCGAATGGCCTAATTCTGCTCCTAAAGGGTGGCACAGTAGCACAGCGGTAGATTTGCTGCCTCACATCGCCAGAGACCCAGGTTTGATCATGACCTCAGGTGCTGTCTGTACAGAGTTTGAACGTTCACCCTGTGACCATGTGGGTTTTCTCCAGGTGCTCTGGTTTCCTCCCACACTCAAAAAAACGTACAGGTTTGTAGGTTAATTGACGTCGGTAAAGATTGTAAATTGTCCCTGGTGTGTAGGATAGTGCTGGTATACGGGGTGATCGCTGGTCGGTGCGGACTCGGTGGGAGGTCTTGTTTCCGCGCTATATGTCTATAGCGTGAAGTGTTGATAGGCTAAGCCCATGTACTGTACACCTGGCCTTGGGAGGTTATGTCTGAGGCTGTATAACCTTCAGGCAGCTTTGCCTTGTGAGCGTAATTAAGTTAATACATTAGGCGGCAGGCTCTTTGTAAGCCGTTTGCTGAGAATATCCTGCAGAGGACTGCAATCATTTGGATTAGCACACCTGAGCACAAAAAGATGCAATCATCAAATTCCTGGGACTAAACCCAGAGAGAGAATAATTTCATCAACTATCTGTGGGCTCAGAGGATCATTGTCTGCATTCCTAAGCAACTCTCCATTGTTTAAACAAGATCGAGGAGACGCATGTTAAAAATAGTGGAGTTTAATTTTCCATAGTCTCTCCATGGTGTCTGGGAACTATTTTGAGCCAATCTATTTCCTGCTTTGCTCTATTTTGCTGCAGATTTTTCCTGCTGGTGTATAACCCATTTTGTGATGGAATTATAAATTAGAATCCTGGAATTGTTGTGTGGAAAAAAAGGGGGAAACACTTCAGCCCTTTACAACGTAGAACATTGAACAGTACAGTTTAGGTTCAGTGGTAATCAAATCAAACCATCTTATCTTCCTCCACTAACATTTTAGTTTAGGTTAGAGATACAGCGTGGAAATAGGCCCTTTCCCCTACTGAGTCCACGCCAACCAGCAATCAAACATACAGTAGTTCTATCCTACATGCTTACGGGCAATATACAGAAGGCACAAACCTACAAACAGGAGCATATGGTAAAAACCCACGGGGTCACAGGAGAATGTACAAACTCTGTACAGATAGCACCTGTGGTCAGGATCGAACTCGGGTCTCTGGCGTTGTAAGACAGCGTGGCGCTACTGTGCCAGCCCTGGTCTTCCAGGAAAACAATCCAAGTCTGCCCAACCTCTCCTTATAGCTAGTACCCGCTCATCCAGACAGCATCCTGGTAAACCTCTTCTGCACCCTCTCCAAGGCCTCCACATCCTTTCTGTAATGGGGCCAATGAACTGCATGCAATACTCCAAATGCAGCCGAACCAAAGACTATTACAAAGCTGCATCAAGTTTACTTTCATTTATAATTGTCACGTGTACCACGGTATAATGAAAAGCTTTTTTGTTGCTGCTATCCGGTCAGACTATACATGATTACAATCGAGCCATCCACAGTGTAGAGATAAAGGATATAATGTTTAGTGCAAGATCAGTAAAGTCCGATTAACATTAGTTTAAAGGTCTCCAATGAGGTAGATGGTAGTTTAGGACCGCTCTCTAGTTGTTGATGGGACGATTCAGTTTCTTGATAACAGCTGGGAAGAAACTGTCCCTGAATCTGGAGGTGTGCGTTTTCACACTTCTGTACCTCTTGCTTGATGGGAGAGGGGAGAAGATGGAGTGTGAGGCTGCTCCTTGATTATGCTGGTGGCCTTGCCGAGGCAGCGTGAAGTGTAGATGGAGTCAATGGAAGCGAGGTTGGTTTACATGATGGTCTGGGCTGTGTCCACGACTCTCTGCATCATGAGTTCCTGATTCTTGTACACAATGCCTCAACCGATAAAGGCAAGCCTACCATATGCGTTCTTTACCACTCTGTCTCCTTGACTATGCTGGCTACAAGAGGAGCAATCCCATTCTTTTACTTCTGTCCCCACTGCCCCAGTATGGTTGCCCCTTCAGTGCCGATCCAATTCCTCGTTTGAAAGTTCTAGTAGACTCTGTTTTCACTGTCCCTATGAGTTTGTACCATTTGTAAATTGTCCCTAGACTGTAGGGTAGAATTAGTGCACAGGTGATCGCTGGTCAGCATGGACTCGGTGGGCCGAAGGGCCTGTTTCCACGCTGCATCGTTAAAAAAAATCTAAAATTGAAAGATCTGAACCCAACAGCTAAATCGCACCCTACCTTCCTCAGTAAAACATGTGGTCTTGGCAACTTACTGTCCAAGCACATCCAGCTTCTACAGTCCCTGCTGGCCATATAACCATATAACAATTACAGCACGGAAACTGGCCATCTCGGCCCTTCTAGTCCGTGCCGAACACTTATTCTCCCCTAGTCCCATCTACCTGCACTCAGACCATAACCCTCCATTCCTTTCCCGTCCATATACCTATCCAATTTATTTTTAAATCGAACCTGCCTCCACCACTTCCACTGGAAGCTCATTCCACACAGCTACCACTCTCTGAGTAAAGAAGTTCCCCATCATGTTAACCCTAAACTTCTGTCCCTTAATTCTCAAATCATGTCCTCTTGTTTGAATCTTCCCTACTCTCAATGGAAAAAGCTTATCCACGTCAACTCTGTCTATCCCTCTCATCATTTTAAAGACCCCCCTTTTCAAGTCCCCCCTTAACCTTCTGCACTCCAAAGAATAAAGGCCTAACTTGTTCAACCTTTCTCTGTAACTTAGTTGTTGAAACCCAGGCAACATTCTAGTAAATCTCCTCTGTACTCTCTCTATTTTGTTGATATCTTTCCTATAATTTGGCGACCAAAATTGTACACCATACTCCAGAAATGGCCTTACCAATGCCTTGTACAATTTTAACATTACATCCCAACTTCTATACTCAATGCTCTGATTTATAAAGGCCAGCACACCAAAAGCTTTCTTTACCAACCCATGGAGGATCACCCCATAACATCTACTCCAATCAGACCCAACACATCGTCTTTCCATTCCCTCTACAGATGCTGCCTGATCTGCTGAGTTCCTCCTGCACTTTATCTTGAGCTCAGGTTCCAGTAATTGCAGCCTCTTGTGTCTTAAACCATGATACATAGGAGCAGAATTAGGCCACTTGGCGCATTGAGTCTACTCCGCCATTCAATCATGGCTGATCTACCTTTCCTTCTCTACCCCATTCTCCTGTCTTACCCCCCCTTAACCTTTGACACACTTTTGCCTCTGTCCCACTTAGGAAACATGAACGGAAACTTCTGGAGACTTTGCGCCCCACCCAAGGTTTCCGTGCGGTTCCCGGAGGATTTTGTCAGTCTCCCTAATGGTCGAAAATGGTTTCTGCTTCTTCTATGTTCCAGCGATTATTTCAAAAAACTCAAAACCGGCCGCGACTAAAAATTGGTTGCCGTTTTAAAAATCGGTAATTTTATAGTTGAAGCCAGTTGCGATGCTAGTTGAAGGTGTTGCCGGAGGTTGCAGGTAGTGGAAGGTAAGACCTTTTTTTCACCCAGTTTTATTCCACCAGGGAGGTCTTAGGGGCGACCAGAACTGCACGCAATACACTGAATGCAAACTAACCAAAGTTTTATAAAGCGGCAAAGTGACTTCTTGACTCTTACATTCGAAGAAGGCAGATTTTATTCCTGGGAGGATATTAGCGAATTAGATGGCTTTTTTATGACAATCATCAAACTATTTAGAAGAAATAAATTACATTTATTATCTAATTCCTTGGTGGGATTTGAAGTTGTTACTCGGGACTTTGGAAACCAGGCTGGAAACTTAACAACCACACACTCATACCGAAATTCCTGTATTCATGAGTCTATTACTCAAATAATTTTTTATTGCATGTTTATTTAATTTAAGTGCCACAAATACTGTGCTGGGATTCAGAATCGATTTTAGATTAAAAATGTCCAGGGTATTCTTGAGCAAACGTTGATTTTAAACACTGGTTCTATGTTATTCCACTTTCACATCCGCTCCCTACACACCAGGGGCAATTTTACAGCTGCACCACTGACCCACCCTTTGATTATGTTTGCTCTCTGATCACCTGCAGGCAGAGGAGATTAGCTTGACTTCATGTCCAGCACAGACAGTGCGGGCCAAAGGGCCTGTTCCCACGCTGTACAGTTCTATGTTCTATGCACTCTTTTCCCTCTCGTGTGTTACCTGCTTGGCTGGCTGCAGATAGCGATACCTAACATTGCCATCATTTTTCACCTCACCTTCCACTTCCCCACGCCAGTTGCTTTATTTTATTTCCCTGGGTCCCCAGTAAATGATGGACAACAGCCCAATGGTTCAATGGTTCTTCATTGTCACAAAAACAAATGCAGAGTGAAATTATTTTCATTTCACACAGTCCAGTACAGTATCGCCATACCTGAGCACAAACCCCGATTAGCAAAGTGTACAGAAATAGTCCAAATCTCCAAAGTTCCCAATCGATCATCGCCCGTATGACCTGCCTAAATGACTTTTAAACATCATAGTTGTACTCAACTTTACAGCAGTTTCTGGCTGTTCATTCCACATAGTCACCAATCTCTGTGTGAAAAGGTTGCCCCTTTGTTCGTTTTTAAATCTGACCCCTCTCACCTGACAATGCACCAGTTTGCACTTAGTCTGAATTAAACTGCATCTGCCATCCCCTTGCCCAGTTGACCCGTATAGAGTGGCATAGAGTACAGAAGAATGGAGCACATTCTATCTATCTAGGAACCGCCAAGCCGCCCCCCCCCCCCCCCACCCCCCGTCTCCCGAAGACCAGAAAGCGGGATGCTGGAGTCAGTGAGGAGCGAGGGAAGCAGGAGGATGGAGTCGGCGACGACGGACGCAACCGGCGAGGAGTAAGGCGGATGGGAGAAGAGTGGGAACCGGGATCTGGCCCACCGCACCCTCGAGGTCAGCTGCGGGAGGCTCCCACGGGGCACAAAGATGGACGGGGCACAAAGCTCGTCGCTCATCCAAGGCCTTTACACCTCGCAGTTCACTCCAGTTTAATTGACGGGTCATTAAACGTCAACTGAGCTGCAACGTGATCCAGGGTTGTATTGGAATGGAGAGGAACGGGAATTTGATCACCTGCTTTCCATTACATAAAACCGTTTCAAGTACAAGAGAATTCTTCAGTGATCAAGGTAGTTGTCCAGTACTTTAGCAAAGACAAGTTAATTTTGCCTGAAATGAGTAAGTGGTAATGTATATCATGGCAATGCAAGTCACATGGGATCATCATCATTGTAACTGAAGCAGTCACATCATTAAATTTTCAATGATCCCTGAAGCTGATACATAATAAACAAAGGGGTAGACTGTTGTATTTTCATTGAATCCAAGTCCTGAATTCGTAAGGGTAGAACCGTCCTTAGAAACACAATTCCACATGGACCTTTAGAAAAGACACAAATTGCTGGAGCTACTCAGCCGGTTAGGCAGCATCTCTGGAGAACATGGATATGTGACGTTTCGGGTCGGGACCCTTCTTCAGACTGATTGTGGGAGTGGGGAAGCTGGAAAAGGGGAGAGGCTGTGGCAGGCAATAGGCCGACACAGGCTTGCAGGCTTGACAGCCAGATGGTTGGGACAAAGGCCAGAGATAATAGGTGTGCAACGGGGGGGAGAAATGGACGGAAAACCAGGATGGGTGGGGTGATGTGAGTGAGAAAAGATGGGGTGTGGGTTAGTTAGAGGTGAACTAAAATAGAAGAATTCAATTATTCATACTGTTGGGTTGTAAACCAGCCAAGTGGAATATGAGGTGCTGTTCCTCCAGGTGGGCCCAAAGTGTGTGTAGGCTAGTGTGCGGGGATCGCTGGTCAGTGCGAACTTGGTGGGCCGAAGGAAGGGCCTGTTTCCACGCTGTATCTCTAACGTCTGTCATAGAACACTACAGCACAGGACCAGGCTCTTCAGCCTACAATATCTGAGCCCAACACGATGCCAAGTCCAACCCTTAAACTAAAAAACAAAACAAATCAGCTTTCAAAGTGAGTGGTTAATGCTTTGACTTTCTCTCCCGTTAGTTAATCAACGGCGTGGTGCTGCTGATTCTACTGTCTGCTCTCGGGGACCCTGACCATTACAAGTTGGCCCACGCTGAGTTTGGCACTGACTGTGACTTCACCGACGATACCAGTAAGTCCTTCAACATGAACATCGCCGGTGAATCATTGCTACAGCAAGCATGCCTTTAAACCAGAAAGAACATATTGAAGATTAATGAGGATGTTGCCAGAACTCAAGTGCCTGAGCTATAGGGAGAGGTTGGCCAGGCTGGGACTCTATTCCTTGGAGAGCAGGGGGATGAGGGGTGATCTTATAGAGTTGTACAAAATCATGAAGGGAATTGATAGGGTGAATAGACGGTATTTTACCCTGAATAGGGGAATCAAAAACCAGAGGACATAGAATCATAGAAACATAGAAAATAGGTGCAGGAGTAGGCCATTCAATATGATCATGGCTGATCATCCAATTCAGTATCCTGTACCTGCCTTCTCTCCATACCCCCTGATCCCTTTAGCCACAAGGGCCACATCTAACTCCCTCTTAAATATAGCCAATGAACTGGCCTCAACTACCTTCTGTGGCAGAGAATTCCAGAGATTCACCACTCTCTGTGTGAAAAATGTTTTTCTCATCTCGGTCCTAAAAGAATTCCCCCTTATCCTTAAACTGTGACCCCTTGTTCTGGACTTCCCCAACATCGGGAACAATCTTCCTGCATCTAGCCTGTCCAACCCGTTAAGAATTTTGTAAGTTTCTATAAGATCCCCCCTCAATCTTCTAAATTCTAGCGAGTACAAGCCGAGTCTATCCAGTCTTTCTTCATATGAAAGTCCTGACATCCCAGGAATCAGTCTGGTGAACCTTCTCTGTACTCCCTCTATGACAAGAATATCTTTCCTCAGATTAGGAGACCAAAACTGTACGCAATACTCCAGGTGTGGTCTCACCAAGACCCTGTACAACTGTAGTAGAACCTCCCTGCTCCTATACTCAAATCCTTTTGCTATGAAACCTTTTACATAGGTTTGTGAGGGGGGGAAAGATTTTTAATAGGAACATAAGGGATAACATTGTATGCAATGAACTGCCAGAGGAGGTAGTTGAGGCAGGTACTATCACAACGTTTTGACAGGTACATGGATAGTATAGGTTTAGAGGGATATGGGCCAAATGCAGGCAGGTGGGAATAGCGGAGATGGGGCATCTTGGTCAGCATGGATGAGTTGGACCAAAGGGCCTGTTTCCGTGCCGTATGATTCTGTGAGGTCCGTACGTTCATGGCCTTTGATTTTCTTCCTTACTCTCCCTATTTTTCTTTCTTTCCTTTCCTTTCTATCCTTTTGAGTTTTAGAGTTTTGTAGATAGAGCCTGGAAACACCGAGCCAGCGCCAAACATCGATCACACGTTCACACCAGTTCTATGTTATCGCACTTTCTCATCCACTCCCTACACACTTGGAACAATTTACAGAAGCCAATTAACCTACAAATCCGCACGTCTTTGGGATGTGGAAGAAAACCGTAGCAAACGGGGGAAACCCATGCAGACGTTTATATAATTGTGAGAGGCATAGATAGGGTTGATATTCAGAACCTTTTCCCCAGCGTGGAAATGTCAACATCTATAGCGTGGGAGGTGGGAGCGGGAAAGTTTAAAGGAGGTCTGTGGGGCAAGTTTCTTTACACAGGGGTAGTGGGTGCTTGGAACGCGCTGCCAGGGGTGGTGGTGGAGGCAGATACATTAATGGCATATACAAGGTTTTAGATAGGCACATGGA
Source organism: Amblyraja radiata (assembly GCF_010909765.2). NCBI lineage: Eukaryota > Metazoa > Chordata > Chondrichthyes > Rajiformes > Rajidae > Amblyraja > Amblyraja radiata. The sequence continues at coordinate 55,484,658 of NC_045959.1, read as the reverse complement.
TACTGTACACTGTGGGTGGCTCGATTGTAATCATGTATTGTCTTTTTGCTGACTGGTTAGCATGCAACAAAAGCTTTTCACTGTACCTCGGTACCCGGGACAATAAACTAAACTAAACTAAACTCTATGCAGGGAATGGAGAGATATGGATCACTGCAGGCAGAGGAGATTAGTTTATCTTGGCATCATGTTCGGCACGGACATTGTGGACCAAAAGGCCCGTTCCTGTGCGGGCATGTGACAATAAAATAAACTGAACTGGGTCTGAGATGGTGTTGAATACCTACCTGAACTCCCGGTGGCTCAGCACTTCAACTCCCCCTCCCATTCCCAATCCGACCTCTCTGCCCTGGGTCTCCTCCATTGCCAGAGTGAACTACACCGGAAATTGGAGGAACAGCACCTCATATTCCGCCTGGGGAGTCTGCATCCTGCGGGCATGAACATTGAATTCTCCCAATTTTGTTAGCCCTTGCTGTCTCCTCCCCTTCCTCAGCCCTCGGGCTGTCTCCTCCCATCCCCCAGCCCTCGGGCTCCTCCTCCTCCTTTTTTCTTCCTTCTCCCCGCCACCCCCTATCAGCCTGAAGAAGGGTTTCGGCCCGAAACGTTACCTATTTCCTTCGCTCCATAGATGCTGCTGCACCCGCTGAGTTTCTCCAGCATTTTTGTGTACCTTGGGTCTGAGATGGGCTGGGGCTCAAGCTGTGCTACACTGCCATCTGGTGACTCCACCTAGATGAGCGAGAATGAGTTTGCTCAAATGTGGCGGCATCAACAGGGATCATTAGGTGACTGAGTCCACATCACACTGAGACAACCAAATACAGCACTGCCAAAGTGTGGAAACATCAAAATAATGCTTTTAAAATTAGATTATCACTTCTGAAAGCCAATCATGACATTTTTAGTCCTTATTAAATTCAGTATCCCCATCATATCTCATCTAACTCAAGAAACAGGAGTTGTGTGGAGTTCAAGAGCCTGATGTTTGATGGGAAGAAGCTTGCCTTGAACCTGGTTTTCAGACCCCTGTACCTGCTTCCTGATAGTAGGAATGAACCTTTTTTGGTTAAGCCTCATTTGCAGTATTGCTTGCAATCTGGTCACCCCATTACAGGAATGTTGAGTTAACTTTGGAGAGGGAGCAGAGGAGGTTTACCAGGATGCTGCCTGCATTAGAGGGTATCATAAGGTCATAAAGAATAGTAGAATTAGGCCATTTGGCCCATTAAGTCTACTCCACCATTCAATCATGGCTGATCTATCTCTCCCTCCTAACCCCATTCTCCTGCCTTCTCCCCATAACCTCTGACACCTGTACTAATCAAGAATCTATCTATCGCTGCCTTAAAAATATCCACTGACTTGGCCTCCACACCCATCTGTTTCAAATAATTCCACAGATTCACCATCCTCTGACTAAAGAAATGTCTCCTCATCTCCTTCCTAAAAGAACGACCTTTAATTCTGAGACTTTGACCTCTAGTCCTAGACTCTCCCACTAATGGAAACATCCTCTCTACATCCACTCTATCCAAGCCTTTCACTATTGAGCAGAATGAGCACAAAGGAGAGGTTGAACACACTTGGATTGTTTTTCTCAGGAGAGCGTCAGAGTTTGAGGAGAGACCTGTTAGAAGTTTATAAAATTATGTGAGACATAGGCTGTCAGAACTTTTTCCCAGGATGGAAAAATCCAGGGTGGAAAGTCAAAGACTTGAGGGCATAGCTTTAAGGTCAGAGGGGAAAGTTTAAATAAGATTTACAAGGCAAGTTAATGCTCTATTCATGGATCGGTCCAAATGTTTAGTTTAGTTTAGTTTGGAGATACAGCACGGAAACAGGCCCTTCAGTCCACCGGGTCCGCGCCGACCAACGTTCCCCACATTAACACTATTCTACACACACTAGGGACAATTTTTACATTTACCAAGCCAATTAACCTACAAACCTGTACGTCTTTGGAATGTGGGAGGAAACCGAAGATCTCGGAGAAAACCTACGCAGGTCACGAGGAGAACGTAGAAACTCAGTACAGACAGCGCCCATATTTGCTGTAAGGCAGCAACTCTACCGCTGCGCCACCGTAACTGCCCTCCCACATTCCAAATGTCTTTTAAACATTGCGATTACACCCTGGAGCATCAGAGTTTGAGGGGAGATTTGATGGAGAGGTTTATTAAATTCTGAGAGGCATGGATATGCTAGACAGTCAGAACCTTTTTCCCAGGTGGAGATGTTAAAGACTAGATGACATTACTTTCAGGTGAGAGGGAAGAGTTTAAAAGAGATGTGGGGGGCAGTTTGTTTTATCTAGAGGGTGGTGGAGGCTTGGAACACACCACCACGGATGGTGGTGAAGGCAGATACGAAAGTGGCATTTAAGAGAATTTTGGATACGTGCATGGATATGCCGGGAATGGAGGGATATGTCATGTACAAGCAGAGGAGATTAGTATAACTTGGCATCATGTTTGGCACGGACATTGTGGGCCAAAGGGCCTGTTCCAGTGCAGTACTGTTCTATAACTCCTGAGACAGTTCAGCCTTTAGACTATAGAGATACAGCATGGAAACAGGCCCCTTGACCCACCCAGTCCGCACTGACCTGCGATCGTTCCCTACACTAGCACTATCCTACACACTAGGGACAGTTTTCACAATTTACAGAAGCCAATTAACCTACGAATCTGCACGTCTTTGGGCGTGGGAAGAGGGAAGAAACTGGTGATCCCGGAGAAAACCCATGCAGGTCACTGCGAGAACGTACAAACTCCGTACAGACAGCACCTTTAGTCGGGGTCGAACCCAGGTCTCTGGCGCCGTAAGGCAGCAACTCTACCGCTACACCACCATGCCATGATCATGTTGAATAGTAGGACAGGCTTGAGGGGCCGAGTGGCCTACTCCTGCTCCTATTTCCTTGTGTTCTTACATTCCTGAATGGGTGTCAAGTAGTTCCAGGATAAGTACAAACCTGCCAGTTAAAGTTAAGCAAAGGTACACAAAAATGCTGGAGAAACTCAGCGGGTGCAGCAGCATCTATGGAGCGAAGGAAATAGGTGACGTTTCGGGCCAAAACCCTTCTTCAGACTGAATCACCTATTTCCTTCGCTCCATAGAATCTTCAGACCACGAGGTGTTGCGTGCAGTTCTGGTGGCCCCATTACAGGAAGGATATCGAAGCTTTGGAGAAAATGCGGAAGAGGTTTACTGGTATTCAGGCCCTCTCATAGATGAACTGAGGCCCAGGCCAATTAAAATGTTAGAGGCCCCCAAACCAAGATCAGACTGAAGAAGGGTTTCGGCCCGAAACGTCACCTATTTCCTTCGCTCCATAGATGCTGCTGCACCCGCTGAGTTTCCCCAGCATTTTTGTGTACCTTCGATCTTCCAGCATCTGCAGTTCCTTCTTGAACAGTTAAAGTTAAGCTATGAGGGGCAAACCAGGTCGAACAAAAGATAAAGAAAATAGAACAATCAATGTCTTTTGCAGACAATCCAATTCAGTTTCCTATTGTCTAGCTTCAAAAGAAACTCTTTGTCCCAGCACAAAGGATGTGAGATCAAGTTTACTATTCATATAAATATTTCATTGTATTACAGAATCTTATAACGAGTGATGAATTAATGACAATTCTGCCCTTTGGATACCTGATAGGTCTGCTTCCCCCCTCCCCTCCCTCCCCCCTTCCCCCACCCTAGCCATCCTAAAATAGACACAAAGTGCTGGAGTAACTCAGCAGGTCAGGCAGCATGTTTGGAGAAAAACAATGGGTGATGATTCGGGTCGGAACTCTTCTTCAGATTTCTTTAGTCGTCCTACCAGTTCCACTGTTTGTGTCCTTGTATCCCCACATTGACACCTCTTCCCCAGCCAACAATGGCCATTATGGTCTCCACCGTTCCTTGCTCACCTGTTGCTGGCCCTGATTTCTTCTGGCCTGTTCCTACCTCTAGTCCCCCTTCTCCTCTCGACTTTCAGTCTGAAGTAGGGTCCCGCCCCAAAAATTAACCCACCCTATTTCTCCAGAGATGTTGCCTGACCCACTGAGTTACTCCAGCATTTTGTGTCTATCTTTGTTATAACCCAGCACCTGCAGTTCCTTCCTACACATCTCTCTGTGCTTATTAGAAGACATGTTACTGCAATTAACTGCGACAGGATAAACTTGCAAACGGAGACAAAGTGCTGGAGTAACTCAGTAGGTCAGGCACCATCTCTGGAGAACATGGATAAGTGACGTTCGGATCGGGACCCTTCTTCAGTATATGCCATGGGGGGAGTACAACAAAGATTAGCCTTAGTTTAGTTTATTATTTATTATTCGTTATTAGTTTAGTTATTTACCACAAGGTGTTTAAGAAGGAACTGCAGATGCTGGAAAATCGAAGGTACACAAAAATGCTGGAGAAACTCAGCGGGTGCAGCAGCATCTATGGAGCGAAGGAAATAGGCAACGTTTCGGGCCGAAACCCTTCTTCAGACTCTGAAGGAAATTGGCAACGTTTCAGGCTGAAACCCTTCTTCAGACCACGAGGTGTTGCGTGCAGTTCTGGTGGCCCCATTACAGGAAGGATATCGAAGCTTTGGAGAAAATGCGGAAGAGGTTTACTGGTATTCAGGCCCTCTCATAGATGAACTGAGGCCCAGGCCAATTAAAATGTTAGAGGCCCCCAAACCAAGATCAAGCAGAGGCCCCTCAATTTTAGCCCCCCAAATCAAGATCCCTTTGAAGCAGACAGGCATGAGGCCCACACCAAATGGCACTCGTTGCCCCACCTCTGATGGGGCCTGCTGGTATTCTATCTGGATTACAGGGTATTACTCTAAGGAGAGGTTGGATAAACATGGATTGTTTTATAGTCATGGAGTCATACAGTGTGGAATCAGGCCCTTGGGTGCAATTGTACTCCTGGAGAGTATGATTTGACTGGATAGCACACAAACAAAAGCTTTGCATTGCATCTTGGTACACATGATAATAATAAACCAATATTGTACCAATAACGGAGATACAAGGGTTGAGTTCCACTGTCGGTATAACTCGTTATTACCTGCCCCACACCCAGCAATGGACCATTGTGGGCTCCACCTTTCCTTGATCATTGTTGCTTTTTGCATATCTTTTATTCATTTGTTCTGCATCTCTCTGTATCACTGTCTATGTCTCTTGTTTCCCTTTTCCCTGACTCTCAGTCTGAAGAAGGGTCTCAACCCAAACCGTCACTTATTCCTTTTCTCCAGGGACACTGCCTGACCCGCTGATTTACCTCAGCTTTTTGTGCCTATCTTCAGACACAAGGAACTGCAGATGCTGCAATCTTGAGCAAAGCATAAAGTGATGGAGGAACTTAGCGGGTCAGATAGCATCTGTGGAGGGAATAGACAGACGACACTTAGGGGCAGGATCTTCGTACTGATCTTCGGACTTATCTTCCAATAGCAGTGTGAAAGGTACAAATGACACAGAACTTCTCAATTCCATTCAGGGGGATATTTTTAGGTTGGACAAAGCATGATGGGTTGGGGACATGGGGTGGGTCAGTACTGGGTTTAGTTTTAGGGGATAAAGCTAGTCAAGGAAGATCAATGGGGAGCATATCGGTGGTGGTGGTGGCAAGTATTTAGATTGGACATGGCTGTAAATAAAATCAACGATAAAACAGGACCAAAGGTTCGGAATTGGGACCAATTATGTCAGGTGGAAAGGTGATTTAACAATAGTGTTTACATTGATGTAAGTAAATCTTGGAAAAAAATTAAGTCGAGATGCAGAGGACATGGGTTTAAGGTGAGTTGGGGAAAGATTTAACAGGAATCTGAGGAGTAACTTTTTCACACAAAGGGTGGTAGGTGTATGGAATGAGCTGCTGGGGGAGGTGGTTGAGGCAGGGACTATCGCAACGTTTAAGAAACATTTGGACAGGTTTAGTGGGGCATGGGGCCAAACATAGGCAGGTGGGACTAGTATAGATTGGGCATGTTGGCCAGTGTGGGCAAGTTGGGCCGAAGAGCCTATTTCCATGCTGTATGACTATGACTCTATAACAACAATAAAATAGGACCAAAAAGTTAAAATTGGGATCATTTATGTCAGATTTAGCAACAGTAGATGGAAAGTGCTTACTTAGAGATAAATAAATCTTGGAACCAATTTAAAGGATTTAAGTGGGTCCAGGGTAGATATTCCTCTAAAGATGAAGGCGGCACAGTGGTGCAGCCCATAGCGCTGCTGACTAACAGCACCAGAGACTCGAGTTCCATTCTGACATTGGATCGATCTTCTATCTTGGAGTTTATTATTCGGCACGGACGGTGGGCCGAAGGTCCTGTTTCCATGCTGTATCTTTCGATCAATCGAAAAATGCCTCTTAAGTCATTTCACTTCTATAATTTTCTTGCAGTTTGTCAGTGTACAAACTTAACAATTACAACCCTGTTGCAGTTTACAAAGTTTAGTTTAGTTTATTATTGTCACAGTGAAACATTTGGGTTTGCACGCTATCCAGTGAAAGAGTATACATGAACACAATCAATGAAGCCATTCACGATGCACAGCTAAAGGATGCAGGTACAACAATCAATGCATGATATCACATTGAAGTCCGATAAAATCCGATTAAAGATAGTTCAAAGGTCTCCAATGAGATAGATGGTAGATCAGCACCACCCTCTACCTGGTGAGAGGATGGTTCCGTTGCCTGATGGCAGCTGGGAAGAAACTGTTCCTGAAACTGGAGGTGTGCGTTAACAAACCTCTGTATCTCTTGCCTGATGGAAGAGAAGCTGGTTTGCATGCTGGTCTGGTCATCAAGAAATAAAGGTGTAGATGGGGTAAATAATGCAGGTGTAGATGGGGCACTTTGGTTAGCATGGGCAAGCTGGGCTGAAGGGCCTGTTCCTCATGGCGCCAGAGACCCGGGTTTGATTCTGACTACAGGTACTGCCTGCGTGGTTTACACGTTCTCCCTATGACCACGTGGGTTTTCTCCGGGTGCTCCAGTTCCCTCCCATACTCCAAAGGTTAATTGGCTTCTGTAAATTGTAAATTGTCCCTAGTGTGTAGGATAGTGCTAGTGTATGTGATGATCACTGGTCAGTGGGGCGAAGGGCCTGTCTCCACACTGTACCTTCAAAGTCTAAAGTCTATGGTTCTATGACTCTAATGTGTGATTTATCCTGCTATGACTCCTGTATCTCTCTTGCAGGTATCTGCATAGCGACTGCAATTTCCCTGCTTATGATTACAATCTGTGGCATGGCTACATATGGTGCATACAAGGTACAGATAAACAACACAGACATCTTGGTGGCTTTTGTTCAGCTGAGGAAATTCTATAATTTCATTTAAGAATTTTGCATTTTGTCATGCTAACTAATATTTCCATAACCCGAATTGCATATGATGCAATGAATAAATTAGGGATTACTATTTCTAGTATGCAGTTCTAATAGATTGCAACACCTTTTTGTTCAGGAACTAGAAAATCATTTCAAGAGTTGGAAATTGCCCAAGCAGAAAAAAGCTGCCGTAGGGAAAAAAAAATTTCCATGTAACCTTCCCGCAGTAATCAGACTCCATTGTCTCTTAAGGACAGAGTCTGTCAGTTTCAGCATGGGTGGCCATTGAAATTGACAAGTTTCCACTAGTGGGAGAATCTAAGATCAGAGCACAGCCTTAAAGCCCTGTCCCATGGTACAAGTTCATTCCAAGAGCTCTCCCGAATTTGCCCCGATTCGAACTCGGAGATTTATGGTAATGGCCACTCGTCGGTACTCGGGGCTCTTGTGGACATTTTTCAACATGTTGAAAAATCTTCACAAGTTTTCCCGTGCTTACCTGCCGTTAGCGAGTCTTCCCGAGTACCTGCCGTTAGCGTTACGAGCCGTTAAGAGACGTCCCCGAGCTCCGACGTACCCGCTACGTTCATTTTCCGTGCTTACCACGAGTTTGATTTTTTTTAAACTCGGGAGAGCTCTTGGAATGAACTCGTACCGTGGGACAGGGCTATTAGAATAAAAGAACGTATCAATAGAAAGGAGATGAGGAGGAATTTCTTCAGTCAGAGGGTGGTGAATCTGCAGAATTCATTACCACAGACGTCTGTGGAGGCCAAGTCAAAGGGTATTTTTAAAGTAGAGATTGGCCGAATTCGTGATTAGTTAGGGCATCAAAGGTTATGGGGAGAAGGCAGGAGAATGCGGTTGAGAGTGAAAGATAGACCCGCCATGATTGAATGGCAGAATAGACTTGATGGGCTGAATGGCCTAATTCTAGTCCTATAATTTATGAGCTTGAAGTAATTGCTTCTATTGACACATGTAACATAGAGCCTTTAGCACTTTTAATTAACCTTTAGCCATAAAAAAATCGATAAGCCCCTCTTCCCCATTGACAGAATAGTTTTTATAACACAGTTTGCTAAACCGTGGGTTTCTTAGGAATGTAATGATCTGTGTTTAGTTTGATGAAAGTTTTAAAATGTGGTAGTTTTACAGTTCAAAGTTATTTGATGTTCAGGGAATTGTAAATGGGGCCATTTGTTTCAGTGCACCTGCTCCCTTTAGAACTGTCTGTCTGATTTTGAACTGAATGAATAGTATAGTTTAGAGAGGTAGCGTGGAAACAGACCCTTCGGCCCACCGAGTCCACACTGACCACCCATCACTCATACACAAGTTCCATCGCACACAATAAGGACAATTTACAGGGGCCAATTAACCCACAGTCCTGCACGTCTTTATGTGGGATGAAACCAGAGGGAACCCGGAGCACCTGGAGAAATATGTGAAAATTCCACACAGATTGCAGCAGATGTCAGGATTGAACCCGGGTCTCCGGCGCTGTGAGGCAGCAACTCTACCAGCTGTGACACTGTACCGCAGTTAACTACTCAACTACCTATCTCAGATGTAAAGAGCAGAGAACTTAATGGCTGCTTCAGCTCAAAACTCTTTAGACTAGGTTGCGTTTAGACTTTAAATTTAGTTTTAGTTTTAGAGATACAGCGCGGAAATAGGCCCTTCGGCCCACCGAGTACACGTTGTCACTGGGAGAATGTACTAAATCTGTACAGACAGCACCTATAGTCAGGGTTGAACCCGGGTCTCTGGCGCTGTGAGGCAGCAACTCTACCGCTGTGCCACTGTGCCAACCTTTTATGACCACCTTGGATGTAATGTAATTTAAAACATTGAACCCGTTCTTCCTTGGTGGTTACGTGTTAAATATTATAAGCCATTGATGGTGTTGGTTGGGAGAAACGTCCTAGCTTCACAATCGTAGAGTTGTACTACTTGAAGCTGGCTCTTTGGCTCTCTGAGCCCACTAGTGGGACTCACATCTTCATTCCTTCTTGATTTGCAGCAACGGAGTGCGTGGATAGTTCCCTTCTTCTGCTACCAGATCTTTGACTTCACCCTCAATGCTCTCGTGGCAATCAGTGTGGTCGTCTACCCAAGCTCCATCCAGGACTACCTACGACAACTGGTACGGAAGGAGTGATAGATACTACTCAACAACTTCATTAGAACGCAAAGTGCTGGAGTAACTCAGCGGGTCAGGCAGCATCTCTGGAGCACATGGATACGTGACAGTTCGGGGCAGGACCCTTCTTCAGGCTGATTGTGGGAGGGGGAACAAATCTAGAGAAGAGGGTGGTGGGGGGGGGGGGGAGGGGGTGCTGGTGAGGAGGGGTGAAGAGATTAAGGTGAGTAAAGACCAGGACCACTTGGGGCCAGCCACGAATCAGACCTATTTTCAGTCAGAAACATTGACCTGAAACATTAGCCATCGTTTTTCTCTGGAGATGCTACCTGACTCGCTGAGTTACTCCAGCACTTTGTGTCTATCTTTGGCATAAACCAGCATCTGCAGTTCTTTGTTTCTAAGCTTTTCACTATACGCTGGTGTACGTGACAATGTATTCTGCATGGATAGCTTACAAGCCAATAGTATAAACATTAAATGTTCCAATTTTAGGTTTAGGATTAGGATTATTATTTTCATGTGAAATTAAACATTTTGTTTTGCATAATATCTAAACAGATCAGATAATACCATGCGTAGGAATGAACTGCAGATGCTGGTTTAAACTGAAGGTAGACACAGTCTCGACCCAAAATGTCACCTATTCTTTTTCTCCAACGATGCTATCTGACCCGCTGAGATAATACCATAGATAAATACAAACAAATCAAATTCCTGGGATGTCAGGACTTTCATATGAAGAAAGACTGGATAGACTCGGCTTGTACTCGCTAGAATTTAGAAGATTGAGGGGGGATCTTATAGAAACTTACAAAATTCTTAAGGGGTTGGACAGGCTAGATGCAGGAAGATTGTTCCCGATGTTGGGGAAGTCCAGAACAAGGGGTCACAGTTTAAGGATAAGGGGGAAATCTTTTAGGACCGAGATGAGAAAAACATTTTTCACACAGAGAGTGGTGAATCTGTGGAATTCTCTGCCACAGAAGGTAGTTGAGGCCAGTTCATTGGCTATATTTAAGAGGGAGTTAGATGTGGCCCTTGTGGCTAAAGGTATCAGGGGATATAGAGAGAAGGCAGGTACAGGATACTGAGTTGGATGATCAGCCATGATCATATTGAATGGTGGTGCAGGCTCGAAGGGCCGAATGGCCTATTCCTGCACCTATTTTCTATGTTTCTATGTTTCTAAACTCATGAACAATAGAGCGAGCAAACGAAGGAAGCTCCAGGTTTAACCTGTCTCCCATGTTCTGCCCCCATAGCCGGACAACATCCCCTACAAAGAGGACATCACCTCAATGAACCCAACATGCCTGCTGTTCATCGTCATGTTCTTCATCAGCGCTATTCTGGCCTTTAAGGTAAGTGTTGGTCCAATCAAGCTCAGCCTTGCCCAGTGAGTTAGCCCCTCATCCTGCAATCCACCAGCTCTCCTCAACAAGACCCTTCCTTAAAGGAGGCTTTATAAGGTGCTAGTCAGACTACATTTGGAATACCGTGAGCACTTTTGGGCCCCATATAAGTTCATAAGTAATAGGAGCAGAATTAGGCCATTCGGCCCACCAAGTCTACTCTGCCATGGTTGATCTATCTTTCCTTCTCAATCCAATTCTCCTGCCTTCTCCCCATAATCCCTGACACCCTTTACTAATCAAGAATTTGTCAATTCTCCACAGCCGTCTGTGGCAATGAATTCCACAGATTCACCACCCACTCACTGAAGAAATTCCTCCTCATCTCCTTTTTAAAGGTATGTTCTTTCAGTCTTAGGCAGTGCCCTCTGGTTCTAGACTCTCCCACTAGTGGAAATGTCCTCTCCATATGTAGTCAATCCAGGCCTTTCACTATTCAGTAAGTTTCAATGAGGATCCCCCTCATCCTTCTAAAAGGATCTGAGGAAAGATGTGCTGGCATTGGAGAGGGTCCAGAGGAGGTTTACATGAATGATTCCTGAGGTTGACCATTAAGGAGCGTTTAACAGCACTGGGCCTGTACTCGCTGGAGATTAGAAGGATGAGGGGCGACCTCATTGAATCTTATCGAGTAGTGAAAGGCCTGAATAGAGTGGATGTGGAGAGGATGTTTCCACTAGTGGGAGTCTACGACCAGAGGGCACAGCCACTGAATAAAAGGGCGTACCTTTATAAAGGAGGTGAGGAGGAATTTCTTTAGTCAGAGGGCGGGGAATCTGTGGAATTCATTGACACAGTCGGCTGTGGAAGGCAAGATATTGGATATTTATACGGTGGAGATGGGTAGATTCTTGATTAGTACGAGTGTCAGGAGTCATGGGGAGAAGGCAGGAGAATGGGATAAAGAGGGAAAGATAGATCAGGCATGATTGAATGGCAGAGTAGACTCGATGGGCCGAATGGCTTAATCCTGCTCCTTATGAACATGAACTTCTTCACCTTTGTCGCAACTTTCAAGGTACTGGGCACCTCTAGCCCAAGGTCCCTCTGCTCTACGACATCTCCAAGGTCCCACTGAGTAAGTCCTGCCCTGGTCTGACCTACTAAAATGCACTGTCTCACACTTACTTAAGTTAAGTTCCAATGGAAATGGAGCAGGCGTGTGGGTGCGTAAGATCAAACAACACGTTTCTGTGTACTTTATGCTACAACTTCTTCCTCCCGTTAAATAACCTTCAGACTTAAATTGCCCACAGAAAGCAGAAATCCTGTTCGGATATGAAAATATTTCTCTGTATATGTATACGTCAGATGGTGCCAAGGTAAATTTATATCCAAATGGATTAAACAGACATTAAATGAGTGTGAATCGGCACAATTCATGGTGTGGTATTGTTACTGGCAAGGGTTGGATTATCCCTGAACTTGTGTGTTCTCAGCAGGCGAGATCCGATGCAAGGATTCCTCATGCATGGTCTTGAGCCAAAACGTTGACATCCTGAGCTACTATCTACCTCATTGGAGACCTGCGGACTATATTCAATCGGACTTTATAAGTTCTAGGAACGGAAGGAATTAGGCCATTCGGCCCATCAAGTCCACTCCGCCATTCAATCGAGGCTGATTTATCTTTCCCTCTCAACCCTATTCTCCTGCCTTCGCCCCATCACCCCTGACACTCGTACTAATCAAGGGTGACTTTGCTGGACTTTATCTTGCACTAAACGTAATCATGTATAGTCTTTCAGATGACTGGATAGCATGCAGTAAAAAGCTTTTTGCTGTACCTTGGTACACGTTGCAATAAACAAAACAAAACTAAACACAAGGTTATGTGATGTAGTGGGATTGAAATGCAAAAGGAAGCAACAATCTCCTTTGTTTTCCAGGCGTATCTCATTGGTTGTGTCTGGAACTGCTACAGGTACATCAATGCCAGGCATACGGCTGACGTTTTGGTCTATGTGGCTAATGACACCACGGTAAGCGAGGAGTGCGTGCCCTAAATGTCTTTAAACCTTGCATCTTGTTCCATCCAATTTGCCTCCTGCATGTAAAGTTTACCCAGATTACGATCCCTACCGAGTTAAGGTGGTGAAAGAATGAAGTACAGTTGGCCGGCACGGTGGCGCAGCTGTTAAAGACGCTGCTTCTCAGCGCCCGGTTCGATTCTGTCCTCAGGTGTTGTCTGTGTGTGTGGAGTTTGCACGTTCGCGTGGGTTTCTGCCGGGTACTCCGGTTTTCTCCCACATCCCAAAGATGTGAGAGTTTGTAGGTTGACACAAAGTGCTGAAGTAACCTCAGTACACAGGGTTAATTGCATGGTGGTTGAGTGGTAAATTCTGAAGGAAGTTGATGGAAATGGGGAGAATAAAATAAAATGGGATCAATGCAAGATTAATGCAAACAGGTGATTGATGGTCAGCGTGGACTCAGTGGGCCAATGAGCCTGTTTCCATGCTGTTTCTTTCTAAAACTGCTGAATGGTCAGCTCTTTATTGTGATCCTCTGATCTCCTTGTTTGAGAGACTCCATACAATTATAGAATCACACAGCATAGAAACAGGCTCTGGTCCATAAACCATGCTGACTATTAGGTATAAGAAAGGTTTAGAGGGATATGGACCAAACGTGGGAAAATGGGACTAGCTTAGATGTGGTATCTTGGTCGGCTTGAACGAGTTGGGCCAAAGGATTTGTTTCCGTGCTGTATGAATCTGTTGAAATATGTGATGGTGAGAAGATAAAGGTTGGAACACACCCCAACACTATGCGTACGGTCAGAGCCCTTGTCCCAGGGTAGAAATATCAGAGACTAGAGGGAATAGTTTTAAGATGAGAGGGGCAAAGTTTAAAAGATACGATGTGCTGAGCAAGTTTTTTACATAAAGGGTGGTGAGTGCCTGGAACCTGCTGCTGGAGGTGGTGGTGGAGGCAGATACAACAGTGGCATTTAAGAGACTTTTGAATAGGCACATAGATATGCAGGGAATATGGATTGTGTGCAGGCAGATAAGATTTGGTTTTGGCATCATGTTCGGCACAGACATTGTGGGCTGAAGGGCCTATTCCTGTGCTAACCTGTTTTGCATTCTATGTTCTGTTCCTTCTTTTCCTCATGTAACAAAATTACTTCTTTCATCTTTAGGTTCTTCTTCCGAACTACGACGAGACTGTTTTAATCCCTGAGAAAGATCCACCCCCTCCATACGTCTCCGCTTAAAGTCACAGGGAAACTGACCTAAGCAGGACTGTATGCATCCCTTGTACGCTTAGTGTCAGACTAAACACTGTAAGAGGGATCTTCATTCCATTGTGCATCATGTCTGCTTGTTCTGGGAATGAAGAACCCCATCATTAAGATTTCTTCTTGTTGTTTTTTTTCTGGTTGTTTATATCACTCCCAGTAATGTCTAAAAGGACAACGCATCCTATAAACATGGATTTATTGTATTAATGCCCAGTTAATGCCCAGGGATTTTGGGGAATAATTTGAAAGAGTCAACGTTCAAATTAATGTAAGTATTTGACAATGAAACCAGATTGTATATTGAGGAGTGTGGGGATTCTTAGCACCTTGATTCCTTGTGGATATTTTGAACTTTATTCCTGTTGGTAACAGTGTGCGTGTGTGTGAGTGCATATGTGCACGTGTGTGTTGGTGCGTGGGTGTGTGTGTTTGCATGTGTGCGCTGGTGCATGTGTGTTCGCGTGTGCTGGTGCATGTGTGTCCGTGCGAGTTGCATGTGTGCACGTGTGTGTGTGCATGCATGTGCACTTGTGTGCATGTGTGATTGTGTGTGTGTGTGTGTCATAGAGTGATACAGCATGGAAACAGGCCCTTCGGCCCAACTTGCCCACATCAACCAACATGTCCCATCTACACTAGTCCCACCTGCCTGCATTTGGTCCATATTCCTCTAAACCCTTCCTATCCAAGTATAGGTCTACATATTTCTTAAACGTTGCGATAGTACCTGCTATTTTTACATCTTGTGCGATAGTTGCCGAATTCCTCCATTGCCCCTTTCAAAAGCTCCTGTTGAATCTGCCCTTCCACCCCATGTGCTCCAATTCCCAACTCTCTGAACATTGAGGAGCATTTTTTCACACAAAGGATGGTGGGTATATGGAACAAGCTGCCAGAGGAGGCAATTGAAGCAGCTACTATAAAAATATTTAAAATCCATTGCAACATTTAAGAAACAGTTAGGCAGGTACATGAATATGACAGGTTTAGAGGGATATGGGCCAAACGCAGGCAGGTGGGACTAGTATAGATGGCGCATGTTGGTCGGCGTGGGCAAGTTGGGCCGAAGGGCCTGTTTCCACAATGTTTGATTCCATGACTCTCTGATGTAATGAGTAGTGGAATCAAGAACCAGTCTGTGGAACTCTCTGCCTCAGAGGGCTGTGGAGGCAGGTTACATAGAAACATAGAAAATAGGTGCAGGAGTTCTGAAAAGGATCCGTTTACTCCTACTCTTTGCTTCCTGTCTGCCAGCCAGTTCTCTATCCACATCAATACTGAACCCCCAATACCGTGTGCTTTAAGTTTAAATACTAATACTAATCTCAGGTTCTCTTGATGCATAGATTCTCTGGATGCTTTCAAGAGAGAGCTAGATAGGGCTCTTAAAAATAGCAGAGTCACGGGATATGGGGAGAAGGCAGGAACGGGGTACTGATTGGGGATGATCAGCCATGATCACATTGAATGGTGGTGCTGGCTCGAAGGGCCGAATGGCCTACTCCTGCACCTATTGTCTATTATATATTGTCTAATAACAATCATAGCAGTGCGTTCCAGGTACACATTACTCTCTGTGTAAAAAAAAACTTGCACTAAAAAACTTTAAACTTTCCACACTCACCTTTAAGTACGTCCTCAGGAATTTGACATTTCAACTCTGAGGAGAAAGATTCTGTCTACCCTCTCATAGACTTCATATACTTATACTCAGTCTCTGATGCTCTAGAGAAAACAATCCAAATCTGTCCAACCTTATCTTATAGCTAATACTCTCAAATCCAGGCAGCATCCTGGTAAATCTCTTCTGCATCCTCTTCAAAGCAAGTATTTCCAGAATTTTCCATAGTCCCTTTGAATTAAGATTTTCTGTTGAAATGATAGTTATTGGCTTTGTTCCCAAATTAAAAGAACTAACCTTACACTGACAAATGTCCTTTATTTTAAGTTTTGCAACCTTAAAATGGGTTGCAGTCCTGAGGTTGGGAACTGCTAACTTGCTATGTTGTGCGTGGAACAGTGGTGCAGCTGGTGGAGCTGCTGCCTCACAGCGTCAGAGAGCCAGGTTCGACCCTGACCTTGGGTACTGTCTGTGAGTGGAGTGGAGCACAGGTTCTCCATGTGATGGCATGGCTTTCCTCCAGGTGCCCTGGTTTCCTCTAAGGCATGTGGGTTGATGGGTTAAGTTGTCTCTGTAAATTGCCCCTAGTGTGTGAGTGGTAGAATTGGGAGAGAGTTTATGAGATATGGGGAGAAAGGGATTAGTATAGGTTTATTATTTTCATGTGTACTGAGATACAGTGAAAAGCGTTTTGTCTACTATCTAATCAAATCGGATTATACTACACATAAACACAATCAATCTAAACACGAGTACAACAGGTAGAGCGAAGAGAAGGGTACCAGAGTGCAGAATATAGTTTCTCAACACAGGATAATATTAATAATAATAATATATTTTATTGTCATTGCACATAAGCGCAACGAGATTTGGTACGCAGCTTCCATCCGATGTCATAACATAAATAACTAATAAAATTTAGATTTAGATACCCCAATGAGTGTTGGAGACACAAGGAACTGTAGATGCTTGTTTACAAAAAAAAGACGCAAAGTGCTGGAGTGACTCAACGGGTCAGGCAGCATCTCTGGCGAACATGGATCGGCGATGTCTTAGGTTGGAACCCTTATTCAGACATTCCCAGATGCTGCCTGACCCGCTGAGTTTCTCTAGCACTTTGTCTTTTAATAAGTGGTTGACAGTTGGCATGGACTTGATGGGCCAAATGGCCAACCTCTGCGCTGGATGACAGAACCTCCATTCAACTGAATGCTTCCCATTGGGCTTATGAATTGGGCACTTCAGTATTTATCCTGATTAATTCTGAGTTTGATTTGAAGTTTCTGTTGTGTTATACTTCACTGTCGATGATTTTCACTGCTGTGTTCACTTGCCAAGAGTTGACGGGAATCGGATGCCAGGACAAGACTCTTTAATCCTGTGACTGAAACAAAAATGTGAATTGTAAGTGTTTGTTGGAATTGAGCAGAAATTTGAATTGCTGCTTCCCATCATGGCTCTGATTGATAATGAATGAAGTCACAGGATCTTCATTTAAATATTTGTTTAAATTAATTTGTGACTGTATATACAAAAGGTTCAATAAATGCTGGGCATGCCGACCCTGATATTGTTTGTTGTGTCACCTCATGGTTTCAGCTCTTTAACATCGCAAACTCATGAGAGGAATAGATCGGGTAGATGCACAAAGTCTCTTGCCTAGAGTAGGCGAATCAAGAACCAGAGGACATAGGTTTATGTTGGATTGGATATAAATTGGATAGTTATATGGATGGGAAAGGAATGGAGGGTTATGGTCTGAGCGCAGGTATATGGGACTAGGGGAGATTATGTGTTCGGCACGGACTAGAAGGGAGATGCTGATGGGGGAAAAGATTTAAAAGGAATCTGAGGGGGTAACATATTCACACAAAGGGTGGTTGGTAGGTGTATGAAACCAGCCGCAGGAGGAGGTAGTTGAGGCAGGAACTATCGTAACGTTTAAGAAACATTAAGACAGGTACATGGATAGGACAGGTTTAGTGTGATATGGGCCAAACGCAGGCAGGTGGGACTAGTGTAGATGGGGCATGTTGGTCAGTGTGGGAAAAGGCCCCATTTCTGCGCTGTATGACAGTAAGTCAGATAGCATTCACTCATTATCTCAAAGGAAGGTTACATTGACTTTGACGGAAGTCCTGGATTGGTTTCTTAACTCCAAGAGTTCACTAGATGATTTCCGAATGGTGGAAACTAGAAACTGCAGATGCTGGTTAATACACAAAAGAACGCAAAGTTTGAAGAAGGGCCTTGACCCGTAACGTGACCTATCCATGTTCTCCCATGATGCTAGTCACAAAATGCTGGAGTAACTCAGCGGATCAGGCAGCATCTCTGGAGAAAAGCAATGGGTGACGTTTCAGGTCGCGACCCTTCTTCAGAGGTGCTGCCTGAGAGACTTTAGAGATGCAGCATGGAACAGACCCTTCGGCCCAACGTGTCCATGTGGATCATCCCCCGACACTAGCACTATCCTGCACACTTGGGCCAACTTACAATTTACAGCAGACACTTAACCTACAATCCTGTATGTCTTTGGAATGTGGGAGGAAACCGGAGCCACCGGCGAAAACCCACGCGGTCGCAGAGAAAGCGTACAAACTCTGTACAGACAGCACCCTTAGTCAGGATCGAGCTTGGGTCATTGGCGCTGTAAAGCAGCAACTCTACCGCTGCACCACAATCCCGCAGATAGCTTCTGAGGTAAGGATCGAACACGGGTCTCTGGCGCTGTGAGCGCAGTGTGGAAATGTCAAAGACTAGAGGGCATAGCTTTAGGTTCAGAGGGGCAAAGTCTAATGGAGATATGAGGGGTATGTTTTTTACACGGGTGGTGGGTGTCTGGAATGCGCTGCCAGGAGTGGTGGTGGAGGCAGATCTTAAGACACTTTTAAGTAGGCAGATGGATATGCAGGGATTGGAGGGATATGGATCATGTGCAGACAGAGGAGATTGATAGACACAAAATGCTGGAGTAACTCAGCGGGTCAGGCAGCATCTCAGGAGAAAAGGAGAAGGTGACGTTTCAGAGGAAGGATTCCGACCTGAAACGTCACCTACTCAATAGACACTAGGCAATAGGTGCAGGAGTTGGCCATTCAGCCCTTCAAACCAGCACCGCCATTCAATGTGATCATGGCTGATCATCCCTAATCAGTACCCCGTTCCTGTCTTCGCCCCATATCCCCTACTCCGCTTTTCTTTAAGAGCCCTATCTAGCTCTCTCTTGAAAGTATCCAGAGAACTGGCCTCCACCGCCCTCTGAGGCAGAGAATTTCCACAGACTCAAAACTCTCTGTGTGAAAAAGTGTTTCCTCGTCTCCGTTCTAAATGGCTTACCCCTTATTCTTGAACTATGGCCCCTGGTTCTGGACTCCCCCAACATCGGGAACATGTTTCCTGCCTCTAGCGTGTCCAAACCCTTAATAATCTTATATTTCAATGAGATTCCCTCTCATCCTTCTAAACTCCAGAGTATACAAGCCCAGCCGCTCCATTCTCTCAGCATATGACAGTCCCGCCATCCCGGGAATTAACCTTGTGAACCTACGCTGCACTCCCTCAATAGCCTGCTCATATACTCCTTTTCTTCAGAGATGCTACCTGAGCAGCTGAGTTACTCCAGCATTTTGTGTCTGTCGTCGGTGTTCCTTCCTACACAGTTTAACTTGGTATTGTGTCCAACACACACACTGTGGGCCGAAGGGATGTTCATACGCTCTGCTGTTCTAGGTTCTATTGATGAAAGGTGATTATAATGTCCAATGGAATGCAAATGTATGCTAGCCTAATTTCTTGTAATAATATTTGGGGACAATCCATTTTAAATTTCTCTTGCAAGTTGCCTGTCATTTATTTGGCATTGCTTGGTTATTCATTGGATTCAAGAAGAGAAACGTTGTGGAGATTCTGGAGCAGAGCCATTTGAAGGGGGATGAAATGAAAGGCAGGCAAAGAGGCTGGAGTGGCACAACAGTGCCTGCCGGGACTCCAGGGCCTGAGTGAGAGGGACAGCCAACCATGTCATCTCTAGGTGCCCGCTCTACCACCCACCAAATGGAGATTAGGGCCTGGCAGACATTGACGCAGAGACAACAACATGGCTGCTCAACACCCGGCTTGACATCTAACTATTCCTTTGGTTTATGTTTCATTCACAAGAAGAAGAAGCTATAGGGATAGGTTGATCCAGCTGGGACTTTATTCCTTGGAGCGCAGGAGGCTGAGGGGGTGATCATATAGAGGTGTATAAGATCTTGATAGTGAATGCAGGGAAATGGAATCAAAAGCCAGAGGTCATAGATTTAAGATGAAAAGAGAAAGATTTAATAGGAACCTTAGGGCAACGTTTCCAAACAGAGTGGTGGGTATATGGAATGAACAGCTGGAGGAGGTAGTTGAGGCAGGTACAATAACCACATTTAAAAGACACCTGGACAGGTTCATGGATAGGAATTGTTCAGATTGACATGGGCCATACACAGGTAAATGGGACTAGCATAGATGGGCTTCTTTGATCGGCATGGAGGAGTTGGGCCGAAGAGCCTGTTTCCGTCGTGTTTGACACCATGACTCTAAGACCAAGGCAATCTCCTCTGACAGCTGGTTCATATACCCACCATCTGTGTGTAAAAGTTGCCCTTCAGGTTCCAATTAAACCTTTACCCTCTCACCTTAAACCTATGTCTTCTGATTCTTGATTCCCCTACTCTGGGAAAAAGACTGTGCTCTCACCCTATCTCTTCCCCTCATGATCTTATAAGATCACCGTTCAGCTTCCCGCTCTCCAAAGGATAAAGTGGTAGTCTGCCCAACCTCTCCCTGTAGCTTAAGCGTTCAAGCTATCAAGTCATAGTCATAGCATCATACAGTGTGGAAACAGTCCCCTTGACCCAACTTGCCCACACCAAACAACATGCTCCATCTACACTAGTCCCACATGCGAGTGCATTTGGCCCATACCCCTCTAAACCTACCCTATCAATGTACTTGTCCAAATGTTTCTTAAACGTTGCGATAGTACTCGCCTCAACTACCTCCACCGGCTGCTCATTCCATGCACTCACCACCCTTTGTGTAAAAAAGATAGCCCTCAGGTTCCTATTACATTTTTCCCTCCTTACCTTAAACCTGCAGTATCTCAGGTTCTCAATTCCCCGGCTCTGGGCATGAGACTCTGTGCCTGCACTCAATCTATTCCAATATCTAGTCCTCATCTAAAACTCTCAAGAAGTTTGGTACCATCCTGGACAAACCAGGGGAAGGCGAGAGGAGAAAGGTTAAATAGTTTATCACCACATATAATTCCCTAATCATTCATTCCCTCACTACCAGTACTCCATAGTGTTCCTATTGCAAACAGCACTGTCATTTCTTGCCTGGTCTACTCCAATAACACCTCCCAAATCCATGGCCTCAACTGCCTAGAAGGATAAGTGGAGAAAGCCCGTGGGCTAAACTGTCAAGGTCTTTTTCCACGATACTGTCAACCACATGCCACATTCGGAAACATAATTTCACTCAATGAGGTGTGATCTGGAACGCGCGCTGCCTGAGTTGGAAGCAGATTCAATGGGACCATTCAATAGATAAATACTTTAAAAGCAATGGCCAAGAATGCACACCAACACCTCTACTTTCTTAGAAGGCTTCGGAAGTTCAGCATGTCCCCAACAACTCTCACCAACTTCTACAGATGCGCCATAGAAAACATTTTATCAGGATACATCACAGCATGGTTTGGGAACAGCTCCAATCAATCAATCAGCCTTATTCGTCATTTGCACATAAAGTGCAAGTGAAATGAATTTGCCAGCAGCGGTACAATGAAAAAAAGAACACACAAAAACACAATAAAAATTTAACACAAACATCCACCACAGCATTCATCACTGTGGTGGAAGGCAGAAAATTTGGCCAGTCCAAGACTGCAAGCAATTGCAGCGAATTGTGGATGCAGTCAAGACCATCACACAAATGAACCTTCATTCCATTTACTCCATCTACGCTTCACGCTGCCTTGGCAAGGCCACTAGCATAATCAAGGAGCAGTCTCACCCCAGTCACTCCCTCTTCTTCCCTCTCCCATCAGGCAAGAGGTACAGAAAACGCATACCTCCAGATTCAGGAACGGTTTCTCTTTCTCCCACTTTAATCGGATTTTACTGGACTTTATCTTGCTATGAACTTTATTCCCTATAATCCTGTACTTGTACACAGTGAATGGATCGATTGTAATCATGTATAGACTTTCCGCTGACTGGTTGGCACACAACAAAAAGCTTTTCACTGCATCTCGGTAAACCTGACAATAAACTAAACTAAACTTAAAAGGAAACAATACTGAAGAATATGGAATGTGGGATTAATTGGAAAGTTTTCTCAAAGAGCCAACACAAGCATTCTGTGCTGGATTTTTCTTTCATTCAATGTATCAGTGAAGGTGACTTGGAAAAAGAAAATCGACTTCAAATCACCCCCTCGTTGTGAGAAATTCTCCGTATGATATTACAAATAATCTAAGACTGTCAAGATTTAGCAGTGACTCCAGTCACTAGTAGGGCGGCACGATGGCACAGCGGTAGAGTGTCTATCTTACAGTGCCAGAGGCCCTGGTTCAATCCTGACCAAGGGTGGTGTCTGTACAGAGTTTGTACGTTCTCTCTGTGACCGTTTGTTTTTTCCCCAGGTGCTCCTGTCAATTGACAGAATCTATCAATCTACGCCTTAAAAATATCCATTGACTTGGCCTCCACAGCCCTCTAGGGCAATGAATTCCGCAGATTCACCACCCTCTGACTGAAGAAATTCCTCCTCATCTCGTTTCTAATGCTACAATATTGGAGAGACTTGAGTGGAAAGTGGAGAGTATGCCATCATATTCCTGGCTCCTGTCTTGTGAATGTTGGAAAGGCGATGAGGTATTGGGAAGTCAATCACTCACTACAGCTGTTGTATCCACACTATTTATGTGGTTGGTCCAGTTCCGTTTCTGGTCAATGGTGAATCCCAGAGTCACCACAGAGTAAGATTAGTGGGCAGATACACAGTGACGTGGACCACTTCTTCATTCCCCGCTCCCACCTGTTCTTTTGGCAAGCATCCCAGTTTCACCAGATTCAGAAACCCATCCTATATTGCATGTTATAATAAAAAGGAACTGCAGATGCTGGTTCATACCAAAGATAGACACAAAATACTGGAGTAACTTAGCGGATCAGGAGCATCTCTGGAGAACATGGATAGAGTAGGTGATGTTTCGGGTCGGGAAATTTGACAAACAAGTCAATGCCGTGGTAAAAGCTAGCTTCTTTCAGCTTCGGACGATAGCTAAAATAAAACAATTCCTCCACTTTGATGACCTCGAAAAGATCATCCACACATTTATCTCCTCCCGCCTAGATTACTGCAACTCTCTTTACACTGGCGTCAGCCAATCTTCCCTGTCCCGCCTGCAACTGGTCCAAAACGCCGCAGCGAGACTCCTGACGGGCACCCGAAAAAGGGATCACATCACCCCGATCCTGGCCTCTCTACACTGGCTCCCTGTGCGGTTCCGTATACATTTCAAGACCCTCCTCTATGTCTACAAAGCCCTCAATGGGCTTGCCCCCTCCTACAATAAAAGTCTTCTCACCCACCACTCCACCTCCAGGTCCCTCAGATCGGCCGACTTGGGGCTGCTGAATATCCCGCGGTCTAGGCATAAGCTTAGGGGCGACCGCGCCTTTGCGGTTGCAGCTCCTAGACTGTGGAACAGCATCCCCCTTCCCATCAGAACTGCCCCCTCCATCGACTCCTTTAAGTCAAGACTAAAATCTTATCTATACTCCCAAGCCTTTCCTGACGTCCACTGAGCGAGGGCTATATGTATATATGTATGTAGTTTGTTTGTTTATATTATTCTTATAACAAATGTAAAGCACTTTGGCCAACGAGAGTTGTTTTTTTTTAAATGTGCTATATAAATAAATGTGACTTGACGACTTGACCCTTCTTTAGTCTGAAAAAGGATCAGTCTGAAGAAGGGTCCCGACCCGAAACATCACTTACTGTATCTATATTCTCCAGAGATGCTGCCTGACCCGCTGAGTTATTCCAGCACTTTGTGCCTATCTTTCCTATATTGTACGAGTTTTGTCTGAGGGATTTTAGGACTTAGGTTAGGCCACAATTGGAATATAGTGTGTAGTTCTGGTCACCCCAATGCAGAAAGGATGTGGAGGCTTTGGAGAGGGTTTCAGGTGTCAAGAGTGTTTTATTGTCATAGATACCAGAACAGAACAAGAAAATTCTTACTTGCAGCAGCCGCACAATAGGTTTGTAAAGACTGTATTCAATAGATAATATAATAAACAAACAAAAACAAGTTCAATAAATAAAAGTTCAATATGGAGGAAAGACGAAACAAAGCTCAAAGTCCCTCGTGCAACTAAGGCAGCATATAATAATAATAATAACAAATTTTATTTTCGGGCGCCTTTCAAATCTCAAGGACACCTTACAAAGATTAACAGAAGAGAAAAAAACATATAGTCGGAGAAAAATAAATAATAAGGACATCATCAATATACAAATTAAAGATAGAAATCGCTCCAAAGACACAAAATCAAAAAATCAAAAAACACAATGTGAAGAGAGAGCAGCGGCAGCTAAAGCGCGCCAGCGTCCACTCTCCCTTCCGACAGCCATCTTGGACACAGACTAACATAGTAACTACACACAGAAAAATCAT
Source organism: Amblyraja radiata (assembly GCF_010909765.2). Taxonomy (NCBI): domain Eukaryota; kingdom Metazoa; phylum Chordata; class Chondrichthyes; order Rajiformes; family Rajidae; genus Amblyraja; species Amblyraja radiata. The sequence continues at coordinate 55,460,147 of NC_045959.1, read as the reverse complement.
CCCCCCACAGTGGTTACCACTGTGGGGGAAGGCACAGAGTCCAGTCCCCAACCCCAGTTCTCCCAAAAGTCAGGCCTATTGAGGCCACCGCTATTGCCTCTACGGAGGCCCGATGTTCCTGGCCGTTCTGGCCGGGTGGTGTTGCCCCGGCGTCGGGAGAGTCCTCTCAGCGGCTGGGCCACCTGGAACGGCCGCTTCCTAGCTGGGGATTGTCGGCTTCCGAAGCCGACAGGGACGCACCGGGTTGGAGCTCCCAGGCTCCCGATGTTAAAGTCGGCGCCGCCCGCTCCGCTCCGCAGACCCGCAGCCCGGAGGTGTTGATCACGGCGGTCAGAGCTCACCGGAGCTCCAGCGCGTCGATCCAGCGCGGAGACCCAGGCAAGGCATCGCCCGCTCCGCTCCACGATAGCGCTCCAGCGCTGTGCCGCCAACGAAGCCGAGGTGCTGGGCGGTCCCCGCCAGGAAACGGCGCTCCAAGCCCGCTGGTAGGCCACGAGGACGGGTCGACGGGTAGCCCGGAGAAAAAGCTGCCTCACCGACCAGGTAGGGACCTAGAAGTAAGATTACCTCCTTCCCCCCACATTAAGAAGTCCATTTCTCCTACAAACGAAAAACAAGACTTACTAAAAACTGGGAAAAAAATGGATTAAACGGACGGCTGCTGGTTAGCAGCCGTTCCCCAAGATGGCTCCTCCTCCTCCGAGATATAGTTTGGAGTTTAGTTGGAGTTCGTAGCATTCAGTAGCCTGATGGTTGTGAAGAAGCTCCTGAACCTGGACATTACAATTTTCAGACTCCTTTACTCAGTCACTTACCTCGACGGAGATGCAATTTTCTCCGTTTCGCATCTCCGCCCCCCCTCCCCCTTTGCAGCCTACATGTGGAGTGGTGCGGCCTTTCCTGGAGACCGGCCCGGAGCTTCAAGCCGCGGGTGCGGCACGGACTTACCATCATGGAGCCTGGGATCTTTTGCCGAGGATCGCCAGTGCTGGAGCTTCGACCGCGAGGCCTGTGGACTTTAACACCGTAAGAAGCGGCCGACTCGGGAGCTCAATGCCGCGGAGTGTTCCGATCCGTCCCGACACCGGAGTTTCATCCGTGTCCATCATCCCGGCGAGAGGGCTTGGACATCGGACCGTCAGCAGCGGCCCCATTCAAAAGCCCAGACTAGGGGTAAACAAAGGAGGAAGGTGACTGAACTTTATTGCCTTCCATCACAGTGAGGAATGTTGATTCCACTGTGGTAGATGTTTATGTTAAACTTTATTTTATATGCTGTGTGTATTTTTGCTTTTTACTTAGTATTGCTGTATGGTAACTCAAATGTCACTGTACCTTAATTGGTGCATGTGACAATTAAATTGAATCTTGAATCTTGAATACTTTCTTCCTGATGGCGGGAGTGAATGATTCCCAGAGTGATGCCTGGATTAGTGGCTGAAGAGAGAGTCACCCGGACTTGGATTGTTTTCTCCAGAAGAGTCTCTTTCCAATATCAATCAATCAATCAATATCAATATTTATTACATGTCATTTGAACCTCAGTGAGGCTCAAACGAAACTCCGTTTCCACAGCCATACAAACAAAGACAATTTCCTACAGACATACACACAATTCAATTTACAAAAACATCCATCACAGTGGACCCACTGTGATGGAAGGCAAAGTATTTTCTCTCCCCTGTTCTCCATTTCTCTCCCGATGTCGAAGCCCCAGGCGGGCGATGGTGAGTCCCACGGCCATTTTAGGCCGCGCCGGGCGATGTACGGCCCCGCTCCCGGTCTAAATGTCACAAAGTTGGGGCCCCCGGCGGGCGCTGGAATGTCCCACGACCATGAAGCCGCGCCGGGCGATGTACGGCCCCGCTCCGCGTCGTTCCAACCCCGCGACACGGGCTAGAGAAGTCGCGTTGCGGGAGCTCTGGAAAGCGGTCTCTCCACCCGGACCCGCGAGCTCCCGATGTCCCAGTCCACCGGACCTGCGGCTGCAGCTGGAGCCTCCGAGCTACGTGGTCGGGCCGCAGCAGCGAGTCACCACCGCTCCCCACGCTCCGATGCCGGCCAGATGGTAAGTCCGCAGCTCCGTGACTGGAGCCCCCAGGTCGTTCAGGCTGGAGGCCGCTCCACGGTGCTAGGCCCCAACGACAACGGAGACCCGACAAGGAAAAGGTCGGGTCTCCCGTACAGGGAAGAGATTTTAAAAAGTTTCCCCCTTCACCCCCCGCCCCCCACATATACACAGTTAAAAACACTATTAAAAAACACAAACAACTACATTTAACTAGACAAAAAATTAAAAAAAGACAGACAGGCTGTAGGGGCTGCTGCAACAGTGAGTCGCGAGCCGCCACCACCGACTGGTTGGTCCACTGACTGGTTGGCACACAACAAAAAGCTTGAAGAGAGACCTGATACAAGTATATAAAATTATGAGAGGCATAGATAGGGCCGACAGTCAGAACCTTTTTCTAGGATGGAAATATCAAATGCTAGAGGGCATAGCTCTAAGGTGAAAGTGGCAAAGTTTAAAGGAGAAATGCTGGGTAGGTTTTTTACACAGAGGGTGGGGGGTGCCTGGAACATGCCATCAGGGGTGATGGTGGAAACAGATACAATAATGGCATTTAAGAGGCCTTTGGATAGACAGACACATGGATATGAAGGGAATGGAGGTGTTTGGATTATGTGCAGGTAGATAAGAGTTGGTCTTGGCATCATGTTCGGCACAGACCTTGTTTGCCGAAGGACCTGTTCCTATGTTGTACTGTTCTACAGTATGTTCTATAAGAGATCGTGTTCCAGGAATCCAGCAATCTATTCCCCTCTCGATCTCCTCACAACACTCCCAGGCTCAGTGATGTGCCCCAGGATACCCAAATTCAAAGATTCTGAGTGGAAATGAAATATTTGGCAAAGAGTTTTGCTTCCTCTGAATTTGCAAAGACCAAGGAATATTGGCAACGTGAAAGAGTAAACAGAAAATGAAATATCTGACAACTTACTTGGCTTCTTTGGGTGTTGGAAAATTTACTGATGCCTCGACAAGTTAAGTTGTTGAAGGATATTGAGAACTTTTTTGCACAATGACTGTAGCGTTATAGTTTTCATAGTTGAGGCACGAGGTGCCTGTAGTGCAACTCACTCAGATTCAGATTCAGATTCAGATTCAGATTCAAACTTTATTGTCATTGTGCAGTGTACAGTACAGAGACAACAAAATGCAGTTAGCATCTCCCTAGAAGAGCGACATGAAATATGAGCAATAAATAAATATATTTACGTGCAAACAGTCATAGTAGTGCAATAATTTTTTGGTAAGGATGCTCTCGATGGTGCACACCATCGACCTCGAACTCAGTGACCTCGCTGGTGACGTAATGCCCCTGTCCAACTTAGGAAACCTGAACGGAAACCTCTGGAGGCTTTGCGCCCCACCCAAGGTTTCCGTGCGGTTCCAGGGGTTCCCTGCCTGCTTCCACTACCTGCAACTTCCGGCAACCACCTGCAACCTCCGGGAACCGCACGGAAACCTTGGGTGGGGCGCAAAGTCTCCAAAGGTTTCCGTTCAGGTTTCCTAAGTGGGACAGGGGCGTTAGTCAGTGTTTTATCTGTTGCGGTGGCTGCTAGCATTTATTTCGAGAGGGCTGGAATATAAAAACAGGGATGTAATGCTGAGGCTTTATAAGACACTGGTCGGACCGCATTTGGAGTATTGTGAGCAGCTTTGGGCCCCATATTTGAGGAAGGATTTGCTGGCGCTGGAGAGCGTCTAGAGGAGTTTGACAAGAATGATCCCAGGAATGAGCGGGTTAACATATGATGAGCATTTGATGGAAGTGGGCCTGTACTAGCTGGAGTTGAGAAGGATGAGGAGGGACCTCATTGAAACCTACCGAATAGTGAAAGGCCTGGATAGTGTGGATGTGGAGAGGATGTTTCCACTGGTGGGAGAGTCTAGGACCAGAGGGCACAGCCTCAGAATAAAAAGACGTACCTTTAGGAAGGAGATGATGAGGAATTTCTTTAGTCAAGGGTGTGAAATCTCTGGAATTCATCGCCACAGACGACTGTGGAAGCCACGTCACCAGGTATCTTTAAAGCTGAGATTGACAGATTTTTGATTAGTACGGATGTCAAAGGTTACGGGGAGAATGGGATTGAGAGGGAAAGATAGATCAGCTATGATTGAATGGCCTAATTCTGCTCCTATGTCTTATGATTTTATGATCTCCATAGATGCTGTCTGACAAAACAGTTTTTGTCCAGCATCTGCAATTCCTTGTTTCCCCATCTTCCCACTTTTGTCTGTTAGTGTCAGGCGCTGTCTGCAATTGAATCAGCCTACGCACACAAGGGGAAATTTACAATTTTACTAACCTGGCTTTAGCTTACGAACCTGTACATCTTTAGAGTGTGGGAGGAAACTGGAAAGCCCGGAGAAAACCCACACAGGTCACAGGGTAAACGTACCAACTCCATACAAACAGCGCCCATAGTCAGAATCGAACCCGGGTCTCTGGTGCTGTAAGGCAGCAACTCAACCATTGCACCACTTTGCATCCCTCTGAGGTAGTGTGTTTAGTTTTGTTTAGATTAAAGATACAGCATGGAAACAGGCCCTTTGGCCCACCGAGTCCGCTCTGACCAGCGATCCCCTTAACACTAGTTATATGTAATCCCACATTTGCATTCACTTCCTACACTCTAGGGACAATTTACAAAGGGCAATTAACCTACAAACCCGCACATCTTTGAGATGTGGGAGGAAACCAAACACCCAAAGGAAGCCCACACGGTCACAAGGAGGCCCGTGCAAACTCCACACAGTCAATATCTGAGGTCAGGATTGAACCACTGACCTGCTCAGTTTTCAGTAAAAGGAACCGTGAATGCTGGTTTACAAAAAAAGACACAAAGTGCTGGTGTCAGCTGGTCAGTCAGCATCTGTGGAGAACACGGATAGGTGACGTTTTGGGACGGGACCCTTCTTAAAAGCATTTTGACTTCCTTCCACGCCAGTGCAGGCAACTGATCATCCTATCACAACTAGAGTACAGTCTTGAACTATCATCTACCTCATTGGAGACCCTTTAACTATCTTAGATCGGACTTTACTAACTTTATCTTTAACTAAGCATTAATCACGTTATTCCCTTTATCATGTATTTGTACACTGTAAATGGATGGATTGTAATAGAAACATAGAAAATAGGTGCAGGAGTAGGCCATTCGGCCCTTCGAGCCTGCACCTCCATTCAATATGATCATGGCTGATCATCCAACTCAGTATCCTGTACCTGCCTTCTCTCCATACCCCCTGATCCCTTTAGCCACAAGGGCCACATCTAACTCCCTCTTAAATATAGTAAATGAACTGGCCTCAACTACCTTCTGTGGCAGAGAATTCCAGAGATTCACCACTCTCTGTGTGAAAAATGTTTTCCTCATCTCGGTCCTAAAAGATTTCCCCCTTATCCTTAAACTGTGACCCCTTGTTCTGGACCCCCAACATCGGGAACAATCTTCCTGCATCTAGCCTGTCCAACCCCTTAAGAATTTTGTAAGTTTCTATAAGATCCCCCCTCAATCTTCTAAATTCTAGCGAGTACAAGCCGAGTCTATCCAGTCTTTCGTCATATGAAAGTCCTGACATCCCAGGAATCAGTCTGGTGAACCTTCTCTGTACTCCCTCTATGGCAAGAATGTCCTTCCTCAGATTAGGAGACCAGATCATGTATTGTCTTTCCGCTGACTGGTTAGCACGCAACTAAAGGTTTTCACGGTACCTCAGTACACGTGACAATAAACTAAACTAAACTAAACTAAACTGTTTTCTGCCTGAGCGTATTACTCTTGTTTCATTAATTCCAATAACATAGTTAGGTTTAATTTCCAAACCTTTTCTCTCTGCCGATTGGAAGGAATCTTTCCAGTTTTAATGGAAATCATAATATTGCTCTGATTTTTACTGGCAATGCGCTAATAATCCTCGGAAAGAAAAATGATTTGAGGTTTGCAGCAATGAGGCAGACGGCTCCACAAATAAAACTCGGGTGTTTACTTTGAATATAATTTTTGAATTGATTTGGTTTTTGGCAACAGTTCTGTGCCTCCTTCAACTCACTGCAGCACCTGACTCGGCTCCACTGCCTAAAGAGAGTTTGAATCTGCTAGTTCGTGGTTCCAGAGAGAAGGAAGAGAATAAGATCTGGGTGGCTTCACCAAGCACCAGGTAATAAATTCTATGTACTGGGGTTTGTAAAGCAAAATTTTAATATTGTCGGCCGGGCCATGTGGGAATATAATGATCAGTCAAAGACTTCATTCAAATGAAAAGGTGGCACGGTGGCACAGCGGTAGAGTTGTTGTCTTACAGCGCCAGAGACCCGGGTTCGATCCTAACTACAGGTGCTGTCTGTACAGTTTGTACATTCTCCCTATAACCCATGGGTTTTCTCCATGTGCTCCGGTTTTCCCCCACACTCCATAGACGTGCAAGATTGTAGGCTATTCGGTTCGGTAAAATTGTAAAATTTCCCTCATGTGTGTAGGATGGTGTTAATGTGCGGGGATCGGTGGTCGGCGCGGACTTAATGGGCCAAATTGCCGTTCCTCACTGTATCTCTAAACTAAGCTAAAAAGGTCTTTCATTTGCAGATCAACTATCAGGAGTTTTAAAATCTATCTCAGTTTTAGGAACAGTTTCCGTGGGATTAATAGAAGGTTTAGGTTTAGGTTTAGGTTTAATATTGCCATGTGCACCAAGGGACAGTGAAAGGCTTTATTTAGTTTAGTTCAGTTTACTGTCACGTGTACCGAGGTACAGTGAAAAGCTTTTTTGTTGTGTGCTATCCAGTCAGCGGAAAGATGATACATGGTTACTATTACGCCGTCCACAGTGTACCGAGACATGAATAGTGGTCCCTGCACTCTGTATCTCTATTCCCCTTTGCTCTACCTATTGTACTTGAGTTTGACCTTATTGTATTCATGTATAGCATTATCTGATCTGATTGAATAGCATGCAAAACAAAGCTTTTCCCATACTTTAAACATTGTGGACACCAGAAACGAGATGGCATAAACAATAAAAGGAATAATGTTTAGTGCAAGATATAGTCCTGTAACGTTTGATTAATGATTGTCTGAGGATCTCCAATGAGGTAGATAGTAGCTCAGGACTGCTCCCTAGGTGTTGATAGGATGGTTCAGTTGCCTGATAACAGCTGAGAAGAAAGTGTCCCCGAATCCATGTCCGTGCAAGTTTTGCATGGACATGAGGAACTGTAAGTATGGAACCCTTGTACAAAACACAAAGTGCTGGAGGAACTGTTCTCCAGAGATGCAGCTTGACCTACTGACTCCAGCACTCCGTGTCCTTTTGAGCATCTGTGGAGGAACGGACCGATGACATTTCATGTCGAAACCCTTGATTTTGAAAATTGTAGTACTTGATGACAAGAATGATCAACGCTTGAAGATTCCTGATGGTAGCTTCAGATGATCGTAAAACGCATTTGGTGTTGGTATTGGTTTATTATTGTTAAGGTTGAGGTTTAGGTATATTATTGTCACGTGCACTGAGGTGATGATGATGATAATAGTTTATTGTCACCTCTCCCTCTGTTCCTAGGCACAGTGATAATCTTTGCTTTGCATACATTGCAGTAAAATCATACTATAGATAAGGACAATCATAGATTAGGACAAAAATACAACGTTTGTCGTATAAAAGTAGACTTCACCGAGACAGTACACAAAGAGTCACCACGTTTCTGGTGCCCACAATGTTTCAAGCAAAGATCTTATAGCGGAGCTCCGCTATAGGATCTTTGGTTTCAAGTACAGGAAAGGCTTTGTTTTGCAAGCTATTCAATCAGATCAGATAATGCTATACATGAGTACAATCAGGTCAAACTCAAGTACAATAGGTAGAGCAAAGGGGAAGATACAGAATGCAGAATATAGTTCTCAGCATTGTAGTGCATCAGTTCAAGATGTCTGAAATTTGGTAGAGGTTAATTGGACAGTACCTTAGCTGATTGAAGGACCATTCAGAAGCCTGATAACAGAGGGGAATAAGCTGTTCCTGAGTCTGGTGGTATGCCCTTTCAAGCTTCTGTACCTTTTGCCAGACGGAAGAAGAAGGAATGACCGGGGTGGGACAAGTCTTTGATTACACATTAATTACATTGGGGACATGTTAGATTGCATTGAGCATCCTTGATAATCCCAATGGATTGTACTCCAACGCTTCCTTCCTGGTGAATTAAGACAGTGCTTAGAAAAGTTGCTGTAACACAGCTCCAACTACACGGGTTCGATCCTGATATCGGATGCTGTCAGTGTGGAGTTTGCACGTTCTCCATGGGACTGAATGGGCTTCATCCAGTGCTCCGGCTTCCTCCCGCAATGTTTACAATTCCAGCCACTGAATTTATCCCAAAGACTTGCAGGGTGGTTGGGTGCAAGGTACAAGGGACTGCAGATGCTGGAATCTTGAGCAAAGCACACATTTCTGGAGTAATTCAGTGGGTCAGGCAAATGGACAGATGACGTTTTGGGTCGGAACCATAATTGGTAATTGGCCACTAAATGTTGGCCAATTTGTAGGTGGATGGCAAGAGAATAAGAGGGAAGTTAGCAGACTTGTGAAAGAGTATAAACTAGTAGAAAGTAACGAGGGGATTGGATTGCTCTAAGAGCCAGCATACACTTAATGGGCCAAATGGCCTCCTTCTTTGCTTCAAGGATAAACTAGAAAAATAAATAGGATGAGTGGAACAGTAATGTTAGCAAAGAGTTAACTGAGTTCTAACACTAAAATAAGATTGGCAAGCTAAAGATTGGCAGTAGTAAGTATACTGTCGGGTTGAATCACAGCTCTGCCCAAAACTGTAATACATTGTAGAGAGTTATAGATGTAGCCCAGTCCATCACACAGACCAGACTCCCCACCATTGATTCCATCTACACCTCATGTGGCCTCGGGAAACCAGCCAACGTACTCAAAGACTTGTCCCACTCCAGCTATTCCTTCTTCTCGCCGCTCCCATCTGGCAGAAGGGTCAGAAGCTTGAAAGCGCGTACCACCAGACTCAGGAACAGCTTTTCCCCTCTGTTATCAGGCATCTGAATGGTACTTCCATAAGCTAGGGCATTGTCCGATTCACCTCTACCCCATTGCGGACATTGGACCTTGTCTCTTGAACTGATGCACTACAATGCTGAGAACTATATTCTGCACTCTGTATCTTCCCCTTTGGTCTATCTATTGTATTTGAGTCTGGCTTCATTGATGGTGGTGTGTGCTTTTAAGTTTCTGTACCTTCTGCTGAATGGGTGCAGGGAGATGAAAGAATGACCGGGGTGGGACAAGTCATTGAGTCATACAGAGTGCAAACAGTCCTTTTGTCCCAACTTGCTCGCACAGATCAACACGTCCAATCTACACTAGTCCCACCTGCCTGCTTTTGGCCGTTATCCCTCTAAACCTATCCTATCCATGTACCTGTCTTAATGTTTCTTAAATGTTGTGATAGTACCTGCCTCAACCACCTCCTCCATTCCATACACCCACCACCGTTTGTGTAAAAAAGTTACCCCTCAGGTTCCGATTAAATCTTTCCCCCCAGCCATAAATCTTTGATTATGTTTGTTGCTTTTGAAGAACTACAATGAAAAGCTCTGTTTGCATGCTAAATAATTAAATCAGATACAGGCCCGTACGAAGCTTTTCAAAAAGGGGGGTGGCATGACAGGATTACAAAAAATGTAATGTGAAATAGTGTGCCGTGCTGCGCACATCACGAGTACGAAGCGAAGCGTGATGTCCCTCGATGCCAGGGTCCAGGGCCCGCTTAAGGGCCCTATAAAGCTCAGCGGTTTTAGATTCTCTCTGATGCATTCTGAGCCTTATTTTGGAGCATTTTTGCACCAAATTTATGACCAATATTTCAGAAATTAATAGGAATCTGAGAGGTAGCTTTTTCACACCAAGGGTGCTGGGTGTATGTAACGAGCTGCCAGAGGAGGTAGTTAAGGCTGGGACTATCCTAATGTTTAAGAGACATTTGGACACGTACATGGATAGGACAGATTTAGATGGATATGGGCCAAACGCGTGTGAGTGGGACATGTGTAGATGGGACATGTTGGTCAGTGTGGGCAAGTTGGGCTGAAGGGCCTGTTTCCACACTGCATCATTCTATGACTAAAAAGTTAAGAAGAAAAATGCATGTAGATAAGTAGAGCAGATTTGAAAGAGGAGTGAAATGTAAAGGCAGAGAGAGGTTTATGGGTGGAAAGGAACATAGGAAAGGAGGGGTGAGAGTGGGCTTGGGCAGATGGGTGAAGGGAAAATAGACACAAAGTGCTGGAGTAACTCAGCGGGTCAGGCAGCATCTCTGGAGAACATGGATAGGTGACTTGTCACAGAGTGCTGGAGTAACTCGGTGAGTGAGGCAGCATCTCTGGAGAAAAGGTATAGATTATATTTCGGGTCAAGACCGTTCTTCAGTAATATTCATGATGTGACGCATCGACATTCCTGAATGTTACCCAAACCATCGTGAGCTACTTTGTTACGGTGCTTGCCCTCTCCTATAATGTCTCTGCTGCCTTGGGTGATGCAGGACAGGACACAAGCTTTGGGACATGGTGTGAAGCTGTTGCCGTCTGTCCCAGCCTGGTAAAAACCTGGATGGAGTGGATGTGGAGAGGCTGTTTCCACTAGTGGGAGAGTCTAGGACCAGTGGCCTCAGAATTAAAAGACATTCCTTTAGGAAGGAGATGGGCAGGAATTTCTTAAGTCAGAGGGTGGTGAACTGTGGAATTCATTGCCACAGACAGCTGTGGAGGTCAAGTCAATGGACATTTTTCAGGAGGAGATTGATAGATTCTTGATTGATACGGGTGTCAGAGGTAATGGGGAGAAGGCAGGAGAATGGGTTTGAGAGGGAAAGATAGATAGAGTCATAGAGTGATACAGTGTGGAAACAGGCCCTTCGGCCCAGCATGTCTCATCTGCACTAGTCCCACCTGCCCACGTTTGATCCATATCCCTCCGAATCTGTCCTATCCATGTACCTGTCTAACTGTTTCTTAAATGTTGTGATAGTCCCTGCCTCAACTACCTCCTCTGGCAGCTTGTTCCATACACCTACAACCCTTTGTGTGAAAAACATACCCCACAGATTCCTATTAAATCTTTTGCCCTTCACCTTAAACTTATGTCCTCTGCTTCTCGATTCACCTACTCTGGGCAAAAGACTCAACCATATCTATTCAAATCATGATTTTATACACCTCTATTAGATCATCCCTCATCCTCCTGTGCTCCATGAAATAGAGTCCCAGCCTACTCAACCTCTCCCTATAGCTCTGGCCCTCTAGTCCTGGCAACATCCTCGTAAATCTTCACTGTACCCTTTCCAGTTTGATGACATCTTTCCTATAACATGGTGCCCAGAACTGAATACAATACTCTGAATGCGGCCTCACCAACTTCTTATGCAACTGCAACATGACCTCCCAACTTCTATACTCAGCCTGACCCGCTGAGTTACTCCAGCACTCTGTGAAACATCATAGAACAGGGCAAGATTAGCAAGTTTGCTGATGATACAGAAGTGAGTGGTTTTGCAGATAGTGAAGATGGTTGTGAAAGATTGCAGCAGGATCTGGATCAATTAGGATGGTGGGCAGAGGAATGGTTGATGGTTAAATGGTTCCTTGAAGGTCGTGTCGCAGGTATATCAGGTGGTCAAAAAGTATTTTGGCACTTTGGCCTTCATCAGTCAGAGTATTGAGTATAGAAGTTGGGAGATCTTTCCCTCTCAAACCCATTCTCCTGCCTTCTCCGACACCCGTATCAATCAAGAATCTATCAATCTCCTCCCAGTGGGGGTGGCGTGGGCCCAGTGGGGGTCAGCGGGGGTAGCGTGGGCCCAGCGGGGGTCAGCAGGGGTGGCGTGGGCCCATCGGGGGTGGCGTGGGCCCAGCGGGGGTCAGCAGTGGGGCGTGGGCCCAGCGGGGGTGGCATGGGTCCAGCGGGGGTGGCATGGGCCCAGCGGGGGTGGCGTGGGCCCAGCGGGGGTGGCGTGGGCCCAGCGGGGGTGGCATGGGTCCAGCGGGGGTGGCGTGGGCCCAGTGGGGGTGAGCAGTGGTGGCGTGGGCCCAGTGGGGGTCAGCGAGGATGGCGTGGGCGGGAGATGGCTTGGGCCCCGGCGGTGGGGGGAGGCGAGGGGAGCGTGCCCCGCCGCAGCGGCGTCTGGTGTTGGGGTTACAGCCGCTGGGTTCAGATTCAGCCATTCAAATTCAGATTTTAAAAAATTTTGTGATTCCCCCCCCCCCCCCCCCCCCCCCCTTCGGATGGCCATGAGATAATAGTATATACGTGAATACAATCAAGCCTAACACAGTACAACAGGTAGAACAAAGAGAAAAATATCAGAGTGCAAAATATCGTTTTTCAGCATTACAGTTCTAGAGAAAAATTCCAAAGTCCATAATGAGGTAGGTTGGAAGATCAGCGGTAAGGTTGCTGCCTCACAGCACCAGAGACACGCGTTCAATCCTAACTATGGGCGCTGTTTGTACTGAGTTTGTATGTTCTCCCCGTGGCCATGTGGATTTTCCCCAAGTGCTCTAATTTCCTCCCACATTCCAAAGACGTACAGGTTTCTTGATTAATTGGCTTTGTTAAAAATTATAAAATTGTCCCTAGTGTGTAGGATAGTGTAAGTGTATGAGGATCGGTGGCCAGTGCGGAGTCGGTGCGTCGAAGGGCCTATTTCCACGGTGTATCTCCAAACTAAATTAAACTAAACTGAAGGGCAAAAAGCCGTTACTGAGTATGGTGGTGCATGCTTTCAAGCTTCTGTATCGTCTGCTCAATGGGAAAGAATGACTGGGCTGTGAAAAGTCCCTGATTTCGTTGGCTGCTTTTCCGAGGCTGTGGGAAGTGTAGATGGAGTCGATGGTGGGGAGTCTGGTCTGTGTGATGGACTGGGCTACATCCACAAAGCTCTGCAATATCTTGCGGTCTTGGGCAGAGCTGTTCCCAAACCACGCTGTGATGTAACCCGACAGCATGCTTTCTATGGAGCATCTGTAGAAGTTGGCAAGAATCATTGTAGACATGTCAAACTTCCTCCGTCTCCTGAGGAAATAATAGATGCCTGCAGTTCCTGGCATCTGCACAAACCTTCGCAAGATGCCAACATTTGTAAATAAAGTATAGAGATATCCAAACCTTCTCAGGTTCTTTATTTCTCCAGCCCTGTCCCTGAGTGTAACGTAACATGATCCACTACAGTGTACAAGGCAGAAAAGACAGATATTGTTTTTAACAAGAGGTTGATCAGCTTTGATGTTTAAAGGGACTTGACCATTTTTGTACATAGTCATAAAGTCATACAGCACGGAAACAGGCCCTTCAGCCCAACATGCCCATGTGACCAAGCTGCCCCATCTACACAAGTCCCACCTGCCTGAGTTTATCCCATATCCCTCTAAAACTGTCCTATCCATGTACCTGTCCAAATGTCTTTAAATGTTGCTATAGTACCTGCCTCTGGCAGTTTGTTCCATACACCCAACCTATGTGAACAATGTTCCCCCCAGGTTCCTATTAAATTTCCCCTCTCACCTTAAACCTGTCCTCTGATTCCCCGACACTGGGCAAGAGACCGTGCTATTCCTGTCATGATTTTATACACCTCTATAAGATCACCCCTCATCCTCCTGCGCTCCAAGGAATAGAGACCCAGCCTGCTCAACCTCACCCTAGAGCTCAGGCCTTCCATCACAGTTAAGGGCCAGTCCCACTTGTCCATCATTTGCGGCCATTTACCCAACCTCGTCGTCGCCTTGAGACGCACGGGTAGCGTGTGGGCCGCGCGGAACGGGTGCATGGAGAAGCGCGGAGGGGTATGGAGTTGTGCGCTGTATCGCGCGGCGCTCCATGATTTAATAGGGCACAAAATCTTTGCGCGCCTCCGGCGTGATGTATCGCGACACCCGCGGGTGTATTGCGGTCGCATGCAAGCGTCCTGACCTCATATGTGTAGCGCGTAGTGAGGCATGATTACATCACCGTGCGTAACCATGCGCCGCCGCGCGCCGCCCATACGCAGTCGACCCGCCTTTTACGCGTCATGGATATAAGCGCGCGCGATTTAAAAATGTGCACAGTTTCGTAGAGAAAACTACGTGATAAACGCCAAAATACACTAAACCGGAAAGTGCAAAAGTGAATTGATGCTTCACTTGCAATGACTGCTTGGGTCCCTGGTTTGTGGGTAAGGAAGGGGTTAAAAAGACAAATGTTGTATCTCCTATAGCTAAATGAGCGAATGACATGAGAAGGGGTGCAGTTGGTAGAAATGGAAGAGCGATAAGCGATACAAAATGTTCAAGAAGGAACTGCAGATGCTGGAAAATCGAAGGTACACAAAAATGCTGGAGAAACTCCGCGCATTCCATTCTCTAGGCCCCCACCCCCTCATCTTCATCTGAAATGTCCTCATTCTTCAGGGAACGGGGGTTCCCCTCCTCCACCATAGATGAGGCTCAGCACTTCAACTCCCCCTCCCATTCCCCGTCCGCCCTCTCTGTCCTGGGTCTCCTCCATGGCCAGAGTGAGCAACACCGGAAATTGGGGGAACAGCACCTCATATTCCGCTTGGGGAGTCTGCATCCTGTGGGCATGAACATTGAATTCTCCCAATTTTGTTAGCCCTTGTTGTCTCCTCCCCTTCCTCAGCCCTCGGGCTGTCTCCTCCCATCCCCCAGCCCTCGGGCTCCTCCTCCTCCTTTTTCCTTCCTTCTCCCTGCCACCCCCTATCAGTCTGAAGAAGGGTTTCGACCCGAAACGTTGCTTATTTCCTTCGCTCCATAGATGCTGCTGCACCCGCTGAGTTTCTCCAGCATTTTTGTGTACAAGCGATACAAAATGCTGGAGTAACTCAGCGGGACCGGCAGCATATCTGGAGAGAAGCAATGAAGAAGAAGAGTCTCGACCCGAAACATCATCCATTCCTTCTCTCCAGAGATGCTGCCTGTCCCGCCTGCATTTTGTGTCTATCTTCAATTTAAACCAGCACCTGCAGTTCCTTCCTACAGATTAATTTGGTCTGTAGTTTGCTACTTTTCATTCACCTCTTTTTTTGAATAGGGGCATTACATCTGCAGTTTTCCAATTGCTAGCACCACTCAAGAAACTGGAACATTTTAGAAAATCACCATAAATATCATAAATGGGTAAATATCATAAACTGGGTATTCAAGTGACGTCACGTGCCCCAGACGGCTGTGCTGACGCATGAAAACGCATGATGACGCTCGCGACAGTTGCGCGTCAGTCACGACCGGCCTGTTGCATAAATGACGGCCAAGTGGGACCTTGAGGAATGTTGATTCCACTGTGGTGGACGTTTATGTTAAATTTTATTTTATGTGCTGTGTGTATTTTTGCTTTTTCATTTAGTATGGCTGTACGGTAACTCAAATATCACTGTATCTTAATTGGTGCATGAGACATTAAACGCGAACTTGAACTTGAACTTGAACCCCCGTCTCCTCAGATTTGAAGATGACACGTGGAAGGGTCGTTCTTCTACTTCTCCTGGAGTTTGTACTGGTGGAGAGCGTTGTGGTGACCGGACAAACCGAACAGTCGCGAGTGTGGGAGGGAGACCGAGCGGTAGAACAGCAACGTATCGGTAAGTCTGTTCATCACACATTGACCCAGCCAACCGATCCACAATGAAATCATCACAAGGTCATAGCTTTACAGGTGCAGGGGGAAAGATTAAAGGAGATGTGCGAGGCAGGTATTTTACACCATGGGTGATGGGTGCCTGAAATGCACTGCCAAGAGGTGGTGGTGTTTAAGAAGATTTTAGATAGGTACATGGATGCATGGGTTTTCTCCGGGTGCTCCAGTTTCCTTCCATATTCCAAAGACGTAAAGGTTTGTAGGCTAATTGGGTTGGTAAAATTGTAAATTGTCTCTAGTGTGGGTGGGATAGTGTTAGTCTGTGGGGATCGCTTGTCAGCGCAGACTCGGTGGGCTGAAGGGCACTTTTCCGCACTGCATCTCTAAACTAAACTAAACAAATTCCTCAATTAAGAAGGTCTTGTGTTCCCTTGCAGAGAAAGAATGCGTGGGCAAGGCCTTGGACCTGGTCTTCATCATCGACAGTTCACGTAGTATACTGCCCCGCGACTTCGAGAGGGTGAAGGACTTCATCGTCAACATCCTCCGCTTCCTGGATGTTGGTCTGGAGAAGACCAGGGTGGGCCTGGTCCTCTACGGCAGCACGGTGGAGAAGATCTTCTCGCTGGGCACCCACGGGAAGGTGGAGGACATGGAGCGGGCGGTCAGGAGGATGGAGCACCTGGCCACAGGCACCATGACGGGCATGGCCATCAAGTACACAGCCGACGTGGCCTTCTCCGGCCAGGAGGGGGCGAGGCCGCTGGGCCTGAACATCCCGCGGGTGGCCGTCATCGTGACAGACGGGAGGCCCCAGGACCCCGTGGCGGAGCCAGCAGCACGAGCCAGGGACGCGGGCATCCTCATCTTTGCCGTGGGCGTGGGCCGGGTGGACATGACCACCCTGCGGCTCATCGGCAGCGAGCCCCACGAGAAGCACGTCTTCTTCGTGCAGAACTTCAGTATGATCCAGACCCTCCTCTCAGAGTTCCACACCAAGATCTGTGGTAGGTCGGGCAGACTTAGCCCATAGAGACAGACAGGAATAGATCGGGTAGACGCACAGGGTCTCATGCCCACAGTAGGGGAATTGAGCACCAGAGGACATAGGTTTAAGGTGAGGGGGGAAAGATTTAATAGGAACCTTAGGGGTAACGTTTTCACACAAAGGTTGGTGGGTGTATGGAACGAGCTGCTGGAGGAGGTAGTTGACAAATGGAATCCATCAGAAGTACTTAAGGAGGCCATTTTGCTCGAGGACACTGAAGACATGTTCTTTTTTTGGTTAGTTTAGTTTAGTTTAGAGATACAGTGCGAAAACAGTACACACTAGGGACAATTTACAACCAATTAACCTACAAACCCGTACATCTTTGGAGTATGAGAGGAAACCGTAGCACCCGGGAAAAACCCACGCGATCACAGGGAGAACGTACAAACTCTGTACAGACAAGCACCCGTGGTCAGAATAGAACTGTATCTCTGGCGCTGTAAGGCAGCAACTCTACCATAGAGCCAGACAGGAATAGATCGGGTAGAGCAGGCTGGGACTCTATTCCTTGGAACGCAGGAGTATCAGGCGTAACCTTATAGAGTTGTACAAAAATCATGAGAGGAATAGATCGAATAAATGCACAGTCTCTTGCCCGGAGTAGGGGAATCGAAAACCACAGGTCATAGGTTTAAGGTGAGAGGGGGAGAAATATTTAATAAGAACCTGAGGGGTAACCTTTTTACTCAATGGGTGGTGGTATGTGGAATGAGCTGCCAGAGGAGGTAGTTAAGGCAAGTACTATCAACGTTTAAGAAACATTTAGATAGGTACATGGATAGGACAGGTTTAGAGGGATATGGTCAAACGCAGGCAAGTGGGACTAGTGCGGATGAGGCATGTTGGTCAGCATGGCCAAGTTGGGCCAAAGGGCCTGTTTACACACTGTAATGGGTGGACAGTCAGAACCTTTGTCCCTGGGTGGAAATGTCAAAGATTAGTGGGTATAGCTTTAAGGTGAGACGGGCAAAGTTTAAAGGAGATGTGAATGTGTGAAACACACTTCCAGGTGCATTAACTACCTACTAGGGGCAACCTACAGGGCCAATTAACCTACAAACCTGCACGTCCTTGAGATATGGGAGGTACCTGGAGGAAACTCAAATATTTTTTAAAAATCTTTAAAATCACAATAACAATAAAAATGTTTTGAGCGCAGGAGGATGAGGGCTGATCTTACAGAGATGCATAAGGGAGTTAGATGTGGCCCTTGTGGCTAAAGGGATCAGGGGGTTTGGAGAGAAGGCAGGTACAGGATACTGAGTTGGATGATCAGCCATGATCATATTGAATGGCGGTGCAGGCTCGAAGGGCCGAATGGCCTACTCCTGCACCTATTTTCTATGTTTTTATGTTTCTATAAGATCATGAGAAGAGTAGGTAAGGTAAATGGGCAGGATCTTTTACCCAGAGAAGGGATATTGAAAACCAAAAGACAGGGGTTTAAAGTAAAAGCGGAAAGATTTAATAGGAACCTGAGGGGTGACTTTTTACACAAAGGGTGGGTTTATGGAATGAACTGACAGAGGGAGGTTCTATCACAACATTTAAGAAACATTCAGACAGGTACGTGGATAGGATAGGTTTAGGGGAATATGGGCCAAACGCAGGCAGGTGGGGCTGGTGTAGATGGGACATCTTGGTCACCGTGGGCAAGTCAGGCCAAAGGGCCTGTCTCCACGCTGTATGGCTCTGTTCCTCTCTCCTTGGAACCCCTTGTCACTTGTGTTTCGGTTGACTATAATTTGTCAGTAAACCTTTCTTTTTCTGTCGGCTACAGATACAGATCTTTGCGGGGTAGTGGGCCATGGATGCGAGCAGATCTGTATAAATGCGCCAGGATCATTCATCTGCAAATGTAAAGCAGGATTCATCCTGAACAGCGATCAGAAAACGTGCAGAAGTAAGTAGATTCAATCTTTTAATGCAACCTTTACGGGGTGTTAAAGATTATGGGAGAAGGCAGGAGAATGGGGTTGAGAGGTAAAGACAGATCAGCCATGACTGAATGGCAGAGTGGATTTGATGGGCCGAATGGTCTAATTCTGCTCCTATAACTTATGAACATGTTTCTTTGGTGCATTGAACGATGGACATCTAGTGATGTCATGCTATGTCCTCTGCTCTGTTCTGCAGAATGTTAACGAGAGATCTGAAATTATGTCAGCTTACTGTGTCCAACACCTGCACGAACCCAACACTGATATTGTCTGACTACGTATAAATCAGCTGAACTTACAGGATACTGAGCGACGGACCATGGAGGCGTATAGCACGGAAACAGGCCCTTCAGCCCACCTTGTCCATACTCACAAAGCGGGTAATCTGGGCTTGTCCAATTTGCCTATATTTAGCCCAAATCTAAACCCTTCCTATCCGCATTCCCGTCCAAATGTCCTTTGAAATTACTAATTGGATCTACTTCTTTAGCTTCCTCTGGCAGCTTGTTTCAGATAAGGACAACCCTCTCAGTGAAATCGTTCTCTCCGTGGTCCCTCTTAAATCTCTCTCCTCTCACTTTAAGCCTATGGACCTCATTAGATTTTAGACTTTAGAGATACAGCTTGGAAAAGGCACTTTGGCCCACTATGTCTGCGCCGGCCGACCAGTGATCCCCGTACACTACCACTAACCTACACACTGGGGACAATTTACAATTTTACCGAAGCATTTAACCTACAAACCTGTGTGTCTTTGGAGTGAGGGAGGAAACCGGAGCACCAAGAGAAATCCCACGCGATCACAGGGTGAACATGCAAACTCCACACAGGTCAGGATTTAACGGGTCTCTGGCGCAGTGAGGCTGCAGCTCTCCTCCTGCACCACTGCACCGCCTCTAGTTTGATAGCAGTGACAAGAACTATACACAGTACTCCAAATGTGGCCTTACCTGTGTCTTGTACACCTGGTCCCCAGCCCCTGTAACATGACCTCCCAACTCCCGCTCTCAATGTCCTTATCATTGAAAAAGCTGTTTTTAAGCATCTGAACAATTTCATGTTAATGAACAGCTGTTTTGATGTCTTCCAGTCAGGATTTAGACCACACCACAGCACCGAGACGGCTCTTGTTAAGGTCTTCAATGACATTCACTTAAACACAGACAATGGCAAAATTTCAGTCTTAGTATTACTAGATCTCAGTGCTGCATTCGACACAGTCGATCACAACATATTACTAGACTGTCTGGAAAACTGGGTGGGACTTTCGGGCACAGCATTAAAATGGTTTGAATCCTACTTGAAGGACAGGGACTACTTTGTGTCTATAGGTAATTACACATCTGAGCGTGCAAAAATTACATGTGGAGTTCCCCAGGGCTCCATTCTGGGGCCTCTTCTGTTTAACATCTACATGCTTCCACTGGCTCAGATCATGAAAAACATCAAAATGTGTTACCATAGTTACGCAGACGACACACAAATCTACATAACAATATCACCAGGAGACTATAGTCCAATACAAGCACTGAGTAGATGCATTGAGCAAATCAACGATTGGATGAACCAGAATTTTCTCCAATTAAACAAAGAAAAAACTGAAATTATTGTTTTTGGAGCCAAGGAAGAACGATTAAAAGTTAGCACCCAGCTTCAAATGGTAATGCTAAAAACAACAAACCAAGCCAGAAACTTAGGAGTAGTCATGGACTCAGACCTGAACTTCAACAGCCACATAAAAACAGTCACAAAGTCAGCCTACTATCACCTAAAGAATATATCAAGGATTAAAGGACTTATGTCTCAGCAGGATTTGGAAAAACTTGTCCATGCATTTATCTTCAGCAGGCTCGACTACTGTAACAGTGTCTACATGCTACATGTCTACTGCAACAGTGTCTTTACAGGTCTCCCTAAAAAGTCGATCAGACAGCTGCAGTTAATTCAGAACGCTGCTGCTCGAGTCCTCGCTAAGACCAAAAAAGTAGATCACATTACTCCAGTTCTGAGGTCTTTACACTGGCTTCCTGTCTGTCAAATAATTGATTTCAAAATACTACTGTTGGTTTACAAAGCACTGAATGGTTTAGGGCCAAAATACATTTCTGATCTTCTGCTTAGCTACGAACCACCCAGACCTCTCAGATCGTCTGGGACAGGTCTGCTCTGTGTCCCCAGAGTCAGAACTAAACATGGAGAGGCAGCATTTAGTTTTTATGCACCACATATCTGGAACAAACTCCCAGAAAACTGCAGGTCTGCTGCAACTCTCAGCTCTTTTAAATCTAGACTGAAGACTTTTCTGTTTGCCACTGCCTTTCAGTAAACAATACAATTTATGAATTACCTATACTGCACTGTAACTTCTATTCCTGGTTTTATTCTAGTTTAAATATTTTATTTGATTGCTTTTAATTTTTCCAATGCTTTTAATGTTTTATGTAAAGCACTTTGAATTACCTTGTTGTTGAA
This sequence comes from Amblyraja radiata, assembly GCF_010909765.2. NCBI lineage: Eukaryota > Metazoa > Chordata > Chondrichthyes > Rajiformes > Rajidae > Amblyraja > Amblyraja radiata. The sequence goes on along the minus strand of NC_045959.1, from coordinate 55,438,963 downwards.
AGGTGCTATACAAATAAACTTGCCTTGCCTTGCCTTATATTTTCTCACACATGCCCATCGATTCATTCAAGTCTTAAAACACTTAAAACAACCTGATGTGAATCACTAGCAAATCGACTACCCTCTCTCATCAGGCAGATTTTTTTTTAAATTTCAAAATAGACTTTATTCAATTGATAAATATATACAATTCATGAACCATTCGAACAAAAAATTCATCCGACATTTTCGGAGACTATACAAATTTTTTTTTTTTCAGTACAATATTTTTACATTTGTCAAATTCCACCAAAACTGTCCCCCACCCATGCCACTCTGTGGCCCCTGTCCAAGTAATAAATATATACAATGTGTGCACAGTTCGAAAATTCCATCCGACATTTTTGTAGGCTATAGAGATTGTTCAATACAGTTTATGTCTTTTAAATTCCACAAAAATGTCCCCCACCCGTGCCACTCATGTGGCCCCCTGGTGTGGGATACCTTCCCTTAATTTAATTTGAGGGGCGTCTCCACCATACCGTGCCCCCCATGTCCAGCAGCGGAAGGACCCTAGACTGTGGCCCTCCTCCACCGAGCCTTGGCGTTGGCTGCACCAAGCTTCAGCGAGTCCCTTAGCACGTACTCCTGCAGTCTGCAGTGGGCCAGTCGGCAACATTCCCTGACGGACATCTCGCTCTGCTGGGTGGTGAGCAACGCTCGGGCAGACCAAAGAGCGTCTTTCACCGAGCTGATGACCCTCCAGCAGCACTCGATGTCAGCCTCTGAATGTGTCCCTGGGAACAGTCCGTAAATCACAGAGTCCTCTGTGACGGAGCTGTTCGGGATAAATCGTTACGGGGACCCTTTCATACTTCTCCAGACTCTTTTTGCAAATCCACACTCTGCAAAGAGGTGGACAACCGTCTCCTCTCCATAGCAGCCGTCCCGAGGGCAGCGTGCGCTGGTAGTGAGGTTCCTAATGTGCAGGAAGGATCTAACTGGGAGGGCTCCCCTCACCGCCAGCCAAGCCAGGTCTTGGTGCTTGTTGGTCAGTTCTGGCGATGAGGCATTTTGCCAGACGGTACAGAAGTGTGAAAATGCACACCTCCAGATTCAGGGACAGTTTCTTCCCAGCTTTTATCAGGCAACTGAACCATCCTCTCACCAACTAGAGAGCAGTCCTGACCTCCTAGCTACCTCATTGGACACCTGTGGACTATCTTTAACCGGACTTTACCTTGCAGTAAACGTTATTCCCTTTATCCTGTATCTGTACTCCTTGGACGGCTCAATTGTAATCATGTATAGTCTCTCTACTGACTGTATAGAACGCAACAAAGAAGCTTTCGCACAGTACACATGACACTAAACGAAAGTAAACTAAATTAAACTATACTAAACTATAGTATACTAAACCAAACTAAAGTAAACCATCAGATGGCGCCAGCAATGGCTGCTTCGCCAACAATCTGTCTGTCCCTTCCTTCTTTGTGTTTAAATAGTATGTGTTAAATGTATGGTTTTAGTGTTCTTTAGCTTGTTTAATGTGGGTTGGATGGGGGGGGGGGGGGGTTGGGGGAAACTTTTTCTAATCTCTTACCTCGATGGAGATGCAACTTCTTTTCCGAATCATATCTCCGTTCGCACTGCGGCCTAACATCGAGGAGCTGGCAGCCTTTGCTGGAGACCGACTTTTGAGAGCTCCACCGCGGGGAGCCTACGGGACTTTAACATCGCGGAGCTCGTGGTCTCTGGTCAGAGACCGACTTCGGGAACTCCAAGCCGCGGGAGCTTCGACCGCCCCGGCGATGTAGCTTCGACCGCCCCAACGGGGGCTTCAACCGCCAACTGCAGGAGCTTCGATCGCCCCGATGGATGGTTCGACGGCCCCAATCGCGGGAGAATAAAGAGGAAGAAGATCGGACTATTTTTGCCTTCCATCACTGTGTGGAATGTGGGGAATGTGGGAAATTTGCTGTGGTGGATATTTATGTTAACTTTTATGTAGTTGTGTGTCTTGCTACTTTTTTTTGAATGGCTGCATGGTAATTCTCATATCACTGTACCTTAATTGATACGTGACAATAAAAGACCTTTGAAATCATTCCTTGGAACTTTCCATCTACTGCTGCTGCCTACATGCCTATTATTGTTATTGTTGTTGACAGGGATCGACCAGTGCCAGGTTGGGGAACATGGGTGTGAGCACGAATGTGTCAGCACAGCGACTTCATATAGTTGCCGATGTCGCACAGGATTCACACTCAATCCAGATGGGAGGACGTGTCGGCGTAAGTATCCAAGACTTGACTGTTTCATCTATATATTTCTCCCGGGTTTCTGGGATTCCCTTGTTACGAACCGCTTCAGTTTTCAATACTGTCTCTCATTTGTAGTAACAGCTTTTAAACTGGTTTCAGTGGCAACTTGCAAGCAGCACCATCTGATTTTCATCTACATAGAACATGGATCAGTACAGCACAGAACAGGCCCTTCGGCCCACAATGTCCGTGCTGAACATGATGCCAAGTTAAACTAATCTCCTCTACCTGCAAGTGATCCATGACCATTGGGGACTGTAATGAATACTTTGTAACCTTGTCTGCACCCGATACGTAGCGACTCTTTGCATACCTTGTGTATGGTATAAGGTCATAAGTAATAGGAGCAGAATTAGGCCATTCGGCCCATCATGTCTACTCTGCCATTCAATCACGGCTGATCCAGCTCTTCCTCGTAACCCCATTCTCCTGCCTTCTCCCCATAACCACTGACACCAGCACTAATCAAGAATCTATCTGTCTCTGCCTTAAAAATATCCATTGACTTGGCCTCCTCAACCTTCTGTGACAAAGAACTCCACAGATTCACCACCATCGGATTAAGGAAATTCCTCATCTCCTTCCTAAAGGAGCATCCATTAATTCTGAGGCTATGACCTCTAGGCCTAGACTCTCCCACTAGTGGAAACATCCTCTCCACATCCACTCTATCGAAGCCTTTCACTATTCTGTATGTTTCAATGAGGTCCTACCTATTTTTCTAAACTCCAGTGAGTACAGGCCCAGTGCGCACAAACGTTCATCATATGTTAACCCAGTCATCCCTGGGATCATTCCCGTAAACCTCCTCTGCTAAACAAAGAATTGTCACGTGTGATAATGAATTATTAATCAATCAACAGTTCTATAGTACTTTGTTGTCACATATACCTGGATTCAGTGACATTTGTATTTCCTGCATACGATACAGTAAAACAAAAAGCTCATTCACTCCATATCCCTCCATCCTCGTGCCTATCTCAATGCCTCTTAAATGCCACTATCATACCTGCTTCCATCACCACCACCCCTGGCAGTGCGTTATTTGCCCCGCACATCTCTTTAAACTTTGTCCCTCTCACCTCAGAGCTACGTATACCTTCTGGTCTTCGACATCTCCACCCTGGGTTAAAGTTTCTTTCCACCCTATCTCTGCCCTTTGCCTCTAATAATGTTAAAAATCTAGAACTGATTCATCAATGCCATAGCTTTCTCGGGGTTAGGATGTAAAAATCAAACACTAGAGGGCATAGCTTTAAGATGAGAGGCAATGTGTAAAGGCGATGTGCAGGACACATTCTTTACACAGAGAGTGGTGAGTGTCTGGAACTTGTTGTGGAGGCAGATACAATAGTGGCATTTAAGAGGATTTCGGATAGGAATATGGATGTGCAGGAAGTGGAGGGATGTGGGTTATGTACAGGTAGATTGCATTATGTTCGGCATTGATATCGTGGGCCAAAGAGCCTTTAATAGACACAAAAAGCTGGAGTAACTCAGCGGGACAGGCAGCATCTCTGGAGAGAAGATATGGGTGACATTACAGGTCGAGACCTTTCTTCAAACTGTTCTTTTAGTTTAGTTTTGTTTAGAGGTACAGCGCGGAAACAGGCCCTCTGGCCAACTGAGTCCACGCCCACCAGTGATCACCCCCGACACTAACACTATCCTACACACTCGGGACAATTTACAATTTTACTGAAGCCAATAAACCTACAAACCTGCGCATCTCCGTTGTGGAGAGGAAACCGGAGCACCTGGTGAAAACCCACCAAAATCCACAAGGAGAAACATAGAAAATAGGTGCAGGAGTAGGCCATTCGGCCCTTTGAGCTTGCACTGCCATTCAATATGATCATGGCTGATCATCCGACTCAGTATCCTGTACCTGCCTTTTCTCCATACCCCCTGATCCCTTTAGGCATAAGGGCCACATCTAACTCCCTCGTAAATATAGCCAATGAACTGGCCTCAACTACCTTCTGTGGCAGGGAGTTCCAGAGGTTCACCACTCTCTGTGTGAAAAAGGGATTTCCCCTTTATCCTTAAACTGTGACCCCTTGTCCTGGACTTCCCTAACATCGGGAACAATCTTCCTGCATCTAGCCTGTCCAACCCCTTAAGAATTTTGTAAGTTTCTATAAGATCCCCCCTCAATCTTCTAAATTCTAGCGAGTACAAGCCGAGTCTATCCAGCCTTTCTTCATATGAAAGTCCTGACATCCCAGGAATCAGTCTGGTGAACCTTCTCTGTACTCCCTCTATAGTAAGAATGTCCTTCCTCAGATTTGGAGACCAAAACTGTACGCAATACTCCAGGTGTGGTCTCACCGAGACCCTGTACAACTGCAGTAGAATCTCCCTGCTCCTATACTCAAATCCTTTTGCTATGAATGCCAACATACCATTCGCTTTCTTCACTGCCTGCTGCACCTGCATGCCTACTTTCAATGACTGGTGTACCATGACACTCAGGTCTCGTTGCATCTCCCCTTTTCCTAATCGGCCACCATTTAGATAATAGTCTACTTTCCTGTTTTTCCACCAAAGTGGATAACCTCACATTTATATTATACTGCATCTGCCATGCATTTGTCCACTCACCCAACCTATCCAAGTCACCTTGCAACCTCCTGGCATCCTCCTCACAGCTAACACTGCCCCCCCAAAGAACATACAAACTCCGTACAGAGACCACCCATATTCAGGATCGAACCCGGGTCTCTGACGCTGTGAGGCAGCAACTCTACCGCTGCACCACCATACCGCCCTGTGCTGTGCTGTTCTATGTTAAAGCATTTAGGGATATGGTATAAAGGTGAGCTTGAGAAACAGATCTGTCATGAAGTGATGAGGGTTGAATGAATTCCCTTTTTCTCAGGATATGTGGAAACAAAGTTGTCGGGGAGATATTTCTCCCAAAGCCTGGGGGAGTTTCAGCTTGGCCCAAGGTGCTCAGCAATGACGGTAGTGCTCAGATTCCTAGCCTTGGTAAGGAGAAGTCCAAGTAAACAAGCACAGGTTGTAGCAAAAGACCTTGGGAAAGTCAGTGAAGATGTCCAAGGAATGAGTGACGTTAACAACACTTTTCAGTGCTCGTTTGACATAGACTCATACAGCATGGAAACAGGCCCTTTGGCTCAAATTGCCCACGTCGACCATATTATCACATATGACATGTCACAGTGAGATTCTTTGCATCTACACTCGTCCTACCTACCTGCGTTTGACCCATATCTCTCGAAACCTTTTCTATCTATGTACCTGTCCAGATGTCCTTGTCAGCCTCGTCACAAGGGCAGAGGAAGACATTTATCCCCTGAAGCCTATTCAGTGTGATCTCTTTGGGATGGTGCATGGGTTAGGGTTGGGAGTGACGTCAAGGCCCTGGCCATGCTCTCACTTCACTCCTGCCATTGGGAGAACATACAGGAGTCAGAAAAACTCTAGATGTGTGCGGTAGAGAGCATATTGACTGGTTGCATCACAGTCAGGTTCGGCAACTCGAACGTCCAGGAACACAGAAGATTACGAAAGTGATGATCGCCGCCTGGTCCATCACAGGTACTGACCTCCCCACCATTGACAAGGCAGTCAATATCATCAAAGACCCACACCACCCTGGCCACATCCTCATTTCATTCCTGCCATCGGGAAGAGGTTTAGAGAGATATGGGCCAACCGGCAGTAGGTGGGACAAGTGTAGATGGAGCATCTTGAGCCGAAGGGCCTGTTTCCACGCTGTACGACTCTATGAAAACCATGATCACCATGTTCAGGAACCAGCTTCTTCCCATCAATCATCAGGCTCCTGAACACTACAAACACCAACTAAACTACGAATGAATTAATCTTGAATGACACATTATTATCACATATGACATCACAGTGAGATTCTTTGTATTGCATATACAATTATGCAAAGTCGCCACATATAGGGTGCAGACAAAGTTTCAAAATATTCCATTTAGTCCTTCTTGAACTACGAATTACCTTGTTGCACTAGGCCTAGGGACTCTGGGGGTTTTGGCACTCGTATTGGGGTTTTTAATTTATTGATTTATGCTATCTATAGTACTGTATTTACAGATCTGTCATGCTGCTGCAAGTAAGAATTTAATTGATCCATTTATCGGTACGTGACAATTAAAGACTCGATTCTGAGATTTAGGAACAAAATGTCATTGTTCAACTATCCTTAAATGCTTCATCAATGAACTTCCTTCCATCATAAGGTCTGAAGTGGAACTGAGATTGGACTTGGCGCTGGGAGGGCTTGCCGGTGGCTGATTTTATACCCACGCCATTTCCACATCACAACATCTTCTGTCCCTATTACAGGTACCGACTTCTGCCTCTCAGCCAAGAACACATGTGAGCATGAATGTGTCAGCACCGCGGACAGTTACCTCTGCAAATGTCGGAAAGGATACATACTTAATCCAGATGGGAAGTCCTGCCGACGTACGTCATCCCTCTTACAACTTATCACATTCACCTTCAAGAGAGAGTTAGATTTAGCTCTTAGGGCTAACGGAATCAAGGGATATGGGGAGAAAGCAGGAACGGGTTACTAATTTAGGATGATCAGCCATGATCATATTGAATGATGGTGCTGGCTTGAGGGACCGAATGGCCTACTCCTGCACCTATTGTCTATGTTTCTATGTTTCCTCTTAAATTCTATTCCACTAGGATCTGAGATGATGGCATGTAGCCCAACAATCCCTTCACTCTATCTTAATGCAAGTCTAACTGTTCCTCAACCTCCAGCTGGTAGAGCATCCGCCTCACAACACCGGAGACCCAGGTTCGATCCTGATCTCGGAATTTACACGTTCTCCCCGTGACCATGTGGGTTTCCCCTGGGTGCTCCAGTTTCCTCCCACATCCGAAGACAGGCAGGTTTGTTAATTGGCCCCTATAAAATTGCCCCTAGTGTTCAGGGAGTGGATGAGAAAGTGGAATAGAACTAGTGACCATGGATAATCGATGGTCGGCACGGACTCAGTGGGCCGAAGGGCCGGTGTCCATGCTAAATCTCTAAGCAAAACTAAACTAATCTGAAGAAGGGTTTCGGCCCGAAACGTTGCCTTTTTCCTTCGCTCCATAGATGCTACTGCACCCGCTGAGTTTCGCCAGCTTTTTTGTGTACCTAAACTAATTTAGTTATTGTCAAGTGTATCGAGGCACAGTGAAACGCTTTTTTTCTTGCATGTTAACTAGTCAGTGAAAAAAAACTATACATAATTACAATCAAGCTGTGCAGTGTACAGATAGAGGTCAAAGAGAATAACTTTTAGTGCAAGATAAAGTGCAGTAAAGTCCAATTATAGATAGTCCAAGAGATAGATGGTAGGTCAGGACCACTCTTTAGTTGGTGAAAAGATGATGCCTCATAACAGCTGGGAAGAATTTGTCCCTGAATCTAGAGATGTGCATTCTCACACTTCTGTAACTCTTGCCTGATGGGAGAGGGGAGAAATGGGAGTGACCGGGGGTGAGACACATCTTTGATTATGCTGGTGGCCATGCCGAGGCAGTATGAAGTCAATGGAAGGGAGGTTGTTTTGTGTGATGGTCTGGGCTACAGCCACAATTAGATACTGTAACTCAACGTGTATTCTTTTGTAGAGTGTAGCAGTGGAGCAATGGATCTTGTCTTCATTATTGACGGATCAAAAAGACTTGGAGCCCGGAATTTCCAGTTGGTGAAACAGTTTGTCAACAACATCGTGGACGGATTGGAAGTGGCGCCGAATGCGACTCGGGTGGGTCTGGCGCAGTACTCCGCCAGAGTCCGGACGGAATTCCCTCTCAGACGCTACAGCACGGCCAAGGAAGTCAAGGCAGCCGTGAGCCGGACAAAATACGCGGGTCAAGGATTGGGATGGGGAGTGGCCGTAAGGCAGCTCTTCAAGCAGAGTTTCAGGGTGGTGGAAGGAGCCCGGCACCTTTCCCGCAACATCCCCAGAGTGGCCATCATGTTCACTGATGGCCGGGAGCAAGGCAACATGGCGGAATGGGCAACCAAAGCAAAGCAGAACGGTAACATGTCCTATCACAATGACCAATAATGAATAATCCTCCTGATGTACACAGGGGACCATTCTACCCATCTTCCCAGCATTGGTATTTGTAAACATCAGGTCATAAGTCATAGGAACAGAATTAATTTGGCCCATTGAGTCTACTCCGCCATCCAATCATGGATGGTCTATCTTTCCCTCTCAACCCCATTCTCCTCCCTTCTTCCCATAACCTTTGACGCCCTACTAATCAAGAACCTGTTAATCTCTGCTTTAAAAATATCCAATGACTTGACCTTCTCAGCCATCTAGTGGCAATGAATTCCAGATTCACCACCCTCTGGCTAAAGAAATTACTAATTTCCTCTCTAAAGGAAACACCTCCACAATTAGTCCCCCCTGCACCCTTTGCATTATCTTCATCCAAGTCCCTGTGGAAAGTAACATTTGGATCTGTTCCCCAGTCTTTGCAGCCAGATTTTATAAAGTTGGCTCAATGACCAAGAGAGTCAAAACTTTTCATGGTGGCGCAGCGGTAGAGCTGTTACCTCACAGCGACAAAGACCCGTGTTCAATCCTAACTGAGGGTGCTGTCTGTACAGAGTTTTTACGTCCACGCTCAGGTTTCCTCCCACATTCTCAAGACGTGCAAGTTTGTAGGTTAATTGACTTTGGTAAATTGCCCCTAGTGTGTAGGATGAGAAAGTGGGATAACACAGCACTAGTGCAAATGGGCTGTTTGGCGCGGGCTCGGGGGGCTAATCTAAACTAAATTAATGCATTTATTAGTAGAAACAATGCCATCATCTCCCAGATTGTTGCTGATCGTATCTTCCTCTCGGACTCCCCATGTTAGTCTTCTACCCTCTCTGGACCTGTTTATTTCCAACTGCAGGCGAGATATCAACCGTCTTGACTTCTTCACTCCCCTTGCCCCCTCCAGTCTCACCCCTGCTGAGCGAACAGCCCTCCACTCACTCAGCAACATTGCCATAAAACATAGGAGCAGAATTTGGCCATTCAGCCCATCAAATCTATTCCACCATTTCATCACACCTGATCTATTTTTCCCTTTCAACTCCATTCTCCAGCCTTCTCTCCGTAACCAATGACACCTCTTACTGATCAAGAACCGATCAACCTCTGCTTCAACATTTTCACCTCATACACAGCCCCTGATCATGACCCTACAGATGACCCCCCAGGCCATCATCTCCCAAACTGTTTCTGATCTCATCTTCTAAGCGTTCCTATCTATATTACTAAAAGTCTGATCTTGACCGCTTTTGGCCCACTGTGCTGCGATTTCCGAGAGAACGCCGCCACCTACGGCCGTCATTTTTGGCCACCTCGATCAGAGCCCACGTCTGCCTTCCTGGACCAGAGTATTTTTCCCATCGATGAAAAATCAGAGAGAAATTAATGTTTTAAAAAAATCACCATTCTCTCTGCTGCCCCTGCTGGAGGGAGGGGGAGGGACTATAAAACCAGGAAGTGGTGTGCCTCAATCAGTCTCTGCAAGATGGAGTTCACTCTGAGCTCTGATTGACACTGAACAAATGTCTACACAACTGTGAGTACCCTTAATGTGGTTTGAAAATGAAAATATGGTTAGTTTGAAGTAAAAAAGCACTGCCTGCAAATGGTTGTTTGGGTTGAAGTAAAAAGGCACTCTCTCTCTCTCTCTCCCCCCTCCCCTCTCCCCACCTCTCTCTCTCCCTATCCCTCTCTCTTTCTCTCTCTCCCCCCCCCGTCTCTCTCCCTTTCTCCCCATGCCCCCCTCTCCCCCCCTCCCTCTCCTCTCCCCCCTCTCTCTCCCCTCTTTTTCTCCCCCTCCTCCCCTCCCCCACCGTCCCTCCCCTCCACACACCCCTACCCCCTTCCCTCCACCTCCCTGCTCCCCTCACCCCCCTCAGCACACCCTCTCCCCCTCTCTCTCCCCCCTCTAAACCCCCTTCCCTCCACACCCCCTAACCTCCCCCCTCCCTGCTCCCCACCTCTCCCCCTCACCCCTCCTCTCTCTCACCCTCTCTCTCTCCTCCCCCACCTTTCCCCTCCTCCCCCACCTTTCCCCCTTCACCCACCCTCCCTCTTCACCTACCCTCCCTCTTCTCCACCTCCCTCTCCATCTTGCCCCTCTCTCTGTGTCTCTGTCTCTCTCTCTGTCTCTGCCCCCCCCCCCCCCCCCCCTCTAGATGTGACTGTAATTTGGGGGCTATGCGTCAGTAGATAGGGTGGTTATGGGGTAAAAGGAGCAAATTAATAATATTAATATAATATCAAGGGGGGTAATTAGCGTGAGTGCGGGGGGGTAGTTAGTGTGTGTGACGCTGCATGCCGCCTCCCCCCCCACAACCGCACGTTGGGCGAACAGACCCAACGGGCCTGCACTTGGTCTAGTAACATTTATTAATCTGTCTCGACAGGTATCAATATATATGCTGTTGGGGTTGGGGAGACAATTGAAGAACGACTGCAGCAAATTGCTTCATTTCCTCAAGATGAACACTTGTATTACGCAAGAAACTCCAGGTCCATGGGTGAAATTGCTGAAAAAGTGAAGGCACAGATTTGCAAAGGTACCTCAGATTACGTACCGCAATATATCTATTTATTTGCCTGTGGATTGGCAAAACCCATACCAGAGGCAAAGTATGTATAACTCTGAACGGGCTCAGGCTAAAATACACAAAGAGTAGTGGGCTGTATGGCCCTTCATGCTCATTCTGCCACTCATCAAGATCATGGCTGTCCTCATAAAACACAGTACAGGAACAGGCCTTTCAGCCTAGTGTCCGCACCTAACATGGTACTGTTAAACTAATCACCTCTACCTGCACACGATTCATATACCCCCACTCCCTACATATCCACGTGCCCTTTCCACCTCTACCTCCAATATTCCATAAAGGAATGCTTCCATTCGCAAAGGGCAAGTTTCCATACTCTACCGCTAAGCTGGTTATGAAGACAGACACAAGGAACTGCAGATGTTGGTATACAAACAAAGACAAAGTGCTGGAGTAACTCAGTAAGCAACCTAACCTGCTGAGTTACTCTAGCCCCTTTGTGTCAAGTTGTGGAGTCTGACCTAGATGTGCCAATTACATATTTCTGTACTTCAGATGACAATTTATTTCACTAATGTATAAGCAGGCCATTGAGATCATCTCGATCCAAAATGCCAACCATGTTGCTGGATCCACCGAGTTCCTCCTTCAGTTCGTTATATTGCTCTAGACCGCAGCATCTGCTGTCTCTTGTGCCACCATTGTGAAAAGGGACAAGTTTTATGGGGAATAATTTTCTCCCTCTTTAAGGGCCTGTCCCGCGAGCATGCGGCAAGCGCGACCAAACTGGAAGCAGGGGCCGCGCGGAGGTCGAGTGATCCCCGTACAGGGCCTGTCCCACCAGCATGCGACCAAACCGGAAGCGGGGGCCGCGCGGAGGTCGAGTGATCCCCGTACAGGGCCTGTCCCACCAGCATGCGACGAGCGCGACCAAACCAGAGGCGGGGGCCGCGCGGAGGTCGAGTGATCCCGTATGAGTTGACGTGAAGTTCGAGCGAACCTGTAAAAGGCTACCCTGCACACCTCCTTTAAACTTTGCTCATCTCACCATAAAGCTATGCCCTCTAGTATTTGAAAGTAATGAAAATACTGTGCCTTGAATTTATCTCAGTAGAGGCATTAATAATTATAACCAAAGTAACCCGCAAATGATGTGTTCATAAGTTCCAAATTTATACGAGCAGAATTAGGCCATTCGGCCCATCAAGTCTACTCCACCATTCAATCATGGCTGATCTCTTTCCTTCTCAACCCATTACATCTGCCTTCCCCCCCCCCCCCCCCCCCATAACCTCCAATATCCATACTGATCAAGAATCTGTCAATCTCTTCCGTTAAAATATCCATTGACTTCCACTGCCTACTGTGGCAATGAATTCCACAGATTCATCACCGTCTGACTAAAGAAATTCTTCCTCATCACCCTCCTAAAAGTACATCCATTTATTCTGAGACTATGCCCTCTGGACCTAGACTCCCCTACTAGTGGAAACATCCTCTCCACATCCACTATCCAGGCTTTTCACTATTCCCAGTTGATATGCCCTGTAGATACTGCAAGTCTCCATCTTTACATAAGAGTTGATTCATACATATTTTTAATTCTTTGCAGGAAATCCATCAGCTGGTGATCGATGCAAATGCCAAGCAGTTATGGCTTTCCAGATACAAGCTAATGAAGAAATACAAAGATTAACCCAGAGATATATCCTTTACTGTACAAAATTTAGATTTGTATTTCACTGCGGCAAACCACCTACTTTATCATGCATGCATTTTGAGATTATAGCAGTTATAAGCATTTTGGAATGCATAGTTGTGGCATCGCAGATGTCAGTGAGCCAAGAGAGGAGAGCCACTGGTAACTGCAGGATTGAGGACAGCTCTTAATGTATAAACTCTGAGTTAAGAGTTATTCATTGTTCAGTTTGGTTCAGTTCCAAGTTCAGTTTGGTCAGGTTATCGGAAAGATGATGTCAAGCTGGAAAGGGAGCAGAGATTTACAAAGATGTTGCCGCGACTCGAGGGCCTGAGCTATAGGAGGCGGAGACTCTAGGACTTTGTTCCTTGGAGCGCAGGAAGATGATCCTAGAGAAGTGTGCAAAATCATGAGGAATAGATTGGGTAAACACCCAGAGTAAGGGAATCGAGAACCATAGGTTTAAGGTGAGGTGAAATGTTTTTATGGGAATCTTAGAGGTAACTTTTTGTTACACAAAGGGTGTTGAGTGTATGGAACGAGCTGTAAGGTAGATTGAGGCAGGTACTATCACAACATTTAATAATCATTTGGACAGGTACTTGGATAGGATCAGTTTAGAGGGCAGTGGGCCAAACATGGGCAGGTGGGACATGTGTAGCTGGTCGATCTGGGCAAGTTGGGCTGAAGGGCCTATTTCCATGCTGAATGATTATGACTAAGACTCCAAAAAATAATTCCAGTTCCTTAACTACAACCCACTAGATGAAGTACTGAAAAGGCTGAAGACTGTTGAAAATTATGTCACAACCAAGTAGGAACAACAAAAAACACTGTCCTTTGCCCTCACTGTAAATGGGGGAGCTGCAGCATGGTGCACTGGGTAGCTTTACAATCAAAGAACACTGTCAATGTACACATTTAATGGAATCCAATTGACAAAAGAGAATTATTGTCTCTACTGTACATCACTGACAGTGCGGCATTTTATATTTGTATGCCAGCTAGTACACTACCAACTTCTAACGCCTGGAATGAAAATATGCAAACTCAACCATTTGAGGTTTTTTTTAAATTTCAAAAGCTATTGCAAGTCATTGAAATATACCTACTACCTTTTATGCATAGTTTTCTAACCAATTGTGAAATGTTTATGATGCAAATAAAGATGGCAGAATGCAATTACTCGTTCAACTTCATAGCCTTTCTCCTCATCAAGCAGATCTATATGAACACTCAATTCCACACGAGGGGAATTGATAGGGTGAATGCAGTCTTTCACCCAGAGTGGGGGGAACCAAGAACCAGAGGACATAAGTTCAAGGTGAGAGGAGAAACTAAGAACCTGAGGGGCAACTTTTTCACTCAGAGGATAGTGGGTGCATGGAATGAGCCGTCAGAGGAAGTTGAAGCAAAGTGGATAGCTTCACGTTTATCCACATTAAACTGCATCTTCCCACTCACCCAACTTGTCCAATTCACTCCGCATCCTCAATAGCATCCTCCTCACAGTTCACACTGCCACCCAGCTTTGCTTTCATCTGCAAATTTGCTAATGTTACTTTTGATCCCTTCATCTAAATCATGAATGTATATTGTAAACAGCTGCGGTCTCGGCACCGGGCCTTGCGGTACCCCACTAGTCACTGCCTGCCATTCTGAAAGGGAACCCGTTAATCCCTATTCCTTGTTCCCTGTCTGCCAAACCAATTTTCTGTCCATGTCAGTACCCTACCCCCAATACCATGTGCTCTAATTTTGCCCACTAATCTCCTATGTGGGACCTTATCAAAGGCTTTCTTAAAGTATAGGTACACGACATCCACTGGTTCACCCTTGTCTATTTTCCTAGTCACATCGATAAAAAATGCCAGAAGATCAGTCAAGCATGATTTCCCCTTTGTAAACATGCTGACTCGGACTGATCCTGTTACTGCTTTCCAAATGTGCCGCTATTTCACCTTTTATAATTGACTTCAGCATCTTCCCCACCACTGATGTCAGGCTAACTGGTCTATAATTCAGTTTTCTCTCTCCCTCCTTTCTTAAAAAGGGGGATATCATTAGCTACCCTGCAATCCACAGGAACTGATCCTGAATCTATAGAACATTGGAAAATGATCACCAATGCGTCCATGATTTCTCGAGCCACTCCCTTAAGTACCCTGGGATGCAGACCATCAGCCCCATGGGATTTATCAGCCTTCAGCCTACCCAACACCATTTCCTGCCATTCCTCCGTCACCATAGGTCCTCTGGCCACTAGTACATCTGGGAGATTGTTTAGGTCTTCCATAGTAGAGACAGATTCAAAGTACCTGTTCAACTCACCTGCCATTTCCTTGTTCCCATAATAAATTCATCTGTTTCTGTCTTTAAGGGACCCACATTTGTCTCAACTAATTTTTCCTCTTCACATACATAAAGAAGCTTTAACTATCCTCCTTTATCTTCTTGGCTAGCTTAACTTCATACCTCATCTTTTCTCCCCATATTGCCTTTAAATTACCCAATCCTCTGACTTCCCGCTCATCGTTGCTGTTATACTTTTTTATTTTTATACTGTCCTTGACTTCCCTTGTCAGCCATGATCCCCTTAGAATCATTCTTCTTCTTTAGAATGAACTGATCCTGCACTTTCTGTATTATTCCCAAAATACCTGCCATTGTTGTTCCACTGTCATCCCTGCTAGGGTATCTTTCCAGTCAACTTTGGCCAGCTCCTCCCTCATGCCTCCATAGTCCCCTTTGCTCAACTGTAATACTGACACTTCCGATATTCCCTTCTCCCTCTCAAATTGTAGATTAAAATTGATCATATTATGGTCACTACCTCCCATGCAGCAATCGGCAACCTGAAATCATCCGGCCCGCAGGCGTGTTTTTTTTCCAAATTCATTTTCACGACCTGGGAACTGTAGCCAGTCCCGGGGACGTGAGCTGATCTGCAGCTAGTCCTGGGGTTCACAGGCGATCTCGGCTCTACAGCCAATCCCGAGGCAGGTGAGCCGACCTGGGAACTGTAACTAGTCTCGGGGCACGCGAGGGACCTGGGAACTGCAGAAAACCCAATTGAAAAACACATGAAAACTAATGAGAAAAACAACACCAAGCGTCAATGGCGATAGATGTGGCCCGCCATCCCCTCACAGACATGGGTTCTGGCCCCTTTGCAGAACAAGGTTGTCAACCCCTGTCCTAATGGCTCCTTTACCTTGAGTTCCCTTATCAAATCCAGTTCATTACACAACACTAAGTCCAGAATTGCCTTCTCCCTGGTAGGCTCCAGTACAAGCTGCTATAAGAATCCATCTCGGAGGCCCTCCACAAACTCCCTTTCTTGGGATCTAGTACCAACCTGATCTTCCCAATCTACCTGCATGTTGAAATCTTCCATAACCACCATAGCATTACATTTGCGACATGCCAATCTTAACTCTTGTTTCAACTTGCACCCTAGGTCCAGGCTACTGTTTGGGGGCCTGTAGATAACTCCCATTAGGGTCTTTTTACCCTTACAATTCCTCAGTTCCATCCATACTGACTCCTGATTCTTTGTCACGCCTTGCAAGGGACTGAATTTAATTCCTTACCAACAGAGCTACCCCATCCTCTCTGCCCACCTGTTTGTCTTTTCGATAGGACGTATACCCCTGAATATTCAGTTCCCAGCCCATGTCCTCTTGCAGCCATGTCTCTGTAATTCCCACATCATACTTGCCAATTTCTAACTGAGCCTTAAGCTCATCCACTTTATTTCTTAGAGTTTGCGCATTCATATACAACACTAACTTTGGTGTTCACCTCCCCTCTCACACCCATCACTATTGGCCATGACCTTACTCTCTTATTCATTCTCAAACTTTCCTTCCCATTAATTCGGGAGTCTTTTGTAACTTTTCCTGTACTCACTTCCCCTTTAACTCCATCTTTATACTCCCAATTTGTCAACTCCTCACAACCACTATTAAGTTTAAACCCACACGGGTAGCAAACCTGCCTGCCAGAATGTTGGTCCCCCTCCAGTTAAGGTGTAACTCGCCCCTTTTCTACAGGTCACCTCTACCCCAGAAGAGATCCCAGTGGTCTATAAATCTAAATTCCTGCTCCCTGCACCAGCCCCCCCATTCAGATCCCCTATCTCCCTGTTCCTGCCCTCACTAGCACGAGGCACAGGAAGCAATCCAGAGATAGCCACCCTAGAAGTCCTGCTTTTCAGTCTTCTTCCTAACTCTCTAAATTCACGTTGCAGAACCTCCTTCCTCTTCTTCCCGATGTCGTTTGTGCCCACGTGCACAACTACCTTCAGCTGCTCACCTTCCCTCTCGAGGATGTTCTGAAGTCAGTCCGTGACATCTTGAACCCTGGCACCAGAGAGGCACCAGACCATTCTCGAGTCTCGCCTGCCGCCACAGAATCTCCTGCCCGTACCTCAGACAATCGAGTCACCCACCACTATGGCTCTGCCCGACGTCGGTCTCGCCAGTCTTCTGTGAATCTCCCATGGGCAAACTTGGAGCGCGTTATTAGAAATGAAAACATCTCGTCTTTTTATGGAATAGCTTTATTTGTAAAATATTTCAGAGTCACAGTCAATTTATTTCTCACTGATCTGCTCCGGCATACTTCTGATGATGTCAGAGTCACCTGAAATACATTAAATGCAAAATTAATTTCCTGTTAAGTATAAATGATACAGAAAATATTCATATCAACAGCATTTGGTCCATCTCTTCTGGAACCAAGGCCTTTTCACCTATAGATGGGACAAATGTTTTGTTGCATAGTACAATAAACCCAAGTTGTTGCGGGCAAATATTACAACAGAACTTCGTAAAACTAGTCCCGTTGACAATAAGCACAGCGTTAATCTAGCGAATTACTAGCCTGACTTGACTAGAAATTAAAATCAAGCCAGCGAGAATATTCGCATTAACACAAGTAATCAAAACTAGGTATGGAAGAGCCTTTAGCACATTAACACATTATTAATGTACTGTGTAAAACAGCAACAGCTACACCACAGGATCAGATAGTAACATGTATCTGAATGCAGTCCAAGGCATTGTATAAATTACCTGGATCAATGATGGCCAGTGTGCACACTCTGTAGTATTTACCACAGGCCGTACCTAGCTCGATATTGTTGCCACTATAATGATGGACACCAGTCTTGGCTAACATGGCATAGTATTCAATTTCTGATTTCCTGAAACAAACACAACAAGACAGTATCAAAGTACACTGAACTTTTAACAAGGCTGCCCAATTGAAAGCAAAATGCTCCAAATGCATGGAACTGATATTAGAGAAGAGAGAAGATCCGTTTGAGATATATCTCAAAGTGATCTTTTCTATTTGAACTATTTTAAAGGTAATTTTACATAATGGAAGCATCGAATTAGCATCAGATTGGTATGGGTTCTGCAGCAAAGGTAGGAGAATGGGGTTGAGAGGGAAAGATAGATCAGCCATGATTGAATGGCGGAGTAGACGTGATGGGCCGAATGGCCTAATTCTGCTCCTCGAACTTATGAACTAAGAATGTTGTTCAGGCATCAATGTGCCATGTCAATATAAATCATGTACCAGCCATATACAGGGAGGTGAATTAGTTTGGAACCCAGTGACAGCCTACCAATTGTAATTTATGCAATGAGTACAAAAAATAAAATAAAAAAGGCTAACACAAAATAACTAATTTTCAGTCAAAATCCACACCACAGCTTTACATAGTTATCAAATTGTACATTTTCATTGGTAACTTTTATCGACTATTTGCAATCTATACCAATGATTTGGTTGAAGCGACCGAGTGCATTGTAGCCAAATTTGCTGATAATACAAAGGTAGCTCATCAAATTACGAGGTAGATACAAAGACATTGCAAAGAGATTTAGCTGGGGTAAGTGAGCGGGCAAGAAATTGGCAGATGGAAGACACATGGGAAAATGTAGTTACCTACTTTAGAAAGAGCAATCGCAAGAATGGAATGGCTTGATAGTAATCATGTATAGTCTTTCTGCTGACTGGTTAGCACGCAACAAAAGCTCTTCACTGTACTAAACTAAACTTAAAACGAAATTAATGTAAAAGCTGGATAACAAACTGTAGTTAGTACGACAGATTTATCATTACACTCTTCAGATTTCATTCCTTTCTATATCTTTCATAGTCTATTTGTTATTGGAATTCCATTACCAACATCTTTCATTAAAATGACAGGAAATTTGAAAGCCCAGAATAACCATCGGACTGACAAGCATATGCATTTCACCAATGGAGAGATCATAGTATGAATACTAAATCATATGTACAACTATGGTGATGTTCAACTGCAAAGAAAATCTTGCTTGCGGAAACAAAGGCACATAGACACAACACACAAAACCACAAATTCATACACAACTTGCACTCAAATTCTCCAAACACTAAAAGAACGCATAGAAAACAAGATATTAGTACATTATTACATTGCCGGGGCCAAGGAAAGAGCGTTCACGTCGCGGCCCTGTTTCAACCAATCTTTCCACCACCACGCACAAGAAGCACAAGAAGCGCAAGACAGACACCATTGGGCAGATGCCAAGAAGTGTGTTCAGCTCTGGCTGAACAACTTCTAATCTTGTGTGTGGACTCGATAAGAAGAAGAATTACATTGCCAAATGCAACATATAAAAGTTAGGAAATGGTACAGACAAATCAGTGTTTTATCTGGAAGGTACAGTTGGGTCATGGAAGGCAGGAAGGAGCTTAAATGACATACGCCGTATCTCCTGCAGTTAAATGACTTAGTTTAGATACTGCGTTGGGTAAACAAAATTGTTTCATTAATGGCCAACTGCTTTGCATAACATTCCTGTTCAGTTCAAAAGCTGGACCCTGAGCTTCCAGTTACTTTGTTACTAATTGTCCATTTCATTCCCACTGTGCCCAGCAATGCTGTTCTGAAGCTTAAGATTGCAGTTGCCTTCTGATTTACAAATTACAACCACTTGATTTAACAAGTTCAACAATTCCTTTTGCATCTCATATCTCTGCTATTTTTGCCCCATTTCTGCTGGTTGAAGGATATGCTCCTTCTTGCTTACCCCTTTCAGAGATGTCATTTGTTGTTCACTATCCTGCAACACCATTTCAGCCAGCCATTCCACTAGTTTTCAGGTCATCCTCCATTCAGACACATTATTTTGCTCCATCCCCTAATCACCCCCCCCCCACCTGTATCCACCTATCACTTGACAGGCATTGTCCCATCCCATCTCCATTTTTCAGTCCCCCTCGCACCACAATTAGTCTGAAGGGCCCCAACACAAAATATCGCCCATCCATGTTCTCCAGAGATGCTGCCTGACCTGACCCGCCGAGTTACTCCAGCATTTTGCCTCTTTTCAGTAAGTCAACATCTGCAATTCCTTGCATCTACCTTTCATTTTGTTCTATTTCACCTCCCTCCCTCCAATTATACGCTTGCTTTATTTTGACCGTTTAAAAGTTCCGAACGGTATTCAACCTGAAGTATTTCACTGTCCAAATGTTCACTTAGTGAGGACTTTATATTTCTATATTGCAACACATTGCCAGAAGGAAGAAATCCAAAATAATGGAGAATTTCAGTGATATTGTGTTATTCATCTCAAAATGCTGCAACTCACCTCAAGGCTGGACAGTTGTTCGCAAGAATGACCAGCTTGGCTTTGCCCTGACGAATCATTTTCAAAGTCTGTTTGTAGCCTAGCACATATTTACCACTTTTCATCACCAGTTGGAGCCTGGAATTGATGGATTCCAAAGACTTTTTCTGCATTTAGAACAAAAGTCATTATGAAAAAATCTACAAGCACAATCAAAAATTACAAATTAAAAACAGGATGCGCAACCAACTCCAATATAGTTTGATGGCTAATATCTCTCAAAATACAGACGCCAAAACTAATAAATTCGATAAATTCATGTAGATTCATTGTCATCATTTCAATAGGGCTTTTGAGCAAGAAAAGTAAGAGTCAAAGGGGAGGGTAAATATAAATAATTGTTTTACTATTTAATATTTAATTTTAAAGATAATATACTTGCATTTTATTCGATTTAAAAGGGTCCAAATAGTAAATGTTATAATCTTCATGGTCGGCAAAACAACCTCAGCTTTGTCGCCCTTCAAAGGTTATATGGGGCATTCGAGATACGGTTAAAGGGCCAGCAAAATAGGCCTTTGCTCGTTCAATAAACTATGGGCAGTGGCCCATTAGCATGTTAAGCATGCTAATGGCCCAGCCAGCATGTTCAAAGCTCCAGAAAATGACTATTTCAATGGACAATATGTGCAGGAGTGTGCATTTGGCCCTTCGAGGCGGCACTGCCATTCACTGTGATCATGGCTGATCATCCACAATCAGTGCCCCATTCCTGCCTTAAGTGGGACCCGAATCCCTCGGCATCATCACAGAGCGACCTCAGTGGGTTGGTGACTGTCGGCTGCGCCTCTCGCCTTTTCCAGTAGCTGTCCGTTCTTTCAATCACCACGTTTGCATTGACATTGAATGAGCAGCGGCGGGCCACAGCCAGCGCGGAGAAGCGATGCCCAGCCGAGCCAACAGACAGCCCCGGACCGACAGGGCAGCGGAACTCTCCCGCAGACACCCACCCAATAAAAGCCCCTCTCCCCTACGCCAGTCCTTGCCTCCTGCCATCTATCCCTTTGATTACCGTTCCTTTGTGGGAACCGCTGCTCAACGATTCCAATCGCTGCATCGACTGAGGCCGGAGCTCCGGGTCTGGGGAGAATCACACCTGCCCTCCCCCACCACTGTAGGGGCCAACAGGCAGCTATTGGAAAACGCAAGAGGCGCAGCCAACAGTCATCGGCTCGCCGAGGTCGCTCTGTGACCTGTGTCGATGCTGAGGGATTCGGATCCCACTCACTGTGGGGGAGGGCAGGTGCGATTTTCCCCTAGACCCGGAGCCCCGGCCTCAGTCGGTGCAGCAACGGGAATCGATGAGCAGCGGTTCTCGCAAAGGAGAGGGGCTTTTATTGGGCGGGTGACAGCAGAGTTCCACTGTCCTGTCAGTCCGGAGCTGTCGGTTGACCCGGCACTTTTTCTCCACGCTGGCTGTGGGCCGCTGCTGCTCCAGTCTCTCGCCGACTCCCACTCGCATCTGCCCCCGCTCTCCCGCACCTGGCACCCCTGTTCCTCAGATTAAATATATTTTTAAAGATAAGAATTTACATAGTTTACGCAGCCAGCGCTACATTCGCTTTTTCTTTATAGCGAGTGACCTTTGACAAATCCCATGATTCCTTGTATTTTTCGGAATACCAAACTCGCTTATTGCCCTCCACTGCCTTCTGAGGCAGAAAATTCCAGATTCACAACTCTCTGGGTGAAAACATTTTTCCTCATCTCTGTTCTAAATGGCCTATATCTTATTCTTAAACTGTGGCCCCTGGTTCTGGACTCGCCCAACATTGGAAACACGTTTCCTGCCTCTAGCGTGTCTAATCCCCTAATTATCTTATATGTTTCAATAAGATGCCCTCTCATCCTTCTAAATTTCAGTGTATACAAGCCCAGCCGCTCCATTCTATCAACATATGATAGTCCCACCATTCCGGGAATTAACCCCATGAACCTACGCTGCACTCCCTCAATAGCATGAATGTCCTTCCTCAAATTTCCTCACTAGGGCCCTGCACAACTGCAGATGGACCTCTTTGCTCCCATACTCAACTCCTCCTCGTTATGAAGGCCAACATGCCATTAGCTTCCTTCACTGCCTGCTGTATCTGCATGCTTACTTTCAGTGACTGATGAACAAAGACCCCCAGATCTCGTTGTACTTCCCCTTTCGTCATTGTCCTTTGTGTCTGGAAAGAAATCTCTCTGATCAATGATTGCACTGAGAGACCACTGTCCCCTCACTCCATTTCATGCCATTTCTGCAGTTATCCATCTTTCAATCACCACCTTTGCATTGACATTGAATGATCCAACTCCATTAGAATGGTTAATGCTGGGTACTTGAGCGCATTGATATAGAAGGATGTCGGGGTCCACATCTATAGCTTGTTTAACTTGTCATGATCAGCAGAGGCATTCTGGGCAAAGTGTCTGGCCTGTCCCTGTGCTGTACTGTTCTATGTTCTCAGCCAATGGGGAGAGAATGGTAAAGTGGCGATGAGGTCAAGATTGGATCATCCATGGCCTTAATGTGCAGAAGCAGCTTGAAGAACAGACGGCTGCTCCTGTTAAGGTTGTCATTAAAATCATTACCTACTCATACAACTGGCTTGTAACTTGGTCCCACCAATTTCAGAGAGACGGCAGACTACTGGGACTGAACATTCAACACCAATCATGCCCGATTTGCTTCAACTCAAAGTCTGCACTATTCACCATAATTCCAGACTATAGAGAAAAAGATTATTTGGAAAATCTTTGCATGAGGTGGAGAATTTATTAATGCCACTGTTTTAGCTAGACTAGATTCGTTTTTCTCTACCAGGCACCTTGTTCATCATCTACCTTGAGTTCGTTGATCTACATTGATCCACAGTCAAGCAATAGATTAATTAAAAGTTTATACTCTTGATTTTAAAAAGTAGCAAGCTGGGCTCAAAATTGGCTCAGGAATCAAATGCAACGGCCAATGGACATCACTGGGGACTGTGGATTGTAGGTGTGCCATGTCCTGCAATTTTGGCTATGCACCAAAAGCATGAGCTCCACGAATGTGGGTGGAAGAAAGCTAAATCAGATTGAAGATTTCTATCATTAGAAAGATTGCAGACTTGTCACCGTGGGGTGACAAGTAGTAGTACCCAGACAAACGTCAGAGGTTGTTTGAGAGAAACACAGAGAGGCTCCTGAGCAGGTGAAGAGTGATCTCCATTTGTAGTTCAGAGAACTTGACATTGAACCTCAAAGGTGTGTTGCATCTGTCAGACTCTGAAAATTGTGTATGGCAGGGAAAACACAGCAAGTCATTATATCCATGGACTATCCCAGTGGGAAACATCCTTCCTGACACCAGGTGTGGTCCAACCTTGTCACTCTTTTGCAACCAGTGCCCATGCGAGCGTAACCTCCATGAGATAGCCCAGCTGTTGGCGGTTGTGCAGTAAACAAGCAGAATTCCTCGTGATCAGTTTAATTTGGCATCTCGTCCAGGCATGGATACTGTGAGCCGAAGCCCCTGTTCCTGTGTACTGTGCTTAGAGATACAGCATGGAAACAGGCCATTCAGTCACATGAGACTACCCCAGACATTCTCGCTAGTTCTATGTCATCCCACTTTCTCATCTCCACTTTAGGGACAATTTAAAGGCCAAGTACCCTACAAACTGTGCGCTGTCACCCAATCCAGATCTCCGCCACTGACCGCTCTGGAGAACAAGCCCGGTCCCTGCTGCTTCTCTGGGCGTTTATCATCCTCCAGAGGGCACCGGAGGACGTGGCGCCTTCCCCGCCCAAGAGCCCTGGGAGGAGGGGGAGGCGGCCCACGTTGAGGATGCAGGAGGGACGGCCTCTGGTATCTCGCCCCCACCAACCAGCCTGGAGCCTCGAGCCTGTGCCGTTAGACCAGGACCTCTGACCGGGCTTCAACCGTCAGACCGGGGCCTGAGCCGTCAGACCAGACCGGGGCCTCTCCACGTGGATCAGGCCCGGATACCCCTTGCACACCCTGCCGCTCCCGACCACTCACCGTCTTCTTTGCCGCCACCATTTTGCCCGCTGTGTTTGTTGCCGGGGTAGAGTGTGTAAGGGGTTCGCGGCAGCGGCTCCGGGGGCTGAGACGGGGCGAGCGGTAGCGCCGGCGAGGCCACCTCAAGATGGCCGGGCAGAGAAAGGAAGGAGCTCCCACAATGCATCGCCTGCTGCAGCCGCGGGCGGCGGGATGACGTCAGCGCGCAGGGCGGCCGAGGGGGCGGGATGACGTCAGCCGCGGGATCTTTGGGCGTCAAGACGCAAGGGGGGGGGGGCACGTGATCCGCCCCGGCACCATGGCAACCTCGGCCATGGCCAACATTAGATTCAAATGCTTCACAAATTATAGGAGCAGAATTAGGCCATTGGGCCCATCGAGCCTACTCCGTTATTCAACCATGGCTAGTTGTCTATCTTCGGTTTAAATCAGCATCTGCAGTTCCTTCCTACACATTCAATCTCTGCCTTCGAACCCCATTTTCCTGCCTTCTCCCCATAACCCTTGACACCCGTTCTAATCAAGAATGTGTCTATCTCTATCCAAAGTATTCAATGCTACTTTATTGCCACATGTACTTACAAGATGGCGCGGCCGGGTCCAGTCGCCGTTGTGGTAGCTCCGTGGAGATTGTGCGTTTTTTTAACTATTATGTTTATTTTTAATATCTTTCTTACTGCTAACACATCTACAGTCGTAAAACACTTTAAAACTTAAACTTTAAGTAACCCAAGGTCTTTTAGACACTTTACTCACCAATCCAGCGTGGCCGGCAGAGATCACAAGAGCAAGCCGCGCAACAACAATGGGAGCTCGGCTTCGGAAAAAAGTCGGAAAAAATGGACGGAGTCATGGCTGACCCCGCTGGTGCCGGATCAAGTAATATGCCCAATCGAGTCTGTTTTTCGCGCGGACAGAACGGAAGAGTCAAAAGGTGGAAGAGTTTGCTTCATGACCAACAACAACTGGTGCAACCGGAAAAAATATTAAGACGCCTTCTCGGACCTGCTCGCTGGACCTGGAGCATCTGACGATCTCATGCCGTCCATTCCACCTTCCCCGGGAGTTCAGCTCAGTCATCGTAACAGCCGTCTACATACCACCGCAACAAGAATTCTGATGTGGCTATGGTGGTGGCTGGGGATTTTAATAAGGCAAACCTCAAAAAAGTTATGCCTAACTTCTCCCAACACATCTCGTATGTCACCAGGGGGAAAATAACTTTGGACCAGTGTTACACGCTGTTCAGGAAAGGATACAAGGCCGTTTCTCTCCCTCCTTTTGGAAAATCTGACCAAGCTGCCATTTTCCTGCTGCCGGAGTATAAACAACGGATAGTACGGGAAGCGGCAGTGACGTGGGATGTAAAGCGATGGTCTGACCATTCAGAGGCCATGCTGCAGGATGCACTGAGTAATGTCAACTGGAATATGTTCCAATCAAGTTCCAGAGAAGTCAGTGAGTTTGCGGAAGCTGTCACAGACTTCATTGCAACAATAGCCGACAACATCGTCCCCACGGTAAGGATTAGCGTCTTTCCTAACCAAAAACCCTGGGTGGACAGGTCAATTCGCATTGCTTTGAATGCTCGCACTGCTGCTTGATCAAGTCAAGTCAAGAGAGTTTATTGTCATGTGTCCCAGATAGGACAATGAAATTCTTGCTTGCTGCAGCACAACAGAATATTGTAGGCATAAATAAAACAACTCCGGCCTGGCATCCGGCAATATGGATGACTGCAAGGCAGAGTCCTAGAGACTGCGAAGGGCGGTGAAGGACGCAAAAAGGAGGTACAGGGACAGGATGGAGTCGCAGATGGAGCAGCGGGACACCAGACGCCTTTGGCAGGGGCTACGGACTATAACTAACTACCAGAGCGCCCCCCCCCTCAACCGGGAGTGCCGGCACCTCCTTAGCTGATGACCTGAACTCTTTTTACGCACAATTTGAGGCGGGCAACAACACGCCTAGCTCGCCGGCTAACAACATCGTCAGCGCGCTGGATAGCGAGGCTGGAGGGAGTTCCACCGCTGGGGATGTGCACACATTCTCAGTGTCCGAGCACGATGTGGCTCTGACGTGTGTGAACACGAGAAAGCTGTAGGCCCAGATGGTATATCTGGGTGAGTACTAAAGTCTTGTGCTATCAGCTAGCTCCAGTGTTCACCACAATATTCAACCTCTCCCTGGCCAAGTCCATGGTCCCTGCCTGCTTCAAGAGATCCACCATTGTACCAGGGCCTAAGAATGCCTCTTCAGCCTGCTTGAATGACTACCGACCGGTGGCCCTCACCTATGAAATGCTTCGAGAGGCTGATCAAGAACTACATCTGCGCCTTCCTCCCTCCCACGATGGATCCGCTGCAGTTCGGATACCATCCAAACAGAGCCACGGATGATGCAGTCTCCCAGATTTTACACACCACTCTCTCTCACCTTGACAGCCAGAAGGGGGGCCATGTGAGGATGCTGTTCATTGATATCAGTTCAGCTTTCAACACCATAGTCCTCACCAGACTTGCTGAGAAGCTGCTGGAACTGGGACTGAACATTCCCCTGTGTGCCTGGGTCCCAGACTTTCTCACTGCCAGGTCCCAGGTGGTTAAGATGGGGAGACATACCTCCAACTCACTCACCCTGAACACAGGATCCCCCCAGGGTTGCATCCTCAGCCCCCTACTCCCTGTACACACATGACTGTTTGGCCAGTCCATCATGATGATGGAACTCCAACTCCATCATCAGGTTTGCTGATGACGCTGTGGTGGTGGGCCTGATCTCCGATAACATTGAGGAGGCCTACCTGGAGGAGGTGGCTGACCTGGCACTCTGGTGTCAGAACAACAGCCTCCTCTTGAATGTCACTAAAACTAAGGAGCTGATTGTGGACTTTAGAAGGACACAACAACCGAGGACGTACACGCCACTGGGGATAAATGGGACTACTGTGGATAGGGTGAGCAGCTTTAAATACCTGAGAGTCCACATCACAGGATCTGACATGGACAAAACAAGAAAGGCAAGGCAGCGCCTTTACCACCTCAGTGCCGTAGAAAGCATCCTGTCCAGAAACATCTCGATCTGGTTTGGCAACAGCTCTGCCCAGGACAGGAAGGCGCTGCAGAGAGTAGTGCGTTCGGCCGAACGCACCATGGGAACCGCACTCCCCCCCCCCCCCCCCCTTGCAGGACCTACACACCAGGAGTGCAGATCCAGAGCCAGCAAGATCATGAAGGGCCCCTACCACCCCAGCAACGGACTGTTCCAGCTGCTACGGTCAGGCAAGCACCTCCGCTGTCACGCTGCGAAAACAGAGAAGATGAGACGGAGTTTCTTCCCACAGGCCATTAGGACTGTAAACTCTGATCTCACCAGGGAGTAATTACCATTGTGTCTTTTAAAAATATATAAATACTGGTTCTGTTCTGTTGTTTTGCACAATCCCACAGGCATTGCCACTTTCATTTCACTGTACATCTTGGATGTGTATGTGACAAATAAAGTTGACTTGTATAGTGAAATTCTTTTTTTTGCATATGATTCAGTAAAATCTTATTGTATAGGCACAATTATACATGTGCAAGAATATAGGAATAGTAGAGATGCAAAGGAATTGCAGATGAATTTTAGTTTACCTGAGTTTATTGTCACGTGTACCAAGGTACAGCAAAAAACTTTTTGTTGCGTGCTATCCAGTCAGCAAAACGACTGTACACATCTATGGTTTACAGATACAGGATAAAGGGAATAACATATAGTGTGTGGCGCCATCTGGTGGTTGAGCCACTTATAGATCGAACCCTCGTCAGTAGAGTTGGGACTGTCAGTTTGGCGGGATTTGGGGGTGAAGAACGTCATCAGTCAGTCAACAAGTGTGGACTGACAGCAGCACTGGGTTGGTGTGGCAAGGATCAGCCTGGTCTGGCGATGTGTTAATGTCCACCGCTGCTCGCCGCTCTGAGCCGCTACACACCGCATCCAATCTGCGTGCTCGTCCAACGGTGGCCCCACAAATCCACATCACCCCCCCCCCCCACCCACCAGCTTCTGTTGAAACCATCACCAGTGAGCGCACCTCCCCTCACCTCCTGCGGCTACCGCTCAGCCTCCGTGTCACAGGGAACCTCCCATAGACGTCTTCCGTACACCCAGAGCGTCTTCAAGAGGGCGGAAGGTGAGACCCCAGCCCGCTCACCGACATGGTACTGATTTAAATGTTTAATGTATTTTTTCCCCATTTACTTTGCTACTTCTTGGATTTTCATTTTTGGATATTGACACTGGTGCAGCTGCAAGAAGGACTGAAAGATTATTTACTTTACTTTAGATTTAAGCTTCTGGGAAGAAGTTATGTTTGGTAATGTTCATCATCTATCCTTATACTAAGCACCCTTGCCACTCATGTGGCCCCCTGCTGCATATTATATGTAGAGTGGTGTCTCTAAAAAACAAATTCCCCTCTTATCTTATCACAGTGCGATCAACGCACCTTCACATAGACAGGAGAGGGATGCGGGCCAGGTATAGGTAAATAGGACTAGCTTAAATTGGGCATCTTGATTGGCGTTGACGAGTTGGGCTGAAGGGCTTATTTCCTTGTTGTATCACTCTATGACATTACTGTCCTATAGTCAATCTGAAAAAGAGTCCTGAACAGAAATACTGTCAGTCCATTTCTCTCACAGGTGTTGTCTGACCTGCTGAGTTTACCCAGCAGTTTGTTTTTTTACTCAAGATTACAGCATCTGCAGTCTCTTGCATCTTTATTTAACCACCCTCTTACCTCCTTCTACCATCCAGGGAACAAACAACCCAGCCACAAGGTCCATTAAGCACCACGTATGGAAGTCAGAGGATACTATACAAGGATCTCCAATCAATTTCGAGCCCATGAAACCACAGTAGAAGCAGGTCATCCTTGACCTGAGGGTTAAGAAGAACTTAGAACATGGAACAATGTATCACAGGAACAGGCCATTCGGCCCACTATGCCTGTGCCGAACACAATGTAAACCAACCTCATCCACCTACACATGATCTATACCCCCTCCAGTCCCAGCATATTCACTCAAGAAGATGCATTTTAAAGCAAAACAAACATTCTGTGCCACAATAAATAAAAGCTGAGAGTTTAGGGTGACACAGTGGCGCAGCAGCAGAGTTGCTGCCTTACAGTACAGAGATATGGGTTCAATCTTGACTACGGGTGCTGTCTGTATGGAGTTTGTAAGTTCCCCCTGTGACCTGCATGGGTTTCTCCAGGTGCTCTGGTGTCCTCCCACGCTCCAAAGACGTACATGTTTGTAAGTTATTAGGCTTCAGCAAAATTGTAAATTGGCCCTAGTGTGTAGGAGAGTGTTAGTTTACGGGGTGATCACTGGTCGGTGGGCCGAAAGGCCACACTGTATCTCTAAAGCCTAAAGTATATTTGTGATCTTATATTTAGATTAACACAGAAATCCTAAAGTGTGGGTCCTTGATGAACTTGGCTGCCTTTTTGAAGCGCGACTATGATAGATCCCTTCGATGGTGGGGAGGTCAAAGCGGTGATGGACTGGACAGTGGTCACAACTTTTTGCAGTCTTTTTCGCTCCTGGACGTTCAAGTTGCCGAACCAGGCCACGATGCAACCAGTCAGAATGCTCTCTACCGTGCACCTGTAGAAGTTTAGCAGAATCCTCTTCGACATGCCGAATCTCCGTAATCTTCTCAAGAAATAGAGTCGCTGATGTGCCTTCTTTACAATTGCATCGGTGTGCTGGGTCCAGGAAAGATCTTCTGATAAATGCACGCCCAGGAATTTGAAGTTATTGACCCTCTCCACCATTGTCCCGTTGATATAAACAGGATTGTGGGTCCTCATCCTTCCCCTACTAAAGTCCACAATCAGTTCCTTGGTCTTACTGATGTTGAGAGCCAGGTTGTCGTGCTGGCACCATTTGGTCAGTCGGTCGATCTCATTTCTATACTCTGACTCATCACCATCTGTGATTCGTCCAACCACAGTGGTGTCATCGGTGAACTTGATGATGGAGTTTGCACTATGACCGGCTTCGCAGACATGGGTATAGAGTGAGTAAAGCAGGGGGCTGAGCACGCAGCCTTCAGGTGCTCCCATACTAATTGTTACTGAGGATGAAGTGGTTCCTCCAATTCGAACAGACTGTGGTCTGTGGATGAGGAAGTCGAGGATCCAATTGCAGAGGGATGCACAGAGACCCAATTCCGTGAGCTTGGTAGCCAGCTTTTCTTTTTTTTTCTCTTTTTTTTAATCAAAAATATTTATTCAATTATTAAAATAGTATTTACAATACAATAAAACAAAACACCACCATAATACAAGACAAAACAAATATGCTAAGCAACTGCTACACAACTATATTGCAATCCTTGTCCAGGATACATTCAACCCCCCTCGGTGCCCAGCGGTCGCGGAACTCCCTCAGGGTGCCCGTAGACAGCGCGTATTCCCTTTCCATCCGCACCCGGGCACGGACGTATCCCCGGAAAAGGGGCAGGCAGCCGGCTCGGGTAGAGCCCTCCACCGTCTGGCGCCTTGACTCGCGGATGGCCAGCTTGGCCAGGCCCAGGAGCATGGTAGCCAGCTTGGAAGGGATGATGCTATTAAACGCCGAGCTGTCATCTATAAACAACAGCCTGACGTGAGTGTTTTTATTGTCCAAGTGGTCCAGTGCAGAGTGGAGAGCCAGTGAAATTGCATCTACCGTTGACCTGTTATGGCGGTATGCGAACTGTAATTGGCGAATGTCCTTGTCGAGGTAGGAGTTGATGTGCACCATAACCAACCTCACAAAGCACTTCATCACCGCAGACGCTAGTGCCACTGGTCGTTAGTCATTGAGGCACGTCACCTTATTCTTCTTGGGCACCAGTGTTATTGATGCCCCCTTAAAGCAGGTGGGAACCGCAGACCACAGAAGTGAGAAGTTGAAAATGTCTGCAAAAACTCCCGCCAGTTGATCTGCGGCACAGTGAAAATCTTTTGTTGCATGCGATCCAGTCAAATAGTTACATGGTTACAATCAAGCTGCCTGCAGTGTACAGATACAGGATAAAGCAAAAAAACACTTTGTGCAAGATAACGTCCAATAAAGTCAGATTATAGTTCGGAAGGTCACCAATGAGGTAGATGGGAGGTCAGGACCGCACTCTAGTTGGTGACATGATGATTCAGTTGCCTGATAACAGCTGGGAAGAAACTGTCCCTGATTCTGGAGGGTATGTGTTTTCTGTACCTCTTTCCTGATGGGAGAGGGGAGTGGAGGGAGTGATCGGTGAGACTGGTCCTTGATTATAGAAACATAGAAAATAGGTGCAGGAGTAGACTATTCGGTCCATGAGCCAGCACCGCCATTCAATATGATCATGGCTGATCATCCAAAATCAGTACCCCATTCCGCTTTCTTCCTATATCCCTTGATTTTGTAAGCCCTAAGAGCCATCTATATTACTAAATCTCTGATCTTGACCGCTTTTGGCATACTGTGCTGCGATTTCCGACAGAACGCCGCCACCTACGGCCGTCATTTTTGGCCACCTCGCTCAGAGCCCCCCTCAGCCTTACGGGTGCGGAGGATTTTTCCCATCGATGACAAATCAGAGAGATATTAATATTATTTTTTTAATTCACCATTCTCTCTGCTGCCCCTGCTGGAAGGAGGGGGAGGGACAATAAAACCAGGAAGTGGTGTGCCTCAGTCTCTCCAAGATGGAGGTCATGTCTCTCTAAGCTCTGAATAACACTGAACAAATGTCTACACAACTGTGAGTACCCTTAATACCCTTAATGTGGTTTGAAAATGAAAATATGGTTCGCTTGAAGTAAAAAGGCACTGCCTGCAAATGGTTGTTTGGGGGGTTTGGATTGAAGTAAAAAGGCACTCTCTCTCTCTCCCCTCCTCTCTCTCCCCACTTCTCTCTCTCTCCCCTCCTCTCTCTCCCCCCTCCTCTCTCTCCCCTCCTCTCTCTCCCCTCCTCTCTCTCTCTCTCTCCCCACCTCTCTCTCTCCCTATCTCTCTCTCTTTCTCTCTCCCCCCCCCCTCTCTCTCTCTCTCTCTCTCTCTCCCCCCCCCCTCTCTCTCTCTCTCTCTCTCTCCCCTCTCTCTCTCTCTCTCTCTCTCTCTCTCTCTCCCCACCTCTCTTTCTTCCCCCTCTCTCTCTTCCCCCTCTCTCTCTTCCCCCTCTCTCCCCCCTCCTCTCTCTCCTCCCCCTCTCTCTCCCCTCTCTCTCTCTCCCCCCCTCTCTCTCCCCCCATCTCTCCCCCCCCCCTCTCTCTCTCCCCCCCCTCTCTCTCCCCCCCCATCTCTCTCTCCCCCCCATCTCTCTCCCCCCATCTCCCCCCAACTCTCCCTCTCTCCCCCTCTCTCTCTCTCTCCGCCCCTCCTACCCCCACTCCCTCTCTCCCCCCCACCCCCTCTCCCTCATGCCCCCCCCTCTCTCTGTCTATGCCTCTCTCACTGTCTCTGCCCCTTATCTCTCTGCCCTCACTCTCTACCCCTGCCCCCCTCTCTAGATGTGACTACAAGTTAGGGGCTATGTGTCAGTAGATAGGGTGGTTATGGGGTAAAAGGAGCAAATTAATGATATTAATATAATATCAAGGGGGGTAATTAGCATGTGTGCGGGGGGGTTAGTTAGTGTGTGTGATGCTGCATGCCACCCCCCCCCCACACAACCGCACGTTGGGGGAACAGACCCAACGGGTCTGCACTTGGTCTAGTATCTAACTATATCTAACTCTCTCTTGAAAGTTGTAATCATAATCATCATTATGCTGATGGCCTTGCTGAGGCAGCGTGAATGTAGATGGAGTCAATGGAAGGGAGAACGGTTTAATGACATTCAAAGCCATATTAGTAAGCAAATAATTTGGCCATATAATGTCATTAATTTAATGCAATTCCCATGGTAAACTAATTTATAATAGTCAAAAATCAAGTCAAAAGTGATGAATGATTATGACTTCATGTTCACAATCATAGGAGCAGATTTAGATCATTTGGCCCATTAAGTCTACTCCGCCAACAATCATGACTCATCTATCTTTCTCTCTCAACTCTATTCTCCTGCCTTCTCCCTATAACCTCTGACACCCGTACTAATCAAGAATCTGTCAATCTCCGCTTTATATATTAATTGCCTTGGCTTCCACAGCCGTCTGCTTCTTCTTGCGTATGGCGTGCACTGACTAATGTTGTAGGTCAACTTGTTCTATTTGATCTTGTTTGTGTACATCGGGTTGATTGCATTAGTCGAAACAGGGTGGACCAGGTGAAGGTTGCAATCTCCCACCCTTCCACAGCCGTATGGCAATGAATTCCATTGATTCACCACCCTCTGACTACAGAAATTCCTCCTCATCTCCTTTCTAAAGGTCCGTCCTTTTTTCTGAGATTTATTCTATTTAAATAAAACAAATGTAGGTCCCTTGCAGTCAGAAACAGGTGAGTTGATCATGGGGAACAAGGATATGGCGGACCAATTGAATAACTACTTTGGTTCCGTCTTCACTAAGGAAGACATAAATAATCTGCCGGAAATAGCAGGGGACCGCGGGTCAAAGGAGTTGGAGGAATTGAGTGAAATCCAGGTTAGCCGGGAAGTGGTGTTGGGTAAATTGAATGGATTAAAGGCCGATAAATCCCCAGGGCCAGATAGGCTGCATCCCAGAGTACTTAAGGAAGTAGCTCCAGAAATAGTGGATGCATTAGTAATAATCTTTCAAAACTCTTTAGATTCTGGAGTAGTTCCTGAGGATTGGCGGGTAGCAAACGTAACCCCACTTTTTAAGAAGGGAGGGAGAGAGAAAATGGGGAATTACAGACCAGTTAGTCTAACATCGGTAGTGGGGAAACTGCTAGAGTCAGTTATTAAAGATGGGATAGCAGCACATTTGGAAAGTGGTGAAATCATTGGACAAAGTCAGCATGGATTTACGAAAGGTAAATCATGTCTGACGAATCTTATAGAATTTTTCGAGGATGTAACTAGTAGCGTGGATAGGGGAGAACCAGTGGATGTGGTGTATCTGGACTTCCAGAAGGCTTTCGACAAGGTCCCACATAAGAGATTAGTATACAAACTTAAAGCACACGGCATTGGGGGTTCAGTATTGATGTGGATAGAGAACTGACTGGCAAACAGGAAGCAAAGAGTAGCAGTAAACGGGTCCTTTTCACAATGGCGGGCAGTGACTAGTGGGGTACCGCAAGGATCAGTGCTGGGACCCCAGCTATTTACAATATATATTAATGATCTGGATGAGGGAATTGAAGGCAATATCTCCAAGTTTGCGGATGACACTAAGCTGGGGAGCAGTGTTAGCTGTGAGGAGGATGCTAGGAGACTGCAAGGTGACTTGGATAGGCTGGGTGAGTGGGCAAATGATTGGCAGATGCAGTATAATGTGGATAAATGTGAGGTTATCCATTTTGGTGGCAAAAACAGGAAAGCAGACTATTGTCTAAATGGTGGCCGATTAGGAAAAGGGGAGATGCAGCGAGACCTGGGTGTCATGGTACACCAGTCATTGAAAGTAGGCATGCAGGTGCAGCAGGCAGTGAAGAAAGCGAATGGTATGTTAGCTTTCATAGCAAAAGGATTTGAGTATAGGAGCAGGGAGGTTCTACTGCAGTTGTACAGGGTCTTGGTGAGACCACACCTGGAGTATTGCGTACAGTTTTGGTCTCCAAATCTGAGGAAGGACATTATTGCCATAGAGGGAGTGCAGAGAAGGTTCACCAGACTGATTCCTGGGATGTCAGGACTGTCTTATGAAGAAAGACTGGATAGACTTGGTTTATACTCTCTAGAATTTAGGAGATTGAGAGGGGATCTTATAGAAACTTATAAAATTCTTAAGGGGTTGGACAGGCTAGATGCAGGAAGATTGCTCCCGATGTTGGGGAAGTCCAGGACAAGGGGTCACAGCTTAAGGATAAGGGGGAAATCCTTTAAAACCGAGATGAGAAGAACTTTTTTCACACAGAGAGTGGTGAATCTCTGGAACTCTCTGCCACAGAGGGTAGTTGAGGCCAGTTCATTGGCTATATTTAAGAGGGAGTTAGATGTGGCCCTTGTGGCTAAGGGGATCAGAGGGTATGGAGAGAAGGCAGGTACGGGATACTGAGTTGGATGATCAGCTATGATCATATTGAATGGCGGTGCAGGCTCGAAGGGCCGAATGGCCTACTCCTGCACCTAATTTCTATGTTTCTATGTTTCTAATTGTAATATGTACCAAAAACAGAACAATGAGATTCTTACTGCCAACAGCATAATGGTACTGTAAAATACAGTACTCATAGACAATACAATGAGCAAAAAAGTTTAATAAGATAAAACAACAATAGCAATGCAAACCAAAAACGCTAAGTCCTTAATGCAACCAAAACAGTTTGTTGTTCGTAGTTTAGTTGGTGTTTGTAGTGTTCAAGAGCCTGATGGTTGTTAGGAAGAAATGTAAGAAATATAATATAAGAGAGAGAGACAAGAGACAGCAGATACTGGATTCATGTGTAGAACATAAAGTGCTGGAGTAACTCAGGCAACATCTGTGGAGGACATGGAGGGATGACGTTTCAGGTCAGGACCCTTATTTCAGTACTTTGTGTTCTTTCATAATATAAGGTTTTGTATGATTCTTGATACCTGTACTGGGATTTCAGCTCCTGAAAGGCTGGGACTGTCTGAACGCTGCAAGATATTACTTGTTTTTGGATGTACAAAGACCATGAAAGGTGGTAGATTTAGAATTTAGAGATACGGTGCGGAAATAGGCCCTTTGGCCCACTGAATCCACGCTGACCAACGATCAACCATACAGTAGTTCTATGTTATCCCACTTTTCGCATACTTCGCACTTGGGGTTATTTACAGAAGCCAATTAACTTACAAACCCGCTCGTCTTTGGGATGTGGGAGAAAGCTGGAGCACCCGGAAAAAACCCACGCGGTCAAAGGGAAAACATGCAAACTCCCTGCAGACAGCACCCGTAGCCAGGATCGCTCCCGGGTCTCCTCGCTGTCAGGCAGCAACCCTACCGCCATGTCACTGTGCCGGAATTTGGAATTGTTTATCATTTCCATATCTCTGCTGACAAAGTACAGGAGAAGCAGTTGGCTTTGTCATTCATCCATGTTAATTCACTTATAATAGATATGTACCTCCAATGTCATAGCGTTTCAATCATAATGTGTTATGTCTGGACTCAGCTTATTTGTTCCGACAAGCCAATGTGAAAACAGGGCGTCTGCTATGTTCAACGCATCTCGCCTGTGATATTAGAAATGACAACCTTTGTTGGTAGGCAGTGAAAATGCTCAAAAGTTAATGCGATCAAATCACTTATCCTGTCAGTATTTTTAAAGGGTTTGAAAAACAAAAGCAATGGAATGTGTTTGCTACAAGAAAATCTCAGTGGATTTCTCCTGTTTCCCACATCGTTTGGATAATCCCAATCTGCACTAGTGGGTTTAAAGGATTCGTAGAGTGTTAGTTTAGTTTAGTGTAGAGAAACAGTGCGGAAACAGGCCCCGGCCCATCGGCCCATTGAGTCCGCGCCGACCAGCGATCCTCGCACACTAACACCATCCTACATACTAGGGACAATTTACAATTTTACCAAGCCAATTAACCTCCAGTTTAAATTCCATTTGGAATATTTTGGAGGACCAGGAAACCAAGAAACCAAGAAACCTACAAACCCGTACGTCTTTGGAGTGTGGAAGAAAACCGCAGATCCAGAAAAAACCCACTCAGGTCACGGAGAGAATGTTCAAACTCTGTATAGAAAGCACCCATACTTAGGATCGAACTCTGGTCTCTGGCGCTATAAGGCAGCAACTCTACCACTGCGCTACCGTGCCAAGTCATACAGTACAGAAACAAGTCCTTCATCCTAACTTGCCCATGATGACTAAGATTCCCCATCTATGCTTGTCCCACCTGCCACATTTGGCGCATATCCCTTCAAACCTTTCCTATCTATGTACCTTTCCAAATGTTCAAATAATTTTTCAAAAAATAATACAAGAGTTTTCAAAGAATAACACAAAATTGGCCTCAGCCATCGAAACTAAAATTCAAGACTGAAGCAGTATCTCTGGAGAAAAGGAATAGGTGACATTTTGGGTCCAGACCCTTCTTCAGGTGTCATTACTGGGCTTTATCTTGCACTAAACATTATTCCCTTTATCCTGTATCGATACACTGTGGATGATATGATTGTAATCACGTATAGTCTTTTTGCTAACTGGATAAAATGCAACTGTGTGCGACTTGATTAGTTCGAGAGTCAGGGGTTATGGGGAGAAGGCAGGAGAATGGGGTTGACAGAGAAAGATAGGTCAGCCATGATTGAATGGTGGAGTAGAAGTGATGGGCTGAATGGCCTAATTCTGCGCCTAGAACATATGAACTTACGAACAAAAAAAATGTTTTCACCTTACCTTGCTATACATGACAATAATAATAAACTAAACCAAATAATAAGTGGTAAGGTACAATGCTGCCATTCCTAGCCTGCACTTCATTGATAACAGTTCATTAACAGTCAGGACAATGTAAGTGAATCCATCTTTAGTCAGGCAGATTATATCCTGCTCATATGGCAACCGATCACAACACAGTGCACATCATTGTGCCTCTGCTGAAGCGGAGACGAGGTTAATGGGGGATAAAGTTGTCCGGGTGTTGAGAAAACAGCTTGGCTGTTTGATCAACTTGCCCCAGGCAGCTGGAGAATCCCCATTTACCGCCTCTGCACCAATGTACAGTAAAGACAGGGAGCGCGGCATTGTCCTGTGAAGTCTTGTTGATTTTTTAAATATATTATTGCCAACCAAACTCTTTGGACCCATTCTTTATCTCCTGCCAGTGAATCTTTTTTTTTAAAGCGCTGTTGCAGACTGTTCTTGAAGCAGATTCAATGGGTTGTTCAAGCAGCACACAGACCCAACCTCAGGACAGTAACAGACCAAGCTCCAAACAGGAGGAGAGGAATGGAGCCAGCAAATGCGGTAAGTGCTTCTCTCCGACTCATCCCCCCGAGCTCACAGCGATACAATCACCTGCATTTTAGTATGCAAAGGTTCGGCCGATTTGGGACTGTTGTCGAAACCCTTGGCTTTTATTTGTAATCTTTCAAAAGGGTCATCTTAAAATTTCTTTCCTGGTGTACTTTGATGTTAACTGCAATAAACTTTCATATGTAGGAAGGAACTGCAGATGCTGGTTTACACTGAAGATAGACACAAAATGCTGGAGTAACAGTAAAAAGTTGCCTAACCCGCTGAGTTACTCCAGAATTTTGTGTCTATAAACTTGGGTTTTTTGGGTCTTTGGGTGTTTTTGCACCAGTATGAGTTTAGGTTTAACTTTATTAGGATTAGGTTTATTGTGGCTATTCATCTATTGAGTTGTTTTGTTTATTATGTATTATCTGTGTGTATTGTGTTTAAAGGCTTGTTTTGTGATGCAAGTAACAATTTAATGTTCCCTTATTGCTACAGATGACAATTGCACATTCTTGATACTTTATACTCTTTAAATTGTTGTTCATTGTTGCTTTGCCAGTATATATGACAATTAAACTTGACTCAACACTAAATAAATTCTCAGGCACGTAAGGATGAGTTTGGGAGAGATTGTAGAGGAAAGTTACAAGGATGTCAACAATACTCTGATGTTTCAGTTGTGAAGAGAGATTGGATCAGTTGGGGGTGTTTATTTTGGAGGAGAGGGTAGATGTTGGTGCATAATATTACGAGGGGCCATGCCAGAGTGAATAGGAAGGACATATTTTCTCTAGCAGAGCGATCAAAACTAGGGGACACAGATTTAGAAGAATAGAGAGGAGATAAGAAATGTTATTTATTCCCGGGGATCACAGTGATCTGGAATTCAATAGATGAAAGTGCAGGAAATATATTTAAAGTCATCATGGTTAAATAATCAGCGTAAAGGGCGGCAAGGTGGCACAGCGGTAGTGTTGCTGCCTTACAGCGCCAGAGACCCAGGTTCGATCCTGACTACGGGTGCTGTCTGTAATGAGTTTGCACGTTCTCCCCATGACCCGCGTGGGTTTTCTCCGGGTGCTCTAGTTTCTCCCACACTCCGAAAACGTACAGGCTTGTAGGTTAATTGACTTGGTAAAACTAAATTATCCCAAGCATGTGTGTACGATTGTGTTAGTGTGCGGGGATCGCTGATCGTCGCGGACTTAGTGGGCCAAGGGGCCTGTTTCTGCACTGTATTTCTAAACTAAACTAAATTTAAACATTCTCTGTATTTAAATGGTCAATGCATTTAAACAGCCATCGCATTTAAACAGTCATCGCATTTAAACACTACTTGCAGAAGGGTGCAGAATAGAAATGCATCCAGGGTGCTGCCTGGATTAGAGATTATTCGCCAGGTTCGATAAACTTGGATTGTTTTCTCTGGAATATTAAAGGTTGAGGGAAATCCTGATAGAAGTATATACAATTATGAGAGGCATAGATACGGTAGACAGTCAGAACCTTTGTCAGGTGTGGCAATGTCAAAGATTAGAAGGCACGGTTTTAAGGTGAGAGGGGCAATGTTTAAAAGAGACGGGCAAGGCACGATTTTTATTTAGAGAGTGGTGGGTGCATGTAACCTTTCCACGCTGTATCTCTAAATTAAACTAAATAAAATTGGTTTGAGGGGATAATATTTGCAGCTGAGTCCAAAAAAAAAAACCCAGCCATTGACCAGTATGAAAGAAATGACAGACCATAGCATAAAAAACATCAGTGAGCGCAGTGATTCTTCTTCTTCTTCAAAACAGTTGATGATTTATTTTTCTATTCAAAATTTGCAGCATAGTAGAGTACAGCAGAGAGCCATGTATCCCACCTAGTCAAAACGGGCTGACGAGGTAGCGGAATCTCGGGTGCCATTTCCTTGACCAACCCGACATGTGACAGTGCTTTGAGGAAGATTTTCTTGACATTGGAAACAAAGTGATCGACATTTGGAAACAAGCTACGTATGTGCTTGGCAATTCTATGAAGTCCTTGAACTAAGCATGTCAAATGCAACGTTTTGGGGAATAGAACTTTAAGAGCATGAGCAGCTTTTTTCATGTACGGAGCAGTCACAAACAGAAGAACATTCTCGTGTTTTATACCTTCTGGCCAAAGTACAG
This sequence comes from Amblyraja radiata, assembly GCF_010909765.2. Classification (NCBI taxonomy): domain Eukaryota; kingdom Metazoa; phylum Chordata; class Chondrichthyes; order Rajiformes; family Rajidae; genus Amblyraja; species Amblyraja radiata. The sequence continues at coordinate 55,398,467 of NC_045959.1, read as the reverse complement.
CAAGTGAAGATGTAAATAACTGAGCAATAGTTGAGCTGTTTGACTTTTCCAATACTTCCGATGTCAACAAATACTCCTTTGATAGTTGACCTGCCTCCAGTGTACCGATGACCACATTGGCAACATGTCTTCCCACAGCATCGGTTGTCTCGTCTATTGAGATCCATATTTTGTTACATGCAACTTCATCTCGAATTTTCTGCACCACAATGTTGAAGTTGCTGTCAACATCATTTTTCCATAATGAGGACTCGCTTGGTATATGTTCCTCTGTGTATTTCTCTAAAAAAAACTCAGAGAGATTTGTTTTCCAATTTCCACAGTGGAATTCCAGCATCAATGGAAGTGCACAGATCACTTGAAAACTCAGATATGCGACTGGAGCCAGCAGTAAATGTAGTGAGGAGACAAGCTTGGGTATTTCGCTTGAGTAGTCTACACCCCAGCGGTCTCAACATTGACTTCTCTAATTATAGATAGCCCTTCTCTTCTCCCTCCTCATCCTCCCCCTTCCCAGCTCTCCTTCTAGACCTACTGTCTCCGCCACTTCCTTTCTTTTTCTCGCCCCCCAACCCCCCCACATCAGTCTGAAAAAGGGTCTCGACTCGAAACGTCGCCTATTCATTCTCTCCATAGATGCTGCCTCACCCGCTGAGTTTTGTCCAGCATTTTTTGTCTACCTTTGATTTTTGCAGCATCTGCAGTTCTTTCTTAAATAGATCTTGGAGGAAACGGAACCAGAGGGCAGCGGCACGAACGAATGAATGACTGACGGTGGTGCCCCCGGTTTCACCTCGGTGGTTAAATTTTCTTTTAAGTTATACTATGTTGGGGTTGGACAGGCTAGATGCAAGAAGATTGTTCCCGATGTTGGGGAAGTCCAGAACAAGGGATCACAGTTTAAGGATAAGGGAGAAGTCTTTTAGGACTGAGATGAGAAAAAAATGTTTCACACAGAGAGTGGTGAATCTGTGGAATTCTCTGCCACAGAAAGTAGTTGAGGCCAGTTCATTGGCTATATTTAAGAGGGAGCTAGATGTGGCCCTTGTGGCTAAAGGGATCAGGGGGTATGGAGAGAAGGCTGGTACAGGACACTGAGTTGGATGATCAGCCATGATCATATTGAGACCACACCTGGAGTATTGTGTGCAGATTTGGTCCCCTAATTTGAGGAAGGACATTCTTGCTATTGAGGGAGTGCAGCATAGGTTTACAAGGTTAATTCCCGGGATGGCAGGACTGTCATATGCTGAGAGAATGGAGCAGTGGGCTTGTACATTCTGGAGTTTAGAAGGATGAGAGGCTATCTCATTGAAACATATAAGATTATTAAGGGCTTGGACACGCTAGAGGCAGGAAACATGTCCCCGATGTTGGGGGAGTCCAGAACCAGGGACCACAGTTTAAGAATAAGGAGTAAGCCATTTAGAACGGAGTCGAGGAAACACTTTTTCTCACAGAGAGTGGTGAGTTTGTGGAATTCTCTGCCGCAGAGGGTGGTGGAGGCAGGTTCTCTGGATGCTTTCAATAGAGAGCTAGATAGGGCTCTTAAAAATAGCGGAGTCAGGGGATATGGGGAGAAGGCAGGAACATGGTACTGATTGGGGATGATCAGCCATGATCACATTGAATGGCGGTGCTGGCTCGAAGGGCCGAATGGCCTACTCCTGCACCTATTGTCTATTGTCTAAGCTTCTGCCGGATGAAAGCATTGAGAAGCAGGAATAACCAGGGTGGGACAAGTTTTTAATTGTGTTTGCTGCTTTTCCAAGGCAGCGTGAAGTGAAAGGCTGCTTTCCTTCATACCTGGTCGTATGGTGGCCAGGAATACCTCTTCTTCCTCAATTTCACAGCAGAGGTGCCAAAGGTATGAGCTGGTGCTGGCTCAGTAATGCGATATCTGGAACCCAAACAAAGAGATCGACGAAGGAAGGGCAGTGGATGTCGTCCACAAGAAATTTAGTTATAGGTGAATTCACAGAGTGATTAATTGGCAGGTTAATTGGCCTCTGTAAATTGTCCCAAATGTGTAGGGAGTGGATACAAATGTGGGATAACAGAACTAGTGTGAATGGGTGATCAATGTGGACTCGGTAGACTGAAGGGCCTGTTTCCACACTGTATCTGTACATTATAGTAAAATCTTGTTTGTAGTAGGATCACAGGCACACAGACTCAGACTAACACACACAAAATATATGTTATAGATAAATTACATGTCAAAATTCTAAATGAAAGGACTGTGTAAAAGAAACCCAATGCATTAGTGAAAAATGCAATTGGATAAAAAAAACAATTCCATGGTAGTGCAAGAGGTATACCGTAGTTTTCTGTGACTGAGGTAGGATTGAGGTTCTGAAGATCTTCAGTGTAAACCAGCATCTGCAATTCCTTCCTACACGTTGAGGTTGTGCAGGTTGGTTCAAGAACCTGATAGTATTCGGAAAGTTCCTTCAACATTAAACTCTGTACCCCTTTTCTGATGGTAGCAACGAGAGGTGGGCATGGCGTGGATGATAAATCCTGCCTTCTTGAAGCAGTGCCTCATGCTTTCGATGGAGGAGAGGGATGTGTCCATGATGGACTGGGCTGAGTTCACCACTCTCTGCAGCCTCTTGCGTTCCTATGCATTGGAATTGCTGTACCAGGCCAGGATGAAACCAGTCTGGATACTTCATGCAGTAAATAGAGTCATACAGCGTGGATCCAGGCTCTTCGGCCCAACTTACCCACACCGACCAACTTGTCCCATCTACACTTGTCCAACCTGCCTGCAATCTTTAAAGGTTTGTTAGAGTATTCGGTTACAATGGAATTGCCATACAGGCCATGATGAAACCAGTCAGGATACTTTTTGCAGTATATCTGTAAAAGTTTGTTAGAGTATTCGGATATATGCTAAATCTCTTTAAACTTCAAAGAAAATAGAAGCGTTTGTCTCTACAACAATGACGCATCTGAAAATTCATAATATTAACAGAGTCTTTTCGTGGAAGTTTAAATATCAGCTACAAGGCCACCAGAGAATTCCCCAAAATGTAATCTGTCCATTCTCTCCAGAGATGCTGCCCAACCCGCTAAGTTCCTCCAATCCCTCGCTTTGTCCTCAGAATTTCAGCATCTGCAGTATATTATGCCAACATTTAAAAGTCATTTGGACAGGTATATGGATAGGAAAAGTTGAGAGAGATATGGACCAAACCTGGGAAAATGGGATGAGCATAGATGGGGCATCATGGTTGCATTTACAAGTTCAGCCAAAAGGCTTGTTCTGTGCTGTTGGACTGTGACTCCATTGATTTCATTAAATGAATTTTCATCCTTCTAATTCCAGTATGGTAGTTCAGGAGGTGGTCTGTAATAATGTTCCATTGCCGAGTTAGGATTAGGGTTGTGTTAGTCACTTGAAGAATCTGATAGTTGTAGCAAAGTTGGAAAGATAGACATCTTGGTCGGTATGGACAAGTTTGGCCAAAGGGTCTGTATCCATAAGATAGACATAATGTTTAAGGAAGGAACTGCAGATGCTGATTTACACTGAAGATAGACATAAATTGCTGGAGTAACTCAGCGTGTCAGGCAGCATCTCTGGAGCAAAAAGATGGGTGACCTTTTGGGTTACGACCCGTCTTCAGAACGGGCCTGCATCCATGCTATATGACTCTATAGCTATGACAAAAATAGTACCATGGGGATATATTACCACTCTCAGCAGAGCTACAGCTTGACCTGTCCTGCATTTCCTGTTATTATTTCAACATCCGTGTCCTTTTCTGGCTTTTATAACAGAGATGGAAAACCAGTGCTCTTGACTCTTTACTCTTGGTTAGTGTCAAGAGTGTTAAATTGTCGTTTATACTGACAATGGAACAGCAGCAGTACAACAGGCCTGTAAACACAATACTCACAGGTAACATATAATCAACAAAAAAATTAATAACCCCAATATTAGTGCAAAATAAGCCCAATGTCTTTAGTGCCACCAAAGACAGTCCATACTTCAGTTTCAAAGTTTAGACAGGAGAAATCTAAAGACCTTATTTGGGCAGCAAAGCCAAACATTGATAGCCAGAAGTTTATGTATCGAGTGTGGATGGAAAGTCACACATGGAACATTAGCCGTTCTCTTTCCAATAACCTGGTATACATTTCATGGCCTTAAAAAAAGCCTCCACTACGTTCTAATTCAATCTATTGTGTCTGGCAGCAGAATTGATTCATTTGGTCAGCTGGTATTTTTGCTAATTTCAGAGACGTTTCATATTGTATTTTGTAAAGTCTTGCATTTTAAAATGCACATTTGAGCATTGCTTGTTGACTGTGACCTTTATCCTGTTTGTTACAATTCTTGTTTGTCACATGGAGGATCTGATTCCACAAAGCAGGTATCCCATTAGATCAGTTTACACTATGAATTATTCACAGTTTCACATCAAGTTGAGTCGAGTTTATTGACATAGGCACAAGTACGGTGAGGTACAGACTTTAGACGTTAGAGATACAGCGCGGAAACAGGCCCTTCAGCCCACCAGGTCTGTGCCCATCAGCGATCACCCCGCACACTAGCACTATCCTACACTCACTAGGGACAATTTACAATTTACAGAAGCTGATTACTTACAAACCTATATGTCTTTGGAGTGTGAAATGAAACTGGAGCGCCCAGAGAATACTCACGTGGTCAGGGAGAATGTACAAACTCTGTATAGACAGCACCCGTCGTCAGGATCAACCACGGATCTCTGCCGCTGTAAGGCAGCGAAACTACCACTGAGCCACAGTGCCCCCCTTAACTGGTACAATGAAAATGTTGCTTGCTGCATCATCACAGACACATAGACTCAGACAACTCACAAAGACATAAATTATACACACATTACACATAAATTCTACAAGCCAGTGAAAAGAAAAGAGAAAAAATACCAGAGTGTGTAGGATGGAACTGCAGATGCTGGTTTAAATACAAAAATCTGCAGTAACTCAGAGGGACAGGCAGCAATACTGGAGAGAAGGAATGGGTGATGTTTTGGGTCGAGACCCTTCTTCAGACTGGTCTCCACCTGAAACGTCACCCATTCCTTCTCTCCAGAGATGCTGCCAGTCCCGCAGAGTAACTCCAGCATTTTGTGTCTATCTTCAATGCTTGTTGGGTGAAAACGAGAAGCTGGTGCAACTTGGGTGGGGGGGATGGAGAGAGAGGGAATGCCGGGTTTTCTAGAAGTTAGAGAAATCAATATTCATACCACTGGGTTATAAACTTCCCAAGCAAAATATGAGATGTTTTTCCTCCAATTTGCATTTAGCCTCACTCTGACAATGGAGAGGACCTAGGACAAAAAGGTCAGTGTGGGAATGGGAAGGAGAATTAAAGTGTTTAGCAACTGGGAGATCAGGTAGATCCAGATGGACTGAGCAAAGGTGTTCAGCAAAACGATCCCCCAGTCTACGTTTGGTCTCGCTGATGTATAAGAGTCCACATCTTGAACAACGGATACAGTAGATGAGGTTGGAGGAGGTGCAAGTGAGCCTCTGCCTAACCTGAAATGACTGTCAGGGTCCCTGGACAGAGTCGAGGCAGGAGGTATAGGGACAGGTGTTGCATCTCATGCGGTTGCAGGGGAAGGTACCTGGGGAGGGGGTGGTTTGGGATGAGTTAATGAGGGAGTTGCGGAGGGAACGGTCTCGACGGAAGGCGGAAAGGGGTGGAGATGGGAAGATGTGGGTAGTGGTGGGATCACATAGGACGTGGTGAAAATGTCGGAGGATTATGTGTTGTATGCGATGGCTGATGGGGTGAAATGTAAGGACTCCGGGGAGGGAGAGCAAGGGTGGAACTGCGGGGTACTGAGAAGACACGCGTGAGGGGCTCATCTATGATGGGAGAGGGAAACCCCTGTTCCCTGAAGGATGAGGACATCTCGGATGTCCTGGTATGGAACACCTCATAGTGTTACTTCATTTTAGTGTTAGTTACGGAGAAAAGTTCTAAGTGCCGCAGTAAGGTAGGTTGGAAGGTCGGGACTACACCCTAACTTTTGCGAGGACTGTTTAGTAGTTTGATAACAAAGGGGAAGAACCTGTTCCTGAATCTCATAGTACATGCTTTCAAGCTTTTGCATCTTTTACCCGATGGGAGAGGGGAGAAGAAGGATTGACCCAGGTGAAAAAGGTCCTTAATTATGTTGGTGGGGAGTCTGGTTTGTGTGATGGACTGGGCTATATTCACAACTCTCTGCAATGTCTTGTGGTCTTCTGCAGACAGTGCAGAACTGTTCCCAAACCAGGCTATGATGCATTTCAAGGTGCATAAGTAGAAGTAGGTAAGATTTATTGGAGACATGCCAAAATTCCTCAGTCTTCTGATGAAATGGAGGTGTTGAGGCAGGTGCTATTGCACTGTTTAAGAAACATTTGGGCAGGTACATGGATGGGGCAGGTTTAGAGGGATTTAGGCCAAGCGCAGGCTGGTGTGACTAGTGTAGATGGGGCATGTTGGTCGGCATGAACTAGTTGCGCCAAAGGGCCTGTTTCTAATCTGTTTCTAATCTGACTATGACTTTCCAGATGTTGGAATATTGAGAAATTGCAAGATACCTGTCGTGACTATTTGAGAAGACATTTGCAAACTCTAACACTGACTACAGAGTCTGGTGTAATATTTCAGTTCACAGCTAATATGCTTATGGTGTGTAAGTGCAAGCTATTAAATTTAATATAAGATCAAAGGAAACATGTTTACTTATCAAAAACTATTTGCTCTCTTTCCTTTGATGGGAATGCTGACTAATGGCAAAACCCAATAGCTTCAGACGTGAATGGCCCTATAACCAACGAGGGAGAGACTATTCCAGATCACTCCCAGCTGCTGGAGCCAAGAGCGGCCGACACCGCTCCTCATGAGGTAGTCACCAATGAACCAAGCCCTTCTGAAGATGGGGTGCATTTGGCTTCGGCATCTGAAGACAGTACAGATCTCGTGGGTTTGACCACCGAGGAGCCAGAGAGTTCCGCAGCTCCAGTGGAAGAGAATACGTTCACAGATGCCGACGATATTGGAGAGATCCAACCTTCGGAGGACCAGATTGAAGGTAACATGTCGGCTGTGATCTGAGATATAAATGACTTAGACGTAAATGTGCAAGATGGGTTGCACTAGTAACTTTTCAGATGATACCAAGATTGCTGGGGTTGCGGACTGTGCGGCACGGTGGCGCAGCGGTAGAGTTGCTGCCTGAGAGCGCCAGAGTCCCGGGTTCGATCCTGACTACGGGTGCTGTCTGTATGGACTTTGCACGTTCTCCCTGTGACTGCTTCGGTTTCCTCCGGGTGCTCCAATTTCCTCCCACACTCCAAAGACGTATAGGTTTGAAGGTTAATTGGCTTTGGCAAAAATTGCACGTTGTCACTAGCGTGCCTAGTGTACGGGGTGATTGCTAGTCGGTGCTGACATGGTGGGCTGAAGGGCCTGTTTCCATGCTTTATTGTAAAGTCTAAAGTCCAAAGAAAGGCCATCAAAGTGTACAGTGGGATATAAATCGACTACAAAAATAGGTGGAGAAATGGCTGATGGAGTTTAATCAGAACAAACCTGAGGTATTGCAGTTTGGGAGGTTGAATGTAATATACAATTACTGGCACGATCCTTAACAGCATTGATGTACAGAGGGATTTGGGGTCAAAGTCCATAACCCTGAAAGTGTCAACACAAATAGATAGAGTGCTAAATGAGGCGTATGGTATGCTTGCCTTCATTGGTCATGGCATTGAGTAATAGGAGTCAGGAAAGCATGATGCTACTTTATACGACTTTGGTTAGGCTGCATTTGAAGTATTGCCTGCAGTTCTGGTCGCCCCATTGCAGGAAGGATGTGGAGGCATTGGAGAGAGTGCAGAGGAGGTTTGCCAGAATGATAGTTTGTAGGTTTATAGGTTAATTCTGTAAATTTCCCCCAGTGTGTAGGATGCAAAAGTGAAGCAGCACAGTGGTGCAGCAGTAGTGCCGCTGCATTACAGCACCAGAGACATGGCTTCAATCTTGACTACGGGTGCTGTCCATACAGAGTTTCTACATTCTTCCTGTGACCGCGTGGTTTTACTGCGGATACTTCGGTTTCCTCCTACATTCCAAAAACGTACGGGTTGTAGGTTAATTGGTTTCTGTAAAGTGTCCCTCGTCTGTAGGATAGAATTAGTGTGCGGTTGATCGCTGGAAGGTGTGGTCTCGGTGGTTTGAAGGGCCTGTTTCCATGCTGTATTTCTAAACTAAACTAAACTACATCTTTTACCCAGGAAGGAAAAATCAAATACGAGAGGGTTTTAAGGTGAGAGCGGAAATGTTGAAAGTAGATGTGCAGGGCAAGTTTTGCACAGAGGCTTGTGTGCCTGGAATGCATTGCCAGTAGGGTGATGTAATCGTGGCATTTAAGAGACTTTTGGATAGCTTATGGGTATGCAGGGAATGGTGGGATGTGGACCATGTGCAGGCAGATAAGAATCTGTCTTGGCATCATGTTTGGCACAGACATTTTGGGCTGAAGGGCCGGTTCTTGTGCTGAACTATTCTATGTTCTAGGTTCCAAAACGCACTGGTTATTCACCTGATCTATCTAACAACACCCCCAATACTTAAATATAATCAGAAAATACTTGAAATGTTCAGCAAGTCTGGCAGCATCTGTGGAGGGAGAAAAAGAGTTAACATTTCAGATTGAAGACCCTTCATCAGAACTGGGAATGTGAGAAAACAAAGTGTAGATTGTAGATTCTGGAATCCAGAGCAGTAAAAGTCGGTAACATTGTGGAGGAACTCAGTGGGTCAGGCAGTGGCTGACCATTTCCACTGAATGTGTAGGAAGGAACTGCAGATGCTGGTTTACACCAAAGATAGACACAAAAAGCTGGAGTAACTCAGAGGGTCAGGCAGCATCTATGGAGAAAAGGAATAGATGACTCGCACCCTGTCCATTCCCTCTTCTCCCCTCCCATCAGGCAATAGATACAGAAGTGTGAAAACACTCACCTCCAGATGCAGGGTCAGTTTCTTCCCAGCTTTTATCAGGCAACTGAACCATCCTACCACAACTAGAGAGCAGTCATGAAGTACTATCAATCTCATTGGAGACGCTCGGACTAGCTTTGATCGGACTTTACTGGCTTTATCTTGCTCTAAACATTATTCCCTTTATCATGTAGCTGTACACTGTGAATAGCTTGATTGTAATCATGTATTGCCTTTCCGCTGACTGGTTAGCATGCAACAAGTTGGAACCAGCTTCCAATGAACTAAACTAAACTAAACTAAACAGTTCGTGCTTGAGTAAGCCAGTTGCGATGTAAGAATATGTTTAAGTAACGTTGGTGTAATTTGACCTGCATTTCCTGGTTTCCAGGTGAGACTGGGGAGAAGGTAGAGTGTGAGATAGCCATCGAAGCCAAGGACGAAGAGGAGGAAAGTGAAGCGGAGATATCAGAAGAGATACTGGCCTCTGGCATGACAGTGCTAAGTATGTTGGAAGTAAAGTTGTGTATTAAAACTTCCGATGAACGCCTAAGAAAATGTGTAGGAAGGAACTGCAGATGCTGGTTTATACCGAAGATAGACAAAAAAAATGCTGGAGTAACTCAGCGGATCAGACAGCATCTCTGGAGAAAAGGGATAGGTGACGTCTTCAAAGTAGGCATACCTTGAGGAGCTTTCGCAGTGGAGCAGACTAAATGTGTAGGAAGGAGCTGATGTTCCCGGTGCTGGATACCATCAAGGAATAGGGTTTAATAGCTCTAACAGGGCTCTGGTCATCTGGTGATCAGCTTGGATCTGTAGCTCAAGTTAAGGCAAATCAACTTATGGCCTCACCATACTAAGGCTGATAGAGGCGTAAGCAACTGCAGATGCTGGAATCATCATCTACCTGTGTCCACACTAGTACTGGAATGGACGCTGCGAGCAGTATCTTCAACCTTACACTTCTATATGGAGCAGAACTGCACAAAAGCAGGCCATCCAGCCCATAATGTTTGTGCTGAACATGATGCCAAGACCTGTAGCGGCACCAAACGTGGTGAATAAACAGTTGCTTTATTGAGTAAGAAAATAGGTTTGAAATAGTTTGGTCCTCTAACATAATAATATCATTGCTGCTGCAGCTGAGAGAGGGTGTTGTCTCGAGCGCAACTACCTGTTGACCAAAGATCTTAAAGCGGAGCAAGATAGACCACTCCTGCAAAATCCAATGGACTGACGTGTAGTATGCAACGGAGCGTAACTTCCGCCATTTCAGTAAACCCGACCCTATCTTTGACCTGACCTGACTTCAGTTATGCGTTCAGTTAAAAAGGTGCATACCTTGTACAGGGAGGAACTGCAGATGCTGGTTTAAACCGAAGACAGACACAAAAGGCTGGAGTAAAGCAGTGGATCAGGCAGCATCTCTGGAGAAAAGGAATAAGTGATATTTCGGGTCGACTTTTTCGATAGCTGCCATGACCCGTTTGATGTCATCCTTCGCCCTGCTCCTGGTCTCGGCCCACACCGATCTGCCGGACATGCTGTGTGTGTGTGTTTGGGTTGAAGGTCTGAGGGTTGAAGCGCTGGCACCAAGAGTGGGCGAATGCGCAGACAGACGGACGAAAGCAATGATCATTGAGCGGCAAAGGTGACATTTCGGATCGAGACCCTTCTTCAGCCTGACAGTCAAGGGAAGGGGAAATGGGAGACATAGGCATATCTTTCATTCATTTGTCCTTAGTACCGTCTATATCTCTTGTTCCTCTTTCCCTGATTCAGTCTGAAGAAGGGTCTCGACACAAAATGTCACCTATTCCGCTCTATGATCGTTGCTTCTGTCCGTGTGTTCGCTCTTTCTTGGTGCCGGCGCTTCTCCCCTCAGACTCAGTCAAACAAACACACACACAGCATGTCCGGCAGATCAGTGCAGGCCGAGACCAGGAGCAGGGCGAAGGATTACATCAAACGGGTCATGGCAACTATCGAAAAAGTATGGAAATGGTAAGGGGGAAATTAAATAAAAACACCCGAAGGAAATAGATGTTTAACAAAGAAAAGTGGGCAGGCGATCGCTCCATGTCCGTGTTGGAGGGAAGGGGGGGGGGGGAGGATGGCTTGAGTGGGTGCAGGATTTTCTGGAGCTCCTTCCTAATGGCAATATTTTGTATGTTCAAAGTTAATAAGGAAGACTAGGCAGGAATATCAAAATGATCACCTGCAGCTGAGAAAAAAAATGATGATTGTGTGGTATTTGGTAAAATAATAGCAATATGAAGACACCATGACCAAAGCAAAGATACTAGAGCGGAGACGGAAGCCGGTTACGGAAATGGCGCTAAAGATTACCCATGACCTATTACGGCTTTTTCGTCGAGTGGACTATCTTGCTCCGCTCTAAGATATTTGCTGTTGACTCCTTAATCTCAAGGTGAGATATGCTTATGTAGCAGGCCACTTCCCTTAACCCCATGACGTCATGTGACAGTCCTCGTAACCACTGACGAGGGTTCGACCGCAAGTGGTCTGACTATCAGCTGGCGCCACAGGACCCCCCCCCAGAACCGGAGGAAGGAATAGAACGCGCTAAACTTCTACAAGAAGGTGTGCAGGCATGGTCGAGGGCGGCACCTGCTGTGGGTCGGATGCACTCCGGCCGTGGGTCGGGACGGTGGTGCCCGGAGGCGCAGTCTATGCTCCGGCTGTGGGCCATCCCGGCCGTATGCCGAGGGGTGCGAGGAGACCAATGCAAAAGCCGCCGGATGGATGAGACACAGTCGCATCTCCTCGATCAGCAGGGGATCGTGTCCTGAGAAATACGGCACCCAGCAATGGCTGGGAGACGTCGGCAACAATGCAAACAAACAAGAAAAATAAATAATTATAAACTGATTGCTAAACCCAGCGAGGTCATTACTGTGTAAACAAAGTGAAAAGAAACAAAACAAACTACAGTGAGCAGTCAAGTGCAAAGTGGTAGGAAAGTTCAAATTGTCCAGTGTCCCTGGTGCAGGATGGGAAGCTGTGTTGGAAAACAGCAGTGACAGCATCCGACCTGAAGTGGCACTGTGGGCGGCGGTCGGACTGCAGTGATGGCATCCGACCTGAAGTGGCACTGTTGACGGTGGTCGGAATGCAGTGACGGCATCCAGTCGGAAAGTGGCACTGTTGACGGCGGTCCGATCAGGTCGAGCGTTGCTTCCGGCCGGCTGCGGCAGCCATTTTTGCAGTTGGGGCGGTGGCCATGTGGCAGTAGGCCGTGGCAGCCATTTTAACGGCTGGCTGAGGCGGCCTTTGAAGGCAATTCAAGATTCGTGCGGGGCGGCCGGCATCAACGGGCCTCGCCCCACCGTTGCCGGTAGGAACTCCACCTACCGTGGCCGGTGTCGTCGGCGACCGGCTGCGCTGCCTCGCCCCCGACGGAGGCTGGAAGCTGCCGGGGAATCCGTCGCGGGACCGCCGACTCATGACTGGCCGAGGCTCCACCCTGCTGCTGGGCCGGACGGGCAGCCAACGCCCAGGGATCTTTGAGGTCTTCACCAGTGAGGACTTCTTCGGGCAGCCACCCCAGGTAGGCCCGCTCTATCGGGAGGCTAGACTTTGAGCTCCCAGGGCCGTCAGGCGGGCGTCGGTGATGCTGGGGGCGGGGGGCTGCTACACTCACAGCTCCTGTAACAGCTGGTGGGGGAGCGGCAGCTATCTGTTGACTCGATCCCAAGGTGAGATATGCTTAAGTAGCAGGACACTCCCCTTAACCCCATGACATTACATGACAGCGCTCGTAACCACTGACGAGGGTTCGACCGCAAGTGGTCTGACTATCAGCTGACGCCACAGCCTTCACTTATCTACTGTAACTGCACATAACCCATACCCCTCCATTCCCTGCATATCCGTGTGCCGATCAAAAAGTCTTTTAAATGGCACAAATGTATCTGCTGCAATCACCACCCCTGGCAGCGTGTTCCAGGAACTCACCACTCTGTTTAAAAAAACACGACCTGCACATTTCCTTTAAACTTTGCCCCTCTCACCTTAAAGTTATGCCCACTAGTTTTTGATTTTTCCATCCTGGGAAAGAGATTCTGACTGTCTACCCCATCTATGCCTCTCATAGTCTATATTACTAAAAGTCTGTTCTTGACCGGTTTTGGCTATCTGTGCTGCGATTTCCGAGAGAAGGCCGACACCTACGGCCTTCATTTTTGGCCACCTCGCTCAGAGCCCCCCTCCGCCGCATGTGTGCTGAGGATTTTTCCCGTCGATTAAAAATGACATAGATATTAATGTTTTTACAAAATTCCCCATTCTCTCTGCTGCCCCCGCTGGCGGCAGGGGGGAGGGACCATAAAACCAGGAAGTGGTGTGCCACACAGTCTCTTCAAGATGGAGGAAGACAGAGGGTCACGTTTCTCTGAGCTGTGAATAACACTGAACACATGTCTACTCAAATGTAAGTGCCCTTAGTGGTTCTAAAATGCTTGCAGAATGTGTCTATTGGTTCTAAAGCTTTCAAAAAATGTCTTGGATCTAAAGCTTGCAAAATAATGTCTATTGGTTCTAAAGCTTGCAAAAAAAATGTCTATTGGTTCTAAAGCTTGCAAAAAAATGTCTATTGGTTCTAAAGCTTGCAAAAAATGTCTATTGGTTCTAAAGCTTGCAAAAATGTCTATTGGTTCTAAAGCTTGCAAAAAAATGTTTATTGGTTCTAAAGCTTGCAATAAAATGTCTATTGGTTCTAAGGCTTGCAAAAAAAAGTCCATTGGTTCCAAAGCTTGCAAAAAATTGTCCATTGGTTCCAAAGCTTGCAAAAAATTGTCCATTGGTTCCAAAGCTTGCAAAAAAATGCCTATTGGTTCTAAAGCTTGCAAAAAGTGTCTCTATTGGTTCTAAAGCTTGCAAAAATATGTCTATTGGTTCTAAAGCTGGCAAAAATATGTCTCTATTGGTTCTAAGCTTGCAAAAATATGTCTATTGGTTCTAAAGCTTGCAAAAATATGTCTATTGGTTCTAAAGCTTGCAAAAATATGTCTATAGGTTCTAAAGCTGGCAAAAAAATATGTCTATTGGTTCTAAAGCTGGCAAAAATATGTCTATTGGTTCTAAAGCTTGCAAAAAAATGTCTACTGGTTCTAAAGCTTGCAAAAAAATGACTATTGGTTCTAAGATGGTTCATACTAGAGCTTCAGAAAGCCACCGCCCCCCCCCTCCCCTCCCCCTCCTCCCCCTGGTTGGCTTGGCTTGGGTGCGTCTTGAAATTGAAAGGCACTTCTTACTGCAAATGGTGGCTTGAAGTTGAAAGGCACTACTTACTGCAAATGGTGGCTTGAAGTTGAAAGGCACTACTTACTGCAAATGGTGGCTTGGTTGCTTTGGCTTGAAGTTGAAAGGCACTACTTACTGCAAATGGTGGCTTGGGAGCTTTGGCTTGAAGTTGAAAGGCACTACTTACTGCAAATGGTGGCTTAGGAGCTTTGGCTTTAAGTTGAAAGGCACTATTACTGCAAATGGTGGCTTGGGTGTGGCTTGAGTGTGGCTTGAAGTTGAAAGACACCACTTACTGCAAATGGTGGCATGAAGTTGAAAGGCACTACTTACTGCAAATGGGGAGCGTGGGTGCATTGGCTTGAAGTTGAAAGGCACTACTTACTGCAAATTGTGGCTTGATGTTGAAAGGCACTACTTACTGCAAATGGTGGCATGAAGTTGAAAGGCACTACTTACTGCAAATGGTGGCTTGGGTGCTTTGGCTTGCAGTTGAAAGGCAGTACTTACTGCAAATGGTGGCTTGGGTGCAATGGCTTGAAGTTGAAAGGCATTACTTACTGCAAATGGTGGCATGAAGTTGAAAGCCACTACTTACTGCAAATGGTGGCTTGATGTTGAAAGGCACTACTTACTGCAAATGGTGGCATGAAGTTGAAAGGCACTACTTACTGCAAATGGTGGCTTGGGTGCTTTGGCTTGCAGTTATAACCATATAACCATATAACAATTACAGCACGGAAACAGGCCATCTCGACCCCTCTAGTCCATGCCGAACACATAATCTCCCCTAGTCCCATATACCTGCGCTCAGACCATAACCCTCCATTCCTTTCCCATCCATATAACTATCCAATTTATTTTTAAATGATAAAAACGAACCTGCCTCCACCACCTTCACTGGAAGCTCATTCCACACAGCTACCACTCTCTGAGTAAAGAAGTTCCCCCTCATGTTACCCCTAAACTTCAGTCCCTTAATTCTCAAGTCATGTCCCCTTGTTTGAATCTTCCCTACTCTCAGTGGGAAAAGCTTTTCCACGTCAACTCTGTCTATCCCTCTCATCATTTTAAAAACCTCTATCAAGTCCCCCCTTAACCTTCTGCGCTCCAAAGAATAAAGCCCTAACTTGTTCAACCTTTCTCTGTAACTTAGTTGCTGAAACCCAGGCAACATTCTAGTAAATCTCCTCTGTACTCTCTCTATTTTGTTGACATCCTTCCTATAATTAGGCGACCAAAATTGTACACCATACTCCAGAATTGGCCTCACCAATGCCTTGTACAATTTTAACATTACATCCCAACTTCTATACTCAATGCTCTGATTTATAAAGGCCAGCACACCAAAAGCTTTCTTTGCCACCCTATCTACATGAGATTCCACTTTCATGGAACTGTGCAGTTATTCCCAGATCCCTCTGTTCACCTACATTCTTCAATTCCCTACCATTTACCATGTACGTCCTATTTTGATTTGTCCTGCCAAGATGTAGCACCTCACACTTATCAGCATTAAACTCCATCTGCCATCTTTCAGCCCACTCTTCCAACTGGCATAAATCTCTCTGTAGACTTTGAAACTCTTCTTCATTACCCGCAACCCCTCCTATCTTAGTATCATCTGCATACTTACTAATCCAATTTACCACACCATCGTCCAGATCATTGATGTACATGACAAACAACAGTGGACCCAACACAGATCCCTGTGGCACCCCACTCGTCACTGGCCTCCAACCTGACAAACAACCATCCACCATTACTCTCTGGCATCTCCCATTCAGCCACTGTTGAATCCATCTTGCTACTCCACCATTAATACCCAACCATTGAACCTTCTTAACCAACCTTCCATGAGGAACCTTGTCAAAGGCCTTACTGAAGTCCATATACACAACATCCACTGCTTTACCCTCATCAATTTCCCAAAGGCAGTTGAAAGGCAGTACTTACTGCAAATGGTGGCTTGGGTGCAATGGCTTGAAGTTGAAAGGCATTACTTACTGCAAATGGTGGCATGAAGTTGAAAGCCACTACTTACTGCAAATGGTGGCTTGGGTGCTTTGGCTTGAAGTTGAAAGCACTACTTACTACTGCAAATGATGGCTTGGGTGTGGCTTGAAGTTGAAAGACACCACTTACTGCAAATGATGGCTTGGGTGTGGATTGAAGTTGAAATACACCACTTACTGCAAATGGTGGCATGAAGTTGAAAGGCACTACTTACTGCAAATGGAGGCTTGGGAGCTTTGGCTTGAAGTTGAAAGGCACTATTACTGCGAATGGTGGCTTGGTTGCTTTGGCTTGAAGTTGAAAGGCACTACTTACTGCAAATCGTGGCTTGGGAGCTTTGGCTTGATGTAGAAAAGGCACTACTTACTGCAAATGGTGGCTTGGGTGCTTTGGCTTGAAGTTGAAAGGCACTACTTACTGCAAATGGTGGCATGAGGTTGACAGGCACTACTTACTGTAAATGGTGGCTTGGGTGCATTGGCTTGAAGTTGAAAGGCACTATTTACTGCTAATGGTAGCATGAAGTTGAAAGGCACTATTACTGCAAATGATGGCTTGGTTGCTTTGGCTTGAAGTTGAAGGGCACTACTTACTGCAAATGGTGGCTTGGGAGCTTTGACTTGAAGTTGAAAGGCACTTACTGCTAATGGTGGCTTAGGTGTGGCTTGGGTGTGGTTTGAAGTTGAAAGGCACTACTTTCTGCAAATGGTGGCTTGGATGCAATGGCTTGAAGTTAAAAGGCATTACTTACTGCAAATGGTGGCTTGGGTGCTTTGGCTTGAAGTTAAAAGGCACTACTGTAAATGCACTTACTTCCTGTTTGCACTGTATATTGATTTTAGATAAAACGCTACCACTTACGGCTGTGATTTTTGGCCATCTTACTCAGTCCCCCTCCGCTGAGCAGGTGCAGAGAATTCTCCCATCAATGAAAAATAAAAGTGTTATTAGTTTTTTAAAAATGTTGAGAATCTCTCTCCTGTCAATCACTCCATGAAAGCCACACCTTTTCCAGTGGGGGGGGGGGGAGGGGTTATAAAACCTGGAAATGTGGGTGTGGCTCAGTCTCTGCAAGATGGAGGAGGGAGAGGTCATGACTCGCTGTCTTTAGTGGATTTGCACCCTACTTCAAATGGTATGAAACTGCACTTGAATTTGGTGGCCTTGCACCCTGCTAGAAGTGGTAAGAAACTGCATTTGAATTTGGTGGCCTTATACCCTGCTTGAAATAGAATTTCAAGGATTAGCCGTGAGTCAACTACCAGCCCACCAGCCGTGAGTGAGTGAGTTGCCAGCACAACAGGCTTGATTGACTGAGACGCCAGCCCAAGAATCCATTTGGCGCACAATTTGCATACTAGCCCTCTGGAAACCAGTCCCTTCAGCCCACAACACCCATACTAGCGCTCCAGAAAGCCCCCCTCCCCCCAACTGGCCGCCAATATTAGAATTGGTGGAGAGGTGGAATATTGCGTTGGATGACCAGCCCTCCTGTGTGATGCTGGGACCCAACGGGTCCCACTTACTCTAGTATTATATACTTTTGTCCGGTCTCCTTACAACCTCTGGTATTCCAGAGAAAACAATTGCAAATCTGTCCAATTTCTCCTTGTAGCTAATACCCCCTAATTAATGACTTTAATGATACAGCGCCACAGAGTCCACGCCGATCAGCGATCCCCGCACATTAACACTAGGGACAATTTACAATTTTTACTGAAGCCAATTAAGCTACAAACCTGTACGTCATTGAAATCTGGGAGGAAACCGGAGGACCTGGAGAAAACCCACGCAGTCATAGCGAGAACGTACAAACTCCTTACAGACAGTAACCGAGGTTCCCGACCCAAAATGTCACCTATTTTCTCCAGAGATGCTATCTGACCCGCTGAGTAACTCCAGCTTTTTGTGTCTATCTTTGGTTTCAACCATCATCTGCAGTTCCTTCTGACACATCTGATGTTTGATATTTTGCTGTTGTCTACACTGGGTAGATGTCCAAACTGATACATACATTTAACATTTTCTTCCTTTCAGTGTCAGAAAGTAAGAAAGATTAAACCTCTGCTACTTCAGCTTTGGAAAGCTCTGCCGACAATACTCTCTCCTCGACAAGAATATGTACAGCTGCTTCATATCTTACAACCACTCTCCGACAGAGGGATTCTCAGTCAGTTTCGGCCACCCGCAGACTAAAAGAGGAATCTGCTGTTGCTCGACTTTCAACCTGGTGTTTCTACGCACACTTGCCAAGCCACAGCCAACCAGTACACTCAACTGGACAACTCAGTGTGTTACTGATATCCTTCGACGGTCCAGTCACGCAACTGTACAGATGAGAGGCAGGGACACTTTTCTCCGCTACAGCGAGTGTTTCTCACTCTACATTCACCATCCTTCTAAGTCAAGCCAGTGCCGATCTCTCTAACGTGGGACTGGAACTTCGCAGGTGGAAAAAACAAATCAATTTCAAATTCATAATTCAGCTGAAAAACTAGCAACACTGAACCAAGAAAGACGTTGCACAATCATCTTGTAACGGTAGAGGGCATGTAACAATGTGGCGGTACCTTATAAACCTTACAATGCTACAGTACAGAGTAGAGTATCATTTTATAAATGCATTCCATGTTTTGTGACACCGCAAGCTAATGGTGTTACACAGGGCTTCATAGTGTGAATTATTGTTGTCAGGGCATGAATTTTGCAGGACCTCCAAGTTGCTTGCAGTACTAGGTACTGCTGCTTGGCTGATACAGTTTTATACGCATTCCACCAAAATGGTGCATGTAATGTTCAATGCTGCATGAAATAGATTAACAATATATATATATGAATAAATAGATTTTAATGATTGGTCACATATTGAAAATGGTTATATGTGAAATTTATTCTTACGAAATATAACGTTTGAAAAAGACTGACTTTGTTTAGCAAAGGGCTATGGACCCAGACAGGTAGATGGATTTATGATCTAGAAGAGCCCGGGTAGAGTTGCTGCCTTACAGAGCCAGAGACCTGGGTTCAATCCTGACTACAGGTGAAGCCTGGATGCAGTATGTATGTTTTCCCTGTGACCACGTGGGTTTCCTCCCACATCCCTAAGACATGTAGATTTGTAGGTTAATTGGCTGCTGTAAATTATCCCCGGTGTGTAGGATAGTGTCAGTGTGCAGGGATTGCTGGTTGGCATGGACGCAGTGGGCCAAAGGGCCTGCGTCCACGGTGTATCTCTAAACTAAACTAATGCTGCGGGTTTGGCTACCAAATGTATCAGTGATCACTCGTTGTAGTAATAGTGGAAATAATCAGCAGTTTAGAAGCCCAACCACAATCCCTAATCCTACCTACATGGTGCAACAGTTCCTTTATTACCACGTTAACCAAGGAACAGTGAAATTCTCAGCAACTGGACACTAGTTTCACCTCTTGCACTACTATGGGACTTTTTTTTGTTTTAATTATCTTTTTACATAATGTCTTGTTCTTTTTGCAGTCTTCTTTCTTTCAGAAATATTATGTATAATTTATGTTTATGTGTGTTTGTCTGAGTCTATGTGCCTGTGTTGCTGCTTCAAGCAAGATTTCCATTGTACCTGAACCTCACCGTACTTGTGCATATGACAATAGATTCGCCATGACTTGAATGTTCCCAAGAACAGCATAGCCAATAAAGCATTCATCAAGTTATTTGCACGTTAATATGAAATATGTTAGCGCGTGTCTCTGTGTGTAACGAACTAAGGAACACTGGAATACCCAGGCCATCTCTTCACAAGCTGCACAGAGAACCCACTGCTCTACCCAAAGTGGGACCTTGATTAGCATCTATTCAAGAATCCTAGTCCCGTCCTTCAGAACCAAGCTGATACGTCAGCCAGCACAAACACATTGACATCCGAAATAATGATACAAAAGCATGGAATAACTCATTCTAAAGAAGTCCCGACCTGAAACATCACTTGTTCTCCAGAGATGCTGCCTGACCTACTGAGTTACTCCAGCACTTTGTCCTTTTGTGTAAACCAGCATCCGTAGTTCCTTGTTTCTACATTGACAGCAAGGCCACCAGCACAATCAAGGACGAGTCTCACCTCCGTCACTCCCTCTTCTCCCCTTCAGGCAAGAGGTGCAGCCCATATCTCCAGATTCAGGAACAGTTTCTTCCCTACTAGAGAGCGGTCCTGACCTCCCATCTACCTCATTGGTGACCTTTGAACTATCTTTAATTGGACTTTATTGGACTTCAATGTTATATCTTGCACTAAATGTTGTACCCTTTATCTGTGCACTGTGGATGGCTTGATTGTATTCATGTTTAGTCTTTTCTTTGACTGGTATTGAAGAATTCACTCATCAGATATATAGGACAAATGTTCCACATCAACACTGGATAGCATGCAAACAAAACCTTTTCACTGTACCTCAGTACTCGTGACAATAATAAACTAAACATCCATGCGGCACCAACTCAAATCAGGTACACCTCAACCACAGGTTAGAATGGATAATTTAGCATGTGAAAATAAAGTAATGCATGAAATGCCATTAATGCCAGAAAAATTATTTTATTGCATTATTCATCGATGCAGTGAATGCATGGCAGCAATAATTTCTCAAGTAGTGCCTTCTTGTGTGTGTATTGGATTCCCAAATTATTGATCCTGGTTTATAATTTTTGTTCCAAGGTTGCGTTAACGATGGGTCCCAAAATCGCCACAGCTTCAATCTCAACGCGACCCCCCTGCAGGGAAGATAAAGCCAAGTCACACATATGCACCTCTGCAAGATCACTGCTCAGCCTCCTGCTCTCCAAGGAATAAAGTCTTAGACTGCTCAACCTCTTCCTATGGTTCAGGCCCTCGAGTCCTGGCAACATCCTTGTGACCCAAGATGGCACCCAAGTCAGGCGACTCTCTGCATGCTGGTCCAAGAAGCGGATCTGCAATCATTCATTACAATCGCTCCACTCTTTTAAACCTCTACTCCTACAGCAACATTTTTTATGTAGAAAAGAACTGCAGATTCTGGTTTATACCAAAGATAGACACTCAGCGGGTCAACCCTGTGGTATAAATATTGATTTATCTAATTTCTAGTAACACTTGCATCCCCTCTCTCTCCCACAGTAGTCATCCTACTACTTTTACTGTCATCCTGCTTAGTTTCACTGTTTGTATCACTTGTTATCACCTCCGCAGCCAACAATGGACCATTATGGGCTCTAACTTTCCTTGATCATCAGTACTGACTTTGATTTGTCCTTTTGCATACCCTTCATTCATTTCTTTCTCTGTACCATTTCATATCTCTCCTTTCCTCTCCCCCGACTCTCAATCTGAAGAAATACAATCACGTCAGAAGAAGATTCTCGACCCGAAACATCACCTATACCTTTTCTCCAGATATGCTGCCTGACCCGTTGAGTTACTTTGGGTCTATCAGCAGCATTTCTTACTCTCACTATGCCACCTGTACACTGGACGGCTACACTGCAATCATGAATGAATGAATTATACTTTATTGTCACATGTACCTGGGTGCAGTGAAATGCTTTGCTTTGCATACAACCTAGGCAGTACACAAAGTCGCAACGCGTTGGCGCCGGCAAAGTTACAAAAGCACCGAAAAGTCTTATCCATTGCCTGCCACCGCACGTGGGGGCAGCCCCCCACCCCCAAGACCCCCTTCATTCTCGGTGGCCCTCCGCCGGATCCCCCTTCGTTCTCCATGTATAGTCTTTCCGCTGACTGGATAGCACGCAACAAAAAAGCTTTTCTCTGTATCTTAGTACACATGACCATAAACTAAACCAAAGTAAACTAAACTAAAAAACTTCTCTGCACTTTTTCCAGCTTAATGGCATCTTTCCTATAGCAGCCTGACCAAAACTGAGCACAACACAAAAGATTCTTGAATTATTAACAGAAAACCCAGCACAGACCCTGCAGCATATGATGGGTCACAGGTCTTCAATCTGAAACACAACCCTCCGCTATCTCCCTCTAACTCCATGGCAATTTCATATACAATTGGCTTACCCACTTGTAGTAAGGTTGGGAAGGCTGGTAAAGACATGGGCGGCAGGACACAGCTTGGTGGGTGATAGGTAGATGGCGGGGGGGGGGGGTTGTATGATTGGCAGATGGGCAACCGGGAAGAGGGTGGTTAGGGTAGGAAGGTATGAAGGAACTAAGATGTTGCGGAGGGAGTAGTCTCTGCAGGAAGTGAGGAGTGGAGATGTCACTGCGGGAAGGGGTGGGCAAAGCAGAAAGTGTCCTCCCCAGATACCTTCCTCTGCAACCGCAGGATATGTAATACCTGACCCTACACCTCCTCGCTTGCCTCCATCCAGCACTGTGTTTTGCAAGTGAACATTGGTGCTGAGGGAGTTCAAATTTGTACAATAGTAATATGCCAAGGGTGGAATTAGAGAAAAATAGTAAAACGTATGATTGTAACATTTCGTACACACCAACAGACGCACGCCCTCAGACACATGGCCCCAGATAGAGATAGACATCAACACAGAGACAGATACCCACACAGACAGAGACAGATGCCCACACAGAGACCGACACCCACACACAGACAGACATCCACAGACAGATGCCCACACAGAGACAGACACCCACACAGACAGACAGACATCCACACAGACAGAGACAGACACCCACACAGAACAGAGACAGACAGACACCTACACAGACAGAGACAGACACCCACACACAGACAGACACCCACACACAGACAGCCACATCAACTCACCCGTGGCAACGCAGCAACCTGATAGGCTGCTCTGGCCGGGAAGTTGCTTTTAAAATCTGAGAAGAAACAAATTTAATCAGATGGAGATTACAGAAAACAAAAATTGTGATAATCCTCCCAAATCTAGTGCCATTCCCAGGACTCCAACAAATCAACATCTGGTGGAGCAACAACCCAACTATTGTGTCTCTTAGTATCCTCTTGAATCATCCATAGTATCCAACTCAACCACTGCTTGATCTTCTCTGAATAAGTAAATTGCTCTCTAGTTCCATGTCCATTCGTTAATATCCATAGCTCCAAGTTCTGTCCTCCATGCTGTGTCTCGAATCTAAACTAAATCTCTAATTACATTTGGCATTTACAAGGAAGATCCACAAATACTTCTCCTCAGATCTCCTGCAAAATTGAATTTCTAAATATTACACTTCATTGTGAATGCTTATTTAATTTGGAGTAATTTACCAGCTCCATTCCCCACTCCCGCATGATCCAGTAAATCATGTAAAGGGCCTGTCCCACTTGTGCGACCTAATCCGCGAGTTCTGGCGAGTTTGCCTTCGGCTCATACTCGCAGCATGGTCGACACGAGGTCGTAGGAGGTCTTCGTAACTCTCCTTCATGCTCGAGAGTGGTCTCCGTGTACTGGAGGCCTCAGCTAGGTTGCGGCGTTTTTTTCAATATGTTAAAAAATGCCCGCGAGTAAAAAAAGGTCGCCATGGAAAAAAATCGACACTTTTTTTACTCGTAGGTTGTAGTAGGTCGTATTAGGTCGGCATGTTAGTCGTAAGTAATCGGGGGTAGTCAAAGGTAGTCGTAGATAATCTTCATCATAGTCGACGGGAGGTCGAAGGAGGTCATCTTCTCTCTCCACTATTCGGTGTCCAATTTTCCCGAAGTTAGTCGTAGCTAGTCGAAGCTAGCCTTCAACATAGTCGAAGGAGGTCGAAGGAGGTCTTCTACATAGTGGAAGGAGGTCTTCAACATGACATTTTTTCAAACTCTTCTAAACTCGCCAATTAGGTCGCCCAAGTGGGACAGCCCCTTAATATTTCTACTTACAAAAAAAACAAAGTACTGAAGTAACTCTGGGTCAGGTAGTATCCCTGGAGAACATGGATAGATGGCGATTTGCACCAAGACACATCTTCAAGCTGTTTTTTCAGAGATTGTGCCTGATCTGTTAAGTTATTCCAGCACTATGTCTTTTTTTTAAAACTGCAGTTCATTGTTTCTACTTCTCTAACATCTTTACTTACATTGCTTGTAAACTTCATTAACACAGTTGAAGTCATTGATGTCTGCCAGCAGAACAGTTGTTTTTATAACTAGGAGATAAATCAAGGAAACTCTCATTAACGGTACAAAACGACTGGCAATGAAAGGGTTAGCATATGAACAATTTATAAATCAACAAGATGCATTTTGTTTTTAAATGTCTATTATAACAAAGTTCTCTGGAAGTAGTCCATGCAACTCGATACATCAATTCATCCTTATAATTAAAATGTTGTCAGGAAGGACTAGTGTAGACGGGGCATCTTGGTCAGCATGGGCAAGTTGGGCTAAAGGGCCTGTTTCCATGCTGTATGACCAAATTAAAGATAGTCAAGGCCAACCATTAAGTCACGTTCTCGGCTTGTACACGCTAGAATTTAGAAGATTGAGGGGGGATATTATAGAAACTTACAAAATTCTTAAGGGGTTGGACAGGCTAGATGCAGGAAGATTATTCCCGATGTTGGGGAAGTCCAGAACAAGGGGTCACAGTTTAAGGATAAGAGGGAAGTCATTTAGGACCGAGATGAGAAAATCATTTTTCACACAGAGAGTGGTGAATCTGTGGAATTCCCTGCCAGAGAAGGTAGTTGAGGCCAGTTCATTGGCTGGATTTAAGAGGGAGGTAGATGTGGCCCTTGTGGCTAAAGAGATCAGGGGGTATGGAGAGAAGGCAGGTATGGGATATTGATTTGTATGATCAGCCATGATCATATTGAATGGCGGTGCAGGCTCGAAGGGCCGAATGGCCTACTCCTGCTCCTATTTTCTATGTTTCTATGTTCTCTCCAAAGACTCGCACTATTCCCAGAGTTCTCCATTTCTTAGTTCCGATCGTTATCATCCACAGTATTTTGGCTTTATTTTAAACTCGCAAATTCTGTCCTACGTACATATTGACAATACTCAACAAAACAATTACACTTTTATATTTCCCATCTTGTTTGCCTTCATTTATGATTAAAAGCTCAGCTGTCTTTGGCTATAGCTACAAGACCACAGCCACCAGACTCAGGAACAGCTCCATCAGGCTTCTGAACGTCCTTCCATAGGCTTATGGTACTGTCACCCCAACCTCATCGTGGACATTGGGCTTTCCTGTGGAACAGATGCACTAGAATGTTGCTATATTCAGCACTCTGCATCTTTCCTTTGACCTACCAATTGTACATATGTTTAACATGTTCTCCAGAGATGCTGCCTTTCTCACTGAACCACTCCAGAACTATTTTGTAAACCTGCATCTGCAGTTCATTGTGTCTCTATAGTATTATCCGATCTGGTTGGATAGTATATAAACAAAGCTTTTCACTGTTTCGGTAGACGTGAATAATAAACCTAAACCTACAGATAAACTCAATAGACACAAAATGCTAGAGTAGCTCAGCTGGTCAGGCAGCATCTCTAGAGAAAAGGAATAGGTGACGTTTCGAGTCAAGACTCTTCTTGAGACGTGATTGTATTTATGAATAACATTATCTGAAAAATAGACAAAGTGCTGGAGTAACTCAGTGCTGGAGGTCTGAAGAAGGGTCTCGATACGAAATACCCCCTATTCCTTTGACCTGATGAGTTATTCCAGCACATTGTGTCTATCCTCAGTGTAAACCAGCATCTGCAGTTCCTTCCCACACAAATAACCTCAATGGTACATTTACACCTCATACCATGGTTATAGTCACAGTTTGCAGCCTTCAGGATTTCTCCCATGTTGATGAGAGCCTGTCAAAAACAAAATCCATCAATTAGTTTGTGCATTCCTAATAACAAGGTGCAACCCAGTCCCTTCACACCCCACCGCTCTGCTTCCATCTATCCTCCTTCCACTTTGAAAACTAGAATGCAACCAAAATGTGTAACCCCAATACAGTGGATGCATGAATATACAATTCTGCTCCTCTGTTATGGACAAACCAGGCATTGCAGGCCAACAAGCATTACATTAGTGGTAGGGAAATTATTGAAGATTGTTATGAGTAGGATCTACTCCCTCTTCTCCCCTCTTCCATCAGGCAGGAGTAACAGAAGTATGAAAATGCACACCAGATTCAGGGACTGTTTCTTCCCAGCTGTTACTCGGCAACTGAACCATCCTATCACCAACCTTAGAGAGCAAACCTAACTACCTCAATGGAGACCCTCAAACTATCCTTAATCTGACTTTACTGGACTTTATTTTGCACTAAAAGTCATTCCCTTCATCCTGCATCTGTACACTGTAGACGGCATGATTGTAATCATGTATAGTCTTTCCTCCGACTGGATAGCACACAACAAAAAAGCTTTTCACTGCACCTTGGTACATGTGACAATAAACTAATCTAAACTAATCGAATCTGGTGAAAGCCTAGACATTAGGGAACGTCAGTGGGGGAGAGGTCATGCCTTACAAAATTGATTGATCTTTCTTTTGAGGCTGTAAAGCATGGACCAGTTAAGCTTTTGACAAAAGGACACAAAGTGCTGGAGTAAGCAGGTCAGGCAGCATCTCTAGAGAACATGGATAGGTGCTGTTTCAGGTCGAGACCCTTCTTCAGACTGAGCTACTCTAGAGAACATGTGAAAAGTCACCTATCCATGTTTTCCAGAGATGCTGCCCGACCCGCTGAGTTACTCCATCACTTTGTGTCCTTTTGTGTATTAACCAATATTTGGAGTTCTTTGCCAATTTCTGGTTGTACATTTTCTATCTTTTCTATGTATTTTCCGCAAGTCATCGATATGTAATGCTTAGTTGCTCTACACCCACACATAAAATACAAATACAATAGAAAATAGAACAGTACAGGAAGAGGCATTTCTGTCCACAATGTCCATGCTAAACGTGATGCCCAGATAAACCCATCTCATCTGCCTGCAAGTAATCCAGAGTCACTTCAGCTTGAAGACGATAAATCACCACGTTGAGAGATTCACTTCAGCTTCATAGAGGATCTTCACACAAGATACATGAGGGTTATCACGCACTGGCACCAATAAATCAGGCCACCTAAGGGTGGCATGGTGACACAGCAGTAGAGTTGTTGCCTTACAGTGCCAGAGACCCGGGCTCAATCCTGACTGCGGGTGCTTGTATGTACAGAATTTGTACGTTCTCTCCGTGACCGGCAAGGGTTTTCCCCGGGTGTTCTGGTTTCCTCCCACACTCAAGAGGCGAGGAGGTTAATCGGCTTAATATAATTGTAAATTGTCCCTAGTGTGTGTTAGTGTGCAGGGATCGCTGGTCAAGCATGGACTGGGTAGGCCGAAGGGCCCATTTCCACCCTGTATCTCTAAACTAAACACTAAATCACAAGGCAAGGATGCCTCCAATTATTGTTCCACCAAATGGGAAAGATCAAGATCATGCCAATGGACATTAGGCCAGTCAATTGTAACAAACAAATAGATAGAGGGAATAAAGAGTATTTTGCCCAGGGTGGGGGAATAAAGAACAATGGAGATTAGATCAGTTAACTACTATTACACAAGGATACCATTGAGGACAGCATAGTGGCACAACTGGTAGAGTTGCTGCCTCACAGCATCAGAGACCCGGGACAGATGGCGACCTCAGGTGCTATCTGTGTAGAGTTTGTACGTTCTCCCTGTGACCATGTGGGTTTCCTCTGGGTGCTCCGGTTTTCTTGCCCAAAGACGTGCGGTTTTGTACGCTGATTGGTCTCTGTAAATCATCCTTGGTGTGTCGGGAATGAATGAGAAAGTGGGATAACACAGAATTAGTGTTCAAGGGGATCGATGGTCGGTGTGGACTCAGTGGGTCGAAGGGCCTATTTCCATGCTGTATCTCTAAATTAAACTGTCTAAATGAACTGGAATTCAATGACTGGGAGAACAGGATGAAAAGATGAGGGTCATAGAGAAACGCACAATGTAACTTACTAAGATAAAGATATGGGTAGAGTCAAGAGGTAAAGCACAATTAATTTCTGAAAGAGAATTGGGAAGTGAGAATTCTTAACATTTGTAGAGTCAATGCACTTGTTCAAGATGGTAGTAGGTGTTACCTGCTTGGCTTCCTGTGATGTTCCTCCAGTTACAAGCTGCCCAGTTGCAGGATCTAGCCCCAATTGCCCAGAAATGTACATAGTTCGATCCACCACCACAGCTTGGCTACAGAATACAATCACATAGCATACACTTATCACAGTCCAATAGGACACCATCCAACATTCGAGGCTCGCAGCTTTGCAATTTCTCTTTCAATAAGATAAAGTTTATGTCTTATTATCTGCCTGGATTAGAGGGTTTCAGCTATAGAGAGAGGTTGGATAGGCTAGGATTGTTTTCTCTGGAACGACAGAGGTTGAGGGGAGACCTGATAGAAGTATATAAAATTATGAGAGGGATAGACAGTCCAAACCTTTTCACCAGGTTGGAGATGTCCAACACTAGAGGGTGTCGCTATTCGATATGGATAAGAGGGGGAACGTTTAATTGGGTTGTGCAGGGTAAGTTCTTTGTTATTACACAGAGTGGTGAGGGCCTGGAACACACTACCAAGGTGGTAGTGGAGACAAAAATGATAGTGGCATTTAAGAAGCTTTTGGATAGGCACATGGAAGTGCAGGGAATAGAGGGATATGGATCATGTATCTTGTATGTACAGGCAGATGAAATCAGTTTAACTTGGTATCATGTACGACACAAGCACTGTGGGCCGAAGAGCCCGTTCCAGTGCTGTACTGTTTTATAGGAACAAAATGCTGGAGTTAGCGGGTCAGGCAGCATCTCTGGTACAAGGAATAGGTGACGTTATGGGTTGAGACCCTTCTTCAGACTGGACTTCTATGTTGCACGAAGCATTCTATTCATTTTCTCCAGAGATGCTGCCTGACCCGCTGAGTTACTCCAGCAATTTTGTGTCTATCTTCATTGTAAGCCAGCATCAGCAGTTCCTTCCTACAATGTATGTTCTATGTTCTCTCTAATCCCTTAATAATAAAGTCGATTTCAATTAGGTCATCCCTCGGCCCTCTACTCCACAGAAAACAAACCCAGCCTATCCAGTCCCTCCTTATGACCACATGCTCCAATCCCTAACAGTGAAGGAAGTGAATGCACAACAAAACACAGTGAGGAGTAATTCAGCGGGTCAGGCAGCACTTCTGGAGAAACGCTGTCTCTCTGGGATGTGAACACGTTTGCTACATTTTTACTTCACATTTGATGGCAAAGGCAAGGACAAGCAGAGATCCGCTGCACTCTCTCCAGAGCATTTCATGCTTCCACTATGGAATGTTTGGCCAGACCATACTGAGGATTTGCGAGTCTGGTAGATTGAAGAGCTTCACTGTTCATTATCGTACATACACGCAGCAGGGATTCCCCGTAACAGGTATGTACTGCATCAAGTACTGCCCGAGAAGAAATTTCCGCTCTGAAACCTAAAACCAAACCCAAACATAAACTAAATCTCAGTGGATGTGGCAGCTACCTTGGAGAACGACATGAAGGGTTCAGAACGGAAACATCACCTATCCATGTTCTCCAGAGGTGCTGCCTGACCTGCTGAGTTACTCCCCACTTTGTGTTTTTTGCTCATTCACTTAATTGTCCACAAACATTAGGCCAAAATGACAATTTTCATAAAACAACACTGAAAATCTCAGGAGGACTTGCATTGATGTCAACCCATTCATAATCTCAGTAGAGGGGAGAGAGAAAATCAGAATAGTTTATCTTCACTCTTTAGTTATTCATTAAGTATAGATGCCATCTGAAATCTGTACTCCTGGACTTTGTTAATAATCTGTCAGTCTCTCTGATACATGAGCAGGTTTGTTACACTTTTACTGAATATTTAATGGAAAATCAAGGACATGCTAAGTAATATTTCACTTCGGCAGCCTCACAGCACCAGAAACCCGGGTTCCATCCTGACCAAGTTTGCATGTTCTCCCTGTGAGCATGCGGGTTTTTCCGGGTGCTCCGGTTTCCTCCCACCTTTTTTATTTGTAGGTTAATTGCCCTCTGTAAATTGTCCCTAGTGTGTGTAGGGATTGGATGAGAAAGTGGAATGATGTAGAAGTAGGGTGAATGGGTGATCGATGGTCAGCAGTGACTTGGTGGGGTGTAGGGCCTGTTTCCACCCCTCCCCCATCACAATCAGGCATGAAAAAGGGTCCAGACTTAAAACATTGCCTATCCAAGTTCCCCAGAGATGCTGCCTGACCCGTTGAGTTACTTCAGCACACCGATTTATTCGAAGGCCTTGATTTATTTTGGTCTCCAGTTTATTCCCCATAATTCCACCTCTACTTTCAGTCTGAAGAAGAGTTCTAACCCAAAATGTCACCTAATCTTTCTCTCCAGAGATGCTGGAGAGCTGGCATAGGTGACGTTTCGGGTCAAGACACTTGTTCAGACTGAGTCAGGGGAGGGGGAAACGAGAGGTATGAAAAGGTACAGAACAAATCAGTGAGCATTGATGACCAAGGAAAGGTGGAGCCCACAATTATCCATTGTTGGGGCTCCAATTTCATGGGCTACTGAGCCCAGCAGGGAGAAAGCAGAGCAGCAGACAAAATTACCAAGCTTTAACAGATCGTAAAATCTGCTTCCTCCCCTTTAAAAAGCAAATAAACCAATATAGCAACATAACCCCCCAGCAGGTTAGGGAAACGCATATCTTTAATACCTGTAAATTCCAAGTCTAACCGGGGCTTTAGGAGAATAAATGAGAGCTCGAGTCACAGCCATGGTTGAAATCGCTTCTGCTTACAATTCCTGCGGACAAGTTAATAGTGAAGCAACAAAATGATCTTTGGAGCTCACGTGTTGCAAGAACAATGACGCTGGGCACCAACGTTCAACAAACATGGGCGGCACAGCTATAGTGTTGCTGCCTTACACCACAGACCTGGGTTCAATCCTGACTATGGGTGCTGTCTGTACGGATTTTGTACGTTCTCCCCGTGACCATGTGGGGTTTCTCTGGGTGCTCCGGATTCCTCCCACATCCCAAAGACATGCATATTTGTAGGTTAATTGGCTTCTGTAAATTGTTCCTTATGTGTAGGATAGAACTAGTGTACGGGATAATCGACGTTCAGCATGGACATGCTGCATCTCAAAACTAAAATGTACCAGGGCACTTCCATCAGCTGCAAGATTATTTTACAGAAAATTGAAGTGACTTTACATCTTATTTAACGAATCTTGACAATTTCTCTCTTCTTGTATCATGCAGAACAACTGCTGGGTAAGTGGGCTGCAAAATGTACCTTACTGTGAAGTGTTGCAAACCAGGCCAGGACTTTCACAGTGAACAGTAAGGTCCTGGGGAGTGTTGTAGAGCAGTGGGTCCTAGGATCTCTCCCTTCCAACCCTATTCTCTTACCTTCTCCCCATAACCTCTGACACCTAAGGGAGCCATGCTTGAATGGCGGAGTAGACTTGATAGGCCAAATGGCCTAATTCTGTTCCTATCACTTATGATCTCAGTACACATGACAATAAACTAAGCTAAACCATTTGCCTTCATTTTACCCATATCCCCCTAAACGTTTCATATCCATAAACCTGTCCAAATGTCTCTTAAAATCCAAAATAAAGACAGAAAAGATTGGAACTGTTCAGTAGGCTAAATAAAATCTGTGAAGAGTGAGAGAGAGAGAGAGAGAGAGAGAGATTTACTATTTTCTAACTTCTCCAGGCAGTGTTGATTTGGGAAGGCAATATTGGTTTGATATTGGCTTTTGATGCAACCAACAACTTGTATTTGCACCATGCCTTTTACAGTGTGGCGACATCCTAATGTGTTCTGATGGTTAAATTAGTGTTAAAGTATAGTTCTCTGTTACAATGTAGGAGTGTTGGTTAAAAGGGATGCTGCCTGACCCACTGAGTTACTCAAACAAGAGTGTTTTATTGTCATATGTCCCAGATAGGACAATGAAATGCTTACTTGCTGCAGCAAAACAGAATATGTAAACATAGTACATAATGTAAACATAGTACATTTGTGTCAATGGATTACGAAAGTTTTAAGTTCGTGCATCTGCCTCGTCTCACTCCGCAAAGCAGTGTAAGTTGGCTTTACCTGTAAGGGCCGATAGCTCCTGGTGCTTTGGCGGTGCTGATGATCCGCCTGATGAGCGCTGACATTGTCTCCGGGAAAAGGTCCACAACCAAAGATGTTGCTCTCGTGTCCTATCTTTGTCCACAACTGCGGGCAGGGCAGAGTCCGCAAAGAGGGACAGTGCGCATGCGCCAACTTCCCGGAATCATGCCGTGGTGCACGGCGGGAACTGTAGTCCATTAATCACTTCCCATCGTTGCAACTCTTCGGCGGTCGCGGTGCATCAAGGCAGTTGCAACTCGTCGGCGGTCGCGGTGCATCAAGGCAGTTGCAGTCTCTTCATTCTTCACCATCGTCAGAGCTCATTTGCAGTCGCGGTGCCCCAAGGGAGTTGTAGTCCCTCGTCCATTTCAATCGTCGCAGCATGCAGGCAGCCGCGATGCGCGGTGGGAACTGTAGTCCTCGTGTCCTTCCCCACGGCACATGTCGTCGGCATTCGCGGGGCAACGTGCGAGTTGTAGTCCGACTGCAATCGCACCGCGTCAACGCCAAGGCAGCCGTGGTGCCCTGCGGGAACTGTAATCCCCATCCCTTCCAACCACAGATGATAAAGCGCTCTATCCGCTCTATCATCTTTACTTCCAACGGCTCATGGGAGTTGTAGTCTCCGTTCCTACCATTGGGGGGGGGGGGGGGGGGGGGTTGCGAGGGGTGACCTAGGCTTCATCATCGGTGACATCAAAGATCCTAGCTCGCTATAGGGTCTTTGGGTGACATCAGCATTAAATCGGTGTGTGGAAGGCGCATGCGCAATCGCGGCACTCGGCCAGACGCGCACGCGCAGTAGCGGCGGTCCGGCACCCGCGCATGCGCTGTTGCAGACTGCGGGCTGTTCCGTCACGTGGTGTGACTTCGCCCCCGCGGGTCCGCATTTCCCGGCCACTGGCGACCAAACGCGACTGCGACCCACACGCGGTAAGACTTGCCCTGCGGTGGCACTCGGCACTTTGCTTTATAACTGTGCTGGTGTTCCTGCCACTATTTGACCCTAGTGTCTTACAGCCGATGACTGAGTGTGGGTTGGCTGTTCCTCTGGGCAAGGCATCACTTGGTGCGCCTTAAAGAGTTTAGTTTTAGTTTATTGTCGCATGTACCGAGGTAAGACAATACATGATTGCAACCGAGCTGTCCACAGTGTGCAGATATACATGATAAAGGGAATAACGTGAATGACGCTTAGTGCAACATAAAGCCAGTAAAGTCCGATCAAAGAGGTAGATAGTAGTTCAGAACTGCTCTCTAGTTGGCGATTCGATGGTTCAGTTGCCTGATAACAGCTGGGAAGAAACTGTTCCTGAATTTGGAGGTGTGCTTTTCACCTGTACCCCTTGCCTGATGGGAGCGAGGAGAAGAGGGAGTGTCAGTGGTGAGACTGGCCCTTGATTATGCTGGTGGCTTTGCTGAAGCAGTGCGAGGTATAAATTGAGTCAACGGAGGTTGGCTTGTCTGATGGTCGGTGCTGTGTCCACAATTCTCTGTAATGTCTTGCGGTCATGAATGTTCCCAAACCATGTGCATCCTGATAAAATGCTTTCCACTGTGCACCCGTAACATGCTCATCCTGCTCCATCTATAGCCAAGTGTGGAGTGAGGAAGAAAATAAAACTTCAAGGAGTCTCCTTGAAATATTGACTATCAGAGAAGTAAAAATGGAAAATGCTGGAAACACTCTGCAGGTTGAACAGATTCTGTGGAGAGAGTCATAAAGCGTGAAAACAGGTCCTTTGGGCCAACATGTCCACATCGACCAACATACCCCATCTACAGTAGTCCCACCTGCCTGCATTTGGCCCATATCCCACTAAACCTGTCCTATCCATTTACCCGTTTAAATGTTTCTTAAACATTGCAGTATTACCTGCTTCAACTACCTCCTCCAGTAGCTCGATTCATATACTCACCACCATTTGTGTAAAACGATTGCCCCTCAGTTTCCAATTAAAAATTTCCCCCCTCACTTCAAACCTATACAGAAATAGGTTAGTTTAGAAACTGGCCCTTCAGCCCACTGAGTCTGTGCCAACCAGTGATCACCTGTACATTAGTTCAATCCTACACACATTGGGACAATTTTTCAGAAGACAAATAACCTACCAACCTGCACATCTTTGGGATGTGGGCGGAAACGGTGCACTCAGAGGAAGCCGGCGGGATCGCAGGCGAACAAACATTCTCCGTACAGACAGCACCCAAAGTCAGGATCGAACCCGGTTCTCTGGCACTGTAAGGCAGCAACACTACCACTGTGCCACCCCTTAATATAGCAATCAGTCTGAAGATATGTCCTGACCCAAAATATTGCCTATTTATGTCTTCCAGAGATAGGTTGAATGTGGAGAGCAGTGGGAGAGCCTAGGACCAGAGGGTACAGCCTCAGAGTAAAAGAATGAACCTTTAAAAAGGAGATGGGAAGGAATTTCTTTAGGCAGAGGGTGGTGAGTCGGTGGAGTTCATTGCCACAGACGGCTATGAAGGCCGTGATTGGGTATTTACAGCAGAGATTGACAGATTCTTGATTAGAACGGCAGTCAGGATTTTGAGGAGAAGGCAGGAAAATGTGGTGGAGAGGGAAAGATAGTTCAACCATGATTGAATGGCGGAGTAATGTCGAATGGCCTAATCCTGCTCCTATGATTTATGAACATGAACTTATGACATTTAAAAATCAACAGAAGCATCATGTGACTTATCAATAATACCAAATTGATTCTGATGACAGGTCATCAGCCTGAAATATTAAGTCTTTCTCTTCCCTCAGGCAGCCTGACGTGGATGTACCGCAATTTTTCTCTTGATTTCGCGATAAAATCTGGGGGCACATAATTAACACCAGGTAAGTATGATAAGTTTCGCTTTCCTGAAGCAACACCTTTTAGTCGGTGTAATAATCCTTAACAATTATGTTGTCAGAGGATATATGTGTAGCAAAAAATATATTTTCCTGTAACGGCCGTCTTGACCTAATTTAGCCTTAGCTGTATGTGGGTGGAGTTCAGGGGTTGAGTTGGGTTTAGTTTATTGTCACTTTTGTTGCGTGGTAACCAGTCAGCGGAAAGACAATGCATGATTACAATCGAGCCATTCACAGTGTACAGATACATGAAAAAGGAAATGTGAATAACGTTTAGTGCAAGATAAAGTCAAGCCCAATCAAAGATAGTCCAACGGTCTCCACTGAGGTAGATAGTAGTTCAGGACTGCTCTCTTGTGGTAGGATGGTTCAGTTGCCTGATAACAGCTGGGAAGAAACTGTCCCTATACCTGGAGGTGTGCGTTTTCACACATCTGTACCTTTTGCCCGATGGGAGAGGGGAGAAGAGGGAATGGCCAGGGCGAGGCTCATCCTTGATTATGCTGCTGGCCTTGCTAAGGCAGCATGTGGAATAAATGGAAGGGAGTTTGGATTGTGTGATGGTCTGGGCTACGTGTCTTGCGATCTTGGATGAAGCTGTTCCCATACCATGCTGTGATGCACCCGATAAAATGCTTTCTTCGGCGCATCTGTAGAAGTTGATGAGAGTTGTTGGGGACATGCCGAACTTCATGAACCTTCTAAGGAAGTTGAGGCATCGGTGTGCTTCCTTGGCCATTGCTTCAATATGATGGTCCAGGAGAAGCTGTTGGTAATATTTACTCCCAGGAATTTGAAAATTTCAACCATGTCTGCTTCGGCCCTGTCACTGCACACCAACTGGGGTATGCGTACCGCTTCACTTCCTGAAGTTGATCACTATCTCCTTTGTCTTGCTAACATTGAGAGAAAGGTTGTTGTATCGACACCAGGACACGAGGTTCTCAATGTCCTTCCTGTGCTCTGGCTCATCCTTATTTCATATTTGGCCAGCAATGGTGGTGTCGTCTGCGAGTGGGAAAGTCATGCTGCAACTGCACGGGGATTTAGAAAGACTACATCAGGAGTACTGTGTACTTTTGTGCCTCATTTAATAATGGATATAGTTTTTAGGTTTATTATTGTACAGGTACTGAGGTACAATGAAAACTTAGTTTTGCATGCAAGTCAGTTAGTACAATACATAGATACAATTAAGCCAAATCAAAGACAATAGATAGACCAAAGAGGAAGATAGAGAGTGCAAAACTAGCAGGTGGGGCTAGTGTAGATCGGGCGTTGGCCGGTGTGGGCAAGTTGGGCCGAAGGGCCTGTTTCCAGGCCGTATGACTAAAAGCTTCAGAGAGTAACAAAAGTGGAGCCAAGGCCAAGATCAGACTAGTTGTGATCTGTTGAAAGGTGGAACACATTTGTGGGATTGTTTGGCTTATTGCTTGTTTTGCAGCAGTCGAGGTTCAGTGCATTTGGTTCATTTGTGTGAATATTGGTATTGAGATATGTTTTTCTTTTACAAAGACATGTCTGGAATCAATCGAAAAGACAAGAAATACGCCAAGAAGATGAGAAACCAGCCTAGCAACGTCACCTTTACATCATCCGATCCAGGGGCTGGTCGATCAGGAATAGAATCTCAGTCAGGTAATCCACAAGATGGGATGGCTACTTTACAGAGCTTTGTGACGCTGTACAATGTTTGACTCCGCTGAATTTTCAAGCAACATTTACTAGAACAATGGGCAATAAATAAAATCTTTGCTCTATTGTTGGAAAAGTTTACATTGCCCAAAGTTCTGTTGGCTTTGCTACATTCTTATCATAGGTCATATTTAGGGTCCTTTCTAGCTAGAAATTTTGGGTGTACAAAATCATGAGAGGAATAGATCTGGTAGACGCACAGAGTCTCTTTCCCAGAGTAGGGGAATTAAGAGCCAGAGGACATGTGATTAAGATGAGGGGGGGAAGGATTTAGTAAGAGCTTGAGGGGTGACTTTTTCTCTCTAAGGTTGGTGGGTGTATAATGGATGGAATTTTTATATATAGCGCCTTTCTAATACTCAAGGCGCTTTACATCGCATTATTCATTCACTCCTCAGTCACACTCGGTGGAGTGTATGGAATGAGCTGCCGGAGGAGGTAATTGAGGTATTGCAACGTTAAGAAACATTTGGGCAGGTGCGTGGATAGGACAGGTTAGGAGGGATGTAGGCCAAATGCAGGCAGGTGGGACTAGCGTAGATGGGACATGTTGGCGGTGTGGGCAAGCTGGGCTGTTTCGCACACTCTATGACTATAACAGGGAGATTCACTCTGATCCTGGATAGAGTGGATGTGGAGAGATATTTCCACTAGTGGGAAGAGTTTAAGACCAGAGGGCAACACCTCAGAGTAAAAAAGATGTACATTTAGAAAGGAGATGTGGAGGAATTGTCAGAGGATGGTGAATCTGTGGAATTCATTGCCACAGACGGCTGTGGAGGGCAAGTCATTGGGTGTTTTTACAGCGAAGATTAACAGATTCTTGATTTTTAAGGGTGTCAAATGTTATGGGGAGAAGACGGGAGAATGGGGTTGTGAGGAAAAGATAGATGTGCCATGATAGGCTCGATAGGCTGAATGGCCTACTTCTGCTCCTATAACTTATGGACGTCCAATGTTTTCAACAGGGATGATCCTACATTGTACAGTAATGACCAAGTATGATCTCCGTATGGCTATCAGAGATGCCAAGAAAGAATTTCAGAACAAACTAGAGGTTCAATTAAATTGCGACACAGTGGCGCATTGGTTGAGTTGCTGCCTTACAGTGCCAGAAAATGGGGTTTGATCCTGACTACTGGTCCTTGCCTGTACGGAGTTTGTAAGTTCTCCCCTTTCCCTGGGATCTCCGGTCTCCTCCCACACTCGAAAGACGTACAAGTTTGAAGGTCAATTGTAAGTTGTCCCTAGTGTGTGTAGGTTTGCAAGGATCGCTGGTCGGCGCGGACTCAGTGGGCCAAAGGGCCTATTTCCACACTGTATTTCTAAACTAAACTAAAATTGAGCCGAAACCAAGTGTGTGAGGTAGAGCCTGAATTCCATCAAGGGCACGAGAGGAAAATGGCCCTTGGTGAATGAAGACCCTGGATGGATTCTGAAACCATGTGCCGATCAAATGGTCATAGTCTTTGTTGACATCTTCAACCAGTCACTTCAACAGTCTACTATCCACATCTCCATCATTCCAGTCCCCAAGAATAGTTAAGTGATCTGCTTCAATAACTGCTGCTAAGTACCTCTAACATCGAAGTGCTTTGAAAGATTGATAACAGTCCATATCAGCGCCAATCTCCCGGACATTGTGGACACCCGTGCAATTTGGTAAAAAGAAAATGGATCTACGGTGGTGTGAAGTGTCCATGATGTAATAATAAAAGAACATTTTACTCTGAGGATGGTGGGTATATGGAACGAGCTGCCAGAGGAGGTAGTTGAGGCAGGTACAATAACAACATTTAAAAGACACTTGGACAGGTTCGTGGATAAGAAAGGTTTAGAGGGATATGGGATGAGCTTAGATGGGCCAATTTGGTCAGTATGGAAAGAGTTGGGCCAAAGGGCCTGTTTCTGTGCTGAATGACTCTGGCTCTATGACTCTAATAAATTGGTTTATAACAGGTAATCAATGGGCTTAAAGAGAATGTCGATGGAGATATGTCACGGCAAAGCATATTTTGGGGTTTGAGGTCTTTAAATTATTTTTTCCATACAATACACAAAGTGCACAAAAGAGTCGCCATGTTTCTGGCACCGATAAAGATAGAAAAAGTACTAATTAGAGTCATGTTGGTCCCTCTACTTTCTCGGTGATTATCCCTCCCCCCACCTCTTAGTGCCTCTTAGTTTCAGAAAGAGCCATCCGGCGGGTGGGGGGAGAGAGGGGATAATCAGAGAGAACGAAGAGGGACCAACATGACTCTAATTAGTACATTTAGTTTTTCTGTATTGAGATATTTTGTTCTATCAATCACTAGTTTTTACTTTGGAATTCAGATGTCAATTCCCGAGATCAGCAGAGAGGTTTGCATGGAGGATATTGCCACAGAAGCCAAGGAAGTGATCAAAAACATTTTCAAAATGTTCCCAAATTCATAAATGGTAAGTAATTACTCTGCTCTTGTCAGTACCAGCTTATCGTGTGCAACAGTAATTATGTTGTCAAGTATTGGTAGTGTTGCGACGCGGGGGAGGAGGAGCAAGAACGGAGCTGCGGGGTAACGAGGAGGCACGTGAGAGATCCAAGTGAATTTGAGTGCAGGATGGAAGTTGATGTCCCGGTAGCCAAACACTTTAATTCCCCATCCCATTCTCACACTGACCTTTCTGTTCTAGGCCTCCTCCATTATCAGAGTGAGGCCAAATTCAAATCAGAGGAACAGCATCTCCTATTTCGCTTGGGCAGCTTACAACCCAGTGGTATGAATATTGATTTATCTAAGCCCTGCATCCACTCTCTCTCCATCCCTCCCCCACCCAAGTTGTACCAGCTTCAGTCGTCTGGTTGAGATTTATTGTCTGTGCTCGTTTTCACCGAGCATAAGTAAGTAAGTTTATTGGCCAAGTATTCACATTCAAGGAATTTGCTTTGGTGCTCCGCCCACAAGTAACAACATGACACACAGTGACAGTTACGAATGACTCAGAAAACACTAAACATTAATAATAATAAAACATTAATGGTAAAACACTATTGATCAAGCATGTGAACCAACAAAATACCAGATCAAAGGGAGGCTGCAGATTTTTGGCTGTTAAGTAGAGCAACTACTCGTGGATAAAAACTGTTTTTATGTCTGGCTTTGGCAGCTTTGACAGTCCGGAGTCGCCTTCCAAACGGAAGTGATTCAAAGAGTACATCTAACAAAGGCCTGTTTCCTTTATTATCGGTACTTTTTTGTATATCTTTCATTGATTTGTTCTATATCTCTTGTTTCCCTTTCCCCTGACTCTCAGTCTGAAGAAGGGTCTCGACCCGAAACTTCATCTATTCCTTTTATCCAGCGATGCTGACTGACCCGATGAATTACTCCAACTTTTTTTTGTCTATCTTTGGTTTTGACCAGCATTTGCAGTATCTTCCTACACACGAAAAAGATCCATTATAATACTCATCTGCATTTGCTTGGATGCTACTTGTAAATTCACCACTCTCAGGTTGTGAGTCGCTGTTGGGGATTGGAGGGATGTGTTGGCGGTGGAGAAAACCTAAACTTCAATATGGTCGAGCTGTGCACAAACAATCGTATATCCCAATACAGTAAACCCTCGTTATTAAGACCTCTTTATAATGGATTTCAGTTATAGTGGATTGTCCCTTTAAGAATACAGGCTGCTAGTTACACGGAGGAGGCTATTGAAATTGACACTGCATGAAATTGACAAGGAATCGTTTTGATCGGCGCTTACCCGGTAACTCTATTAAACAATGTAACAAACAGCCTTTAGTATTTTTTGCTTACAGAAACAAATACATTTTTAGCTTTAGACTTTAGTGGTTCAGCACGGAAACAGGCCCTTCAACCCACCAAGTCCGCACCGAACAGCGATCCCCGTACACAAGCACTATCATACACACTAGGGACAATTTACAATTTTTACTGAAGCCAATTAACCTACAAACCTGTATGTCTTTGGAGTGTGGGAGGAAACCAGAGTACCCAGAGAAAACCCACGGGATCACAGGGAGAACATACAAACTCTGTACAGACAGCATCCATAACCAGGATTGATCCCAGGGTCTACCGCTGTGTCACTGTACACTCAGCAGGTTAGTGTCTTTGGAAGGAGAAACTGAGTTACCGATGGTAATCAATAGTTGGCGTGGACCCGATGGGCCGAAGGGCCTGTTTCCAAGCTTTGTCTCTAAATTCTCAAAATTTTCTAATGTTCGGCATACACGGTGAAATTCTTTGTTTTTTGCATACAATACACAAAGTGCGCAAAAGTCACCATATTTCTGGCACGGACAAAGTTACAAAAAGTACTCATTAGATTTTTGTTGGTCTCTCTACGTTCTCAACGACCCCATCCCCCGCTGCCAGGTCTCTTTGTTCTCAACTGCTCCCCCACCCCCATACTAGGCCCATCTTAGTTTTCGGCAGACCCCCCCCCATGCTAGGTCCCTCTTAGTTTAAAAACAGTTGTAAAACTTTCTAGACTTTTAGTCTTTCTGTATTGAGAAAGATTCTTTTCCATCAATCACTAGTTTTTACTTTGAAATTCAGATGCCAATTACCGAGATCAGCAGAGAGGTTTGCATGGAGGATATTGCCACAGAAGCCAAGGAAGTGATCAAAAACATTTTCAAAATGTTCCCAAATTCCTGTATGGTAAGTAATTACTCTGCTCTTGTCAGCAACAGCTTAACGTGTGTAACAATAATTATGTTGTAAAGTATTGTAGTATTACAGAAGCAGTACCAATCATAACATGAGATATTAGATCACATTGGGTTATTTGTTGATCATAGTTGTATTTATTGTATACTGTTTACTCTGGCCTTCACATGATCAAAGGATTTAATTGTGCCCGAGTGTAGACAACAATAAACTAATCGGAATCTGAATAGAAGGTAGGTTTTGAAGAGCTCTTAAAGAAGAGATGGAGAGGCTTGCAGTAGAAATTCCAGATTCCGGGCTCATGGCATAGCTGATGATATGTCAAGCGATCAGGTTTGATAAAGAAAGGTTAGGCACAAAATAATGAATCCAGCTGCTTGGTGGAAATTCTAAATTAATTTAGAGATACAGCACGGAAACAGGCCCTTAGGCTCACCAAGGCCTTGAAATTGACAAGGATTTTTTTCAATCGGCACATAACTCGATTAGACTATGTAACAAACAGCCTTTAGTATTTTTAGCTTGCAGTAACAAAATACATTTTCAGCTCTAGACTGTAGAGATACAGTGCGGAAACAGGCCCTTCGGCCCACTGAGTCCGCACCGATCAGTGATCCCCGTACAGTAGGACAATCATACACACTAGGGACAATTTACAGTTATACCAAGCCAATTAACCTACAAACCTGTACGTCTTTGTAGTGTGGGAGGAAACAGGAGCACCCGGAGAAAACCCACATGATCACAGGGAGAACGTACGAACTCTGTACAGACAGCACCCATAGTCAGGAACGAACCAGGGTCTCTGGTGCTGTAAGGCAGCAATTCTACCGCTGTTTTACTCAGCAGGTTAGTGTCTTTGGAAGGAGAAAGTGAGTTGACAATGGTACATGATGGTCAGCGTGGACTCGATGGGCCAGAGGGTCTGTTTCCACGCTGTCTCTACATTGAAAAATTTCTAATGATGTACGGCATGCAGAATGTGGGCTTAAAGGCTCATTTCTGTGGTGTATTGTTCTATGATCAAATGGTTTGAGCATTTATCAGCTTCAGGAATACGTGCAAGCGAGAAGAAATTAGGGTAGAGTTGGGAAAAGGAAAGTTTTGTCTTAAACGTTTATTTTTTTACATTGCAGCCAGAGACTTTGCTCAACACCGTGCTGCAGAAATCAATGCCATGTTAAAAGCAGTAGTGCACAAATCTAACTCCCAGTTTCTGCAGTCCTTGCCACCACATTTGCGCAGAAGAGCAATGAGCAACAACGCTAAACGTCTCCCACGAAGACTTCGGGAAATTGCAAAGAAAGAGGTAAATTTATTACAAATTAATCAAAGTTATTAGTGCTGGGAATAGTCGTCTGCTTGGGGCGAAAACAAAGAAGAAATTATTTGGTTTGTTGGTTGCTGTGAGTTGGGGTGAAGGGTTATGATTATTTTAAGGTGGAAGGCAGACCTATTTGGATGGATCGCTAATATCTGTAACTGTAAAAGAAGTTGCAACTTCTTAAATTCATAAGTCATGGAAGCAGAATTAGACTACTCCACCAGTCAATAATGGCTGATCTATCTTTCCCTCTCAACCTCATTCTCCTGCCTTGTCCCATAACTCCTGACACCCGTACTAATCAAGAATCTGCCAATCTCCGCCTTGAAAATACCCAATGACTTGGCCTCCACAGTCGCCTGTGGCTGGGGCTCTGGAACTCTGGCCCAGCTGGAGCCGGCAGATCTGTTCTCATACCCGACTTCCTAGGCC
Organism: Amblyraja radiata; assembly: GCF_010909765.2. Lineage (NCBI taxonomy): Eukaryota > Metazoa > Chordata > Chondrichthyes > Rajiformes > Rajidae > Amblyraja > Amblyraja radiata. The sequence goes on along the minus strand of NC_045959.1, from coordinate 55,355,075 downwards.
GAATTTACTGGCTGGTATCTCGATGCCTGGACAGACCATTCGGATACCTTTTGACTCCTCTCGGTGGCCGTGGCTGCTGTTGTTCCGGCAAAACACATAATCCATAACGGGTGCCAGAAAATCACTGGTGAACCTTTATTGCTATTTTAGCATTTTTTAAATTATCTTTTTAAAAGATTTTGAGTTTGGATTATAATTAGTGGTGATGTTGTTGATAGTGAAGAGAATGGTCTTGGGCCCCAGAACAACATTGATTAGTCGATGAATCAGCAGAACATAAGAGACAATGGGCCAAATGTCGTAAATACGATTAGTAAAGATGGGTACTTTGGATCAGTTTGTGTATTGTCACGTGCATAGAGATACAGTTAAAAGCTTGTTCTACATGCTATGCAAATTCAGAGGAGCTCAAAGATGAAGAACTGGGAAAGGAAAGCATGGTTTAGTTGAGAGATGCAGCATGGAAACAGGCCCTTCGGCCCACCGAGTCAGCGCCGACCAGTGATCCCTGTACACTGGCACTATCCTACACCAGGGACAATTTACAATCTTTACTGAAGCCAATTAACTGACAAACCTGCATGTCATTGGTGTGAAGGAAGATTTGTATGTTCTCCCACGTGGTTACAGGGAGAACATACAAACTCCGTACAGACAGCACAAGTAGACAGGATCGAATCCGGGTCTCTCACATTGTAAGGCAGCAACTCTACTGCTGCGTCACCGTGTCGGCCTAAGGTTGAAATGAAAGCAGATCAATGAGTAGTTAGGATTTCAAAAATTTTGAGAGCATATTACATTTGAACATCAGTCGTCATACCATACGTGAGTACCATAGATCCTCTGGATGAACAATATGAACATTGCGGCCCACGGGTCCATTTTGAGCTGTATCACTCTTTGACTCTATAATGGACTATAAATTCCTCGAATGCTGCAAAACATACTTGGCTAATAAAGTATGATTATGATTATTATATACACCCATTTTATAAGTTAAGTTGCAACTGGTTGAAACTAGTGGGAACGTCGCTCTGAAGTAAACTGGGTTCAAAAGTTGATGAAACATATGTTTGTGAAGTTTCATACAGATGGTGGTGGGTTTATGGAACAAGCTACCAGATGAGTTAAGGCAGGTACTTTATAATTTCATAAGTTATACGAGTAGTATTACCCCTTTCAGCCCATGAGGTCTACTCCGCCATTCAATCGTGGCTGAATCTTTCATGGCAAGTCTTTCCCTTTCAACCCCATTCTCCTGCATTCTCCCCATAACTCCTGACACCGTTACTAATCAAGAATCTGTCAATCTCCGCCTGAAAAATATCCATTGACTTGACTTCCACAGCCTCTGTAGCAATGAATTCCACAGATTCACCACCCTCTGACTAAAGAAATTCCTCCTCATTTCCTTCCTAAAGATACGTCCTTTTATTTTGAGGCTATAGATTCTGGTCCTGGACTCTCCCACTAGTGGGAACATCCTCTCCACATCCACTCTATCCAGACCTTTCACTATTTGATAAGTTTCAATGAGGTCCCTACTCATCCTTCTAAACATAATTTAAAAGGTATGTGGACAGGGATATGGGCCAAATGTGGGCAGGTGGGACTAGTGTAGATGGGGCAGCTTGGGCAAGTTGGGTCGGAGGGTTTATTTCTCTGCTGTGACTCTTAAGTTCAAAATTGCCTAAAGGAACAACTTACTGACCGGTGACTCCCTACAGATGGAAAAAATTGCCCATTTGAAGAAAGAGCAATCAAAAAGCAAGTCTCGCAAAGCCCGGCGACGACATGGAAATTTGTTGCATGAATTTAATCGCAGACAAAGGAAAAACATCTGGCTGGAAACCCACATATGGCACGCAAAAAGATTCCATATGGTCAAAAAATGGGGATGCTGTTTGGCTGACAAACCAACTGCTAAAAGTTACAGAGCCTGCTACCGTGCCATGAAGCAGAAGTGTCTACTTCAGGTACCTTTTCATGTTCATAAATTCTCGGAGCAGAATTAGGCCATTCGGCCCATCAAGTCGTCACTGCCATTCAACCATGACTGTTCGATCTTTACCTCTCAGCCTCATTCTCCTGTCTTCTCCCCATAACCGCTGAGGCTTGTACGAATCAAGAATCTGTCAATCTCTGCCTTAAAAATATCCATTGACTTGGCCTCCACAGCTGTCTGTGGCAATGAATTCCATAGTTTCACCACCCTCTGACTAAAGAGATTCCTCCTAATCTTGTTTCCAAAGGTACGTCCTTTTATTTTGAGGCTATGTCCTCTGGCCCTAGACCAGTGGTTCCCAACCTTTTTTTGGCCATGTCCCACCTAATCACCTCTAAAATCCTGATGCCCCCCCCCCCCCCCCCCCTTTTTTACCCAAAAAAAATTATTTACTCAAAATAACATCTGAAACATAAACTACATATGTTTACCTGATGGAAAATCCAAAAAAAAAAAATTTGAAAATTTGGACCCAGACCTCCTCAGTCGCGCTCAATTGCCCCCCTTAAAAATCAAATTGCCCCCCTGTGGGGCGTACGCCCCACGTTGGGAACCACTGCCCTAGACTCTCCCACGAGTGCAAACATCCTCTCCACATTCACTCTATCCAGGCCTTTCACAATTCGGTGAGGTCGCCCCTTATTCTTTTAAACTCCAGTGAGTACAGGCCCAGTGCTGTCAAACACTCATTATATGTTTAACTATTTTGTGAAAGAGAATTGCATTCTTACAGTAACTGGTTCAGAAGTATTTTTCACTGAATAATTTCAAAATTGACTTCCACTATAGCTGCAAAGTTGCTTTATAATGTAAAAAACTGTATGTATTCATCCATCAATGGTTCAATGGTGCTCTATTTGTGACATGTGCAACTGCGCAATGAAATTATTTTTGCATATTGACATTTGCAAGCGCTTGACATATTTTGGTGCCATTTTCAAGGTCCACAGTCTGGTCTGCCAGTATGCTCAGTCTACTGAAGCAGTTCCTGATCCAGGTCAGCCCCAGGCTCCTGCAGGTGCTCCCTCCGTCGCCTTCGACTGGATCAGCCAGTGGACCGACATCCCTCTCTCCTCGCCTGGCCATCTTTGTGTCCACGTAGTGCTGATCTTGCAGCCCACCTTGAAGGCGCTGGAGGGATTACCCTGGTTCACCTTCCTACCGGCCCTTGATCCTCGTGCCCTACATCTGCTGTGGCTCCATCCCGGTACCACGGTCAGACGAACCTTCGGGCGGACGGGTTCTGGGCAGACACCACGGCCAAGGCAACTCAGGAAGGTCTCTCTTGTCTTCTCCACCACTAATAATATACCACACACATTGCTACCTGTTTAAAGCTTCATATGCTGAGAGTTTTGGTTCAGCTTTTTACTTATTTTCCTGAACACTTTATCAAAGGAAGGTTTTCCCAGTGATATAGGGGTTAGTGAGTTTTTGTTCAATCTTGAACCAGTGACAGTGTTGCATAGTCCACTGTTTAATGTCTTAATTGGAAAGTCTGGACAATGTCATAATTTATTTTCTCATGCACCTCAACTGTCCCTAATCCCTTAATCATTGTGATTTTTACATAATGTATATAATCCAGCAATGGCCTTGAACACCAGTCACTTCAGAATGTAGAAGGCCGACTACACAAGATCAATTTAGTAATCGCTCCCAACATAGAGTATTATAATTCATTTACTTTGTTTTGATAGGTCTATGAACCATGTTTAATTCTGCTCCACAAAGATTATATTTCATTGAAGACGGCAGCTGGAGATTGTCCACTGGTGTTTAGTCCAAAAAAAATACTACGCTGCCTGAGACCAAATGCAATAATTTATTTTTTAAAACATGGTATTTCCAATCTGATGATCTGAATAATTTGCTATCATGTACTTTGATTCAATGAAGTAAGAAATTTAGTCCAAAAAATTTAGTGGGTGATTTTATTTTTTAATATAATGAAACTCTGTTGAAGATTTGTTTTAGTTTAGTTTACAGATACGGTTTGGTTTAGAGATTCAATGCAAAACGGGCCCCTCGGCGCACAGACTCTGCGCTGACCAGCGATCCAAACACACTAACATTATCCTACATACCGGGGACAATTTACAATTATACCAAGCCGATTAACCTACAAACCTGTACGTCTTTTGAAGTGTGGGAGGAAACCAGATCACTCGTGGAAAACCCACGCAGGTCACGGGGAGAATGTACAAACTCCATAGTCGGGATCATACCCGGGTCTCTGGCGCTGTATGGCAGCAACTCTACTGCTGCGCCACCGTGCCGCCTAAATGGGCAGTGGATTCAGCATGGAAGCTTTGTCCTACTGAGTCTATGTCAACTGTTGATCGCCGGTTCACACCAGCTCTGTTATCCACTACCTCATCCACTCTCGACACACTAGGGCCAATTTACAGAAGCCAATTAACCTACTAAACAGCACATCTTTTGGTTAGAGTCATACAGCATTGGGCCTTCGGCCCAACTTGCCCACACCAACCAACATGCCCCATCTACACTCGTCCCACTTGCCTGCTTTTGTCCATGTCCCTCTAAACCTATCCTATCCATGTACCTGTCTAAATGTTTCTTAAACATTGTGATGCGGGAGAAAACTGGAGCATCCGGAGGAAACCCCCGCAGTCGCTGGCAGAATGTGCAACCTTCACACAGACACGCCCCGAGGTCAGGGTTGAACCTGGGTGTCTGCGCCACTGTGCCACCCAATACTACAATTTGGCGATATTCCAAATCTCTACTCTTATCCATTTATATATTTTTATAAGAATAAGCATTTGACTGGAAAACAAGTAGCTACTTGTTTAAAGCTTCAGAGCTTGGTTCAGCTTTTCGCTTATTTAGTATTGTCTGACTTGCTGGGCATGTTCCAAGCCTTGTCACGAACACTGCAAAAAGATGATTAATATGTTTTAGACAATAGACAATAGGTGCAGGGGTAGGCCATTTGGCCCTTCGAGCCAGCACCACCATTCAAGGTGATCATGGCTGATTATCCCCAATCAGTACCCTGTTCCTGCCTTCTCCCCATATCCCCTGACTCCGCTATTTTTAAGAGCCCTATCTAGCTCTCTCTTGAAAGCTTCCAGAGAACCTGCCTCCACCGCCCTCTGAGGCAGAGAATTCCACAGACTCACCACTCTCTGTGAGACAAAGTGTTTCCTTGTCTCCATTCTAAATGGCTTACTCCTTATTCTTAATCTGTGGCCCCTGGTTCTGGACTCCCCCAACATCGGGAACATGTTTCCTGCCTCTAGCGTGTCCAAACCCTTAACAATCTTAAGGTTTCAATGAGATATCCTCTCATCCTTCTAAACTCCAGAGTGTACAAGCCCAGCTGCTCCATTCTCAGTATATGACAGTCCCGCCATCCCGGGAATTAACCTTGTAAACCTACGCTGCACTCCCTGAATAGCAAGAATGTCCTTCCTCAAATTAGGCGACTAAAACTGTACACAATACTCCAGGTGTGGTCTCACTAGGGCTCTGTACAACTGCAGAAGGACCTCTTTGCTCCTATATTCGATTACTCTTGTTATAAAGGCCAACATGCCATTCGCTTTCTTCACTGCCTGCTGTACCTGCATGCTTATTTTCATAGACTGATGTACAAGGACCCCCAGATCCCGTTGTACATCCGCTTTTTCCAACTTGACACCATTTAGATAGTAATTGCCATTTAGATTTTAACTGCCCCTTAATTATCAGATTAGTTAACCTTTTTCAAACTATCAGAGGAATTGCAGAAACAAAAAAGTGCAGATGCTGGTTTATACCAAAGATAGACACAAAGTGCTGGAGTAATTCAGCAGGTCAGGCAGCATCTCTGGAGAAAAGGAATAGGTGATGTTTCATGTTGAGACCATTCTCATTCGATGACTCCTGTTTAGGAAGAAGGGTCTCAACCCAAAACATCACCTATTCCTTTTCCCCAGAGATGCTGCCAGACCTGCTGAGTTGCTCCAGCATTCGTGTCTATCTTCAGAGGAATTCTTTGTTCTGCTACCAAAAAATAATTTAGAAAGGTAAGTACAGGACAAGAGTGGGCCTTTAAGTCCACAAAGGTACACAAAAATGCTGGATTAACCTTTAAGTCCACAATGTCTGTGTCGAATATGATGTCAAGACCAACTCGTATCTGCCTGCATATAATCTATATCCCACCATCCCCTGCATTTCTACAACCCAATCCAAAAGTCTTTTAAATGCCACTATTGTATCTGCCTCAAACACCCCCGACAGCACCCACCACCCTTTGTGCAAAAAATACTTGTTCCACACATCTCCTTTAAATTTTGCCCCTCTCCATCTTAAAGCTATGCCTTTTAGTATCTGATTTTTCCATCCTGGGAAAAAAGTCCTGACTGTATACACTCTCTATGCCTCATAATTTTATATGCCTCTATCAGGACTCCTCACAACCTTCGGCGTTCCAGAGAAAACTGAGGGTCCAATTTCTCCCTGTAGCTAATAACCCCTAATCCAGTCATCATTTTGGTAAACCTCTGCACCCTTTCACAAGCTTCCACATCCTTCCTCTAATGGGGTGACCTGAACTGAACGCAATACTCCAAATGTGGCGAAAACAAAGTCCTATAGAGCTGCATGATTTTCTGACTCTTATAGTTAATGTCATGACCTATGAAAGCAAGTGTACAATACAGCTTCTTTACAACTTTATCGACTGGTTTTGCCACGTTCCGGGAGTTATGGACTTGGACCTCTGTACATCAATGCCGTCATTAATTGTTTATTTTCCCTTTACATTTGACTTCCATAAGTCAACATCTCGCAATTCCTTAGATTAAACTCCATTTGCCATTTTCCCGCCCATTTCTGTAGCCGATCTATTTCCCGCTGTATACTTTGACAGCCTTCCTCATAGAAACATAGGTCCTCCGAGCCAGCTGATGGCTGATCATCTAAAATCAGTACCCTGTTCTGTTTTTTCCCCATATCCCTTAATTCCTTTAGCCAACGGAGCTAAATCTAACTCTCTTGAAAACATCCAGTGAATTGGCCTACATAATCCACACTCCTAGATGACCCAATCTTGGTGTCATCTGCAAACTTACTAACCAACCCGTCTACATTTACAGTATGTCCAGGTCATTTATGTATATCGCAAACATCAGAGGTCCCAGCGCAGACCCCTGCGGAACTGCACTGGTCACTGACCTCCATCCTGAAGATTGTCTTTCCACCACCACTCTGTCTTCTATCAGTAAGCCAGCTCTGATTCCAGACAATTAAATCACTATTAATCTTGTGCATCTTAATCTTCTGGATCAGCCTGGTGCGGTGGACATTATAAAATGTCTTACTAAAATCCATGCAGCCTCCTCAAAAAACTCGATCAAGTAAGTAAGACGCGACCTGCTGTTTTTCTCTTTGGATACAGTCAAAAGTGTATCCTGACCCAAAATGTTGCCTGTCCATTTCCCTCCACACATGATGCCTGACCCGCTGTATTTTGAAAGATTTAAAAAAAAATTTAAATATACTTCTAAAATTAGAAAAATTGACTTTTTGGACAAACTCTCTTATGTAATTGAATCATAGTACATGATTGTAAATTATCTAGATAATCTGACTGCATTAAAAAAAATAAACCTTTGGTCTCACTGACAAAGTGTTCCAGACCTGGCATATTAATTGTTTGTTTCCACAGATGCTGTTTGACCTGCTGTGTTTCCGGTATTTTTATTTAAGCATTTTTATATATTTGTCTCTCAGGATTTGTCGTATTATTGCTGCTTGGAGCTGAGTGGTACACAGGAGAATCTCTTGAAGGCTCTTTCCCCTTTGAGTAGCTGGGAAGCAGGTATTTTCATCACTTGTTAAAAAAATCAAACCATCTTTTCCTTTCATTCTATAGTTTCTTCAGTTTTGGATATGATGCAGTTTGCTTCCAGAATTCTGGGCACTCTTTCCTGATACAGCTGCTAGCAGACCCATTGAGTTACTCCAGCATTTTGTATCTATCTTTGGTATAAACCAGCATCTGAAGTGGTTTTTATTACAGCTATTAGCACTTTATGGTATGTGCTGGGCAGGACCACGGTTTATTGGGAGCTACTGACATCTTTGGAAGCCTGGTGAATAATAAGCCTTGAATGGGGAATAGTCCTTTCAATATCAACCCAACCCACACAGTTTCCTGGTAATAAGGATATAGTTTTTTTTTTTGTACTTGTTTATTGCTCTTTTGTTTGCCACAAATGAATTGAGATTTAGGTTTATTATCACCTGTACCAAAAACTTTATTTTGTATGCTATCCAATCAAATTAGATATATCATAAGTAAATACAACAATCATCCTCAATAGATACAATAAGTGGAGCAAAGGGGAAGATACAGAGTGCAGAATATAGTTCTCAGCATTGTAGCGCATCAGTTCCATAGACAAGGTCCAATGGGGTAGAGGTGAATCAAATAGTACCCTAGCTTATGGAAGGTCCCTTTAAAAGCCTGATAACAGAGATCAAGAAGCTGTTCCTAAGTCTAGTGGTGTACGTTTTAAGGTTCTGTACCTTCTACTGGGAGTAGCGAGAAGAAGGAACGACCAGGGTGAGACAAATCTTTGATCGTGTTGGCTGTTTTCTGAGGCAGTGTGAAGTGTGGATAGACTCAATGGTGGAGCAACCTTATCGCACCTTGCCCTCCCTGCTCAGAAGCATGAACCTTAAACTAAGAAGTGTGGTCCCCAAGGCTGACGGATCTACTTCCATTGACTTCCTTTTTCACCACATCTACCATTGAGAACTTGGTGGCCATTTAACTACTAGCAACTGTGTACTTCCACTCCATTCCTCTCCAGTAATGCACCTCCTGTTACCTCCTGCCCCTATTCCCATTTTAGTTTAAATTTAATTTAGAGATACAGCATGGAAATAGGCCCTTCGGCCCACCAATGTCAACAATGCCACCTGTAAGATTAGTTCTATCCTACACACGAAGGACAATCTACAGAAGCTAATTAACCTACAAACCTGTACATCTTTGGAATGTGGGAGGAAACCGAAGCACCCGGAGAAAACCCACGTGCTCACACGGAGTACGTACAAACTCCATACAGGCAGTACCCATAGTCAGGATCGAACCCATGTCTCTGGTGCTGTAATGCTGCAACTCTACCGCTGCGTCACTGTGCACCCCATTTTATCTAAACTGTCATGTGTTTTAACTCCTTGTATGGAATATCGCAACATCAAAGATAGACACAAAATGGTAAGAGTAATTCAGTGGAGTAGGCAGTATCTCTGGAGAAAAGGATTAGGTGACGTTTTGAGTCGAGATCCTTCTTCAGACTGAAAGTCAGGGGAGCGGGAAACTAGAGGTATGAAGAGGTACAAAGAATAAAAGGCATACAAAAGGACAAATCAAAACCAGCAACAATGATCAAGGAAAGGTAGAGCCCACAATGGTCCATTGGTGGCTGTGGAGAAGGTGATGAATGAGGACTAAGCAGGAAGACTAGGATGGGGAGCGACGGTGAGAGAAGAAATGCAAGGGCTACATGAAGATAGAGAAATCAATAATCACACTGCTGGGTTGTAAGCTACACATCACAGCATCAAGATCATTTAATAATTGTTTATAAAAAAGAAATACGCTTGTGATTTTATTTTCTGGCATGTTTCTCCATTGTACATACAACTTGTGCTTGCCTTAAACGGTGTCATGAATATCCATCCCGCTGATCCTTGTGGTGCTGCAGGTACAACGTTTGCCTCTGTGGATTGCCTTTCTGGGAAGCGTCAAGGATCATTGGTGCTTTACAAGGCCGAGCAATATCCCGCAAAGCCACTGGGTCCTATTGTGTTCTTGTGGCGACCCAAAGCAGAGCCGGAAAACCAGTCTGAAAACAGGCAGCTTTGGATTTGGGCACATCCAGCACTTAAAACGGTAACTAATTTCCATTTGGATATTTTATCAGGTAGAGATTGGTATTGGTTTATTATTGTCACATGTACTGAGATACCGTGAAATACTTGGTGTTTTATATTTATAACATGTTAACAGGTGTCTTTGACAAAATTAAATTAGTAACCAGTCAATTTGACTTTAATTGATTGCTGGAATGTTGAAGAATATCATATACTAGAAACTATTGTATGTACGAATAAAGGAAACAGCAGCAGGAGCAGGTCATACATTGAAGACACAAAAACCTGCAGATGTTGGTTTACAAATAAAAGACATAACGTGCTGTACTAACTCAGCAGGTCAGGCAGCATCTCTAGAGAACATGAATAGGTGATGTTTCGGATTGGTACTCTTCCTCCGACTAATTATGGTGGGGTGGGGAGAAAGCTGGAAGCGAGGTAGGGGCAGGACAAAGCCTGTCAAGTGATAGGTGGATACAGGTCAGACAAAAGAGAAGAGCAGGATTTGCACCAGGTGGAAGGTTATAAAGAACTAAGAACATAGAGGCGATATTGTTTGGTCCCAATGGCTACCATGAACCTCCCCCTGTTGACTTGGGTCCCCTGGCACGGTATGTGAAGCCAACAGTTTTGAACCTGTGTTTTAAGATGGACAGTGATTTTAAATTAGATCATCAAATAGGCGCGGTAGTAAAGTCCAGCTTCTTTCATTTAAGGCAGCTGGCAAAGGTGAAGCCCATTCTTGAGCGGCAGCATTTTGAAACAGTAATCCATGCCTTTATCACGTCTAGGCTGGATTACTGTAACGCACTCTATTTTGGAGTTGCTCGATCTTCCCTGGCTCGTCTCCAGTTGGTTCAAAATGCTGCTGCTCGCCTTTTAACTGGAACTCGAAAGAGGGAGCACGTAACGCCAATTCTGGCCTCCCTCCACTGGCTCCCGGTGTACTTTCGAGTTCATTTTAAGACTCTTTTATTTGTTTTTAAATCTTTAAATGGCCTCGCCCCGCCTTACCTCTCTGAGCTGCTTCATCCCTACGCTCCTGCCCGGTGCCTCAGGTCAGCTGATCAGCTGCTCCTGGAGGTACCGAGGTCTAAGCGGAAGCTCAGAGGGGATAGAGCCTTCTCTGTTGCTGCTCCGGCGTTATGGAACACTCTGCCGTTGCACATCAGACAGGCCCCCTCACTGTCCATCTTCAAAACCAATCTTAAAACCCATATCTATTCCTTGGCTTTTGACCCTGCATGAGACTTTGCTCCTGTTTTAGTGTTTTTAATGTTTTTTTAAATTGTTTTTACTCTCTCTTTTAATGTTTTTATTATCGTGTAATAATTTTTTGTCCATGATTAGTCATGTACAGCACTTTGTTGCAACAGTGGTTGTTTTTAAAGTGCTCTATAAATAAAGTTATTATTATTATAGTTCAGCTATATTATTTGACAACATTGGTGGAAGATGTAAACAAATGCTGGAAATATTCAAGTCAAATACTCAAGTATCAAGAAATACTCGAAAGGTATAGAAGTGTGAAAATGCACACCGCCAGATTCTGGGACCGTTTTTTTGCCCAGCTGTTATCAGACAACTGAACATCCCTACCAACAATTTGAGAGCAGTCCTGTTCTATATCTACCTCATTGGAAACCCTCGGACTGTTTTTGATTGAACTTTACTAGACTTTATCTTGCACTAAACATTATTCACTTTATTCCCTTTGTCATGTATTTGTACACTGCATAGCTAGATTGTAATCATGTATTGCCTTTCCGCTGACTAGTTAGCATGCAACACAAGCTTTTCACTATACCTTGGTACACGTGACAATAAATTAAGCTCAAATTCAAACTCGAACTCTCTGCAGGTAGAGAAACAGTTAATGTTTTAAGTCAGAGACCCTTGATCAGATTCAAAAGATTTAAGCATTTGCAGGTTTTTTTTACTTTTAGTGAAAAATTTGTCTAATTTTTATTGTAACCGAGAATGATTCTGCTGGATCTCAAATATGGCTGGTACATTTTTCTGTGCATGTAGTTGTACTGTGAACTGGTAACTTCTTTGTGGATCTGAACTTAATTTGTTGGCAACCCATACAATCTGCATTTCTTAATGTATTTTGTATTCTTTTTAGGAGGCATTAATCGAGCTCCAGTTGGCCTGTCAATGTTCAGATGCTCCCTTACCTGAACCAGCGCCTAGTGAATGCAGTGCTTCAGCACCGGGAAGAGCTGGCTCGAAAAGAAAACTGCAGGATCAAGTTGGAGAGGAAGTCATACCCAAGAAAAAAATCATAGGCAATAGTACCAGAGATCCTTTGAAACCAGTGTCTTGGACATCGTTAACAACTGGTATTGTAATAGAGTGAGTAGGTGCAGAAATCTGTATGTTAATGACTGGATGGGATAACTGATGTTACCTGAACTGAAACACTGCTGGCTATGGTTCAATGGTTCTTATTATTATCACATGTACCAAGGTACAGTGAAATGTCTAATTGACAGATCTTATACTTCCAATTTTATTTTTACTTCTACATACTTCTATTTTTTCTGTGTTCTTCATTTGCATTTCCCACATGTGTTGTAATTTTGATTAGTTATCTACTTTAGGAAAGATTATTCTAATTCAAGACTCGGCTTGTGCTCGTTAGACACGGCTTGTACTCGCTAGAATTTAGAAGATTGAGGGGGGATCTTATAGAAACTTACAAAATTCTTAAGGGGTTGGACAGGCTAGATGCAGGAAGATTGTTCCCGATGTTGGGGAAGTCCAGGACAAGGGGTCACAGTTTAAGGATAAAGGGGAAATCCTTTAGGACCGAGATGAGAAAAACATTTTTCACACAGAGAGTGGTGAATTTCTGGAACTCTCTGGCACAGAAGGTAGTTGAGGCCAGTTCATTGGCTATATTTAAGAGGAAGTTAGATGTGGCCCTTGTGGCTAAAGGGATCAGGGGGTATGGAGAGAAGGCAGGTACAGGATACTGAGTTGGATGATCAGCCATGATCATATTGAATGGCGGTGCAGGCTCGAAGGGCCGAATGGCCTACTACTGCACCTACTTTCTATGTTTCTAATTAGGGTTTGAGTTTAATTTTTTTATGTCGGATTTTTTTTCTTTTTCTTTTTTATTATTACTAGTATTCAAGGTCGGGGATTTTCAGCTGTCATTCAAGATATATTAACCCTTGGACTATAAACCACAAAACTAAAATTGCAAGCAATAACAAGTTAAGACTTCAAATGACGCAAAGTGCTGGAGTAACTCAGTTGGTCAGGAAGCATCTCTGAAGAACGTGGATAGGTGATGTTTCGGGTCTTGACCTACTCCAGGACTTTGTGACTTTTTGTGTATTAACCAACATCTGCAGTTCTTTGTTTCTGCTGGTTAATACATCACTATAAATATTTCATCAAAGTTTGCATTTTTATTTTAGTTAAGCGGAACCAGGCTCTTTGGCCCACCAAGTCCGTGCCAACAAGCCATCTCCGCACACTTACACTGTCCCTTACATAATAGGTAGGTGTGGCGGTCCCTGGGGGTAGGTCACTCCTTGGATCACCCCCCTCGCCGATTGAGGGACAGGAGCGTTGATCTGCCACGGGGTTTCCAGACCACCCTGGGTTTTGTGCTCTCGAGGTGTGTGTGTGGTGTGCTCTCGCTGTAGGGATTAAAAGACTACTGTTTGAACCCGCGTGGCGGCGTCTGGCCTTTTCCTGACCTCGTCCAGGCTGCTACATAGGAATGTTACAAAATTTTGAGGTTTTAAAAATTAAGTCTGTAATTTATCCCATCAGATAAAGCATAAAAATAACTTTAATTTGATACCTAATTCACTTTCATATCTTCAGTATTAAAAACGTTATGGCCATTTTCATACTCTTAGCATCTTGTTCCCTATTGCTTTTCCATTAACTTAACACAAAAGCTGTATTCGAGGACAGTCAATTAACAAAAAAGCCCATAACTTTCTTAAAAATTAAGAGAACTAAATGAAATTTTCAGTTATTATAGATTGAAGCATTCTGAAACAAATATGATACATCTTACTTGGATGGCCTGAAATTAAAGTATATAAATAGTTAATTACCTAATTAGGTAGCTAAATACAAAATTAACCGTTGTGACGGAAATAGTAATAAACACCCAGACTGCCTTAAATTCAAAAATGTGATATTCTCAAGATCAGAACTTTAATATTATTGTAATGTTAAAACAAATAGTAAGTACCCAGCAAAAAATCATATTAATCAGTGTCATCAAATCAATTACATTAATCTAAATTCAATGACTAGTTCTAAATATCTATTCCATTCTTAAGAAAAGGTTAAAAATAAATGTTTAAATAGCCAAAGTATCCAAATAACAAACTGATCCTATTCACACAAGAATTCACAATATAACATGATTTTTAAATTTCACTTTGTCATGAATTTCTAAGCCAAATGGAAGGAATTGATTGTTTAATTCCCATAAATTTTACTCTTTCTCAATGCAGCAGGCCAGGGCCGTTTTACACAGACATTTGTTCAAAATCCAGAAACATCCACTCTCAAGATAATCAAAATCATTATTTTTTGCACAATCATGCAACTAAATTATCTATATTTTGTGTTATTGTCTATCCACGATCAATATTCTCATACTAAACATCTCACTAAAACTTTACTGTGGAAGTTTTCAGATATTTAGTATGAAAATATTGATCATGGATAGACAATAACACAAAATATAGTTGATTTAGATGTTCTTATGACCTGATTGTGCAAAAAAAATAATGAATTTGATTATCTTGAGAGTGGCTGTTTCTGGATTGTGATCAATTGGAATGTGGCCGCAAAACTTATGATATAAGCCCCTATAGGCAGGCAAGACACGGCCGATATCATATCAGGGCCTAAATAACATTTTTCATATCATCATATTAAAATGAAACCACACCAATAGCAAGAAAAGATGTTAAATAAACGACATACCTTTTGTTTTGTCCTGCACTTGCAATCCGTGATGTTGAAGGCGTTAGAGGTCGCGTTTAACTTCAATCCATGGATGCAAACGGCCAGCAACTTAAAAAAAAATGGGGGCGGGATCGCAGATCGATTTTTCTTCATCAGCTTGAAGTCCAAGCAAATTCCTCTCCGACAACCAATACAAACCTGCATTTTAATCCCGTCCCTCCCAACAGCCTCCGGAAATGCAGGCACAGGGAGTGGGCAGATCAGGAGCGCCACTGATTGTAGGGTTTTGTAACAACGCACCACTAGGGAAAATTTACAATTATATCTAGCCAATTAATCTCCAAACCTGTACGTCTTTGAAGTGCGTGAGGAAACCGGAGAAAACTGACGGAGGTCATGGGGAGAATGTACAAACTTCATACAGACAGCACCCGTAGTCAGGATCGAACCCAGATCTCTGGCACTGTAAGGCAACAACTCTACCACTGTGCCACCATGCTGCAAACGTTAATTTACTTTCAATTACAAATAATTTTAGTTTCAGTGTTCAATAATAGTGTTCAATAATAATATAAATGCAATTTATCATTTGCTTTTCTCTCATAAGTGATGCTTCTGAGTGCTTTACAGTATCAATGTTTACATGTATGCGATTATCTCCAGAGATCTGACGATGGAAATTCTGAGGTATCGATTGGTCGGTCCCCTTTCTCACTCTGTGATATTTGAAGTTTTGCAACCTGCTGTTGTCTTGGAAGTAAGTCTTTGAGATATTGAGTTATGATATCAGAATCTCCAGAGGTGATATAGAGCATTAATTGTAATTGCATTTTTAATGTGTAGCTGCATTTCATTGATTGCGCACAGGTAAACATGCAAATAAATGCTGTCATTCATTTGTGGAACAGATATTGTGCATTCCTATGTTAGCTGTGTCCGTTTTTGAGATCATAAGATCATGTAAGACATAAGAGCAGAATAAGGTCATTTGACCCATTGAGTTCCTCCGCCGTTCGATCATGGCTGATCTATTTTTCCCTATCAATCCCATTCTTCTGCCTTCTCCCTGTAACCTTTGATGCCCTTACTGATATAGAACCCACTTTAAAAATAGCCATATCTATAAACCGGTACATCTTTGGAGTGTGGGAGGAGAGCGGAGATCCCGGAGAAATCCCACGCAGGTCACAGAGAGAATGTACAAACTCTGTACAGACAGCACCCGTAGTCAGGATCCAACCAGGTGATTCAACCTAGTCATGGTGAGATATTATTTTGGGAGTATTTCTGAAGTGGCTTGTTATTCTGCTGCAACTTGCTGTGCTTGTGTTACTTTTATTTGTTCCCCTTTCTAACATGAAACTGTCTTGGATCTGTCCGTAGGATTCTGAAGCGAAGGGAGAAGTGACGGGAGCAAGAGATGTGCCTTGCTGGTGGTCACAGTATTGCGGGAAATCCGAGGATGTGGACCTTCATCATCGTCAGGGGGATTTCCCACAGTTACTTTCTGGTGGGTTACTTGGAGCATGGAGCTCCAAGCCTGTAACAGTTGTGCGAATCAGGCATGGTAAATTTAGGTCTGAATTTGTCTTTGAGTCTAGTGAGCACCCTTCTTGCTAATTTGACATTAGAACTAGAATATCTGATTCTTGACTTTTCTATTGGCTTATGCCAAGAATTGATTCTTGGCAGTGTTTATTGAGTATTATGTCGAGAAATTTGATGTGCTGCTACAATTAAGAATTGTAAGAAGTCACGTGTGAGGCCATACGCAAATTGGAGGAACAGCACTGCATATTTCACTTGGGCAGATTACAGCGCAGCAGTATGAAAGTTTGTTTCTGTAATTTCAAGTAACCCCCGCAGTCCCTCCCCCCTACCCCTCCCCCATCCTAGATGTCCTACCAGTTGCACTGTCCGCATCCTTGTATCCCTGTCCTTATCACATCTTCCCCAGCCAACAAGGGGCCATTATGGCCTCCACCCGTCCTGAGGTCATCTGATGCCAGCCCTGATTTGTTCTGGCCGTTTCTCACCTCCAGTTTTTTTTCCTCTCTCTTAAGATTTTAATTGTTCTGTGCATATGCCAATTAAACACGCTTGGCTCTTGACTAGTCGTAAAAGTTGTTAGGTTTCAGTTTAGAACAAAAAGAAACATTATAAGATTACTAAAGGACATGAAGTGCTGGAGCAACTTTTTAACCTCCAATTCGAGTTTTATTTTCTTCCTTCCCCATCCTGGCAGATTAGTTTAAGCCCACTCCAACAGCATAACAAAGCAAAGTACTGGAATAACAAAAATGGGGCAGCACAATGGCACACCAGTAGAGCTGCTGCCTCACAGCGCCAGAGACCCGGGTTCCATCCTGATCTCGGGTGCTGTCTGTACGGAGTTTGTACGTTCTCCATGGGACCTCGTGGATTTTCTCAGTGTGTTCCAGTTTCCTCCCACACTCCAAAGACCCGCACGTTTGTAGGGTGATTGGCTTTGGTAAAGATTGTAAATTGTTCCTAGTGTGTAGGATAGTGCTTGTGTACGAGGTGATCGCTGGTCGGTGTGGACTCGGTAGGCCGAAGGGCCTTTTTTCTTGTTGGTGTGTAAAATCACTTGTTTATATATTCTTGGAATGTTCTGTTATAGGAGGATACAGATAACAGCTGTAAGTAAAGAAACAAGTACTATTCTGTTATAGCATTTAGCATGATCCTCTATTGATTTGTCAGATTTCTTGTACTTTAGCTTTTCTACTATTGCCTTGGGATGGTTTCCTGCCACTGTCTCCTGTAAGATACTTCATGCCAGTAACTAGTGCTTCCACCATTTTGTGTTCTTTTGTTTTTAAGGTATTGCTTCACCAGCAGAAATCTCAGCAGGGTCTGTACTTGGACTTACTGTGAGGGATCCTCGACTAAACATACCTGAAAGCAGGACCCCAGCGCTGCCTGACCCATCAGAGTTTAAAGGTAGCACCCATGGTAACACTGCAGAACAAAACTCAATTTCAGTTCAATTTATTGTCACGTTTACCGAGGTACAGTGAAAAGCTTTTGTTGCATGCTATCCAGTCAGCGAAAAGACAATACATGATTACAATCGAGCCATTCACAGTGTACAGATACATGATAAAGGGATTAAAGTTTAGTGCAAGATAAAGTCTAGTAAAGATCGATCAAAGATAGTCCGAGGGATTTAAGTGATTTAAAAGAGTGGAGTGATTGCAATGCGTGATTGCAGATCCACTTCAGTGACTAGCACACAAAGAGTCGCCTGAGTTGGGCGCCATAAACTGGAGGCATACAGCATGTTTCTCAATCATTACAGGATCTTGGGGTCCAAGTCCATAATTCACTGCAAGTGGCAACACTAGTAGATAGTGGTGAAGAAGACAAATGGTATGCTTGCTTTCATAGGGCATGGAGAATAGGAGTCAGGAAGTCACGATGTAACTGTGCAGGACTTGGGTCATGCCGCATTTGGAGAATTGGGCCTGTTGACTCTGTTAATAGCTGAGTCATATAGAATGGAAACAGGCCCTTTGGTTCAACTTGCCCACACCGACCAACATGTCCCATCTACACTAGTCCCACCTGCCCGCATTTGGCCCATATCCCTCTAAATCTATCCTATCCATGTACCTGTCTAAATGTTTATTAAACATTGAAATAGTACGTGTATTCAATTAATTCACTGTTGAGAGAATCTTAAAGTGAGCTCAGATTTAAATAGCATCCATGGAGCGAAGGAAATAGGCGACGTTTCGGGAAAGGTTGCCTATTTCCTTCGCTCCATAGATGCTGCAGGACCCGCTGAGTTTCTCCAGCATTTTTGTCTACCTTTGATTTTCCAGCATCTGCAGTTCCTTCTTAAACATCAGATTTACATAGGGTTCTTTTGAATTTGGAATATCTTAGATATGAAACAATATGTTCAAGATTTCTAACAATGGGTTGTATTTATATTTAATCAGTTATTTATTGTGAATAGTTTATTCAAGCCTGGAAGTTGTGCCAATGTAGGGTTTGATTAGATGCCGAGCAAGTCTTTCCACAGCGACCTGTAGTATAGCTTGCTGGCTCGGGAACCAACTGTCGGTTTGCAGTTTTCCATCAAGGGAAAGCAAGATGTTTGTGGCTGCAGTGAAACACAATGTACAGAAGGTAGGTATTGAGTTTTGCAGAGTTTCACCGCTATTTGATCTGGGGTGCTGTCTGTACGGAGTTTGTACGTTCTCCATGTGACCACGTGAGGTTTTCTCCGGCTGCTCCGGTTTCCTTCAACACTCCAAAGACGTACAGATTTGTAGGTCAATTGGCTTCAGTAAAATTGTAAATTGCCCCTAGTGTATAGGATAGTGCTAATGTATGGGGTGATTGCTGGTCAGCATGGTCAAAAAAAAGTTATAACTTGGATAAAACCCTCTAGGTATAATGTAAATGTCGTGCCTTCACTATGTTCTTTGGTCTTAAGTTAATGTGGCAGTATGTGATCTCAATAACAGCAAATATTTCGGCACATTTTGCTGGTCTTGTGCTCGGTGAGAGCCTCTGTTCTTCATGCAGATGTTCCAGGTTTGAATCCTGGCAAGGCCATCTTAGTGCTCAACACTATTTGCAACAGAAAATTGTGCAGATTGACATGTTGCTTAGGATCTAAAGAGACAGAAGAATATCCACATTACATGGGGTGTCACATCTGCTTACAGGGCATGCTGTTGTGGTTTATGTATATAATTGACTAATTTTTGCCGCAGGAGCTGTTTAATGAGCAATTTAATCATTGACATTTTGCTTTCATTGCCAAGATATTCCTTTATATCAGCTACTCACCTGTTTCTTGTTTTGTTTTTTTTTGCATCTTAGATAGATCAAATATTCTCCAATTAATGATTAATAAGCCGTGTATAAGCACATTTTAAATACCCCAGTGGCGCAGCAGTAGAGTTGCTGCCTTACAGCGCTAGAGACCCAGGTTTGATCCTGAATACGGGTGTTGTCTGTATGGAGTTTGTACGTTCCCCTGTGGCTGCGTGCGTTTTCTCCGAGTGCCCCGGTTTCCTCCCACACTCCAAAGACGTACAGGTTTGTAAGTTAATTGGCTTCAGTAAGTTGTAAAATTGCCCCTAGCAAAATGCTGATATTTGCAGCATGCTTTTTTTTAAACAGACAACCTTCCTAACAACCCCAACTGTTCCTGAAGATTTTTTTATCAGCAATTCACGAAAGCTTTTACATTTCCTTGCACATCGAAGCATGTATGAAACATACTAATGATCTCAACCTGAAACTTCACCTATTCCTTTTCTCCAGAGATGCTTCCTGACCCACTAGTTAATCCAGCATTTAGTGTCTGTCTTCAGTGCAAACCAGCATCTGCAGTTCCCTTTTACACATTTGATAAGCTCACCTTCATTGAATATGAGAGTCAGGAACTCATGATGCAGCTATATACGACTTTGGTTCGGCTGCATTTGGAGTGTTGGATGCAGTTCTGGTCACCCCGATTACAGGAAGGATATGGAGGCTTTGGAGAGGGTGCAGGTTTACCAGAATGATGCTAGATTAGGAAAGATGAGCTAATGGGAGAGATTGAACAAACTTGGATTGTTGTCTCAGGAGTGCTGGAGGTTGATGGGAGAGCTGATATAAAGTAATGAGAGTATAAACAGTTATGAGAGGAGTAGATAATGTAGACAACCAGAGCCCTTTGCCAAAGTGAAAAAGTCAAAGACTAGCTTTAAGGTGAGAGGGGCAAAGTTTAAAGGAGATGTGCGGGGCAGTTTTCTTTACATTTAGACGAAGCCAATTAACCTACAAACCTGTACGTCTTTGGAGTGTGGGAGGAAACCAAAGATCTTGGAGAAAACCCACGCTGGTTATGGGGAGAACGTACGAACTCTACAAACAGCACCCGTAGTCAGGATGGAACCCGGATCTCTGGCACTGTAAGACAATAGCTCTACTGCTACGCCACCGTGCCATCCATTTAATATATAATCAATATTGATTGCTTTCTGTTTGTCTGCTCCATTGTGTGGGTTTGTGAACTTTGATTTCTTGATAGTTTGATAACTTTGATTTGTGCTTTTGTTCTCTTTTATAACTGCTGCAGGAATTCCCTCAATCTGCAGTTGGTGGTGTACCTGTGGATATTTGTTGGGAATTAACAAATATTCTTTGTTTCCGGGAAGAACTTAAAATCCACAAATTCTATCTTTGAAACTATCACATATTCATAGTAATTTTACAACATTCTCTATCCTTTGTTTTGGAGGAAAACCGAAAGGGCCTGTTTTGACGCTGTGCGACTATGAATGCAGTTCATGCTTAATACTTTTTTTTGCTTCAGCTCTCCCCTATTCCGGCTTTGTTTCACTTCCCCATGGCTTTGCCACGATAATCTAGAAAACAGCACGATCCTACGGCATAAGTGGAAACTGTTTGCTTTCTGAATCTATGCGCGCGACTGACACACGTTCTCTGCAACGATCTTCCCATGCATTGTAGATCTGGAAAAAGTAAAGGAATTGTCCCTGAGAGGAGTTCCGACGGAATGTGCTCAGAGTCCAATCTGGGACAGAAATATCCGCAATATTGTCACCGAAAATAAAATTTCGGAACAGGTAATTTGACTGAAGTGAATGAAAAGAATAATTGCTGTAAAATATATTCTTCAGGAATATGAATTTTGGACTTTTTGTTTGTATTAATATCGGGAATTTTTATTTATTGCACTTATTTGCTAACTATGTTATATATTGAGGTTTTTTTGCAGGCTGTTTTTCTGCTACAAGTAAGTGTTTTATTCTGTTTTGTCAATTAAACACTCTTGACTTGAAGATTACTCCTGATGGAAGTATATAAAATGATAAGGTAGACAACCAGAACCTTTCCCTTAGGGTGAAAATGTCAAAGGTTAGAGTGCATAGTTTTCAGGTGAGAGGGGCAAAGTTTAAAGTAGATTTATGGGGCAAGTTTTTTTTTTACACACAGTGTGTGCTGGGTGCTTGAAACGCACTGCCAGGGTGATGGTAAAAGCAGATGAAGAGGCTTTTGGATAGGGACCTGTACATACTGCCCATACAGACCAGTAATGCTGTTACGTCAGAATTTCATTGTTCCGTTTTGGTACATGTGACAATTACACACTCTTAACCCTGCTGTATGGAAAATGGAAATTTTTATAATACTTAATGTGTTCTGGACATGTGTGCGCTTATTTGAAGTGTTCAGGATGGAGCAGCTGAAGCAGAGATTGCTGTTTCTCTGTGAGTAAATATTAAAGCAGTAAGGGAATGACATCAGCCAAAGTGGGATGGTGGTAGTCTTGGATTGCTGTAGCAGGGGACGGATAAAGAAATTATATAGAAAAAGAGATCCAACTTTGTTGTACAAATGTTTCAATAAAACAAATTTCTGGCAAAGCTTTAAATGTTTTATTGGTTAACCTCACCGAAGTAAACAAAGTTGGAATTTTGGGTGGCACGGTAGCACAGCGGTAGATTTGTTGCCTGACAGCTCCAGAGACACGAGTTCAATCTTGACTACAGCTGCCACCGCCTGTAGCGATTTATACGTTCTCCCTGTGACCGCGTGGGTTTACCCCATGTTCTCCGGTTTCTTACCACACTCCAAAGACGTACAGGTTTGTAGGTTAATTGAGTTCTGTAAATTGTAAATTTAAATTGTCGCTAGCGTGAAGGATAGTGCCAGTGTACGGGGAGATCGCAGGTCATCACAGATTTGGTGCGCCGAAGGGCCTGTTACTGTGTTGTATCTCTAACCTAAACTAAACTTTTGTATTGTATTTTTCAAAGAACCTTAAAACCAAAGTGGTTTTCATCTCGTGTCTTGCTGCCAAATTAAAGATGCTGCTGATTGAAATGTTTTCCAGGAATTAAATCAGATGAAAAGCAAACTCCTGGTTCCTGGATCCCAGCTGAACCTGGGGCCTCGGGAATCCAAGATTCCCATCCTGCTGGTGCAGCAGCCCGGGAAGAGGGCTGGGAAGGAGCATATTGGATGGGGGAGCGGCTGGGATATCCTAATCCCGAAAGGATGGGGAATGGCGTTCTGGATTCCTTTGGTATTGTTATGCGCAGTAATATTCCATCGGAGGGGGGGGGGGGGTGGGGGTGTGTGTGTGTGTGTGTGTTTTGTATGTGTGTGTTATGATAATATAAGGCAAATTATATGTCTTTGTCTCTAGGCTTTAGAAATGTCAAATGCTAGAGGGAGTAGCTTAAAGCTGTGAGGGTCTAAAATGAAAGGAGATGCACAAAGGCAAGGTTTTTTTTACACATGGGTACCTGGAGCACGCTGCCAGGGATGATGGTGGAGGCAGATACAATAGGTTTTAAGAGACCTTGGATAGATACATAGATATGCGGGGAATGGAGGGATATGGATTATGTACCAACTGAGAAGATTAGTTTAACTTGGCATCATGTTGGGCACAGATAGTGTGGCTTTGAGGCCTGTTTCAGTGCTAGACTGTTCTATGTTCAATGTTGGCCTTCATTATAAGAGGGTTTGAGTGCAGGTGTTAAAGATAAGTTCCTGCAACTATGAAATCAAACGTGGAGTTTTGCAAAGTTATGATTTGTCTTTTGATTTGTAGAGGATGCATTTCCGTGGTGGGAGTACTGTGAAGATTTACTAAACTGCTCCCAGGGAGGGGGTGGATGTAGGGGTAAGGGATAGGCTACATACCACTGAGAGGAGCAGAAATTTCTTCACTTGCAGGGAGGTGAATCTTGAGAATTCTCTACCCAGACAGCTATGTAGATGCAGTTATTTTATTTTTAGTTTAGTTTAATTTAGAGATACTGTGCGGAAACAGGCCCGTTGGCCAACCATGTCCACCCTGACCAGCGATTCCCGCACATCAACACTATCCTACGCACACTAGGAACAATTTACAATTATACCAAGCCAATTAACCTATAAACCTGTACGTCTTTGGATTGTGGGAGGAAACCAGAGATCACGGAGAAACCCCACGGGGAGAGCGTACAAACTCCGTACAGACAAACCATAGTCAGGATCGAACCTGGGTCTCTGGAGCTGTAAGGCAGCAACTACCGCTGTGGCACCGTGGCGATTGAGTTCATCAAAACAAAATTATAAGTTTCTGGATATATTAAGGGAATTAGTCATATAGCCATATAACATAGAGTTGGCCCTTTTGCCGATCTCATCCATGCTGACTAATTTGCTGAACCAAGCTAGTCCTACTTGTCTGTACCTGGCCCAAAGCCCTCCAAACCTTTCTAATCCATATACTTGTCAGTGTCTTTTAAATGTTGTCATTATACCTACCTCAACCACTTCCTTTGTCAGTTTGTTCCAAATAAGCACTATATTCTTCAAGTTCCTTTTAACTATTTCACCTTCGACAAATGCCCTCTAGTTTTAGACTCCCCTACCCTGGGGAAAAGAGTGCGGCTATCACCTTTTATATGCTGCTCATGATTTTATAAACCTCCATAAGGTCACCCCTTGGCCTCCTACACTCCAAGGAAAAAAGACAGCCCATCCAGCCCTCCTTTTTACTCAACCCTTCCAGACCCAGCAACATTCTCATACATCTCCTCTGCACCTTTTCCAGTTTAATGACATTCTTCTTATAGTGGAGTGACCAGAACTGTACACAGTACTTCAAATGTGACCTCACCATTGTATTGTAAAATGCTGTCTCAGCTCCAGTACTCAACACACCAACTATTGAAGGCAGTTGTATCAAATGTTTTCTTCACCATTCTTTCTTACCTGTGTTGCCACTTTCATAGAACAATGTCCCCGAACCCCTAGGTCTCTCTGTTCATCAACGCTTTCCAAGCCCCTACCATGTGTAAGTCCTGCCCTGGTTTGTCTTACCAACCTGCAACACCTCCAGCTGCCATTCATTGGGGTCCAGTTGATCAAGATCCTGTTGTCAATGGATATTTTTAAAGCAGAGATGGATAAATTCTTGATTAGTACGAGTGTCAGGGTTATGGGAAGAAGGCAGGAGAATGGGGTTAAGAGGGAAAGATAGATCAGCCATGATTGAATGGCGTAGTAGACTTGATGGGCCGAATGGCATAATTCACCTCCTATCACGTATGAACATACGATAACCTCCTTCACTCTCTACTATATCACCAATTTTACTGTCGTTATAGTGTTTATTTCGTAGTCTATATTGTGTCAGAATAAATTTCCTCTGCATTCTCTCATGAAATTTGTGGTCCATCTTTTTTGGAGTCATATTTTAATGAGTTCCTAACAATCTGATAACCAACTCCGGCACCATCCTTATTTGGAAGCCTATCTTTAAAAAAAAAACTTGATTCTATTTACTTTAATCGAACAGCCTCGTCAACTTGTCACTTATAAAGACTTGTTTAGCCGGACTCCTTCTGCCCACTTGCTTTTAAAGATTTTTAATTTACTGAATTTATGTTCTTGTTCCTTGTTCCAAACTCTCACATTTCCCTGCATTAAATTTCATTTACCCAAAGTCTTCAAAGTCCTCAGGATTATCTTTAAAATTATGGAGCCTTTTATAGAGTAGACATAGAGAAAGTGTTTTGTCAAATGGGAAATATGCTTTCAATATGAGATAGTTACAAAAAAAATCAAAGGTGGATTCAGATTAAGCCCATTTCCCCAGAGTCTAGGCCCTTTTGCAGAGTATAGAATATCAGAATATAAAATTAATTATCAAAGGAAGAAGTTGAGATGACTATTTCAAAGTATTTAAAGGGAAGTGGTGAAAAGATATAGTTCCCTGAAAGTGGTGTCGCAGGGGGACAGGGTGGTGAAGAAGGGTTTTGGCACACCGGCCTTTTATCAGTCTGGGAGTATAGAAAGTTGGGACGTTATGTTACAGTTGTACAAGACGTTGGTGAGGCTGCACTTGGAGTATTGTGTTTGGTTTTGGTCTGCCTGCTACAAGAAAGATGCCATTAGGCTGGAGAATGTGCAGAGAAGATTTACGAGGATGTTGCCAGGACTCAAAGACCCGAGCTATCGGGAAAGGTTGATCGGGTAGGACTTTATTCTTTGGAGTGAAGGGGGCTAAGGGCTGATCTTCCAGAGGTACATAAAATCATGTGGGAATATATAGGGTGTATGCACATAGTCTTTTTCCTAGGATTGGGAAATCAAGAACTAGAGGGCACAGGTTTAAGGCGAGAGGGGAAACATTTAGTAAGAAACCGGGGGGCAACCTCTTTTCACATCTGGTGGGTACATGGAATGAGCTGCCAGAGGAAGTAGTTGAAGCGGGTGCAGTAGCAACATTTAAAAGAACGGAAAGGAACGATTTCGAGGGGTATGGGCCAAGCACGGGCAAATGGGACTAGCTTGGATGGGGCAAGCATGGATGAGTTCAACTGAAGGGTCTGTTTCTGTGCTGTATGACTGACGCTGTGGAGATGAGGGAGACGCATAAGAACATAAACACTGGCCTGGACTAGAGGGGCTAAGTGGCCTCGTTCTATGTAGATTCTTTGTAATTTATTAACCCACTTGAAGTTCTTCTCACAGTTAATTGTGCCTCTGTTTTTGTTTTGTCTGTCAATATTGCTATTGTGTCTTTATAACCAAGACCAGTGGGGCTGCTGATAGATCTGCTGCCTCACAGCTCCAGTAATCCGGGTTCGATCCTGACCACGGGTGCTATCTGCGTGTGGAGTTTGCGCGTTCTCCCTGTTATCGTGAGGATTTCCTCAAAATTCCTCCCACATTGCAAAGAGGAGCCAATTTGTAGGTTAATTGGCCCTCTGTAAATTGAGAGTGTAAGGAATGCGTGCAAAAGTGGGATAACATAGAATTAGTGTGCATGGGTGATCAATGGTCAGTGTGAACTCGATGGGCCTGGTTATGTGAAAAATCTCTAAACTAAACAACCAAACCAGAATATTCAGTTGTATTTTGAAATCAACGATACTGTTTAACAATATGACAAGTGACTCTTTATTTTGTTCAAGTTCTTGAATGTCAATTAGACTGGTTTTGGTCATCCAACCAGCCTGTTATAGTACTGATACTTCTAATACGGCACATAATACATTTATCATTCAACATCTTATCAATAGTCTTTTGAATATTCGTGTTATAGGAGCAGAATTAGGCCATTTGGCCAATCAAGTCTACTCCGCCAAGCTGTTCTATCTTTCCCTCTCAACCCCATTCTCCTGCCTTCTCCCCATAACCCTGACACCTGTGCAAATCAAGAATCTATCAATCTCCACCTTAAAAATATCCATTAACGGCCTCCACAGCTGTCTGTGGCAATGAATTCCACAAATTCACCACACGCTGACTACAGAAATTCCTCCATCTTCTTTCTAAAGGAACGTCCTTCTATTCTAAGGCTATGGCCTCTGATCCCAGACTCTCCCAATAGTGGAAACATTCACTCCACATCCACTATCCAGGCCTTTCAGTATTCGGTAAGTTTCAATGATTTTGCCCCTCATCCTTCTAAACTCCATCGAGTACAGGCCCAGTGCCGTGAAACGCTCATCTACTGCTCTTCTTTTTTCAATGTACTTAAATACTTTCTCAAAGAACATTTACCTATGAGACATAATGTTACTTACACATATTTGTGCTGGCTGCCATTAATTATATTTTTGAGAGACTATTAACTTTCATCTTCTAATGCAAATCTGCAGTTCCTTCTTACACTCTTCTAATGCGATGCTGACCTTATCCAATTTACTTTCTGTTCCATTGGCACCGTCAAGCTAATTATCCAGAGTTGTTTGATCAGAGCCATTCTTACCTCCCCCCTCAATTTAGTATTTAGTTCAGCGATACAGCATGGAAACAGGCCCTTTGGCCCTCTGAGTCCATGCCGAACAGCGATCTCTGCACATTAACACAATCCTACACACACTAGGGACAATCTTACTTATACCAAGACAATTAACCTACAAGCATATGTGTTTTTGGAGT
This sequence comes from Amblyraja radiata, assembly GCF_010909765.2. Classification (NCBI taxonomy): domain Eukaryota; kingdom Metazoa; phylum Chordata; class Chondrichthyes; order Rajiformes; family Rajidae; genus Amblyraja; species Amblyraja radiata. The sequence goes on along the minus strand of NC_045959.1, from coordinate 55,327,264 downwards.
GGGTGCAAACTGAAGATCTCAGAGAAAACCCACGCGGTCACGGGGAGAATGTACAAACTCCGTACAGACATCCCGGTAGTCGGGATCAATCCTGGGTCTCTGGTGCTGTAAGGCAGCAACTCTATTGCTGTTGCACCGTGCTGCCCAGTTGACTCAATAGATAAAGATGCTGCCTGTTCTATTTCAGTGTGTTCCTCATTTCACTCCAGCAAATAGAACATTCGCCATGATGTTCTTTTAAGGTTTTGATCAATCATACATTATTTTTTTTTCCTGATTATTATGTCAGATCTACAGGGGTATACGCGTAGGAGGTTTGCAAGAAGGAGCCAAGCATTCCCAGTACCAGGGAATTCCCTCTTTCCCAGATGATTTTCCAGACTGTCCCGCTGGTATTCGGCACTGTGAGGAGACCGAGAAGGAGCTAGTTGAGAAATACAAGAGGTAAGCAGCAGTCCTAATTCAAGAATTTAATAATGCAAATTTAACAAAACAGGCCCTTCGGCCCACCGAGTCTGCACCAACCAGCATTCACCCGTACACTAGTTTTGTTATCCTACCCACGAGGGACAATTTACAAAAGCCAGTTAACTTACAAACGTGCATGTCTTTGGGATGTGGGAGGAAACCTGAGCACCCGGAGAAAACCCACGCGGTCAAAGGTAGAACGTGCAAACTCCACGTAGACAGGCCCTGTGGTCAGGATCAAACCCGGGTCTCTGGTGCTGTAAGGCAGCAAATCTGCCACAGTGCCTTTATTGTTAAATTGTAGTTTTACCTTTTTGTTCTGTTGACTAAGTAATCTAGTTTCTTTCTAGATATCCACCGGCTAAGAGGCCGAACTATGTCCATTACGGCACAATGACCCCATTTCATTGCCCGTGGCAACGGCTGGTTGAAGAGTGGGAAGTGAAGACCAATGCAAATGACGTCACACCTACAGCCAGTGGCAAAGACCCGGAGGCAAAGTCGGAAGGGCTAAACTCCAGCATGAAGCCAATCGGTGTAAATGAAGCAGTAGTGTGCAAGCAATCGTCAGATGAAGAGAAAACCCTTGAACCCAAGGAGGAAATGGAGCAGGGTTCTGGAAACGTCACTGTTCTGGAACCAAAGACCTTGAGTATTGAAGACATTTCAGCAGAAAGCTGCCATGCTTCCATACTAAGGTTTGTATACTCGGGTCTGTGTATGACTTAGGGTATGAACATTAAATTTTCCCATTTTAAATAATTAATCCATAACCGCCTTCACCCCCCCTGTCCTTCTCTTTCCCCCCCATCCTTGGAGCATGGCCGACCTCGTAGTAGACCCACCCCCACCCCTTCCATGTGCCGTTTGCAATAGATGCAAGTTTGCAGCTTTTCTATCTCTGACCGTAACAATTCGCAACTCTTTATCCTCTCGGACTTACACCTTTATATCTGGTGTTTGTCCAACAATCTGCCTATCAGTTAACCCCCTCGCTGCGTTCACCTATTATCGGCTGTACTCTGCTCTGCTCCTTCTCTCTCCCAGCTTTCTTTTTTGCTCGCACCCTCCCTTACAATATGTCTGAAGAAGGATTCCAACCCAAAAGTCACGCCCATTTTCTCCAGGGATGCTGCCTGACCCGTTGAGTAGCTCCAGCCATGGATATGCAGGGATAATATGGTTATGGATCATGTGCAGTTAGAGGAGATTAATGTTTGGCACAGGCATTGTGGGCCGAAGGGCCTGGTCTGTGCTGCACTGTTTTAAGCAGTAGAGTAGATTAGCTTGATCCTGTGATCAAGTAACACAATTTTAATTGTGGCTAGAATAGTTTAAGCCTTTTACATGCAAGGTCGTCATAGAATCATACAGCGTGGAAATAAGTCCTTTGGCCCAACTTGCCCACACTGACCAACATGCCCCTTCTACACTACTCCCACCTGCCTGCGTTTGGCCCATATCCCTCTAAACCTATCCTATCTATGTACCAGTCTAAATGTTTCTTGACATGGCGCCTGCCTCAACTACCTCCTCTGGCAGCTTGTTCCATACACCCAACACCCTTTGTGTAAAAATAGTTACCCCTCAGGGTCCTATTAAATCTTTCCCCCCTCACACTAAACCTATGTTCTCTGGTTCTCGATTCCCCTATTCTGGGCAAAAGACTGTGTGTCTTCCTGATCTATTCCTCTCAATGAGGAAAGAGGACAGAATAAGCAGGTAAGATAATGATGGCCAGGAGTGACATTCTACCTAAACTCAGCCATCCTGAAAGACATACAATATTTTTGCAGGTCCAGACCAGCCCTGGGTAACAAGCGGGCCCTATTTTTACAGATGTCCATGTCAGAAAATACATACAATTCACTCATAACCATACCTCCAGGGACTAATGAATGACATCAAAAGCCTATGAGAGTTGTGAGAAAGGAGAATTACTAAGGTGGCACAGTGGCGCAGCGGTAAGGCTGCTGCCTCACAGCGCCAGAGACGCAGGTTCAATCCTGACCTTGGGTGATGTCTGTGCGGAGTTTACGTTCTCCCTGTGACCGTGTGGGTTTCCTACGGGTGCTCCGGTTTCCTCCCACATTCCAAAGATGTTCAAGGTTTGTAGGTTAATTGGCCCTCTGCAAATTGCCCTCAGTGTGTGGGGAGTGAATGAGAAAGTGGGATAACGTAGAACTAATGTGAAGGGGTGATCGATGAACGGCGTGCACTCAGTGCGCTGACTGAAATGCCTGTTTCCACGCTGTGTCCCAAAACTCTACATCACTCTGTTGTAACCATACCTCGACAGTATTGCAATGAATGGCATCAAATCCCTACGAGTGGTAAGAAAGGACAATTAATAAAAGTGGAGAGACAGGGAACGCTAATTCTGCCATTCATACAAATGAACATGTGTACCAGCATCAGAATTTAATAACATGTGGAGCTCACTCATGGGTTGGGGTGGCCATAACTGGAGGGGGTTTGTAACCTTGGGCTGGACTGCATCTAAATTTTAAAATTACATTTTTAAAGGAATTTTTCTTCTATTCTGGGTATCCTTCCCACATACTGAGCCCTGTGTGTGCTTGAAAGAATGATAGCTGCCCTCAGACTGAAAGTAGGGAATGAAAGAACTGGAGGTAAGAAAAGACCAAAACAAAGCAGAGCTGGTAACAAATGACCAGGGAAAGGTGGAGCCCAAAATGGCCGTTATCACCTCTTCCCAAGCCAACAATGCGCCAATATGGGCTCCAGTTCCCTCCCTCCTGCTTTCAGTCTGAAGAAGGGTCCTGACCCAAAACTATTATGTAGTATTTCCCGGAACAACAACAACCACCGAGTAAGTAATTTAACAGTAATTTAGTAACAAATCTTCAAACATGGTACATCTCCCTAATTTACATAAAATGGATCCAGTCTTTTAAACCGAGTCCCGCGCAAGTCCCGCATCCCCGTTCTCTGATCGGATGGTGTTCCCTATTTACCGCGCATGTGGGACGTTCCTGGCCAGCAGTGATGCCGACACGCATAAGTGGAAGTCAAACATTCAAGACGGTTCAGAAACATCACCTATCCATGTTCCCCAGAAGCACTGCCTGACCCGCTGAGTTACTCCAGCATGTTGTGCCTACCATTGTTCCCTTGGTGTTCCAGGTCTAGAAAGATGTTGAGGCAGCTGTCTGCATGGTGCCAACCTACATCAAGCTGTGGACAGAGGGTGAAGCCGTTCGCCAGGTCTCTGCCAGGACAGATGACCACAGATGTGGTCAACTCCATCGTCTGCTCCCTTCCCCGCTTCCTTGTCTGGGCTAGAGTGTCGCTACTGAAAAAGGGCAGTCCCGATGCTAACGCAATGATTTGTATCCCTTCCAACGAAGACCTCCAGCTTATAGCCTCAGATGCCAAGAATTGTGCTCCACAAGAACCAAAGCACAGAGACCCCTTCAAGCGGCAGATTAAAACCTTAAAGGATAAAAAGAAAAAGGCTTTGTCGGAAAGTGGTTCCGGCGTTCAGGATTCCAAACTAGTTTCCAATCGCCGAAAGGATTTAATTCTTGGCCTGTGGCCTGATCAGCCAAAGGATGTGATGTCCCACTGTTCCAGACTAACAATCGGATACGTAAGCCACGGGGACTTTTCATTGAACGTAGGCTGCGGGGAAGGCTTGGGATTTGTCAGTTTATCGGGACTTTTGCACATGTTGTCCAGTCAGCCAGCTGAAAAACGCGGCTTTGTACTCGTGAGGAACCCAGCTTCGCTGCAGTATCGCTTGGCCAAACTGAATATTGAAGTCTAAAAAAATATGCTAGATTTTCGTGCAAATTTCAGGCCGTATCTCCATGCATGTCTGAAACAACGTTTGCGTTTATCTCTCCAAAAGCCCGTAGCTCTTGCCTTTAATTAAATGGTACATCCCTTAATGCCACGTTTGAAATCTGATGCTGACTAAGTGACAGACATCGGTAGAAGATGGCTTGATAGACAAATTAGTTTCTTATTTGCTGATTCCAACCATGCAGTGCCGGCGAGATTGCCTTGCATGGGTCTGCACATTGTTCAAATTCATTGTCTCTACAATAACATTCTACTGACATTAAATTGAACCCTTCTTTGTTTAATTGTAATCAGCATGTTTGAATCCGGAGGATTAATAGGAGATTATGTCCACATGAAATGAATTGAACAGGAAATCGGTTCAGTAGACTTCATCATCATGAAAAATAAAGTCGCTGGGAGCAATGTTGTTTGTTTTATGCCTGTGTTGCTTTATTTAGAAGATGTACTTTAAGGCAAAGTAGAACTGAGTGCCCAAAATCTGAAATAAAACAGAAAATGCTGGTTTATGCATTTCTGGCGGAGTAGACTTAGGTTATCTAATTCTGCGTCTAGAATTTATGAACTTGAGAATTCACCAGTTAGTTTCCTCAGTGTTGAGACCACATCATGAACCAACAGTAGACAGTCAGAATCTTCTTCTCAGGGTGGAATGTGAAAGCCGAGAGGGCATAGATGACAGGGGCAAAGGTTAAAGGAGATATGTGGGGCAAATTTTGTTTTTACACAAGGGGTCCGCCAAGGCAGCTGAGCCGAGATAGCGGTTGCAAGAGATACCGGCCTTGGAAGTTGGCTTTGGGAACGGTTCCAGAGCCTCAACCACAGTGGACAAATTCGAGCAGCTGATCAGGGCAGACGTCCCGATGTCAAGATCGGCTGCTTCACCCAGATCCAGACCAGGCACTACATTCAGGAGGTGTGTGGGCGGGGGGGGGGGGGGGGATTCAAGTGCGCTCTTGTCATTTTGTACGGATTTAAGGAGATGCCGGACCACCAGTCGACGGTGGACCTTTTAGTTTAGTTTTAGTTTAACGATACAGTGCAGAAACAGGTCCTTCGGCTCACAGAGTCCGCACCGACCAACAATCCCTGTGCATTTGCACACACTATACACTAGGGACAATTTAGAATCTTTTTTGACCTAAGCCACATTAACCTACGAACCTGTACGTCTTTGGAGTGTGGGAGGAAACCAGAGCACCCGGAGAAAATCGACGGGGAGAACGTACCAACTCCGTACAGACAGCACCCGTGGTGAAGATTGAACCCGAGTCTCTGGCGCTGTAAGGCAGCAACTCTACTGCTGCGGCAATGTGCCGCCCATTTAACTTTACTTTTACCTGTATAAGTAATTTACTGCTTCACCAAGTGATTCAGGGCCTGGGTGACTGAATGGGGGGAGGTGGCTTTGGCAGTGCATTGGAAGATGCCTTGAGAGGGGGGGAGAGGTGGATGTTGGTGATGGAAGATGAACTAGAGCAATGTAGAGGGAACAGATCTTTATAAAGGATATGCTGGCGTTGGAGAGGACCCAGAGGAGGTTTATGAGAATGATCACGGGGATGATTGGGTTAGCATATGAGGAGCATCTGCGTCTGTACTCACTGGAGTTTAGAAGGCTGGGGGAAGATTTCATTGATATCTACTGAATAATGAAAGGCCTGGATAGAGTGGATGTGGAGATGGTTTCCAGTAGTGGGAGAGTCTAGGGCCAGAGGACACAGCCTCACAATAAAACAACGTACCTTTAGAATGGAGTTAAGGAGCAATTTCTTTGGTCAGAGGATGGTGAATCTGTGGAATTCGTTGTGGAGGCCAAATCAATGGGTATTTTTAAAGCGGAGATTGATAATTTTGTGATTAGCATAGAACATTAGCATGACATAGAACATGTTATTTGAATGGTTCAGTGGTGTTTTATGATCACTCGTGCAAAGTGCTAACACAGTGAAATTCTTTATCTTACAAATGGTCCAGGAGAGTGTTGCCAAATCCCCAATCCTCCATTAGCAAGTGTACAGAAATAGTCTACTGAGCCCGCATGCAAGAGGTGCCACGTTTCCGCCCTCCAGTTCTAAGGAGTGAGTCCCAGGCTGTGGCAGGGCCTCCAGCCATCTCCTTCCTTATACGCCACGTCCCTCTCCTCGCCCTTCTACCTTTATTTCCCCGGAGGCGCCTCACACAGACAACCACAAGGGCGTGGTAGACCTGACCCCAGTCCCCTTTCCTCTCCTCTCCTACCAGCCTTGCTCCTCACACCTTTGCGCTAAGTGTTGCTCCTCATTATACCTTTGCACTAAATGTTTGTGCTCTTTATCCTTTATCTTTGCACTGTGGACGGCTTGATTGTGTTCATGTATAATATTCTTGACTGGATAGCATGCTAACAAAAATATTTCACAGTACCTCAGTACATGTAACAGAAATACATTAAACTAAACTAAGTACAGCACAGAAAATGGCTCTTTCCACAATTTCCGTACCAAACATGGCGCCAAGACAAACACTTATCTGCCTGCACAGAATAGAAATGGGGTATAGGGGGAGCCAGCCAGACCATTCTAAAAAAATTAATGTATAGGAAGAAACTGCAGATGCTGGTTTAAACCGAAGATGGACACAAAAACCTGGAATAACGCAGCGGGTCAGACAGCATCTCTGGAGAAAAGGAATAGGTGACGTTTCAGGTCCAGACCTTTCTTCAGACTGATTTTGAGCTGGGTTATGAATGTGGCCTCCAGAGGGCAGTGAAGCTTCAGTAACTACCATCCTCTGTCTATTTGTCTGGATTTCCAGCGATGAATCGAGATATTTGCATTGCTGTTGTGCTTTTTGAAGCCATTGGACATCTCAGAGTGTTACAGCTGATCAAACCTCTTTGAAGAGCAGCTTCGGATGACATTTGATCTGTCGAGCAAAAGTACAAAACACCCATTAGTTTATTTTTGAGTCTGAAGAAGTGTTCCCACCCGAAACATATTTCTCTGGAGATGCTGCCTAACCCGCTGAGTTACTCCAGCACTGTGTGTCTCTTTGGTTTAAACCAGTACCTGTTGTACCTTCCAATACAATTAGTTTAGTTTGTTGTCACGTGTACCAAGATACAGTGAAAAGCTTTTTGTTACATTTTATCCAGCCTGTGGAAAGACTATACATGATTACAATTGAGCCATCCACAATTTACAGATACATGATAAAGGGAATAACGTTTAGTGCAAGATAAAGTTTAGTAAAGTCTGATTAAAGATAGTCCAAGGGTCTCCAATGTGGTAGATAGTAGCTCAGGACTGCTCACAAGTTGTAGATAGGATGGTTCAGATGCTTGATAACAGCTGTGTATAAACTCCCTGAATCTGGAGGTATGCGTTCTCACACTAAAGGGCCTGTCCCACTTGACTGTCATTCGCGCGCCATTTACGCTGATTGCATGTGAGTAGCACGGGACGGGCGCATGGAGTGGTGTGGAGGAGTTTGGAGTGGTGTGGATGAGTGCGGACTTCGTCCTGCACAAATTCTTTGTGCGCCATCGGCCTGTCGCGTAACTGACGGCCAAAGTGGGACAGGCCCAAGACCCTGGCGTGGCGCAACGTCTCACCTCCAACAGCAACAGAAGCAGGCAAACGATCGCCGAGCTCGGCCTGGGGCACACGGCCATTTGCGAATCCGGATCTGCCCCCACTCCTACTCCTAGAGCGGTGCCAAGACGATTGGAGATAGACACAAAATGCAGGAGTAACTCAGCGGGACCGGCAGCATCTCTGGAGAGAAGCAATGGGCGACGTTTCGGGTCAAGACTCTACTTCAGACTGAAGAAGCATCATCCATTCCTTCTCTCCAGAGATGCTGCTGGTCCCGCTGAGTTACTCCTGCATTTTGTGTCACTTCAAATGACGTCATGTGCTCCAGGCGACTGCGGACGAATGATGACGCGCGCGATTGTCGCGCGTCAGTCACTACCTGCCTGTCGCGTATATGACGGCCAAGTGGGACAGGCCCTTAAGACATAATATGAATTTAAGGATCAACTAAATCGTAACATCTCATGGAATTACATATTTCAAACACAGTTTACCGTTCTGCTCTGCATTCCTGAGCATGTGATTGTCATAGTAACCCTCAGTCACTAATTTCAAGTGAATAATGATTTTTCTTCATGTCCACATTTGATATTGAACAGCTCTCTGGATTAAAACAGTTCTGCTGTTTTGTCTTTTAAAAATTGTGTGTAACATTTCTTCCAAGAAGGAGATACAAGAGACTGCAGATGTTCATAAATTTGCCTGTGTGGATGTTTAGAGATGCAGTGCGGAAACAGGTCCTTCACCCTACCGAGTCTGCGCCGACCAGTGATCCCTGTTAGAGTAGTACACAGTGCACACTCGGGACATTTTTTACTGACACCAATTATCCCACAAACCAGCACGTCTTTGGAGTGTGTAAGGAAACTGGAGCACCCAGAGAAAACCCGGGCAATCACAGGGAGAACGTATAAACTCCGTACAGGCCGCACCCGTATTCAGGATTGAACCCGGGTCCCTGGTACTGGAACCCGGGAACCAGTGTACTCTATCACTGCCCCACCGTGCCACCCGTCATCATGCTTTACTTAACAACTGGTTGTAAGGCATTTTGTGGCAGTCAGGTGATTTTGAAGTGGTCCCTAATATTGTATAGGAAGCCAGGCAGCAGCCAGTTTAAACACAGCAAGTTTCCATAAACAGCACAGCGATAATGAGCAGACGGTATCTCGCCATGACAATTTTGCTTTTGAATGTAAGGTGAAAATATACACTTTTCTATGAGTATATTGCCTTTAGGCATAGCCCTTAGCAGCATTGATGTACAGAGGGACCTTAGGGTCCAAGAATGTGCAAACTCAAACTGTGTGGAGTTTGCACGTTCTCCCTGTTACCACATGGGATTTCTCCGTGTGCTCCCATTATCCAACATCCCAAAGATGCGCAGGTTGTCAGTTAGTTGGCCTCTGTAAAAATTGCCCTTAATGTGTAGAAAGTGAATATGAAAGTGGGATAACATTGAACTAGCGATGGCTGGCATAGATGGGCTGAAGGGTCTGATTCCATGCAGTCTTTCTAAAACAAAAGTCCATAATTCCCTCAAAGTGGCAACAGGAGTAGAAAGAGTGGTGGGTATGCTTGCTTTATTAAGTCGGGAAATTAAGTATAAATGTCAGGAAGT